>NC_072378.2:106705000-107330000 GCF_028885625.2 Pongo pygmaeus | reverse complement strand
TGTGAATAAATTAGTTCTAGAATAAAGACTAGTCTAGACCCACCATAAACGAAACTCCACATAGATCATATGGGTTCAGATGTAATTTAACTGTCTGTTAGAACAAAGTCCAATTCTCTTTAAACAAATATAGCAGAATCTAACACTTAGCAACATAAAATCAACTACTTGGCATACGGTAAAAAAATTACTAGACATGTCAAGAGGCAGAGAAACATAGCTCAAAAATCAAAATTAAAACCAATTAATAGAAACAGACCCCAAAACAGAAATAATGGAATCAGCAGACAGACAAGAATGTTGAAACAGCTACAATAAATATATTCAATATATTCAAGTAATTAAAGCAAAACGTCAATGTAAGTAGAGAAATGGAAAATATAAAGAGCCAAATGGAACTTATAAAGATGAAATATAAAGTATATTTCATGAATTTCACTTATATAAATTACAGACAAGTTAGATATCGCAGAAGAAAAGATCAATTATATTAAAAATTACTATGCAGAATATGAAGCATAGAGGGAAGATGAAAAAATGTACAGAGCTTCATTAATGTTTAGGCCAATATCAGGTGGTTTAAAATATGAGTAACTGGAACACCAGAAGGTGGGTGCAGAAAAATAAAGTAATAATGTTCCAAAAATTTTCATATGTGATGGAAAGCATAAACTTCCAGATCTAAGAAGCTCAATAGGCCACAAACAGGATAATCATAAAGAAAACCAGCACCAGGATACATCATAATCAAATTGCTGAAAATAACTGATAAAGAGAAAAATCTTAAATTCAGGTAGATTAAAAAATAGGCGTATTAAATAGAGAGGAATAAAGGTATGCTTATCAAGACATATCAAACTATAAAAGTCAGAAGATAATAGAATGACATCTTTAAAGTGTTGAGAGGAAAAAAAAGCTGTCAACCTAGATTACTATATCCATTGAAAATATCGTTCATAAATAGAGGTGAAATACTTTTTTGACAAATCAAAGCTGAAAGAAGTCATCACTAGCAGATCACCAGTATGAGAAATGTTAAACATTGTTCTTCAGAAGGAAGGGAAATGATACCTAATGGAAACTGAGCTGCACAGAAGAATGAAGCATTTTGGAAATGCTAAATATGTGAGTAAATATAACAGAGTTCTTGTTCCTCATTTAAAAATTTAAGGATAATCAACTATTTAAAACAAAAAAACCCAGCAATATATTGTGGGGCATATAACATATGAGGTAGTAAAATGTATGAAAACAAGATAAAGGGTAGGAGAGGAATAATGAATGTATATTGTTGAAAGGTTAGTACATTTTATAGAAAAGGTTATACTATAATTTGAAGGTAGACCTTGATAAGTGACATGGTTTGGATCTGTGTCCCCACCCAAATCCCATGTTGAATTGTAATCCTCAGTGTTGGAGATGTGACCTAGTAGGAGGTGACTGGATCATGGGGGTGGTTTATCCTGAATGGTTTAGTACCATGATCTTGGTACTGTCCTCATGGTAGTGAGTTCTTATGAGAGCTGGTTGTTTAAAATTGTGTGGCACCTCCTCCCTCCCCTGCTCCTGCTTTTGCCATGTGATGAACAAGCTCCTGCTTCGCTTTCTGCCATGATTGTAACCTTCCAGAGCCCTCTCCAGAAGCAGATGCTGGTGTTTTGCTTCCTGTACAGTCTGCAGAACCATGAGCCAGTTAAACCACTTTTCTTATAAATTACCCAGTCCCAGGTATTTCTTCATAGCAATGCAGGCAATGGACTAATACAGTAAGTAAAATATGTATACTCCAAATCCTAGAAGAACCACTTGAAAAATAAGCCAAATAGAGAAGATAAAATGGAATACTAAAAAATAATCCAGAAGAAAGCAGGAAACGAGAAAAAAAGAAAGAGAGAACAAATAGAAAACAAATAGTAAGATGGTAGATTTAAACCCAGTCTCATCAGTAATTAAGTTAACTCTAAGTGGTCTAAATCTTCCAGATAAAAAGCAAAGATTTTCAGGCTACACTGAAAGCAAGAAACTCTCAGCTGTCTATAAGAAACTTGCTTTGAATATAAAAACCAAAGAGATAGAAAAATATGTATCAAACAAATAGCAAGAAAGCTGAAATAGCTATATGAATCTCAAAGCAGACTTCAGAGCAAAGAATATTACAAGGGTTAAAAAGGAACATATATTATGTTGGTGCAAAAGAAATTGCGGCTTTTGCCATTACTTTCAATCGTAAAAACTGCAATTACTTTTGCACCACCCTAATATAAATGAAAAAAGAGTCAATTCATCAAGAAGATATAAGTATTCTTAATGTGCACAGATGTACATAATAGCAGCTTTGAAGTACATGGAGCAAAAACTGATAACTGAAATAGACAAATCCATAGTGATAGTAGGAGATTTTAATACTCCTCTCTTAACAATTGATAGAACAAGTATACATAAAATTCATAGGGATTTAGAAGACTGAACAGCACTATCAACCAACTTGACCTAATTGACATTTATGGAACATGCCTCCAAGCAAGTACAGAGTAAACATTCTTTTTTTTTTAAGTGCACATAGAACTTCACTTAGATTAACCATATGCTGGGTGATTTTTTTAAAGTCTCAATAATTTAAAAGTTTTGAAATCACAGAATGTATTCCCTGACTGAAAACAGAGTTAAATTAGAATTCACTATAACAGGTATCTGGAAAATTCCCAAATATTTAGAAATTAAACAATAGTCTTCTAAATAACTCATGGGTAAAATAAGAAATTTTATGGGAAATTAGAAAATATTGTGAATGAAAATGAAAAAACAACATGTCAGTTTGTAGGATGCAGGTGAAGCAATACTAGAGGAAAATTAATTGCTTTGCAATAATCTAAGCTTCTACCTGAATAAGCAAGAAAAGAAGAGCAAATTAAACCTAATGTAAAGGAAGGCAGTAATGTAGAGCTGAATCAGTGAAATAAAAGACAAAATATAGAGAAAAATGGGTAAAACCAAATACTGTTTTTTAAAAAGATCAGTAGACCCATCAATATCATAAATGATATTGAGAAGAATAGGTAGAGGCATGGACAGTCCCCAGTTCGGTATAAAGGACACTGTATTGGATATGAGACAGTAAGAGAGGAATCAAAACAGGCTAAGTATCAAGAAGGGGAGTGCCAAGCCTAAAGTCTGGGTATAACTGTTCTGGGGTCAATCCAAGGTTTGCCTGTACTTCTGATACTAGAGTAAATTGAAGGGAACGTTGAAGGAGGCCAGGATGGAATTCAGGGGGCCCAACAAGTCATCTATATCAATACTGATGAACTGAGACTAAAAGGAAGAGGAGGAAATTACCTACCAGTTAGAAGAGAGTAACATTTGCTCTTTCCTTATGAAAAATTATTTGACATTGTTTCTGCATTGAAAGTTCAGATGCTGTGAAAGCCTTAAGTGTAGTCATTTTTCTCTGTCAGATTTAAGCTAATGAATCATGCTCAAGTTACTTTAAAATTGTACCTAATAAGAAAATGACTGAAAACTTTTTTTTGAGAAATTTAAAGATGAACATGGAACTAAAGATCAAGAAAAACATGCAACTTGTTGTATACCCCCTTTTAAAGAATGTTTTAAAAAAATTTTTAAAGCTGTTACCGTTTACCGCTGCAAGCAGTATCTGACCGTTTTATTTTCTATGGGCTAAGTCAAAATAGGCAGCCAATTGAAATCTACTTCAGTATACTGACAGAGCTGCTGCCCAATTAGCTTCTTTACGTACAAGCAAAGTTATACTTGGCCAATGTTAAAACATGTATACCTGTGTTTATTTTCATCTAGGGTCCACTTTTAATTAGAGAAAGGTTGTATTAGGTATGTTTTAGGTGAAGCCTTATTGGCCTGAATTCTCAGGTCATTTTTAATAATAGAAGAGTCTAGGATTAATATTGTTATAAATATCAAGCTTAATAGTTGTTTTTTTTTAATAAAGAAATGTTTCCCATTAGTAAAATGGCTAAAATCCTTTTTATAAAATATGTATTAATGTGCCTGGCAAAGAGAGATGTCTAGATTGTTTTTCACCAAGTGTTAAATTCTGGGTAGGAGGTTGTAGGGTGATTTTCCCCCCTTTTATTTTTGTACTTGTTTGACTTGCTTGAATCTTAAAAAAAATGAGCATGTATCATTTTTTTCCAAAATCTATAAAGCATTCAAAAAGTGCTGACACATAAGAAACATAAAGTAAATATTTATTTAATACATGAATGAAATGGACTTTGTGGGCAAACTGAGGGTAGTAGGTTCAGTTATAATATATGTTGATACATTAGACATACTGCAATGTAACTTTGGCAGTAATTCTAGTTTGCCGCCCTCCACAAAGGAAATATGATACGGGTTTATACCATTTTAGTATACTAGAAGTACCTATAACTTCCTAAAACATTGGCCCTCCTCATACAGCTATTGAATGGGGTAAAGCATCAAGAAAAATCTTTGCTTTCAAATGATTTCCATACCTGCTTTGTAATCCCCCCATCCCCTGCTTGGAATAGAAACTATTTCTGGCAGCAGGGCTCTCTAAGGATGTTATTAGTCCTTATACCTACAGTAGACAGAGTTATACAAGGAGTTAATTTAAAAATATAATCTATTTCTTACTAGCCAGGATAGAAGGAGGTTAGTCAGTTTTCACTGCCTTTCTTTATTCCCTCTTATCATTACATGTGGTATTTTTAAAAAACTCTTCCATTTGGTTTCTTTCTTATCTCTCATGAGCTGTAGATACAGTGTTGTGGGCCTCCTGGTTCACCACTGATCTTAAGAGTTAGATGGGGTTTCTTTTCCAATAGCCATGTTATTATCTCTTCCACAAGAATAAAATACTTAGTCCCTAAATATAAAATTTGAGCAAAAAGGTAGTTCTAAGTATTAAAAAGTCTTTTAATCACAAATCATCTGCATTTCCTCTCCCCACCCCCGATCAGTTCAAGGAACCTTATTTGAAGCATTATTTTGTATTTTATGGAGCTAGAAATTCCAAAAAAAGTTAAAAAAAATAGCTATGATAGAATCCAGTTAGATTTTTCATTTATTACTAAATCACACAAACTCAATTATTCTCTAGATTGTTAACACTTAAAGGATGTTAAGAGCAAAAGTAGACTTGGGTCATATATCAGATGAGCATGATGTCCTAGTGTTTCCAGGATGGTTCTGGCTTATATCTGTTTTCTTGGCACATATTTAATACACTTTTTATTTGGAATAATGTTAGATTTATGGAAAAGTTGCAAAGATATTTTAGAGAGTTCCTTTATACCCTATACCCTCACCTAGTTTCCTCTATTAACATCTGATGTAATCATGTTACATTTGTCAAAACTAAGAAATCAACAGTGGTACGTTACTATTAATTAAACTCCAGACTTTATTCAGATCTTACCCGCTTTTCCACTAATGTCCTTTTTCTGTTCCAGGATCCAATTCAGTATACCACATTACGTTTAGATGTCATATCTCCTTAGTTTCCCCATTCTGTGACAGTTTGTCAGTCTTTCTTTCTTTTACATGACTTTAACAGTTTTGAGGAGTATTGGTCAGCTATTTTGTGGAGTGTCCCTTAGTTTGGGTTTGCTTGTGTAGACTGGGGTTATGGTTTTTCAGAATGATACAGAGATGAATTGCCCTTCTTTTCGCATAATTTCAGGACTACATTTTATGTTATGACTTATCACCGTTGATGTTAATCTTGATCATCTGGCCAAGGTAGTGTCTGGCAGATTTCTCTACTGTAATGTTATCCCCATACCTCATCCTCTGTTCTTTGGAAGTGAGTCACTAAGTCTAGCCCATACTCAAGGGGGTAAGTTAAGCTCTTGGAGGGTATCTATGTAAATTAATTGGAATTTTTCTCTAAGGAATATCTGTCTTTTCTCCCCATTTATCTGTATCAATATGGACTCACAGATATTTGTTTGTACTTTGAGTTATAATCCATTAACATGTTATTTTGTTGCTCAAATGGTTCCAGCTTTGGCCATTGGGAGCTCTTTCCCTTTGACATAACCCCATCTTTTTGTTGAACACTTCCTTACTTTCTGGTACTATAAGATACTCTGGCTTATCTTGTATTTTCCCAACCTAATCATAGAAATAGCCATTTCTCCAAGGAGCTATGGTTTTTTTTGTTGTTTGTTTTTGTTTTTAATTGAATAGTGGTATTTAGAAACCAATATCTGGGTTGTGGATATGATCATTACTTCTGGACATTCCTATTTCTAGGCCCTCTCAACAGACAGAGTGAGGAAATGTATGTATACTTATTCATGTATACACATGTTTCTATAATTATTTGTGTGTCTACATTAAGTTAAACATGAATTCATATTGATAATTCTGTCTCCAATCCAATACCACAGGATTCCTTCTAGCCTTCCCCCTTAGTTTATCTGTAACTTTCCAACAGTGAGTAATCTGGCTTCTATGATATAGCATCTATTTACCTGTTTGTTCGACTGTAGTATACATGTAAAGCAGTTTCAGAAATGTTAACTCATACCCCCGTGAGAAACAACTTTACCAAGTAAGAAACAATATTCATGTACAAGTTCTTTTGCCTCTAGCCTTACTGTTTACAGTCAAAGTATTATTTTCAAAAGTTATTTAGGTCCACTCCTTTTTTTTTCCCATATTCTCAGAGATATTATGTCATACAGTTATAATGGTTAGGTTCTTTTTCACAGTCTACATTCCATCCTGGGAATGCCAACCTGTTGGCTGATTTTTTAAACTTTTTATGCATTAAAGTTCATGTTTTATGTTGTAAAGTTCTTTGGGTTTTGCCAAATACCCAGTGTCATATATTCACTACCCCAGTACTATACAAAATAGTTCCATCACCCTAAAAGTTCCCTTGTATTCCCCTTTGTAGTAAACCACTCTCTACTCTCCCAACCCCTGGCAACCACTAATCTGTTTTCTATTCCTTAATTTAGCCATTTCCAGAATATTATATGAATGAAATCGTACAGTATGAGTGGAATCATACAGTATGTAATCTGTCAGATCTTTTTTCACTTAGCAAAATGCATTTAAGATTTATCCATCTGGTGTGAATCAGTAGGTTATTCCTTGTTGTCACTGCATAATATTACATTGTATGGATATACCACAATTTGTTTACCCATTCTTCTTTTAAATGACATGTGGTTGCTTCCAGTTCTTTGATTATGAATAAAGCTGCCATAAAAATTCACATACGGCTGGGCGTGGTGGCTCACGCCTGTAATCCCAGCACTTTGGGAGGCCGAGGTGGGTGGATCACGAGGTCAGGAGATCCAGACCATCCTGGCTAACATGGTGAAACCCCGTCTCTACTAAAAATATAAAAAATTAGCCAGGCATGGTGGCGGGCACCTGTAGTCCCAGCTACTCCTGTAGTCCCAGGAGGCTGAGGCAGGAGAATGGTGTGAACCTGGGAGGTGGAGCTTGCAGTGAGCCGAGATTGCGCCACTGCACTCCAGCCTGGGTGACAGAGCGAGACTCCATCTCAAAAAAAAAAAAAATTCACCTATGCATTTTTACATGAACGTAAGTTTTCAGTTCACTTGAATAAATACGTAGGAGCATGATTTTTAGGTTGTATTTGAGTCTATGTCTAATTTTATAAGGAACTGCCAAACTGTCTTCCGAAGTGGCTATTAACATTTTGCATTTCCATCAGCAATGAATGAGAGTTCCTGTTCTGCATCTTTGCCTGGTATAATTTTTAATAGTGTCCTCTTTCATTTTCAGTAGTGTCCTGGGCTGGATGATAAACTTATGCTCTACTAAGTATACATATTGTTGACATATTCTTTCTTCTCTTCTTATGCATTGTGGCTGTCATGGTGAGGAAATTGAGTCTAGGATTTTCTTTTCTTTCTTTTTTGATTGGTAGGGTTTTCCCCATTAGCATGGTTTTAGATCATCTAATTTAAATAATGGTAGTCTAAGGAAATAGGTAATTATACTAAAATAATGTAATTGATTGAATAGGATTGAGAATCATGTAATGCATGCCAGTCTCTTTGAGAGTTTACTTATTTTGATGACATTGTTCTAGTTGTCTGCTAACTTTCTTCAATGACATCACAAGTAATTTTGTACATTTTTGTAACATTTGTTCCAGCACTCAGAGTGTAATTTGGACCTTTCCTAGCATCTCAAGAGATGGAGAAAATGAAATCATTGCAACTTCTAATACAGTTTTCTACCAGGCTCACAGTTGAAGCCTCTAGGGATGGTCAGAAGGGCTGGAAAGCCAACTTAGTCTATGGGCCTTCCTGCAGAATAACTGTGGATATCTGTTATCCTTCAGACCTTTATGCTTCAGTATTATTTTAATGTTCATGTCTATTCTTTGGATTTGGATTACAGGTTAAGATATTTCAGTTATACCTTTGACACGCTGCATATTAGCTGTGGGTAACTGCCTTTACACAGCAAATAATGCTTTTCTTTCTTTAAAATTTTTCTATCCTTCTGTCTCTGTAATTTCTCTCCCTTATTCCTACAAAAATAATGGTATCAGCAAAAATGAGAGTTAAAGGTTTGCTGAGGAAATTTTTGAGCAGTTCATTCATGTCATCTGCCCAGGGTCTCTAGAGAAAGTTTAAATGAAAACTGCTAATATTTCTGGAAATCTAAGCTGCTGCTTTAGTCATGCAAGTGAAGATTCTACTGGCAGGTCAGAGGCTACAGGTGCACCTGCAGGCCTGTCATCTCATCTCCAAGAACAGTCAACCAATCTTTCTGGTCTTTTTCACGGGTGGTGAGGAGAAGCTGGGGAATAATGAACTTTCCAGATGTCAAGGTCTAAGCAGGTCAAGTCAGACCCTCCTTGGGAATGTGTGGACCACAATGGTGAGAATACCAAAGCAGAGTGCAACAGGTTGGTGGAAAAATGGACAAACCTGTCAGACTTATTTGAGAAGGAAGCAGCTTGTGGATTAAGTTTTTCTGTTGCTCCGTATGTGATTTTTCCTTTCCTTAAGTCAAATTTAGATGTAACATTCTTGTGCATCTTGTTCTTATTGAAGAAGGATAGCTGGGACAACCCTAGCTTTGGACTTCTATGGTTTCTTTAATTTTGCATTGTTTTATGTACTAGGGAAATATTTTGAAGGTTCCTCAGATTGCTAGATGATCTTTATATTTTCCTCTAAACTCTGATGAAAGAACAAAATTGATTAAGCCTTTGGAAAATATTTATTTCTGGTCAAATGGGATTTAGTTAGCTTCATTGATAAAGTAATATAGCTTGCAGTCTGCTGTACCCTAATCCTGAGATCACCGGGCATTTAGGGCAAATTATTTAACTTCGATTGGCCCTACTTTGTTCTTTTGTAAAATGAGGAGATTGCACTAGTGAGTTCTTGGATACCTTCCAACTCTGTGGACTCTGGTTTTATGACATGAACGGTCAGATTAGATTTTATCCTAAGATGAATAATTACCAAATAATGTCAGTGATTTAAATGTAAGCCTAATCCTGCTGTGAGCCTTAGAACATTGTTCTGTGACATGTTCAGATAACACTTAAATATAGGATCCAATTGTCAATTTTTGTTTTGATTTTTTTAAAAATGACATATACAATTTAAAACTACATCTAATAAACATGAAGTTACTTTTTAATATCACAAAGTTTGAATTTTTGAGTCTGCTGTTCTTCATTGTACAAATCTTCTTTGTAAATTATTTTGATTCCTGTATATAGGAACCCAGAAGAAAAGTGGATCATTTTTTTCAGTGCCAGATTCTTTGCCTAGTGAATATACATACCTGTTAAATAATTAATACAATCTTAGTTTTTTAAAATGTGTTTGAGTTGATTTTTAAAGACAAAAATTTGTAGCTTCCTTTCTTAAAGATGCTTTTTTAGAGGACAAGCTAGAGAATAAAGAGGATGAGGAAAGGGAGGCTAAACTTACCTTCATTTAACATACTTAATGAAGTTCTAAGGCAGAAATTCTGTTGACTTAACAGTTAGTTTGTAAGATCTTACATCCTACATATGATTTTTCTATAGACATGTTACTGTGTTTTTCAGGAAATTATATCCCTTATTCCAGTAAGCAGGCCTGACACATATTTTGGGCCATGTATTTTTGCTCATGTACAATCATGCTTTCTTAAAGGTAAACTTTGCAGGACGTGGAAACAGATTTGATGAAAGATCCAGGCCACATAAAATTGCTCCTGTGCACCTACACCTAAAGGAGCATTGTGCCTCTGCATCCACATGTGCTTGGCCTAGTGTGGTTGTCTGTTTCTTGGCATGGACACAAGAAAGCCATTGAAAGGCCCAAAGGGACTTTTCTCTTTCTGTGTCTTCATCAAACCAGTATTTGCAGCTTCTCTCTTCCTCAACTTTTTACATCCCACTAGAAATGAAACATTTCATATTTGAAGGGCTATATGAAACTCCTCTTTTGACCCCTCCCCTCTGTAAGGATTCCTAAATGCCAGTTCCTCCTTATTCAGCTATTTTGTTTGTTTCTTTGTTGCCTGTCTTGATTTAGTGGTGAATTGCCTATTTTATTTTAAAAAAGAAGGAGAGAGAAAAAAAAAGATGTTCAGCTTTTAGGCTTGAGCTGTCAGTTCTCTTGGTTCTAATGTCCTATGGTAAAAGTTGATCTGCTTAGTATTACTTCAACTGAAACTTCCTTACTGAGTACATGGGCAAAAACAGTCCAACATAGTAAATAATGATAGTTGATTATAACAATGACCCTAAGGCAGTGTAACTAACATATCCAAATGTTTTCTGATTTATCCATGGAAGATTATGATCAACTGAATTTGTTGTGATTTTGTTCCAATTCATTTAGTAAGTACTAATCTGTAAGTAGTCAATTGGTATTAACCAGAGTACCTCATTCCCTGATCCAAGAGGATAACAAGATGTTTTTTGTGTTTTGTATTAACTCTGCTATAGAGGTTTTCTGTACGAAGATTTTTTTTTTTTTTTTTTAAGAGACAGGGATCTTGCTATGTTGCACAGGCTGGATTCAAACTCCTGGGCTCAAGCAGTTCTCCTGCCTCAGCCTTCTGAGTACCTGGGACTATAGGCAGAAGGATGTTTTTAATTTAAAAATGCAGGAAGGTTAATTATAGTAGCTTCTATATTAGGGTCATGTTCTAAAGATTTCTCAGATCTCTCTTCCTAAAGAAACTGGCCAAAGACTAAATAAAGAGATGAAATTCAGAGGTCAGTATTCGTCTGGAAAGCCTTGCTATAAAAGTACTTCTTTCTGAACATTTAAGCTCCCTAATCTCTTTTTGAAGATTCATTTGAGCAGACATTTATTGAGCACTTACTGTGTATAAAATAGTATGAAGAAGGGAAGTAGAACTATGATATTTTTGTAGCCTTCAAGAACTTTATATTCTAATAATTCCTTAAATTAACTTTCAGACCTATATAAATTTTGGAGAGTTTTTGTGTTTTTATTTGTGGAAATTGAGAATTTTGCGTCAGTCAAATGGAAAGCACCAGAGGGAGAATGATCTATTCAAAAGTCTACAAGTTGTGTGAGTGTCAGTGTGTGTGTGTGTGAATATTAATAACAACTTTATTTAGATACAATTTACATACCATAAAATTCACCCTCTTTAAGTACACAGTTTAGTGGGTTTTTTTTTTTTTTTTTTTTGGTTTTGAGACAGAGTCTCATTTTTGTTGGCTGGGCTGGAATGCAGTAGCATGATCTCGGCCCACTGTAACCTCTGCCTCCCGGGTTCCAGCAATTCTCCTGCCTCAGCCTCCTGAATAGCCGAGATTACAGGTGCCCGCCACCATGCCCTGCTAATTTCTGTATTTTTAATAGAAACAGGGTTTCACCATGTTGGCCAGGCTGGTCTCGAACTCCTGACCTCAGGTGATCCAACCACCTTGGCCTCCCAAAGTACTGGGATTACAGGCGTGAGGCACCGTGCCTGGCCAGTTTAGTGGGTTTTAGTGTATTTACAGAGTTGTGCAACCATTACCACTATCTAATTTTAGGACATTCTACCACTCGCCTCAAAAAAACCTCGGTACCTATTGATTATCACCACCTATTTACCCACTACCCCTAGTTCTGTCTTTATGGATTTGCCAACTCTGGATGTTTCATATACATGAAATTATAGAATATTTGTCCATTTCTGCCTGGCTTCTTTCACTTCGTGTAATATCTTCAGGGTTCGTCTATATTGTACTTCATTTCTTTTTATGACAAAATAGTATTCTACTGTGTGAATATATACCACATTTTGTGTAACAGTTGATTAGCTAATGGATATTTGGGTTGGTTCTACTTTTGGGCTATTATGAAAATGCTTCTGTTGCATTAGTTTACAAGTTCTTGTGTGAATACATGTTTTCATTTCTCTTTGGTGTGTATGAAGAGTAGAATTGCTGAGTCACATAGTAACTTTGTTTTACCTTTTTAAACTTTTCGAAACTGGCTGTATGATTTTAAAATCCCATTAATGAATGAAGGTTCCATTTCTCCACATCTTCATCAACAGTTGCTATTGTTGGTCTTTTTCATTTTAGCCATCCTAATGGGTGTAAATTGGTGTCATTGTGGCTTTGATTTGCATTTCTCTAATGGCTTATGACATTGAACATCTTTTCATGTCCTTGTTGGCCATTTGTATATCTTTGCCCATTTTTTAACTGGGTTATTTTTCTTTTTATTGTTGAGTTGAAGGAGTTCTTTATTTGTATCTAGATACAAGTCCCTTCTCAGATGCATGGTTTGCAAATATTTTCTCCCATTCCGTGGGTGGTTTTTTTCACCTTCTTGATGGTGTCCTTTGATACACAAAAATTTTTAATTTTGATGAAGTCCACTTTATTTTTTCTTTTGTTTCTCATGTTGTGTCTAAGAGCATCTTAATCTTATGAAGATTTACTTTTATATAGAAAATAGCATTTTATAGTTTTCATTCTTATATTTAGATCTATGATCTATTTTGAATTGATTTTTTTTTTTGAGATGGATTCTCACTGTGTCACCCAGGGTGGAGTACAGTGGTGCGATCTCGGCTCACTGCAGCCTCCGCCTCCTGGGTTCAAATGATTCTCCTGCCTTGGCCTCCTGAGTAGCTGGGATTACATGCGCGCACCATCATGCCTGGATAATTTTTTTTTTAGTAAAGACGGGGGTTTTACCATGTTGGCCAGACTGGTCTTGAACTTCTGGCCTCAAATGATCTGCCTGTCTCGGCCTCCCAAAGTGTTGGGATTACAGGTGTGAGCCACTGCACCCGGCCCTGTTTTGAATTAATTTTTGTATATGGCATGAGTAAGGGTCCAACTTTATTTTTTTGCATGTGGCTACCCAGTTGTCCCCACACCATTTATTGGAAATATTATTTTCCCTGTTGATTGAACTCTGCATCCTTGTCAAAAATCAACTGACCGTAAATTTAAGGGTTTTTTTGTTTTTTGTTTTGGAGACAGAGTCTTGCTGTGTCACTCAGGATGGGGTACAGTGGTGCAGTCATGGCTCACTGTAGCCTCGACATCCTAAGCTCAAATGATCCTCTCACCGCAGCCTCCCAAGTAGTAGGGACTACAGGCGTGTGCTGCCATGCCCAGCTAATTTTTTATTTTTTTGTAGAGAGGGAGTCTCACTGTGTTGTCCACGCTAGTCTTGAACTCCTGGGCTCAAGTGATCCTCCTGTTCTTGGTCTTCCAAAGTGCTAGAATTACAGGCATGAGCCATTGCGCCCGACCAAATATAAGTTTTTATTTCTGGACTCTCAAATCTATTCTGTTGATCTGCTTGTCTGTCCCTTATGCCATTATTATACTGTCTTTATTGCTGTAGCTTTATGATAATTTTTGAAATACCGTAAATGATTCCTGCTTTTACTTTTCCCCATTGTCCATATCCTTTTGGTCACCAGTGTTTAATTCTTGCTCTTTAATATTTTCAGAGTGTTCTAATTTGTGCCCTCACTAACAATTCTTGGGTTCAAGACTTTAATTATTATGGTGGTGGTGGTGGTTCACGGCCAAAAAAAAGGAAAGAAAAAAGTATTAGCTTTTCAGCCATTTTTGTTTACCTCCCGCACCTGACATTATAAAAGGTATAGGAGATATAACAGTGAATACACAGATATGTGCTGTAGTCTTGTAGACCTTATATTCTAGTTGGAGAAAACACAGTAAATAAGTTTTAAAAAATAGTGCTGTGAAGGGAATTAAATAATCTTTGTGAAACATAAATATAATCTGGGTGTTTTCCTGATTGAAATTCTTCAGAGGCTCCCCGTTACTTTCAGAATAAAGTTCACATTTCTCAACTAGTTATATTTGAAATTTTTTCCAACATTAGCTTCTAGTAAGTTCTCTGCTATCTTCCTTTGAGAATAATTTGTATAAACTGTGCAGCTAGTGTTAAACCTCTGAAAAAATCACCTGTAGCTGTAAAAAATTTGCAATAAGCTCTTTTTATTTTAACATATTGACTTGCATGTTACCAATACTGGCTTATATATTGGAAAATAAATTAATAAAATGCTATAATTATAGTGAAATATTTATAAGTAGGATGAAATATGTTAAAGGATATGTTGACATCCTGATATGGAAGTCAAAAAGTTCAGCTGCAAAAGTTATTTCATAGTAAAAGCATTCTAGTTGAATTTCATGAAACTGGATCACAGCATATCTAATCAGGAGTCTACTTGGTTTTTGACTGTGCCAAATGTTCCAAAATATTAAATTATGCCTTTGACTATACTTCCTGTCTTGTTTAAACAACACCTAATGAATTTAATTCTTCAATTCCTTGGATACAGTAAATAAACATAGGCAGCATCTTAAGAAAATGGAACATAGCTATGAACAAGGTTTAAAAAAATCTCATTTCCAAAATGACCAAGAGGATGAGCCAGTTTTCTGTTGCCATGAAGAAGTTCTATTGTTACTGAGTATTTAATAGCATTTAACATATGCTTACAAGCTCTTTGATTTAAAACTATTTTCTGTCTCAATTGATGATGAATGCAAAAACACGAAAGATGGGCTGGATTTGGCTCCTTTCCAGCCTTATTATGGAGGTTAGAGTCAAGAAAAGCACCTTGTTACCTGGTTAATTAATCTAACACAAATATTTATTAAATACCTGCTATGTGCCATACGGTGTTTTATGCCCTGGGGATGCAGCTGGCCAAGGCAAATAAGGCTCCTATTATTAGGGAGCTTACATTTTAGAAGTAGATAGGGTAGACTGATAATGGAAATGAGGGGATGACACAGTCTAATGATTTCTGCTTTCCTCCACACTAAAATAAACCTTTATAGTTTCCTTTTACTTCTAGCACATTCCATTCTTTAATTCGGATTATTAACTACTTTTGAGGAAAGAAAGAAATAGTAGAAAAGTAAATCTGTATCTTTTGTGACTTCCAGTTTCTCCTCTCACATGTAAAAAGTTTGGAAGCTGTCACTCCCATTCCTACAACAAGAAAAAAAAATGAAAAACTGAAAACCAATAACTCTTAATAGATTTATCAGATAATTGAGGTCTCAGGGGAAACCGCTGCTCTGAAAACTAGAGAGAAAGGTGAATACAAAGAATCATAGCTAACTGGGAACATACACTGCAAGAACTGTCAGGATTACTTGGATGATGATTGACTAGTGTCTGGAGACTGAATCTTGATAACTTGAGAGTTAAAAACTAAGGAGGCCCTACACATTCATGAAAGTTTTACCCCCAGGCTGGATACTACCACCTTTCAAAGTTGAAGATCTGGGAAAAATCCCCTCATGCTTTTGGCAAGGGGAAAGGAAAATGATCCACTTTGAAGTGCTCTCAGAGTGTTCTCAGTAACAAAGGCCAGCCCTCAAAGGAAACTACCAATTTACCCAACCATGGCCTTTCTGTCTAACATAAAGGGAGGGTGAAGAAGACTGAGAAACTCTTCTGAAGGTCAGAACCCAGAGAATCACAAACACTAACAATACTGAGATTTAATTATAGGAGTATAGATTGCTTCCCTTCCACAATACCTTCCTACCACATCAACAGAGCTCCAGTAAATTAAGAGCAGATTACAGCTGAGAGAGCTGTAAGATGCAGACCCTATTTAAGAAGGAGTTTCTAGGGAAACCCAAAGATAACAAGGGAGACAAAAACAGGGACACTAGAGGAAACTGAAGCCTCTGACACCTACAGCTACAACAAACATTAAACACAGCCCAACTCCTAGACAGTTAAACGTAAATCCTTACATTAGAGGTCTATTTACAGTAAAGCACAGAATCACTAAAACAGAAGAAAAAATATTTCTAAATATAACAGAAATTTTCAAAATTCAAAAAAACTGATAATAAAGAAAATATAGCAGAAAAACATATTATACATAATATATATAATATGTTGAGACCAAATATATTAATTATTATCAACAATTATGAATAGCCCTAACTCACTTCACCTGTTAACAAAAAGTATTTTCAATTTGGCCCGTAAAATAAACTTCATGCTGTATAGAAAATATATACCTAAACAACATGAATTAAAAAGCTAAAAACAAAGACATGAATAAAAGAATACCAGAAAAATAGAAAAACACATAGAAAGCAGCAGTTATTATTCTGATACCAAAGTAGAACTAAAGATGCATTAAACATGAGGAAGAACACACTTCAATTCAAAATAAAGATAACAACAGTTATGTATATTTAACACCAAATAACACAGCAACCACATTTATAAAGCAAAAAATACAAGAAATACAAAGAGACATAAGCATGCTAATTAATAATGGGAGACTTTAACTCACCACTCTCAGTATAAGATAAGACAGACAAAAATCAGCAAGGATAGATTTTTGAGAAGGCCTAAACAACACAGCCAAATAGGTAGGTCTGTACATATATCAAACTTGAAGTTCTGATAATAGAAAATACATCTTTTTCTCAAGTGCACATGAAATGTTTACAAAACATGATTGTATGTCAGGTCACAAAAGTAAACATCAGATAAGTGTTATAATACAGAAATATTATACGACCTGATCAAAATGCAATAAAGTCAGAAATTATTTTATAAGTTTTAAATACTCAAAGCATACTATAAATATCCATGAGTCCATGCTGATATAAATGGTTGAATAAATAATAAAGAGAAGAAAAGAAACAAATCTTCCATGCCAAAGAATTCCAAATAATTTGTATAGATACCCTATCCCAAGGACAGGAAGCATAACTTCCCCGGGACTCCTTAGTATGGGTTGAGCATAGTGACTTCCTTCCAAGACTATGTGTGTTGATGGTTGGGGAGTAACTTTACAGTGAAGAAACTTGATAAACACTACCTCAGCCAACATCAGCAGAGCTAAATCATGGTGATTTTATGTACCTTCGGTATGATATGATGAAAGTGGCACATTACTTCTGTGTTCTTCCTTCCAGAAACTCATAACCCCAGTCTAATCATGAGGAAAAAGACAAATTTCAGTAGAGGATCTTTCTACACAACACATTTTTTTATTGTTGAGACGGATGCTCTGTCGCCCAGGCTGGAGTGCGGTGGTGCGATATCGGCTCATTGCAACCTCTGCCTCCCAGGTTCAAGCTATTCTCCTGCCTCAGCCCCTTCAGTAACTGGGATTACAGGTGCCTGCCACCATGCGTGGCTAATTTTTGTACTTTTAGTAGAGAACGGATTTCATTATATTGGCCCAGCTGGTCTCGAACTCCTGACTTCAGGTGATCACCCACCTTGGCCTCCCAAAGTGCTGGGATTACAGGTGTGAGTCACCATGCCTAGCCTTCAGTGCTATTTTAAGTGATATTACATTTAAATTTTCAGTTTCCAATTGTCTATTGCTAGCATAGAGAAATACATTAGCCTTATGTCATACAACCTTGCTAAACTCATTTATTGGTTTTAACAGGTGTTAATAGATTATTTATGATTTTCTACGTAGATAATCATGACGTTTATAAATATAAAGCTTCATTTTTTCATTTTCAGCCCATGTGTCTTTTTTTCTTGTTTTATTATACCTGCTGAAACATCTAGTATGATATTGAATAGTGATGGTGAGAGTGGATGTTTCTACCTTGTTCCAAATGTTAGGGGGAAAATTCATTTTTTCACGATTAAGTATGATATTGGCTATAGGGTTTTTGTTAGGTTGAGGAAGCTTCCTTCTTTTACCAGTGTACTGTCTTTTATCATAAATGGATGTTGAATTTTGTCAAATGCTTTTTCTGTATCTGTTAAGATGATTGTATGATTTTCTTTATACAAATTTCTTCATACAAATGTTAAACCAACCTTCTGTTCTTAGTATAACTGTACTTGATCATGGTGTATCATTCTTTTGACATATTGCTGGATATAATTTGTTAATGTTTTTGAGGATTTGTGCATCTGATATCATAAGGGATATTGTTTAATAATTTTCCTGTAATGTCTCTTTCTGGTTTTAGTCTTAGGGTTGTCATTGTCTGGTTTTAGTATCAGGGTAATGCTGGCCTCATAAAATGAGGTAGGTAGTGCTTTCTTCAGTTTTCTGAAAGAGCTGCTGGTATGAGTTCTTCCATAAATATTTGATAGAATTCACCAGTGAAGACATCTGGGCTGAACTGTTCTAGTTTTTTTACTTCTTCTTGCATGAACTTTCATAGATTGTGTTTTTCAATGAATTTGTTCATCTGATCTAAGTTATTAAATGTATGGGTATAAAGTTCTTTGTAATATGCTTTTATTGTCTTTTCGAAGTATGTGGGGTCTGCAGCAGGGTCCTATCCCTTCATTGCCGATATTTCTAATTTGTGTCTTCTTTCTTTGTCTCATAGTCATTTTGGCTAGAAGTGTATCTGTTTTATATATCTTTTCAAAAGATTTGTTTCTGTTTCATTGGTTTTCTCTTTTGTTTTTCTGTTTTCTGTTTTATCGATTTTTGCTTTGATCTTTATTTTTCCTTCTGCTTTTTTTAGGATTTATTTTGCTCTTTTTCTGGTTTCTTAAAATGAAAAATTAAATCTTTGATTTGAAATCTTTCTTTTCTAATATAAGCATTTAATACTATAAATTTCTGCATTCCTGAAATTTTGATGTTTTGATTATTATATTTTTATTTACTTTCATTCAATTTATAACATTTTCTAATTTCCCTCTGACAGCCTCTTTGTCCCATGGATTATGTGGAAATTTGTGTTTAATTTGCAAATATTTGGGGATTTTCTAGATATCTTCCTATTACTGATCTTTAATTAAAAAAAATAAGATTGCCACAAAGAAAATAATACCTAGTAGTGAACTCAAAATCAGAAATTATAAATATATGAGAACCTTACCTACCATAAGTAAAAGTAAGCAGGAAGGTTAGCACCTCAGGAACCTGAGATACAGAAAAACATGAAAGGGCTATAACATGACTGTTTAAAATGATTAAAGAGGTAAGATAAGGAACATTAACCAAAAATAAAGAGAAAGATACTGTGAAAAGAGCTTATGTCCAGCACCATCTTCCCTGGGAAGTGTTTCTTGGACTCTATATTAAAGCTGTGCAAATCACTATCATGGCACTGAAAACACTGTTCATGGCATTTTATGCCCTAGCCTCCTCTCTTCTCCCTGCCTATCCCTAACCAATCTAAGTGTTAAGCACATGGATTTGGTAACAACTGGGCTTTATTCTTTGTACTTCCAACGTCTAGCACAGTGCCTGGCACATAGTAGGTCCTCAGGAATTGAACTAAGTAAGACCTACATAATTACATGCTAAACTTTAAAAAGCAAAAATTATATCAGTTCAGTTGATCAGTTTGGATGAGGGGGGTAAGTTTTTGTACCTAACTGAGCATTTACTTTGGCAGCTCTACATAAGAGTAGTAGCTGCTGTTAGTTGCTTTAATTGGTGGGTTTTTTTTTGTTTTTTTTTTTTTTTTTTGTGATGGAGTCTCACTCTGTCACCCAGGCTGGAGTGCAGTGGTGCAATCTCGGCCTACTGCAACCTCCACCTCCTGGATTCAAGTGATTCTCCTGCCTCAGCCTCCTGAACAGCTGGGATTACAGGCGGGTGCCACCACGGCCAGTTAATTTTTGTATTTTTGTAGACATGGGGTTTCACCATGTTGACCAGGCTGGTCTTGAACTCCTGACCTCAAGTAATCCGCCGCGCCTCGGCCTCCCAAAGTTCTGAGATCACCGGCGTGAGCCACCACACCCAGCTGGTGATAATTTTTAAGATGTTCACAGGATCCTTCTTTAGAAGAGAAAATCTTACTCATTTGCATAAGAGAAAAGAGGTATTTCCCTGTTGTCCTAAGTAGTAATCCAGTTTTGGAAATGGAGCAGAGGGCCATGCTAGAACCTCTGTTATACTTCATCCATAATCCAGAGTGAGAAAAAGCAGGAGATTTGATTGATTGCCAGAACCATAGCTTCTGTGTTTTAAACTATGGGCTCTGGCAGAGAGAAGGTGGGAGTTAATTCCAATCAGTTCCTTGTAGAGGGACATTAGCTAGCAGGTGGCTCAAGGGAGAAGAAAAAGGGTTACTTTTCTCCTTTCAGCTTTAGGTAAAAGTTATTGATGGTACTTTTGTAGAAAAAACAGATAGGCCCAGCTTGAGAATTCCTGGAGGAATGTGTGAGAATACAAGCAACAGTGGAGAACAAGATAAGACTAGTCTGTCTCTAGATTCAGAACAAGTCCTGAGGTATAAATTTAACACGTTGTTTCCTGTTTATAGGTAATCTTAATAATAATAGTATAAAATATTATGAGAGGTAAAATTAGTTCTTTTTTTAACCCATTTTTATTCTGCTTTATTTTCCTTTACAGTACTCTTCATAACTTTTTTTAAAATTATTATTATTATACTTTAAGTTTTAGGGTACATGTGCACAATGTGCAGGTTAGTTACATATGTATACATGTGCCATGCTGGTGTGCTGCACCCATTAACTCGTCATTTAGCATTAGGTATATCTCCTAATGCTATCTCTCCCCCCTCCCCCCACCCCACAACAGTCCCCAGAGTGTGATGTTCCCCTTCCTGTGTCCATGTGTTCTCATTGTTCAATTCCCATCTATGAGTGAGAACATGCAGTGTTTGGTTTTTTGTCCTTGCGATAGTTTACTGAGAATGATGATTTCCAATTTCATCCATGTCCCTACAAAGGACATGAACTCATCATTTTTTATGGCTGCATAGTATTCCATGGTGTATATATGCCACATTTTCTTAATCCAGTCTGTCATTGTTGGACATTTGGGTTGGTTCCAAGTCTTTGCTATTGTGAATAGTGCCGCAATAAACATACGTGTGCATGTGTCTTTATAGCAGCATGATTTATAGTCCTTTGGGTATATACCCAGTAATGGGATGGCTGGGTCAAATGGTATTTCTAGTTCTAGATCCCTGAGGAATCGCCACACTGTCTTGCACAATGGTTGAACTAGTTTACAGTCCCACCAACAGTGTAAAAGTGTTCCTATTTCTCCACATCCTCTCCAGCACCTGTTGTTTCCTGACTTTTTAATGATTGCCATTCTAACTGGTGTGAGATGGTATCTCATTGTGGTTTTGATTTGCATTTCTCTGATGGCCAGTGATGATGAGCATTTTTTCATGTGTCTGTTGGCTGCATAAATGTCTTCTTTTGAGAAGTGTCTGTTCATATCCTTTGCCCACTTTTTGATGGGGTTGTTTGTTTTTTTCTTGTAAATTTGTTTGAGTTCTTTGTAGATTCTGGGTATTAGCCCTTTGTCAGATGAGTAGGTTGCAAAAATTTTCTCCCATTTTGTAGGTTGCCTGTTCACTCTGATGGTAGTTTCTTTTGCTGTGCAGAAGCTCTTTAGTTTAATTAGATCCCGTTTGTCAATTTTGGCTTTTGTTGCCATTGCTTTTGGTGTTTTAGACATGAAGTCCTTGCCCATGCCTATGTCCTCAATGGTAATGCCTAGGTTTTCTTGTAGGGTTTTGATGGTTTTAGGTCTAACGTTTAAGTCTTTAATCCATCTTGAATTGATTTTTGTATAAGGTGTAAGGAAGGGATCCAGTTTCAGCTTTCTCCATATGGCTAGCCAGTTTTCCCAGCACCATTTATTAAATAGGGAATCCTTTCCCCATTGCTTGTTTTTCTCAGGTTTGTCAAAGATCAGATAGTTGTAGATACGCAGCATTATTTCTGAGGGCTCTGTTCTGTTCCATTGATCTATATCTCTGTTTTAGTACCAGTACCATGCTGTTTTGGTTACTGTAGCCTTGTAGTATAGTTTGAAATCAGGTAGCATGATGCCTCCAGCTTTGTTCTTTTGGCTTAGGATTGTCTTGGCAATGCAGGCTCTTTTTTGGTTCCATATGAACTTTAAAGTAGTTTTTTCCAATTCTGTGAAGAAAGTCATTGGTAGCTTGATGGGGATGCCATTGAATCTATAAATGACCTTGGGCAGTATGGCCATTTTCACGATATTGATTCTTCCTATCCATGAGCATGGAATGTTCTTCCATTTGTTTGTATCCTCTTTTATTTCATTGAGCAGTGGTTTGTAGTTCTCCTTGAAGAGGTCCTTCACGTCCCTTGTAAGTTGGATTCCTAAGTATTTTATTCTCTTTGAAGCAATTGTGAATGGGAGTTCACTCATGATTTGGCTCTCTGTTTGTCTGTTATTGGTGTATAAGAATGCTTGTGATTTTTGTACATTGATTTTGTATCCTGAGACTTTGCTGAAGTTGCTTATCAGCTTAAGGAGATTTTGGGCTGAGACAATGGGGTTTTCTAGATATACAATCATGTCATCTGCAAACAGGGACAATTTGACTTCCTCTTTTCCTAATTGAATACCCTTTATTTCCTTCTGCCTAATTGCCCTGGCCAGAACTTCCAACACTATGTTGAATAGGAGTGGTGAGAAAGGGCATCCCTGTCTTTTGCCAGTTTTCAAAGGGAATGCTTCCAGTTTTTGCCCATTCAGTATGATATTGGCTGTGGGTTTGTCATAGATAGCTGTTATCATTTTGAGATACGTCCCATCAATACCTAATTTATTGAGAGTTTTTAGCATGAAGTGTTGTTGAATTTTGTCAAAGGTCTTTTCTGCATCTATTGAGATAATCATGTGGTTTTTGTCTTTGGTTTTGTTTATATACTGGATTACATTTATTGATTTGCATATATTGAACCAGCCTTGCATCCCAGGGATGAAGCCCACTTGATCATGGTGGATAAGTTTTTTGATGTGCTGCTGGATTCAGTTTGCCAGTATTTTATTGAGGATTTTTGCATCAATGTTCATCAAGGATATTGGTCTAAAATTCTCTTTTTTGGTTGTGTCTCTGCCAGGCTTTGGTATCAGTATAATGCTGGCCTCATAAAATGAGTTAGGGAGGATTCCCTCTTTTTCTGTTGATTGGAATAGTTTCAGAAGGAATGGTACCAGTTCCTCCTTGTACCTCTGGTAGAATTCGGCTGTGAATCCATCTGGTCCTGGACTCTTTTTGGTTGGTAAGCTATTGATTATTGCCACAAGTTCAGATCCTGTTATTGGTCTATTCAGAGATTCAACTTCTTCCTGGTTTAGTCTTGGGAGAGTGTATGTGTCGAGGAATTTATCCATTTCTTCTAGATTTTCTAGTTTATTTGCGTAGAGGTGGTTGTAGTATTCTCTGATGGTAGTTTGTATTTCTGTGGGATCGGTGGTGATATCCCCTTTATCATTTTTTATTGCATCTATTTGATTCTTCTCTCTTTTTTTCTTTATTTAGTCTTGCTAGCGGTCTATCAATTTTGTTGATCCTTTCAAAAAACCAGCTCCTGGATTCATTAATTTTTTGAAGGGTTTTTTTTTGTCTCTATTTCCTTCAGTTCTGCTCTGATTTTAGTTATTTCTTGCCTTCTGCTAGCTTTTGAATGTGTTTGCTCTTGCTTTTCTAGTTCTTTTAATTGTGATGTTAGAGTATCAGTTTTGGATCTTTCCTGCTTTCTCTTGTGGGCATTTAGTGCTATAAATTTCTCTCTACACACTGCTTTGAATGTGTCCCAGAGATTCTGGTATGTTGTGTCTTTGTTCTCATTAGTTTCAAAGAACATCTTTATTTCTGCCTTCATTTCATTATGTACCCAGTAGTCATTCAGGAGCAGGTTGTTCAGTTTCCATGTAGTTGAGCGGTTTTGAGTGAGTTTCTTAATCCTGAGTTCTAGTTTGAGTGCACTGTGGTCTGAGAGACAGTTTGTTATAATTTCTGTTCTTTTACATTTGCTGAGGAGAGCCTTTACTTCCAACTATGTGGTCAATTTTGGAATAGGTGTGGTGTGGTGCTGAAAAAAATGTATATTCTGTTGATTTGGGGTGGAGAGTTCTGTAGATGTCTATTAGGTCCGCTTGGTGCAGAGCTGAGTTCAATTCCTGGGTATCCTTGTTAACTTTCTGTCTCATTGATCTGTCTAATGTTGACAGTGGGGTGTTAAAGTCTCCCATTATTATTGTGTGGGAGTCTAAGTCTCTTTGTAGGTCACTCAGGACTTGCTTTATGAATCTGGGTGCTCCTGTATTGGGTGCATATATATTTAGGATAGTTAGCTCTTCTTGTTGAATTGATCCCTTTACCATTATGTAATGGCCTTCTTTGTCTCTTTTGATCTTTGTTGGTTTAAAGTCTGTTTTATCAGAGACTAGGATTGCAACCCCTGCCTTTTTTTGTTTTCCATTTGCTTGGTAGATCTTCTTCCATCCTTTTATTTTGAGCCTATGTGTGTTTCTGCATGTCAGATGGGTTTCCTGAATACAGCACACTGATGGGTCTTGACTCTTTATCCAATTTGCCAGTCTGTGTCTTTTAATTGGAACATTTAGTCCATTTACATTTAAGGTTAATATTGTTATGTGTGAATTTGATCCTGTCATTATGATGTTAGCTGGTTATTTTGCTCGTTAGTTGATGCAGTTTCTTCCTAGTCTCGATGGTCTTTACATTTTGGCATGATTTTGCAGCGGCTGGTACCGGTTGTGCCTTTCCATGTTTAGCGCTTCCTTCAGGAGCTCTTTTAGGGCAGGCCTGGTGGTGACAAAATCTCTCAGCATTTGCTTGTCTGTAAAGTATTTTATTTCTCCTTCACTTATGAAGCTTAGTTTGGCTGGATATGAAATTCTGGGTTGAAAATTCTTTTCTTTAAGAATGTTGAATATTGGCCCCCACTCTCTCCTGGCTTGTAGAGTTTCTGCCGAGAGATCTGCTGTTAGTCTGATGGGCTTCCCTTTGTGGGTAACCTGACCTTTCTCTCTGGCTGCCCTTAACAGTTTTTCCTTCATTTCAACTTTGGTGAATGTGACAATTATGTGTCTTGGAGTTGCTCTTCTCAAGGAGTATCTTTGTGGCGTTCTCTGTATTTCCTGAATCTGAATGTTGGCCTGCCTTGCTAGATTGGGGAAGTTCTCCTGGATAATATCCTGCAGAGTGTTTTCCAACTTGGTTCCATTCTCCCCGTCACTTTCAGGTACACCAATCAGACGCAGATTTGGTCTTTTCACATAGTCCTATATTTCTTGGAGGTTTTGTTTCTTTTTATTCTTTTTTCTCTAAACTTCCCTTCTCGCTTCATTTCATTCATTTCATCTTCCATCACTGATACCCTTTCTTCCAGTTGATCGCGTCAGCTCCTGAGGCTTCTGCATTCTTCACGTAGTTCTCAAGCCGTGGCTTTCAGCTCCATCAGCTCCTTTAAGCACTTCTCTGTATTGGTTATTCTAGTTATACATTCTTCTAAATTTTTTTCAAAGTTTTCAACTTCTTTGCCTTTGGTTTGAATTTCCTCCTGTAGTTCGGAGTAGTTTGATCGTCTGAAGACTTCTTCTCTCAACTCGTCAGAGTCATTCTCCGTCCAGCTTTGTTCCGTTGCTGGTGAGGAACTGCGTTCCTTTGGAGGAGGAGAGGCGCTTTGCTTTTTAGAGTTTCCAGTTTTTCTGCTGTTTTTTCCCCATCTTTGTGGTTTTATCTGCTTTTGGTCTTTGATGATGGTGATGTACAGATGGGTTTTTGGTGTGGGTGTCCTTTCTGTTTGTTAGTTTTCCTTCTAACAGACAGGATCCTCAGCTGCAGGTCTGTTGGAGTTTGCTGGAGGTCCACTCCAGACCCTGTTTGCCTGGGTATCAGCAGCGGTGTCTGCAGAACTGCGGATTTTCGTGATCCACGAATGCTGCTGTCTGATCGTTCCTCTGGAAGTTTTGTCTCAGAGGAGTACCCGGCCATGTGAGGTGTCAGTCTGCCCCTACTGGGTGGTGCCTCCCAGTTAGGCTGCTCGGGGGTCAGGGGTCAGGGACCCACTTGAGGAGGCAGTCTGCCCGTTCTCAGATCTCCAGCCGCGTGCTGGGAAAAACACTGCTCTCCTCAAAGCTGTCAGACAGGGACATTTAAGTCTGCAAAGGTTACTGCTGTCTTTTTGTTTGTCTGTGCCCTGCCCCCAGAGGTGGAGCCTAGAGAGGCAGGCAGGCCTCCTTGAGCTGTGGTGGGCTCCACCCAGTTCGAGCTTCCTGGCTGCTTTGTTTACCTAAGCGAGCCTGGGCAATGGTGGGTGCCCCTCCCCCAGCCTCGCTGCCGCCTTGCAATTTGATTTCAGACTGCTGGGCTAGCAATCAGCGAGACTCCGTGGGCTTAAGACCCTCCGAGCCAGGTGCAGGATATAATCTCCTGGTGTGCCATTTCCTAAGCCCATTGGAAAAGTGCAGTATTCTGGTGGGAGTGGCCCAATTTTCCAGGTGCCATCTGTCACCCCTTTCCTTGACCAGGAAAGGGAACTTCCTGACCCGTTGCGCTTCCCAAATGAGGCAATGCCTCGCCCTGCTTCGGCTGGCGCACGGTGCGCTGTACCCACTGTCCTGCGCCCACTGTCTGGCACTCCCTAGTGAGATGAACCCGGTACCTCAGATGTAAATGCAGAAATCACCCGTCTTCTGCATGGCTCACGCTGGGAGCTGTAGACCGGAGCTGTTCCTATTCGGCCATCTTGGCTCCTCCCCCAAAATTATTTCTTAAGTTAAACTTATTTTCTTAAGTTAGCTCTATTTTTTTAAACTTTTGGAGGCCAATTTTTACTCTGCCTTGCAGACTAAGAAATTATTCAGTGTTAACATACTTTAAAAAATGGATTATTACGCCAGGTGCAGTGGCTCTCACTTGTAATCTCAGCACTTTGGGAGTCCAAGGTGGGCAGATCATGAGGTCAAGAGATGGAGACCATCCGGGCCAACATGGGGAAACCCCGTCTCTACTAAAAATACAAAAATTAGCTGGGCATGATGGCGCAGGCCTGTAATCCCAGCTAGTTGGGAGGCTGAGGCAGGAGCATCACTTGAATCCAGGAGGTGGAGGTTGTGGTGAGCCAAGATCATGCCACTGTACTCCAGCCTGGCAACAGAGCAAAACTCTGTCCAAAAAAAAAAAAAAAAAAAAAAAAAGGATTATTAGACTTGTCAGGCAAAAATAAAAGTCAAGTGTGTAGGTTTAGTTTTGGCACTCTTCTACAATTACCTGTATACATTGAGAAACATGAAAATTTGATACCTAGATTTGAAAGTGATAATTTGCATTTGATTAGAACCTAATATCAACATTTTTAAACTCTCTAGTATAAAAGGATTAGGATTTGGCAAGAATTATATGATACTAGGGCTGGGTGCGGTGGCTCACGCCTGTAATCCCAGAAGTTTGGGAGGCCAAGGTGGGCAGATCACAAGGTCACAAGATCGAGACCATCCTGGCTAACACTTTGAAACCCTGTCTCTACTAAAAGTACAAAAAATTAGCCAGGCGTGGTGGCAGGCGCCTGTAGTCCCAGCTACTGGGGAGGCTGAGGCAGGAGAATGGCGTGAACCTGGGAGGCAGAGCTTGCAGTGAGCCCAGATCCCACCACTGCACTCCAGCTTGGGCAAAAGAGTGAGACTCCGTCTCAAAAAATAATAATAATAATAACAATAATTATATGATACTGATGAAACATGCTTTAACCCCTTTTCCTCCTACTTCCCAGACTAAATGCAGTTCCTCTGAATTTACCCTAAATGCAATGTGCCTAGAAATTCTTAGAATAGCTATACTTCAGTCTCTTGTGATTTACTCGTTTTTATTGAACATAGTTTTTTAAACTACCAGTGTACAACAGTGAGAGAGAAACCAAAAACCAGGGTGAAAAAAAAATAAAGAAAACTGGTACCTGCTAAAATCTTTGCCTGGGTACCTTGCTTCCAGCCCACAGTTTGGTGACTACCCTTCTTGACTGCCTGCTAGAATAGAAGTCCATAACATCAGGAAATAATAAATGGTTATTACTTTCTCCTTAATTGAATCTTTTAAAAGCATAAAATCTCTATTGTGTAAAATGGTTACACTGATATATAAAAGAAAAAACAAGAGTCTAGTTTCTTGGTTTGAATTTTGCCTCGGTTCAACTATAAGCAAGTTACTTAACTCTTCTGAATATCAGGTTCTTTACCTGTAAGTCGGGAAAAATACCCTCTTTCAGGGTGATTATAAAGATTACATGAGATAATACATATCCTAGCATATGCCAGCATTAGAATAGGAACTCAACAGCTATTAGGCCTTTTCCCTTCTTGTTACAGCCTTTGACAAATTATTTAATTTAGTTAATTTGTACATTAATTCAAGGAACTGGCATCTAAGGTGTCCTAGACTCGACAATGCTTTAAGACCCAGCTAGGTTTTTCTTGGTCTTGGAGCTGTCTGTCTGCCTTCATTCTTACTAATTCTTACTAATGTTATAGTTGTCAATTTTATATTCCACCAGAGTATTTTCACTCTGAAGTGACCTAATTCAACATGCCAGGAAGCATTTAACATTTACTTTGAAAAATGAACTACAATCATTGTTTAGTAGATTGTAAGGGAAAATGTCAGTTGAAATAAATGAAAACATGAGAATGTAACCTGCAGATACTGTCCTTTACTCTTGCTGTATTCAGTTTAGTCTTAGATTTCTTCTTATATGGGAGTTAGAATGAAAATCTAAAATATTCAATTTCCTTTTCCCATACACCTGAATTTCGAGTACCCCAATCCTTTGGTGAAAAGAAGTTTGTCCACTTCTTTGAGTTGAATAACTATGGTAACTTACAAACAGACCTTTCTTAATGATGTTTTACAGTAATATCTCATATTTTGGTACTTTGGCTTCCAGTAGTTGACTTTTTTTTTTTTTTTTTTTCTTTGAGACAGAGTTTTGCTCTTGTCGCCCAGGCTGGAGAGCAGTGGTGTGATCTCGGCTCACTGCAATCTCTACCTCCTTGGTTCAAGCGATTCTCCTGCCTCAGCCTCCTGAGTAGCTGGGATTACAGGTGCCCACCAAGCCTGGCTAATTTTTGTATTTTTAGTAGAGACGGGGTTTCACCATGTTGGTCAGGCTGGCCTTAAACTTCTGACCTCGTGATCTGCCCGCCTCAGCCTGCCAAAGTGCTGGGGTTACAGGCGTAAGCCACTGCGCCTGGCCGGTTGACATTTTCTGAAAGCATTCACTTTATCTATATTTTAAAAGATAAAAAATGAGGATAGCTCTGATTTTAAACTAGAGACTGGTTGCTCAGAGGTAACCAGATTTTCTTAGCATCAAGAACTATCTTACTTTCTGCCACTTGAAAAGAGGTGATAAAAATAAATTATTCTAGAGTTGTTATGTGTAGGTCTAGAACTGATGTCTGCTAAATGGGAAAGGAATAAAATTGATACTTGAATATCCTGCATTATAACTAGAGAGGGACAAATTAAAATTTCATTATTCTTTAATATGCACTTCCTTATCTTTGAAATACACTTGTTAAGCTTAAATAGCAAGCTTAAAATTCAGCATTGTAAACCATACCACACTATTTTTGCAGATTGTTTAATTTTGCTGATGTTATTGAATACAATGGAAACTGCGCATCAAGAAGCTTTGTTTGGTGAAATTCTTTGTAGAAGTCACAATCTGGTAGTGTATTTAGATTGTTGCATGGTCTTTTTTTCTTCAAATTGGGATCACTTTTGAAGCTAATCTTGCATAAATGATTCAATGAAGAGTTGTTGATGCTTTCACTGAAACATATCCTAATAATGACTGGTGAATATTCTCTGAATTACTCGAGACCTTGCGAGTAATTTGTGCTAAAACTCCTGAATGATGATTCAGTGAAGTGTTAGCAAACCTGCCAAAACTCTTGAGCATAATCCAGAACTATAACTACTAGAAGTGAGGTGATATTCTCAAAGGTCTCTTTTGCTCTTTTATCACTTCATCTCTTTTGGGGTTCCACAACTCAGAAGTTCAAAGCTGTTGTTCATTTTTCAGAGTTGGGAAAACTGTTTCTCATGTTGAAGGTCTTTTAGGTTTCTTTCTGTACTTTTTTTTTTTTTCTTTGCGAAACAGCATCTTACTCTGTCATCCAAGCTGGAGTGAGATACAACAGAAACTGCAGCCCTGACCTCCTGGGCTCGAGTGATCCTCTCACCTCAGCCTCCCAAGTAACTGGGACCACAGACATACACCACCCACACCCAGCTAATTTTTTTTATTTGTAGAGACAGAGTCTCACTATGGTGCCCAGGCTGGTCTCAAACTCCTGGGCTCAAGTGATTCTTCTGCCTTGGCCTCCCAAAGTTCTGGTATTACAGGTGGAGCCACTGTACCTGGCCTGAAATTATTTTTTATTTTCACAGCTGTGTATGGAGATTGGTACTGGCACCTAGTGAGTAGGAGCCAGCCAGGGATGCAGTTAAATGTCCTTTTATGGATAGGACAATCCCTTAAAACAAAGACTTCTCTGTAATGGTGAGGTTGAGAAAGGACATGAAGATACGCTCCTATGGTTTTTTCTAGAAGATTTATAATTTCAGCTCTAAGGACTATGATTGATTTAAGTTAATTTTTTATATGATGTGAGATAAGAGTCTACATTGTTCTTTTTTCTTTTTTAGTTTTTTATTTTGTTATTATTTTTTGACATGGAGTCTCACTCTGTTGCCCAGGCTGGAGGGCAATGGTGCAATCTCAGCTCACTGCAAATTCCACCTCCTGGGTTCAAGCAATTCCCCTGCCTCAGCCTCCTGAGTAGCTGGGATTACAGGCGCACGCCACCATGCCTGGCTAATTTTTGTATTTTTAGTAGAGGTGGAGTTTCACCATGCTGACCAGGCTAGTCTCGAACTCCTGACCTTGTGATCTGCCCACCTTGGCCTCCCAAAGTGCTGGGATTACAGGCGTGAGCCACTTCGCCCGGCCTGTTCTGTGTTTTAAAAATAAATATATGAATATTCAGTTGCCCCAGCACCATTGGTTGATATGACCCTTTCTCCCATTGAATTGTCTTGGCACTTTTATCAAAAATTAATTGACCATAAATGTAAGGATTTATTTCTGTACTCAAAACTCTGTTCCATTGATCTCTATGCCTATCATTATACCAGAACTACACTACTTTAATTACTGTAGCTTTATAGTAAGTTCAGGTAGTAGTACAAGTCCTCTAATTTTGTTCTTTGTTTTCAAGGTAGTGTTGCCTATTCTGGGCACTTTGCATTTTTACTTAAATTTATAATCACCTTATCAATTTCTTTTTTTTGAGAGAGGGAGAGTGTTGTCCAGGCTGGAGTTGCAGTGACATGGTCATATCTCACTGCAGACTCCTGGGACCACAGGTGTGTGCCTGTGATGCCTGGTACGTTTTTTGCAGAGAATGGGGTCTTGCTATGTTGCCCAGGCTAGTCTTGAACTCCCAAGCTCAAGCAATCCTCCCGCCTTGCCCTCCCAAAGTGGTGGGATTACAAGTGTGAGCTGCCGTGACTGGCCCACATTATCAATTTCTGTTAAAAGTCTTCTGGGATTTTGATAGGGATTGTGCTGAATTTATGTATCAATTGTGGAGAACTGACATCTTAACAATACTGAGTCTTCCAACCTGTAAAAATGAAATGTCTTTCAGTTTATTTAGATCTTCTTTATCTCAGTAAAGTTTTGCGGTTTTCAGCATCAAATTTTACACTTCTTTTAAGTTTATTCCTGAGCGTTTTAGTCTTTATGATGTTATTGTGATTGATTTTTTGATTATTTGTTGCCGATATATAGAAATACAATAGTTTTTTTTTTTTTTTTTTTTTTTTTTTGAGACGAGTCTCTCTCTGTCACCAGGCTGGAGTGCAGTGGCCTGATCTTGTCTCACTGCAACTTCTGCCTCCTGGGTTCAAGCGATTCTCCTGCCTCAGCCTCCTGAGTAGCTGGGACTACAGGCGCACACCACTATGCTTAGCTAATTTTTGTATTTTTAGTAGAGACGGGGTTTCACCATGTTGGCCAAGATGGTCTCCATCTCTTGACCTCATGATCCACCCTCCTCGGCCTCCCAAAGTGCTGGGTTTACAGGCGTGAGCCACCACGCTTGGCCTGAAATACAATCGATTTTTAATATATCAATCATATATCCTGAGACTTTGCTAAATTCATGTATTAATTCTAGTATTTTTTATTGTAGGTGCCTTAGTATTTTCCACATAGACGATCACCCTCAAATAAAGACAGTTTTTCTTCTTCCTTTTACAATCTGGATGTCTTTAATTTTTTTTTTTTTTTTTTTTTTTTGAGACAGAGTTCCACTCTATTGCCCAGGCTGGAGTGCAGTGGCACCATCTCAGCTCACTGCAACCTCCAGCTCACTGCAACCTCCGCCTCCTGGGTTCAAGCAATTCTTCTGCCTCAGCCTCCTGAGTAACTGGGATTACAGGTGCCCGCCACTGCACCTGGCTAATTTTTTTGTATATTTAGTAGAGAAGGGGTTTTGCCATGTTGGCTAGGCTCATCTCGAACTCTTGACCTGAAGTGATCCACCTGCCTCAGCCTCCCAAAGTGCTGAGATTACAGGTGTGAGCCACTGTGCCCGGCCTAAATTTTTTTATTTCACTGGCTGGAACTTTCAGTACAACATTGAGTTGAACTGACATCCTTAACTTGTTCCCAGTCTTAAGTGGGAGGCATTCATTCAGTCTTTCATTTTATGTTAGTGGTAGGTTTTTCATTGATATCTTTTATTAGGTTGAGGAAGTTTCCTTCTGTTTCTCACATATTGAGAGTTTTTATTGTGAATAGGTGTTGTATTTTATGAAATGCTTTTCTGCATCTGTTGAGATGGTCATGTGTTTTTTGTCCTTTATTTATTAATATGGATATTAAATACTTGATCTTAAAAGTCAGCCTACATTGTGCTTTGACATTACTTGATTTTGCATCCCTGAGATGAATCCCACTTAGTCATGGTATATGAGCCTCTTTTTATATTGCTAGATTCAGTTTGCCAATATTTTGTTGAGGACTTTTGTGTCTGCATTCATGAGAGATATTAATCTGTCATTTTCATTTCTTATGATGTCTTTGTCTGGCTTTGGTGTTAGGGTAAGTACTGACCTCAGAGAATGAGGTGGGAAGTTTCTATATTTTCTAAGTTTGTGAAGAATCAGTATTTCTTTCTAAAATATAGAATTTGCAAGCAAAACCATCTGGGCCTGGGCCTTTCCTTGTGGAAAGGACTTTAATTAATAATTCAATTTATTTACTTATAAATTTATTTATTTATATTAAATATCAATAGTCCTATTCATATTTTCTGTGTGTTCTTGAGTAAGTTTCGGAAATGTGTGACTCTCTAGGAATTTGTCCATTTTATCTAAGTCATCTAGTTTGTTGGCATAGAGTAATGTTCATTATATTCCCTCATAGTCCTTTTAATTCCTATAGGGTCAGTAATGTGATCTTTTTTCATTCCTGAGTTTGTTTATTTGTATCTTCTTTCTTATTTTCTTGGTCAAATAGTCACTTTATGGTTTCATTGATTTGTTTCTTTATTGTTTTTCTTTTTTCTGTTTTATTGATATTCACTGTAAACTTTATTATTTTCTTTTTTTCTGCTTGCTTGGGGTTAGTTTGCTCTTTATCTAGTTTCTTAACATGGAAGCTTAGATTATTTATTTGAGACTTTTCCTGAGAATATGCTATAACTTTTCCTCTAAGTACTCCTGTAGTTGTACACTACAGATTTTGATATGTTGTCTTTTCATTTTCATTCAGGTGGAAATATTTTTAAAATTTTTTAAATGATTTCCCCTTTGACCCCTGGGCTATTTAGAAGTATGTTGTTTAATTCAAAATATTTGGGTTTTCCCCTATTTCTTTCTATTTGAGATCTTTAACTTGTGTTGTGGTCAGAGAACATACTTTTTATGATTTCAGTCTTTTAAAATGTATTAAGACTTGTTTTCTGGCCCAGCATATGAGAATGTTCCATGTGTGCTTGAAAAGAATACATATTCTGCACTCATTGTGTGGAGTATTCTATAAATGTCAGTTATATCAAGTTGGTTGATAGTGTTGTTAAAGTCTTCTATATTGTTGCTGAGTTTCTGTGTAGTTGTTCTATTAATTATTGAAGGCAGAGTATTATTGAATTCTCCAACTATTTTTCCTGAGTTGCCTGTTTCTTCTTTGAATTTTTTCAGTTTTTGTTTCATTTTGGGTCTCTATTGTTAGGTATATATACATTTAAAACTTTTATATCTTTATGATGTACTGATGATTATGAAAACTATGATAAACCTTTATGATTATGAAATGTCCTTCATTGTCTCCAGTAATATTTCTTATCTAAGTGTCTATTTAGTCTGACATTAATATAGCCATTCCAGCTCTATTGTGACTGTTTGCATGGCATATCACCTTCTGACCTTTTACTTTTAACCTATTACTGTCTTTTTCTATAAGGTATGCCTTTTGGAGAAAGCATGTAGTTAGGTCTTGCTTTTTAAATCCAGTTAAAAGCAGGGATAGCCCTGCTTTTTAAGTGGGTTGTTTTGTCCATTCATATCTGATCTAATTATTGATATGGTTTGATGTAAGTGTGATTTTGCTAATTATTTTGTAGTTTTTCTCATGTTATTTTTGTTTCTCTGTTCTTCCTTTACTCCTTTCCTTTGTATTAAATGAAAATATTTTAGGGAATGATTTCAATTTGTGTTTTTTTAGCTGTATGATTTTGAGTTATTTTCCTAGTTGTTTTGGGGGCTAAAATATGCATCTTAATTTATCACAGTCTGCTTCAGATAATACTCATTTTAATTCTAGCAAAATACAGAAACTTTGCTCCAATATATCTCTATTTTTCATTTGTGTTACTATTGTTAAATATATTATATCTCTATATATTATAAGTCCATTGTAATTTTTGCTTTATATAATCATATCTTTTATAAAATTTAAGAGAAGAAATGAGAAAAATGTATTACAGATTTTTTTACATTTACCCACCTATTCACTATTTTTTACACTCTTTGTTTCTTCATGTAGATTCAGATTACTGTCTAATATCACTTCCATTATCTTTATTTCACTTTTATTTTTGAAGGAAAGTTTTGCAGGGTATACAATTCTTAGCTGCCAAGCCTTCCCCGCCTCCCCCAGGACTTTAAATGTGTCATTGATTTCACTACTCTCTGGTCTCCATGGTTTCTGATGAGAAATAAACCATTAATTGTATTGTTATTGCTGTGTACATGATAAAGTCATTTTTCTCTTGCTACTTTCAGGATTTATCTTTCAACAGTTTGTCTCTGATGTGTCTATGTGTATATCTCTGTATTTGTCCTATATTGAGTTAGTTGAATAGCTTTGTTCTGTAAATTAACAGTTTTCATCAAATTTGGTAAGTCTTTGGCCATTATTTTTTCAAGTATTTTTTGTGCCCTTTTCTCACTTTTCCTCATCTTCTGATACTCTTATGACACATATATTAGTACACTGGATACTGTCTGGTAGTTCTCTGAAGCTTTGTTCATTTTTCTTCAGTTTTTTCCCCTATGTTATTCCGGTTAAATAATTACTATTGCTCTATCTCCAAGTTATTGCTTCTTTTTCTGCTATCTCACGCACCCTCTGGTGATATTTTCATTTCAGTTATTAAACTTTTCATCTCCAGAATTTCCATTTGATTTCTCTAAAAATATTTTCTATCTTTTTACTGAGACTCTGTATTCACTGAGTCATTTACTAATTCTTTAAATATGGTTTTTAGTTTTTTGAGCATATTTATAATAGCTATTTTCAACCCTTTGCTTATAATATCTTAAAGACATTTAGAGATAGTTTCTAATAACTGCTTTTGTATGGATCATATGTTCTGGTTTCTTGCATGACTCCTAACTTTCTGTTGAATACTGAATATTTTAGACAATATATTGTAGCAACTCTAGTTTCTCACTTTTCCCTTCTGTTGGTGACCTTGGTTGTTGTTCATTTTGTTACTTGCCTGGACTAAACCTTTGAAGTCTGTATCCTTCACAATGTGCAGTTGTGACATCTCTTCTCACTATTTTATCCCTTCCTTTTATTTGTAAGTCTGGCTTCCTAGTTGTTGTCCCTGTGTCTGCATAGCTTAGTGATCAACCAAAGACTGGTCAGAAGTTATGCTGAAACACCTTAAGACAGTGAGACTTCCAGTCTTTCCTGATGGATCTGTGTGTGAGCTTCGGAGCACATTCAAACTTCAGGTTGCTCTGGGTTTTATTTCCTTTTGGGATCTCTCATGTCCCATCTGCACACGCCTGCAGGCTCCATCAGCCAGGGATATATGGGCCCTCTCTGGTCTCTGTGGCAATGCACACAGCCTGGTCAACCCTAAATATGTGGGGTCAAGCTCCCTGTGGTTGCTGGAATTCCCTGTTAAATATTTGGCTAGTTTGTCTGCTGCCTGCCCCCGTCAGGTTTGCTTATTCAGGCTTGTGATGCCACAGGCCATCAGTACTTTTAACAGTCCTCAAAATCAAGCGCAGTCTTCAAAATCAAGTGAGCCTCCTCTGGCAGGGGTGACAAAGCTTTGAAACAAAGCTGCTTGTTTTCACAGCCTACCCTGCACTGATTCAACTACTGTGCTGATAAAGCAAGGGGATGGAGGTGGGAGCAGCCGCTGGCAAGGATGTCTTAAACTCATATCGTTCTTCTCTGAAGTTCAGTAGTTCTCATGAAGTGGTTGGATTGCAGAGTGCTCAAATTACTGCTTTTGACTATTTTGTTCAGCTTTATAGTTGCATTTTGAGGGAGGATTTGTCAACCACCTCATTCCATCATGATAATTGGAAGTCTCTATCTATACATTTTAAAGCACCAGTGATTTGGATAGTGTTACATGTGTGATCCTATGTTTCATGTTGAGTAATGATGGCCTTAATTGGTAGTCTTTTAGGGCAGGGATGGTAGGGGGGTAGTTTAATTGTGTAAAAATATGGGTGATTTTTTTGCCCAAGTGGAGAGAAAAGACATTTGTAGGGTCAAGTAGAAAATGTCAACCCTGAAGTTTTCCTTGAAACACAAATTGAAAAATGAAATGGGTCAGAGAGCATCAATTATTTCAGAGCTCTCTTCCTCTGTAGTTTGTGGCAGCACGTTGCCTGTTATAATGAAAGAATCCTTTGTTAAATTAACCCTGTACCTGTGTGAAATGTCTGAAGTATGTACTTAAAATGCAGGGTGCTGATTTTATAAATTTAGAAATTTATTGGCATGTATCTGGTGTTTACCTTCAATATTTAGAATTCAAGAAATACCACAAGAACCTGAATTTATTAGTAATAGATTTAATATCTTTTATCAAATTGATATGTTTACTTTTTAAAAATGAGAACATTCTTTAAAATATGAGACACCATTTTGTTAAAATTCTAATTTTTTTCACAATGAAGGTTTTCCAAATAGGATTTGGGTATTTATCATATATCATGAATATTATAATATATGTAAATTATAGCATTAAATGCAAAATAGTTTGTCATTGCAGTTTTTTCCAACTAAAAATAAGCTGTCTTCTATATAAATCAGACTTCTCTGTATCTCTAACATTTGCAATTAAATTTTCATGTACCATAAAATGCTGTTCCAATTAGACTTTGTTAAAGGAAATACTGCCCAGTATGTAAATTCAGATTTAGCAAATTATGTCCAAATTTCTGATGTTGGAGATATCACTATACATAGAGTCAAAACAAAACAGTAATAACAGAACTTTTCAGCCTGTAGGCATCCCTTTGTGAAAACACACAGACCACTCTCTTCATTCACAATGTTGAAGAAACAAAAGTTTGTTGAGTATGAGAAATCGAGACCACTTGGTAACTTTTCAAGTGAAGGCAAAACCAAAATGAGCAACACTGTCCTCTTAGTGATTATGATTCCGAAATTCATCAGTTATCCAGACTGTTTTTTGTTGGTTTTTAATGCAGAGCTTGTAGGCTTCTAGAAGCAGAGAGGGTTCTAATGGCAAGCCTATCTCATGGACTATGCCTCTGGTGGGCCTACTTCTTTTCAAATTTGATCCCAAGCCAACTCTCGTTTGGTCACTTATTCTCAAATATTCTTTTGTATCTTTTCTCTCTTAGTGCCTTTTTTTAGAGTACTTCCACAGACTCTATGCACCACATTTTTAATGAGGTACTGCTATTACCAAGCAGTTGTTCAGTTTATACTTCAGCAGGTGTGAAGGCTAGAGAAGAGAGAATACAGAGGAAGATGCATGAGACAGAGGAGGTCAGCTCTTCCTCTTCATATATTATGTAGACCTAATATTTGCTTGCCACCTCAATTATTTGTGCCTTGATCTAACATTTTAGCAATCTCCTGTATAATAAACCTTCACAACTCTTGAGATCTTTGGAAAGTGTGAAATTTGAGGTGGTTTTATGACAATTCTTTGCCCACAAAATTTATATACCAAGAACAAAACAAAACCATATAGTTTTAATGCTCCTAGGTCACTGGATGGGTGAAACATGGACTGAATGGCTTGCTCCTGGACACCAGCCTGGAATTGTACTTGATTGCAATTTATGTGTCAGCAAAATGACACGTTATATTTTGAAAGAGTAGGAAAGGATGTACTAAGGGTTTCTTGGGCAAGAGGGAGAGCAATTTCTAATTTGAGAAACCTTAATATGAAAGATCCCCATCTCTCCTCAGGATCAAGGACCGCCCCTCGCCTCCGGGACTTTTCATATTTCTTTGGACTTTTCAGGAGTTAGTGGCAGAAAACCACAAAATCAAAACCAAAGCCATACCTTGATATTGAATATGTGATTTTATTTCTATACTCAGGTATTTTAATGCTTGATGCCTTATATCTGAAGTTATCTCTCTCTCTCTCTCCTTTTTTTTTTTTTTTTTTAAAAAAAACACATTCTTTTGCTTTGTCACCCAGGCTGGAGTGCAGTGGCACAATCTCAGGTCACTGCAACCTCCGCCTCCCGGGCCCAAGCAATTCTCATGCCTCAGCCTTCCAAGTAGCTGGGATTACAAGTGTGTGCCTCCACGCCCAGCTAATTTTTTGTATTTTTAGTAAAGACGGGGTTTCACCATGTTGGCAAGGCTGGTCTGGAACTCCTGGCCTCAAGTGATCCACCCGCCTCAGCTTCCCAAAGTGCTGGCATTACAGGCATGAGACACTGCTCCTGGCTAGATCTGAAGTAATCTTTAAGAGAATACTGGCTGGGCGTGGCGGCTCATGCCTGTAATCCCAGCACTTTGTGAGGCCGAGGCAGGTGAATCACCTGAGGTCACGAGTTTGAGACCAGCCTGGCCAACATGATGAAGCCCTGTCTCTACTAAAAATACAAAAAATTAGCTGGGCGTGGTGGCGTGCACCTGTAATCCCAGCTACTCAGGAGACTGAGGCAGGAGAATCACTTGAACCTGGGAGGCGGAGGTTGCAGTGAGCTGAGATCACGCCACTGCACTCCAGCCTGGGCAACAGGAGCAAAACTCATCTCAAAAAAAAAAAAAAAAAAAAAAAAGAGCGAGAATGCTAAAGCTCCTGATTTGCTTTGCCTCTAGATGATATTAAGCATGTATCATAGTTTGAAAATCAAAAGATAGTAGTCTGCCTTATCCTGTGATTTTTTTTCAACCAGAGTCAGTTTTGCCCTCCTGGGGACATTTGTCAATATCCAGAGACATTTTTGGCTATTACAACTGGGGATGCTATTGGCATCTAGTGGGTAAAGGTTAGGGATGCTACTAAATAGCCTGCAATGTGCAGCCCCTCCCAACAAAGGTCCAGTTCAAAATGCCATTAGTGCTGAGATTGAGAAACCCTGGCCTTATTATTTTCATTTAAAATGTTGCCATATTTTTAAGAATTATGATTCTATCCTTGGCTTTCTCCTCAGTCTCAAATTTTTCATCATTTCATTTCTGCAGTGGCTTTTACTGGCTATTTATGGATATAGATCAAATGTTGTACCATCTTTATTCTCCATAGAATGTGGCACAAGAAGTGTAGAATAATCACCTAACACTTCTGGAATAAGTGGAAAAAATATCACTATAAGAACATTATGTAAGTGAATAAACCAAAAATTGTTTTTAACTAGACATAGATGAATATAGCAGTTTGAAATAACATCAAAAATAGGTTACCCTGTTTAATTTTCAGAACATGCTTGGAAGATAGGTACTACAGGTTGAGTATCCCTTATCCAAAATGCTTGGCACCAGACATGTTTTGGATTTTGGATTTCGTTGAATTTTGCAATATTTGCATATATATAATGAGATACCTTGGGAATGCGACCCAAGTCTAAACATGAAATTCATTTGTTTCCTTATACACCTAGCCTGAAGGTAATTTCACACAGTATTTTTAATAATTTTATGCATGAAACAAATTTTTTACTGCATTTTGACTGCAACCTGTCACATGAGGTCAAGTATAGAATTTTCCACTTATGGCATTATTTTAGCACTCGAAAACTTTTGGATTGTGAAACATTTTGGATTTTGAATTTTCAGATTAGGGATGCTCAACCTGTATTATACTGATTTTATAGTGTAATAGTATTTTGACAATTTATGTGGTTAAAATATTGCTATGTTTACCTTGGCTAAATTACTTAGCCTCATTGTGCCTTATTTTCTTGTTCTGTAAAAAAGTGTGATGGACAAGATTATCACTACTGCAGTTCCAACTCTAGCATTCTAAATATCTTTTAATAAAATGTAAAGATTCCTCAAATAGTTTAAAACTTTAAATTCTTTATCATTGTTTATAGATGAAACAGTAAAAAATTGCCAGAGAATAACTGTTGTCACTCAGTTTTTCAAAATAAGTAGTATAAAATGTGGTGGAATGCACTGAATTTAGAGCTGGAGGTTGGTATGTTTGATTTCCTCCCCTACTTTTTAAAAAATGGTTGCATGTTTGTGTCATTATTTGTTTACATTTGAATAAAAATTTAGTTCTTAGTAAATAAAGCTTGGTTGGTATTGTCAGGTCAAGATAAAATGTCATTCATCAATTTTTTTTTACATTCAAATAAAGTTTAATAGGAAAGCTTTTATTTTGAGATTTAGAAAATACTGTATATGAACTTAAGTATCCTCCTGTGATTAGGACCGTAGAAAAATACCTTTATATTAAATTAGACTCTGGAAATCTAGGCATTGCTTTCTCATGCTAATAGATGGAATTTAAATTTGTATTTATTTTTAATCAGTTGCCTAGTACTAAAATAAATTTGGTTACCAGCAGCTCATAATAGTTAATAGCCTGTATAAATGGGTCCCAAGACACCTGTTCCTTTATTGTTAATGAAGCCCTATTTTATGTGCAGGAAGACTAGAGTTCCTGTGATGCTGTGTCCTAGCACATCTCCCTGTCTCCTGTGTGCATATTTAAATAACATTAAGAAATGTTGTTTCCTCGTTTTCTGTCATCTCTAGAATTCTGCCAGACACACTTATTCTCTTTAATAGGCTGTTTGTTCCAAAATGCATTAGAGTGATATTTTTTCCTGTTTTGTGTGTTCTGAATTTTTTTAGAATTAAACCTCAATCATGTTATGAGGATTGATGTAAAATTATGATGAGTTAATAGCACCAGACACACAAATAGCCAAAGTTTCTCAAGGAAAGAATAAATGACTTGCGGAAATTTTAGTAGCCTGTAGAAATGTAAGAAAACAAACCAAAAATGTGGAAACCAATTTTAAGACTCTAGTATTGTCATGGTTTATTCTCTGAGATTATTTAACTCTACCCTCTTGATGTTTTATATCAGTGACAGTTTGGAGGGTTTATTATTTTATTTCTCTTTACTATTTCATATCAAGCAAATAAGTCATTGATCTTGCAAATAATTTGAAAGGAGAAAACCATATAGATAAAGAACTATTACCACAATCTACCAGATAGACATGTAGTCAAATAAGAAATGTTTGTGGCTTGAAATAACATTTATGATCTATGACATTCATTTTTATTCTTTTTAGGAGACAGTATATTCACAGGTTTTTAACATTTTTGGATGTGTGCTACAGAAAAAAGGTGAAAGGTGTTTTCCTTACCTCTGGAGCTTCTCCTTCTCCCAACACCTGAATTTTCATTACTGTTGGTGATAGGTTTAAGGTCATTTTTGTAAAAGAGAGTATGATGTCCATGAAATAATAAGTGAGAATTACAATGCTAATTATTTCAGTCCATTCTTCAGAATGTCTAAGTACCCTGGAAACCCAGAAAGCATTTATTTTGTTCAATGTGGAGAATACATCATAACCAGCTCAAACACTGAGGGCTTCCCAAAAGGAGTGAAAGTAAATTCACTGTTCACAAGTCTTCCTAATAAGGGTAATCTGGCCAAAAGGTAGATATTATTTGGAATAGTTCATGGGGAAAGTTTTTTCATACCTCAGTCTGATATTTTGTTGAACTCCTTTCCAATAAAATTTACTATACCAAATAATGGAGTATAATAGTGCCTTTTTCTTCAGCCTTGTGCCTCTCTATAATGAAAAAGAAATCTAACACTGAATTGTGTGTCCTGTAGACATCAAAGTGGTGACTTGAGATCTCTTCCTCATCAGGGATAAAGAGAAACAATTCACAGTCTCCCTGGTGTTTTCTTTAAACCCTGGCTGCACGTTAGAATCACACGTGAAGGGTGTTGTGGCCCCGCTCCCAGAAATCCTGCCTAAATTGGCATATGCTGGGATATGACTATTGTTATATTTAAAGCTCTTCAAGTAATTCTATTTTGCAGCCAGGACTGAGAATCTCTCTTAGGCAGGTACCTCTGAAAAAAGTTAAGTTAAACTAAGAGCTATCAGTTTCTAGATAGTTTTCCACGCTGCAAGTACTATAGAAGAAGACAAACTGAAAACCCTCTGAAAAGGGCTTCTGGTTGTGGAATCACTCAGGTATTCTTTTTTGGGGTGGTGAGCTTGATTGGAGACTCTCACCTCTATGAGAAAGACTATTTTCTAGGTTTTCCAGGTTTAAATAATTTTCAAAAATTGTATTATGGTAGCAATTTTTGGTAGGCTGGAATTGACAGTAGTTTATCTAAGATACATAATGTAGCAGACATTTTCCCATTTTTGAATCAAATATAAATCTAGTACAGTCTTTGCCAGTCTTAAAATGTTGCAACTGAAAATTTTTGTTTTTCAATTAAACCATATATCCCCGTACATCACCCAAATTCACACCTTTTAAAAATATGCATACCCATTTTCTGTATTTCCATCATGGATTGTTACACACAATGAAGTATCTCACTTCTAATTAACTTACTTTGGTGTAAGAAGCATAGAAAGGGCCGGGCGTGATGGCTCACACCTGTAATCCCAGCACTTTGGGAGGCTGAGGTGGGCAGATCACAAGGTCAAGAGATCGAGACCATGGTGAAACCCTGTCTCTACTAAAAATACAAAAATTAGCTGGGCATGGTGGCACGTGCCTGTAGTCCCAGCTACTGGGGAGGCTGAGGCAGGAGAATTGCTTGAACCCAGGAGGCGGAGGTTGCAGTGAGCCGAAATCGTGCCATCACACTCCATCCAGCCTGGTGACAGGAACTCCGTCTCAAAAAAAAAAAAAAAAAAAGCATAGAAAAAAGTGCTAAAAATTAGCAAATTTAGGGATGGGTGCATGAAAACAGGACTTTATAAAAGGGAGAATGTAGGACAGATACCATTTACCAAATATTATTTTGCAGGTATAATAAAAATGGCTATTTATATAATTTAAAATCATAAATATTGACCCAGCTTTTTTTAAGGTAAGGATTCCTCAAGCTAGCTTGGAAAATAGATCAAGGCCTCTAAGATGAGCCTATGAAAAAGACTGCCAGTTTTCCCTGGGGAGCCCCAGCCTCCGGTACAGCCCCTTCTGACTGACTGACTTTCTTCCAGATACAGGGTCGCTGCTTCACATGTGCTGATAATACATGCAGGAATTGGCTCTTCAGACTTCACTGCCAGACTAATCACATTTATAGTTTCTTGGCTTCTTTTAGTTTTTAAGCAAATAGTACCTAGCAAGTTACCACAGTTAAAACAATGGAATTCAGAGTACCTGTATTTCTGAAAGCTGCTGCTGTGTACATGGAATGGAGTCTGATTTTTAAACAACAATTTTGCCCTTTGCTTTATATCCTATCATTTATTGTAAAGAAACTCTTCTTGTTTCACAATTTCTCATTTGTTCTTTAAGAAAAGATGGCAAAGGAATATAATTACAGACATGGTTTCACTTTTATTATTTCAATCTATTATGTTCTCCTTGTCAGATTAATATTTGTGGTTATATGCCCTGCATGGCAAGTGCTGAGAAAACATTTGTACAAAGTCTTGCCAAGGTAGACTATTGAGTATATGGAGTATAGTGACTTCACTGTTCAAGATCCTCATGCGTTTATTTAAAAGAAAAAAAAAGTTCATTACATCAATCTAAATTAGTACATCTTGTGGTTAGTATATTAAATTCATTAAATAGTTCAAGTGTATTCAATACAGTACGATAGTAGTTTTATTGATATACTGGCAGAGAAACAAACATGACCACTCTTTACCATCTGTTTATAATGCTATATAAAGAAGACCATGTTGGTTGCCATGGAAACTACATTTCCAAAACCACTGAGTGTTTGCTTAAATTCTCCAACCTTTTAAAGTCATAAGCTTTTCCCTGAGAAAAAGAATAGAAAAATACGTTTTAAATTTTCCAGTGATTTTCTAAAAATCATTACTCTGTTAAAATTCATTTATATCTAGGCTGATATTTTGCCTCAGGATTTCATGAATTTAATTGAGAAGTTCTTAATTTGAGAATCTTTGGCACTTTAGAGAACTGGGAAGAAAGTGTTAATGCTATCCTATTGAGGGGTGCCACCTATCTTTTTGTAAGTAAAGACTTTGCTTCTTCAGAAAAACTTTTTGTTGATGTAACAAGCAAAAGAAGGCTGAAGAGGTAACATATAATAACATGACATCTGGGGAGCAAAGGCAGTTGTAATGTAGTTCCAGTGGCTTACCATGCTTAGTTATTGCTGTCATATTAGCTAATATGAGAAAAATTACAGAAGGAGAGTAATTGGCTTTAAGCTTTAAATAGAATGGTTATGACTTTTTAAAGCATGGCTGTTAAAAAATACTTTGTTGTAATAACTGTAAATAAAATCAGTTGCTATTCCTGGGAGTGTTGCCTAGGGAAGAAAGAAGTAAAATATATGCTTTATTGGTATTCTTATTAATCTAGAATAAATTTTTCCTAATCTAAAATGATTGTGTACATCCACGTGTGTTGTTTATACAAACCTGGTGTCTGTGTAGACATTCAAAAAGCTTTTTGCCATAGTCTTTTAAAAAATCTTTTTTTTTCAATGTCTTAAAAGTTATTCTTGATGTATTTACAGTGGGGCAGATGACTTAGGATTGCATCTGTTCCAGCTTTCACTAAAGCCAAAAAACATTGACTATATGGATAACAATAGTAATTCTGATAATAGTAGTAACTAGTGCATATTGAGCACATAGTTTGTGACAGGGAGTGTAGTTATCGTTTTATAAGCTAAATGTTTATATTTAGGCTTTATTATAATCCTATGGGGCAAGTCTCATAAGTACACATAGATTCTCTAAATCAGAGTTTCTCAACCTTGGCACTTTGTGAGGGAGGGGGAGGCCTATCAGGTATGTTATAAGATGTTCAAAAGCAACCCTGGCCTCTGCCTTCTAGATGGCACTAGTACCCCTCCACCCCCAAGGTGTGACAACCAAAAATATCTCTTGACATTGCCAAAGTCCCCTAGTGGGAAAGGAGAAAGGTAAAATCACCCGAGTTAAAAACCACTTCTCTATATGAACCAGCCAGTTTAATTTTTTTTCTGGTAGAAATAGTTTGTACATCACCTCTTGCTGTTCACATGCTGTCTCCTCTACCACCATGTTTTTGAATACCAACTACCCTCTCCAGCTTTGTTCAGTTATTGGTATACCAAAAGGTGAACCTATGTATTGTGAAAGCCCTCTTACATCCAGGAGTTTGAAAATTATTTTGCAGCATAATGAAACAAATGGGGTAATTAAGTTGTACTAAAATTACATATTCATAAAAGAGAATTTTTAATAGAATTTTAGAATCTTCTACTGAGTTCAGTATATAAAAAATGGGAGGAAGTCCATATTCTTTGCATGTATTCATCCATAAATGCCAAACTCAGCTTATTCTGTTTTTCCTATTGCTGACTTGTGTAGGAATATTTAGCATAGTTAAGTTTGTGTGAATCTTTTTCTTATATTGAAACATTAGCAGATAGTCAGTCATGGTCCATCCTTATAAAGTTAAAGAATATTTTAAAGATAAACTCATAATAGCAATACTAACTTAACAGTTATGGTTAATCTGTTCTTTTTGAAAAACATGACGTATTTTTGGGAAATTTTCTTATGATGGTTTACTTCAATACTAAATACATTTCTTAGCAACATTTTAAAACTGTGATATTGTAAAATTCAGGTCTCTGAATCAATAAAGTTAATTAAGTTTCTGTTCATGAAGTTTCTTTATCAAAAAGTCTTATTAGCTCATTTTCCTAAAATTTCACAAAAATATGAGAATATTTTTCCATCATCTGATAGATTGTTTCAGAAACGTATATCAATATGTGGCTGTGTTAATGCTATTTGGTAGGAAATTACTGGATCTCACTATATGACTAGTTAAAAGAACATTTTGGAAGAATGCAGATGTAGAGAATAATAGCTTTTTTGGAAGTATGAGAATATTAGACCTTTCAGATATACTTAAATAATTGTGTAAAATAATTACACTGAAATTTTAACTATTTTTTATGTAGGCAGTAGCTTGCACAGTATTTATATCACAGTATTTGAAACCAGACTGAGTGGAAACCAGTGTATATAGTGGCGATTGTGCTTATATATTATAGAGAACTTTTCAGCTCTTGAGTAATATGCAAGTTAGAACCATTCACAAGGCATTGATTTAAGTACAGAATATTTGAAGATGAGGACCATATTCTAAATAGTCAAGCATCTTGATAGGCTTAAATGATCTGTTGATAATTTGCTAGTTTCTACCCGTACACAAATAATAAAAACAAAATAATCCTGAAATATTAAATATTCACCTGATCCTTAAATTTAGTATTGGTCTGGCTACTCTTGGGGAAGAGCAGAAATTTTGATATCAAGATGATACAGACAATACAACTCTTGTTAACAAAACCATCTTAGAACTTTATACCAAGAGAAGTCATTGTCTACATTTGGGCATACGAATATCTGTTATTCATATCTGAAATTCATTACCTTTTGGACAGATGTGCTCAGAGACAAAGGTTTCATCCTTTTATCATTGTCCTCAACTTCATAATGTTTGGAACTATATTGGCAATGTGAAGAGAGTAATTACTTTTTTCCCATTACTTTTATGAATTTTATTTTTTTTACTTTTAATGTGGTAGAAACAATTTTTGACTTTATTTAAATTAATTTGTGTATAATTCCTAGTTTCTCCCCCTTTGCTTAATCCAAGACCTTATTTATTTTGCATCATCTTTTTAAAAGCCACCATTTAAAGCAAAATCTGTATTTGTGGCCTTTATTATTTCACTAAATGTGGAACTGTTTTGTTTTTTTTTCCCCCAGGGAAAAGATAATGACTGTCTGAAATATTGAAACTTTCCCTGTTTGTTTACTCATTTTTTTGAGACAGGGTCCTGCTCTGTCACCCAGGCTGGAGCACAGTGGTGTGATCATAGCTCACTGCATCCTGGAACTCCTGGGCTCAAGCAGTCCTCCCATCTCAGCCTCCCTAGTAGTTGGGATGACAGGCATGTGCCACCATGCCCAGCTAATTTTCACATTTGTTTTTATTTTTGTAGAGATGAGATCTCACTATTTTTCCCAGGCTAGTCTCCAAATCCTGGCCTTCTCCCTCATCCTCCCAAAGTGCTGGGATTATAGTAATGAGCCACTAAACCTGGCCTGAAACTTTCACTGTTGAATCATTTGCTTATCAGCTAAACTTCATAAGTTCTCTTTATATTTATTCATTTAAGAAAATTTACATTTGTCTCTACAGAAATACATTTTTATTTTCCCAATTTATTTTTTGATTTGTTTTGTTTTTATTGAGCTAATGATGCCATATTGGATCAAGAGAGGCAACTCATTATAAATACCCACCAATGTTTTTCCTGCTCTGGTGTGTGATGAATGAGATATTTATATAGTTTCAAAGTACCTCTTCACAAAACATTACTAATTATAAAGGGGGAAAGTGTAACTTTGCTGTGGAGAAGGCTGGTAGACATCACCTTACTCAGACGGCCAAAGTGGAAATCTGCTGTCATGGAACAAACTGAAATTGAGGTGGGAAGAATACAACATTGTTTCTATCTATGGTCTTCCCGCCTGAGATGTAAAACCTAAATCTAATCACAGAGAAACATCAAAATCCACACTGAGAGAACTTCTACAAAATAACAGGCCTGTAATTTTCGAAACTGTCAAGGCCATGAAAGTCAGGGAATAACTAAGAAATGGTTCCAGATTAAAAGAAGCCGAAGAGGCATGGCAACTAAATGTAATGTATGATTCTGAACTGGATCCTTTTGTTATAAAGGACATTATTGGAATAATTGGTGTAACTTGAATTGGATCTGAGAATTAGATGGTAGTAATGTATTCCCGTTAGTGATTTTGATGGTTGTATTGTGGTTATTAGGGGAATGTTCTTTTGTTTGTTTGTTTGTTTGTTTTTGAGACTGAGTTTCACTCTTGTCACCCAGGCTGGAGTGCAATGGCACGATCTCGGCTCACTATAGCTTCCTCCTCCTGGGTTCAAACTATTCTCCTGCCTCAGCCTCCCTAGTAGCTGGGATTACAGGTGTCTGCCACCAGGCCCAGCTAATTTTTCTGTTTTTAGTAGAGACAGGGTTTCATCATGTTGGCCAGGCTGATCTTGAACTCCTGACCTTAGGTGATCCATCCACCTCGGCCTCCCAAAGTGCTGGGGTTACACCATGTCCAGCCTAGGGGAATGTTCTTATTTGTAATTTTTTTTTTTTTTTTTTTTTTCAGATGGAGTCTTACTCTGTCGCCCAGGCTGGAGTGCCCTGGAGCGATCTCGGCTCACTACAAGCTCCGCCTCCCAGGTTCACGCCATTCTCCTGCCTCAGCCTTACGAGTAGCTGGGACTACAGGCGCCCGCCACCACACCCAGCTAATTTTTTGTATTTTTAGTAGAGACAGGGTTTCACCGTGTTAGTCAGGATGGTCTCGATCTCCTGACCTCGTGATCTGCCCGCCTTGGCCTCCCAAAGCGCTGGGATTACAGGCATGAGCCACCGCACCCGGCCTTATTTGTAATTTATATACCCTAAAGTATCCCATGGTTATGAGGTACCAAGATAGCAACTGACTCTTAAATGCTTCAGGAAAAGAAGAATTCTTTGTACTTGTAACTTTTCTATAAGTTTGAGATTGTTTACAAAAAGGAAGGATGGGAAAAGCTGAAGGTTTTAGAATCCTAATCCCTGGGTTAAAATCATGGCCCTACCACTTAATTACTTCTTTGTGTCTCAGTTCCCTCATCTGTAAAATTAGGATAACAGTAGTACCGTACAAGCTTGTGTGAAGTTTAAGTGAGTAAGTTAAAAAAAAAAAAAAATGCTAAGAGCACTGCCTGCAATAGATATTCGCTATTATGTCATTTGGGTTTGATACTTTTACCTTTCTGGGATAAAGTGGCCAACATTGAGTTGCTGGTGTATCCATTAGCAGTATTTAGAAGCTTGGGCTATTTATTATTTGTCTGTTGTTATAATATGGCCTTTGTACTGATGGAAACATTTCAGTTTAGAAACATGAAGTGAACATTGTGCTACAGGTCAACACATTGAAATAAATGTAGATACTAAATTTTTTATTTGGGTTTAAAACTATTAACCATAGCTGTTTTAGTTTAATATTCCAGTGTTTATTTAAAGGCTTTTTAGCCTGTACCAATAATAAACAAAACCTACCCTGTTTGTTTCACTCCTGAGTTCCATCAGCCCTTTCACATTGGAGTAATAGCCATGACTCAACATTATTGGTTCCTGGGAACCAAAGAACTTCAACAAATAACTTAGTAACTAAGGTAGCAGCTTTGGAGTCAAGTTGTCCTGATTTTGAATTCTGATTCTTTCACTTGCTTTTGACATTGGCCAAGACGCTAACCTGTCTCTAAGCCTCACCTATAAGATGGAGATGACCACAGTACCTTCTTCAGAGTTGTTGTGTGCATGTGAAAGTGCATAGCTCATAGTATATGCTATAAAAACATTAGCGTACTCTCTACTCTGCCACTCCTGTTGCCCATCACCTTACCCCCGAAAAAAGTCAGTCAAAAGGATAGGCAGATAGATATCCAGAAATTCCATTGTCTTATTTGGGGGGTGGGAGGGGATCGATGACTTATCTCCTATTACTTTTTTAGTGAAATAAAGGCTATCATTTTCAGCTGATGCCCGGCAACTTTTCAGGAAGGAAAACTGTGTGGGAGGTGGGGGATGGCATCCTAATGAGATGAAGTCCGGTGATGACTATAACATTTTCAACATTTCCTAGTACTTTATAGCTATAGTGTTGTCCTTTACTCTTTTTTACCTTTTAAAAATTAATTGTTTTAATATTAATTAGGACAACATATAGCCATTAAGATGGGAACAAAAAGCCAGTTAAAATCTATAGGTGGTTAGGTTTCAAATACAGATTTCTTGTCTTACTTTAGTATGTTCCTGGAAATAAAAACATATAATGTATATAAATTATTGATTTTGATTAGCCATTCAGTCAGCTATTTCTCAGGAGAAATTCACATTCTGCCCAACATCAAGGAAAGAACCCATGGTGTTCAGAAAAGAACGAAGAAAAGCGTAAGCTCCTCCTTCCCTAAAAGATATAATTTTAGGAGGCTAGGTGCGGTGGCTCATGCCTGTAATCTCAGCACTTTGGGAGGCTGAGGCGGGCAGATCATGAGATCAGGAGTTCAAGACCAGCCTGGCCAACTTTGCGAAACCCCATCTCTACTGAAAATACAAAAAATTAGCCAGGCGTGATGGCAGGTGCCTGTAATCCCAGCTATTCGGGAGGCTGAGGCAAGAGAATCGCTTGAACCTGGAATGTGGAGAGCTGAGACCGCGCTACTGTGCTCCAGCCTAGGCAATAGAGCGAGACTCCGTCTCAAAAAAAAAAAAAAAAAAAAAGAAGATATAATTTTAGGGAATTGTAGGGAAGTTGACTATTTTAAAGGATCAGCTGTCACAGACCACCAGAAGGGCACAGGGCCATATGCTGCAAGCTGGGCCCATGCAGGTCCTCATTTCCGTGTAACACTCCTTGGCTGTAGGGTAGACCCTGGCTACTCCTGCAGTCTGTGAGGTTTTGTTTTTGTTTTAACCTGGACAGCACTTTCACTGTACTGCAGACTTTTCCCAGCCTCTGTGGGAATGGAGGCTACTCAGGGCTTCCCTTGATCCCAGATTCATGAGCCGCCAACCTTCTGTTCTGTGCTACCTGGGAGTCTTGTTGAACATACCTATAAAGCAGGAGCCTGCACACCTCTGCTGGTCGAACTCTATCAATACACCAGACCTATAAGCAAGAGAAGATTCAAGGAAATGTTCAGGAGAAAAATATTTTTAAAATGTTTCAGTTTTTACCTATAAGGCACTTTTAAAACTCTAACTCTAATTTATTGTTCCTTTTTACTTTTCATATTTTAATTCTGCTGTAATCATTATCTTTCCAGTTTGGGGGAACATGGCTTTAAAGACAGACACCTGAATTGGACCCCAGGTTTCTCGCTTATTGGGTATACATTAAATAATTTTAGGCAGGTTGTGTTATTAATCACTAAACAAGTATTTATTAAATGTCCTGTGTGCCAGGCACTATTCTAAGCACCAGAGATGTAACTGTAGACAAGTAAATATGCTATAACATGATTATTATATTCTAGTCAAGGAAGAAGAATAATCAAAATAAATGATGTGCTATAAATATGTAGTATATCAAATAATAGATATGGAAAAAGTAAATTATTCCTATGAGCCTCAGTATCCTGATCAACAAAATGGGGATAACCACCACCTCACAGACAGTTGTCAGGTTGGACGAGATGGCACCTGAGAAAGCTTGAGGACAGCATGGTAAATGAGACAGTTGCCCCTGCAGCTTCCTGGCAATTTGGTAAATGAGAGATTTCTTCCTGCTAGGATAGAGCAAATACTGTTCTCTGAGGCTTAATTGACTAGAATAACCTGTATGTAATTTATTCCAAGTACATATCTTTTCATTCACTAGGTGCCATTCTATTCATTAAGTGCCATGTAAGTGTAACTTTTAAAAATCAAAGTATATTTTTCTATGGACATAAATAATTTGAGAGATGCGACTATTATAGTAATCCTCTTTGCTAGTTCTGTTGGTGGCCATTTTAAATATCTGTAAGGTTTTAATGTTAATTGGGTGGCACATTTGTGATTATGGGAGCTAAGGTTTGAACTTAGGCAGCCAGTCATGGAATCTTTTCTCTGGTGGAAATTTTTCTGTGGAAGATGAATACATGAAATGTGTGTCCCGCCATCACTGTCACTTCCGATTTCCTCATGTCTTGGTCTCTCCTACCTTGAATTCAGTGTTGATTCTGGAAAAATAAACGAGATTTTCCTAAAATTTTTGAACCTCTGAACCATCATGTTGCAATAATATAGTTTTACATTTTGAATGTTTTTCCATTCATTTTTAAACATGTTTTTCCTACTAAAAATCTATGATGTATTTCACTTTGCTCTTTCCCCTCCCCCCTAATTTGCCCTTGAGGTATTATCTGTTACTCTATAAAGTATTTCATCATTTCCCCCAACTTCCTGATTTTTACTGGCTTCATCCATCTGCTGTTGTATTTTTTATATTTGGCTTTAGCCTCTTCATAATGTGTTATGAGTAATTGTCAGTTGAACAATCATCTACCTTTATCTCTTTCCACTTGTTCAAGTACAGATATTCTAACTTTTGCATAATTGATGTGATTCCATTATTAGCTAATAGGACTGATACTCCATACACTAAATATTGATTACTTACATTGAAACATTCTTTTTGATAAAAACAGGCCTACATACTAGATGAGTAAAACCATAAAAAATTATAGACTATTAAAGTGAGCAGTTCTCTTGCATTTGAATGGCTGATTCTATTGAAACTGGAACTGCAAGTTGAGGAAAGCACTGAGTACTAAGGGAATACTCATTCATATTCGGTTGATTTATTCTCTGCACAGACGGGCTGTGGTAGTGGGAGGTGTAATTCACAGCACTGGCTAATGACTTAGCCAGTGTCATTGCTTGAGTGGTGGTGTGAGTCTTGTGTGCTGTGTAGTGTAATGATGCCTGTATTCCTACACTCAATTTTTCTACCCCCTTGCTTCAACACTAAATTGATTTTTAAAATGTGAACCAAAGGGGCCTAGATGTAAAAATTATTGTATGAGATCATTTTGAGAGTTTTTAGTGTGACTAAATATTACTTTTTAAATGGCCCTACTTTATTCCATTAGTATTTTTAAATCTTTAGTTACCATTTCAGTGGGGAAATCTTTGTTGTTGTTTTTCCAGTGGTATATTTAATTCCAGGGTGACTAGCCACATCTTGCTGCAAACATGATTGATCACGACATTTTATACTTCTTTTTAATTTCAGTTATATTTCAGTATACAACTGGTGGTCAGTAACCATTTCTGAAAAGCTCCTGGTTTGATTTCCTCCCTGCTCAACAACCCCTGCACCCTACCCCCATTCTACTTTCTCTTCTCTCTTCCTTCCTTTCCTTCCAGGCACCTGTCTTCTGCCACATGCTCATCAAACCTAATTGAAGCTTTGGGAGGGCTTTGGTGAGGCAGTTCCTTGGCCCTACTGTCCCTCGAGGATTTAATGCAGGTGGGATGTGTGTGTGGCCCTCGAGCCATGTCAATGACTGCCACAGCTCCTGGATTCTAAAGGCTGGTCACCTCAGGCCCTAAAGTTGTTTCAAGTCTGGGACAGTTTAGTCTTAGAATAGATATGGCAGTAATAATACATTTTGGGTCATTTTTTCCATGGAAATTAACCTCCAGTTTTTCTGCTAATTTTATATAAAAATCTGTGACATGCAGACTATTTTTAGTCTCTCTAAAATTATAATGCTTTAAAAAAATAATTTTCATGGAGTGTTAATTTTTTTCTTTTATAACTGAGTAATATTGCTGTCATCAAATTGCTAATTATATTTATGTTTTTAACATCATTTCATTGATACCATTTAAACTTTGGTCCTGTGTATAAATCTCAGAGAATTTAAAAGTGAAGTATTAGGACCCAAAAGGGTCCCTATACCATAGGGCTCTGGAGTTCATTAAATGTCACTTAATTTTTTTTCTTCAAGTTAGAAACACAACTATAATATACTAAGTCATTTGTCTTCTTAGAATTCTGTTGTTTTTAAAATACAGTGTTTTTTTTCTCCAGTCTTAAAAAGAGATCTGTGCTCTTGTGTGCAACTTAAGAAATAGGTCACCCTTAATCAAGAAATTTGTTGGATAACACTTGTTACCATTTGGTAGTATTTTCTTCTTATCCTGTTTTTCTTTTCATTTTTAAACACTATTTCAAGCACACAGAAAAATGCAAGAATACTTTGTGTATTGAACACCTATAAAATGACACCAGGTTTAAAATGTTAACCTTTTGACATATTTATTTCTAGTGTTTGTCCTTGGCCTCATTTATTTGTATATATGTGTGCATATTTTGAAACATACTTGAGATCATATGATGTATACAATTTTGTATTCTTTTATTTAACATTTTTAGTATTTTCCCATGTCATTAAATAAACGTTAATGTTTTGTTGCAACACTAAATTTGTGCTAGTGTATGGACAGATTTTCTGCTTTTAAAAAGTGATGATTCTATTCCCGTTTAATTTTACATTATGTTTTCCGTTCTTTTAACTAATATATCATATCTGTAATTTAAAACACTATTTTTCAAAAAAACTACAGTTGCACCTTGTTGGTGGGTCACAAATCAATTTAGCAGGTTGCAGTCAGCATTTTAAAAAGGAATAGAAAAGATTAGAGTATTCCTGTAGTTCTTTGGCAGAAACTGTGCATATTATAGTCAATTCTTTTGTTTCAGAAGTCTGTATCTAAATTAAAAAAAAAAATTTAACTAGGGGTCACAGTCATAAGCATTAATAGGAATCTTATCAATCAACCCGCTTCATATATGTTAGAATTCGACATCCATCTTTTGTGCTTACATTTTTTGGATAGACTTATTGGAACTGGATTTATGGAAAGTGGGATAATAAAATAGTAAGGCCTGATGTGGTGGCTCACACCTGTAATCCCAGCACTTTGGAAGGCCAAGGCGGGAGGATCACTTAAGCCCAGGAGTTTGAGACCAGCCTGGGCAACATTGCCATCTCCATTAAAAAAGAAAATAAATTAAAAAAATAAAAATAAAATCGTACCACTCACTCTATATCTCTAGGTTTTAACATTGAAAGGGGTTCCTTGCCCTCAAGGTGATTCTTTCCCACTCAGTTTTACTTTGGGGTATTTTGAGCTTACTCAAGGATGATGGTCCCTTGGTGGTGGTAAAGTTGTTTCCTTAATATTTGATTATAAATTTATCAAAAGATTGTAATTTGGATTGCTGATAGAAGTTAGAATTTTGAACTCTTATTCATAAATCTCAAAATTTTTCTTTTATGCCCCAATTCTGTCTTTCCACCTCAACTCTCTGTCTGGAAGTATGCTTATCTTCTTTTCAGAGTGAGGGCAGCTTTCTTTCCCAAGCACTGATGCAGCAGTCCATTCAGTCAGTTCTCCTAAATGAAGAAACAAAACACATAAATATTTATATTAAATATATATTTAATATGTTGAGTTTTCTCTAAAACTTAAATAGACCCTTTGATATGGCATACATTTTATATACAGTAATTTTTAAAATACAACGTCAAAATAACAAATCTCAGCATGTTTTTTAGAATGTGTTGGGGCTTTTCTTGTGTGTGCCTGTTACTTTTAAAGAACTTACTACAATTTAGGAAAAGGAACTCAAGAGGAAGAGGAACCAGTCAGAGCTGAATGGTTGGATGTGGCAAATTGTTAACAGGAGGAGAAATGAGGAAAGTTGAGAATAGTAGTAGGTCTGTTTTGGGGAGATGTGTAAGATGGAGAGTCAGCTGGCCTACTCCTTGAAGCTATTCATTCTCTCATCTTTAATTTTTTTTTTTTTTTAGAACTATTCTGTGTCAGTTGCTCTGCTGGGTGCAGGGCATCCAAAGAGGACTGAGTACTTTCAAGGGTCTCACAACCTTGCCAGGGAGTCCTGTGAACAAATAATTAAATACCAAGGCCTCAAAGCATAAGCAAGCCCGGGCATTGGAGTCCAATTATGTTTAAATCTTGGCACCTCTGTTACTAATTGACTATTATGAGTAGTAATTATTGAACTTTTTTGAGCCTCCATGCTAATTTTCCTCATTTGTAAAGGGATATTACTAGTTACCTTGCATGGTTTTTGTGAGAATTAGAGCATATGCATGTAAAACAGCAGATGCCTGGCATTATAGTATATTATAGTTGTTGTTATATTGTTACCATTTTTATTACTCAGTGTGTTAAGTGCCAAACTAGAGGTTTATAGTAAGTCCATGAAAGCCCATGGAAGAAGCTTACAACTACTGGCCCTGGTTTCTGTGCATTGTACTGTTGTAGTTCTCTGCCTCCATTGTGCGTGTGTATACATACTTCATTATCCATGTCTGTGGAGGCCTTTTGTTTGTTTGTAGATAGAATGTATTTCTTCATGTTGGTTACTCATCTCATTCCTTTAAGTGTAGGAATTCTCCAAGATTCCCTTCCCTTCCCTTCTTTTCTTTTCTCTCTCCCCTAAAAGCTCATCCATCAGTTCCTACTGCTTCAGCCATCGCTTCTATGAAGATGCTTCCCAACTCTATAGGCACAGCATTTCCAGCTGCCTGCTGGGCATCTCCATCTGGAAGTCCTTCTTGCATTCAAAGTTAACATGTCCAAAACTGAACTCATTCATTCCTCATTAGTTCTCCTCCTTCTTTCCAATCTCTACTAATGGTAGCATTATCACCTCCAGCAAACAGGTTGGAATCTTACATTCCTTTGCTTTCTGATCCCTCCCCAATGTCTCCTTCATCCCATCAGTTGGCCACACTAGCCTTTTCCACCTCCATGCTACTGCCATCATTCAGCTTTTCTTCCCCATCCCTATTGTCACTACCCTCATTTAGGCCCTCATTATCTCCCACCTGGACTACTGAAAGAGGCTCCTCCTAACTGATCTTCCTTTTCCTTTCCACTGTACGCAACATAGCACCTGCCAGAGTAACAGGATTAGGCTCAGAGTAACAGTTTTAGTCTTTAGCTCTAATTACATTTCTCCCTTGCAGACAAACCACTTATGCCTCCAGATTTCCTGCAGAATTAAGTCCAGACTCTAAACCTGACTTTCAAGGCCCTTCACTCTTTAGGTTGTCTGTTTTCCTGGACTTGTTTTACCTTCACACATTGCCCAAATGGGTAGCCCCACGGCTCCTAAACTGGTTCTGTGTTCTTCCACCTTCTTGTCGCTGCTTATCTATTTCTTTCTCCTAAATACCCTTCTTTCTATTCCCATAACTCCATTCCCGTCCCCTCTCCTGCTTCTGTTCCCTAGTCAGGGAAATTTGACCATCTTTCAGGCTGAATCTGAATGCTGCCTCTACTGTGAGGGACACCTCTAGCAACTAGTTGTGCACTGATAGCTGCTTGTGACTTTTCTTTGTTATCTGTTCCTTGTATTATTCAATTTAACCATACTTTGAATCTACTATTATAGCTCTTTTCTTACAGCTCTTATTTCTTTGTATACCCTTCATATGTGTTGAAGTGGAATTTAAGAGGATAAATAGAAAAGTACCATAGTGGTGGTTTGAGGATCTTAAGATACAGGATTGGATGAAGGGAGATAAATTTGTTAGTAGCTGTGGAAGGATATGATGCAGTGAGGACTGCAGTCAGCCATCTGAAGTACAATGTGAGAAGACAGAGCTGACTTGCCCAAAGTTTTACCTACTCAATCCTTATTTCCATGAAATTGTTTAGCTTTTAGAATATTAGTGTTATTAGTGTTTACTCTTCATCTATTATAGATCTAGAGAAGAACTTTAAAGGAGGCCAAGATCTCCCCACCTAAAATTCAACTTACAAACATATTTAGAATAATATTATTTAAAATTAGTGATATGCCTATATTAGCTAATCTTCCAGGACTACGTAGTATGCAACATCTTTTTGAGTTGAATCAACATATTATTTTAGGTTTGGTACATCTCTAGTTTGTCCATCAAGCTACCCTCTTTTTTTTTTTATTGACTATTACAAAAGTCTCCTAATTGGGTTCCTCATACTCCCTTGGTTTCCTCCTCTCTTGTCTACAGAAGTCATTTTCTACACTGATGATAAATGATTTTGTTTTGTTTTGTTTTCTGAAATATCTGATTATGTCACTGGCTGCTTAATAAAATACCGCAGCACCTTTGCATTGCTCTTTGGATAAAGAGCAAACCTCTTATGGCCTGTTCATCCTGGGTGGTGTAGTTCCTGTCTGCCACCAGTTTCATTTCATACAGTGCTCTCAGCCTTGCATATGCCCCTCCTTGTGCTGCAGATATACCCCCCTTACCTGTTTCCTTCCCACTCCCCCTTTTCTTCCTTTGCATATCAACTCAGTCATCACTTCCTCAAGGAAGACTGACTTTCCTGCAAAGTTACTTTCTCTATTCTAAGCTCTCATGGCACTCTTGTTCTTTTTCCCTTGTAGCATCTCTTACCAGTGTAGTTTTACAGTTCCTCGTGATTCATTTTTTATTACCAGTCTCTTCCATTAGACCATAAGCTCTGCAAGCTCCATGCCTGGTTTTGCTCACCATTGCATCCATGCCTAGCACAATACTTGATGTATAGAAGGTATCCAGTCTTATTAATTGAATGAATGAATGAACAAATGATGTTTTTGTTCATTAGCTAAGAAAACCCAATTCTGTAGAACTTTAATGATAAAGATTATAAAATACTAAATATTGCTTTCATTTATGATACTTTAATGCAAGGCTTTTTCAATTTTTGTATATATTGTGGAGTATTAGATAATTAAATGTAGTAAAGTGAGGCCATATAGAATCACAGAGTAAGAAAACAACCTCAGATGTCACATATTCCAGGCTTCTGTCTAATGTGTTATGTCAGAGTCCGTGCAGCTTCTTAAACATCTCTAGTAACAAGCAGCTCAGCATTACCAGAGGTTGCTCTGTTTTTTATTTCTTTGAGCCAGAATTGGCCTGCTATAGTTTCTGTCCATTAGCATCAGTCTCTAAAGTAATGCTTACGACCTGGCTCAGTGGTTCACCCCTGTAATCCCAGCACTTAGGGAGGCCAGGCCAGAAGATCACTTGAGGCCAAGAGTTCAAAAGTAGCCTGGTCAATATAGCAAGACCCTGTCTCTAAAAGAAAAAAAAAAATGAATACTTACTAGATCTATCTCCTCTCCATAGGGAGCCCTTTTAAAAGAACAGACAACTCTCCTGTGCCCCTCCAGATTTATTTCCCTCAGTTCTTCCTTTACGTACTGTGTTCCTGCCACATTGGCTCTAGAAACAACTGTGTCCTCCTCTCTTTCCTTCGGACCTCCACACATACTGTTTCTCTTTTCAGAACACTTTTTCATCCCTGCCCTGGATCCCCGGGCTACTTCCCTCTCATCCTTTAGATCTCATGGAAGTCTCTTTGACATCCCCTGAATTGTATTAGTTGCTTCTTCTACGTGCTGCCACAGCCCTTATTCATCCCCTAAAACAATTCATGCCACATTTTATTGTGATTTTTAAATCCAGACTACTATGCACAAGAAGGGAGGCCACATCTTAACAGTGCTCCTCATCATATTCTCCTGTTTAGCACCAAGCCTGGCATGTAGTGAGCATTCAGTACACTCTTGGCTGAATAAGTTTGATAACACCAACCTTACCATTTTCTAAGCTAGCATTCATAGATGTGGTGGTATGTGATTTCCCCATTTTCTGGTTATGCTACAGCTTGTCAGGGTCCCTTAAGAGAAGCACTGAGAAAAAATTAGAGTGTTCCAGATGAAATATGACCTGTGCTACATGAAACATATTGTCTCTGTAAGTTTAGAATCCCATGTTTTTTTTGTTTGTTTGTTTGTTTTTTTATTTGCTCTGGAGCAAAATTTCATGTTCTCTTTTGGTTGTGAGCTAAATTTTGAGCTGTAGGCATTATCGACTTATTTCAGTACTGTTTTTTTAAGAGTGTTAACGAAGTGAATTTAAAGAAACGGTGTTTTGGAAACAGTTATTTAATTTACTCAAGCTGTTAGTCTATCCTCCAGATTGTTAACCACTGACTTATGTGAAAATTAATGGCCAGAAGGTGTGCTTTTCTGAATGTTCTCTTAATTTTTGTCACCCAGTTCATTACAGCTTCTTTTCCTGACCTTTTCAGTAATGCATTTTGAAAGGGGTGTTTTCATTATTATCATTGAGATAATGATAATAATGATTAGGGGGTGGGAAGAATTCCTTAACTTTTGTTATTTGAGGAGGTAGAAAACTAAATAACATAGGAGATTATATATGCTAGTAGAGTGGGGAAGACTTTTTGAGAGTTACAAGGAGAAAGAGAGTAGAAGAAAGAAAATGTAAGAGTTGAGAAAAAAATAAAATGACAAAAAAGTAACAGGGAAAGAAAATGTAATTTACTGATTACTTGATCGACCATGTGCTTCCACAGTGTTATGTACTTTGACCTATGTTGTCTCTTCCATACAATGACTATGAAAAGTAGACATTGTTACCCTCATTTTATACAAGAGGTCATAGCCTTAGAGTCACACTCACAGCTAGTAAATAACAGAAGACTTTTTCAAACCTAGGCTTGTCTGGTTCTAAAGCCAACTGTTCTAATTTGATGTAGCAAATGGTTTTGTACAAAGAAAGCAGATGGAGCATCACTACATAGCATAATGTTTAAAAGTGTATGTAGACTCTAGAGCCTGTTGGCCTGGGATCAAATCCTGGCTCTGTCATGGTTCTGCCACCTACCAGGTATGGTACCCTTAGACAAGTTACTTGATTTCTCTGTGTGCCTCATTCCCCATCTGTAAAATCAGGATAATTGTAGTACCCTCCTCTTAGCATTGTGAATTAATTTAGTTAATATATAGTAAAACATGTAGAACAGTTTCTGACATATAGAAAGCAATGTATAAAGCACAGTATAAGTGTTTGCTGCTGCTATTATTATTATTAGTTTGTGTGTGTGTGTGTGTGTGTCGTATATGAAAGGTCCTATTTCTGAGAAGTTTGAAGATATTGTTAAAACTGTTGTCAGGGCTGTTAAATCTGTGTGATTTGGTCAGACTTGTCTCAAGGTTCACCTCTTAGAGCTCTTGCTGAATCATATCCTTAATCCCTGACCAGGCCCAGCCCCGAACACACACACATACACACACACACCATACACCTCTTTTTCTTTTCCTTTTCTAGAATTGAAAGCCAATTCAGACCTTCTCTTTATTATAAAAGAAAGGAAGAATAAAGATTCACCATAGGTAATACATAAATAAGAATCTAGTAGCCTAAGTTAAAAGTTGTAATTCAAAGCAAAAAAAAATTCGAAAAGCTCTTCTTTTAACATTTTTGTGTTCTGTAATAGGATGCCTCTTAACCTCCCTAAAATTCAGGTTCATAGGATTTAAGCAGATTGTTACATGACAGTAAAGAGTTTGGGACATTTCTGATGATTATTTGTTTCTGTTGTGATGTAACTGTATTACTTTAACTTCCTTTTCCTAGGAAATTAGAATTTCTTTTTAAAAATCAGTTTAAACCCTTTTAACTTGCTGAAGATTGCCTACTTGGTTAAGGACAGAATATAAGCAGAGAAAGCTATAGCTGTTCCTTTACAGAGAATCTAATGATTTGTCTTACTTTGAAACTAATGAAAGGCAAAAGGGGCCCCTTTTAAAAAAAATTTCTTTTTGGAGACTGGAGGGGCAAAGATTTTCCTTTTTTTTTTTCTTTTCTTTTCTTTTTTTTTTTGAGAGGGAGTCTCACTCTGTCACCCAAGCTGGGAGTGCAGTGGCTCGATCTCAGTTCACTGCAACCTCTACCTCCTGGATTCAAGCGATTCTCCTGCCTCAGCCCCCTGAGTAGTTGAGATTACAGGTACCTGCCACCATGCCTGGGTAATTTTTGTATTTTTAGTAGAGACGGGGTTTCGCCATGTTGGCAGGCCTGGTCTCGAACCCCTGACCTCAGGTGATCCACCCCCTCCGGGTACCCCAAAGTGCTGGGATTACAGGCATGAGCTACCGTACCCAACCAAGATTTTTCTGAAGTAATGAACTAACTCATTATTTTTGGCTATGTTACCTTAATTAACTTAAATTGATTCTTTGTTCAAAAACTCAAGAAGGAAGCCTTGATAATTCAGTCAAGTATTATACCACTAATTTTTGTTTTCTTACTACATTCGAGAACTATGTTTGTATATTATTTATGTATGCTGTAATCTATTTGATTAGTGCTCATGAGCATTGTTCTCAATATGACTTTACTGTAATATATTGCCCATAGTTTTCTAATTTTTTAAAACGATGCCATTTAGTTTTTGAATGACAACCATTTGTAATACTTTAAAAAGAAAATGTATTCCTGGGAAGTATTTCTAGCCTCAGGTATAGCAGAAATTATAAAAATTCAGTCCTCATGTCAAAAGATATGCCACATTCTAAGTTAAAGCCTTGTTGTTGCCTAGAATTATAATGTTTGTAAGTAATAAGCAACATTTTTGCTGACGGCATTCACTTTCATTTACTTATCAAATAAATTTCTGAGTCTTTTGAATTTGGTTTAATCCTTTCATTCTCTGAGCTTCTTCTCTACCTGTGAAGACAAATCATTTTTTACTACTGTTTACCACCGTCATCACCAAATAGTATCACTTCATCCAAGCAATGTGATTTATATGTCAGTTTCTGTCAACTGTCACAAACCAGTTTAAAACTATGGGTTCTTCTTGTTACCAGAGCAAATGATTAAGATTGTGAGATAGAGTATAGACAGCGGGGAGACCCAGAAAGAGGACAGAGCAGATGAGGAAGCCTCAAATGTGAGATTGTCACTTTTTTTTTTTTTTTTTGGAAACAGAGTCTCAATCCGTCTCCCCACCTGGAGTGCAGTGGCGCCATCATCATGGCTCACTGCAGCCTCAGCACCCCCCCAACCCTGGGCTCAAGTCATTCTCCCTCGTCAGCCTCCTGAGTAGCTGAGACTACAGGCACATGCCACCATGCCCAGCTTATTTTTCTATTTTTTGTAGAGATGGGGTTTCACCATCTTGTCCGGGATGGTCTCAAGCTCCTAGGCTCATCTGACCACCTTGGCCTCCCAAAGCACTGGGATTACAGACATGAGCCACTGCCACCAGGGAGATTGTCACTTTTAAAACTAGCCATGGGCTGGGCATGGTGGCTCACGCGTGTAATCCCAGCACTTTGGGAGGCTAAGGCAGAAAGATTGCTTATGTCCAGGAGTTCAAAACCAGTCTGGGCAACATAGCAAGACTCTGACTCTACGTTTTTGTTTTTTTTTTTAATTAGCTGAGCATCGTGGTGCATGCCTATAGTTCCAGCTACTAGGGAGACTGAGGTGGGAGGATCGCTTAGGACTGGGAGGTTGAGGCTGCAGTGAGTTGAGATTGTGCCACTGCACTCAGCCTGGGTGACAGAGCAAAACCCTGTCTCAAAAACAACAACAACAACAACAACAACGCAGCCGTAGATTTCTCTAGTTGTTTCCTGAACTCATGGCATCCTCACATTAATTTTCCTTCCTGACCCTGTTTCTTTTCAATAAGTCTCATTGTCCAGTTTTAGAAGTGTGGGCATCTTTGTAGCAGTTTTCTAAGTTATCTGATGATCTCGTGAGGGTATATTAATCCTCTTCCTTCTTTACTTGTTGGCAGGGGACTTGTACATGACAGCTGGAATAGCCTCCAGTTGAGAGGCTTGGTGGTGCTCCTTATCTCTAAAGCAGCTGGGCCCAGCAGCGTGAACACTTCGTGTCAGAACTATGACATGGTCAGTGGGATCTACTCATGGTAAGAAGAATTTAGTCTTTTGACATTGCTCTCTACATCGTGTTTTCTTTTACTGGACAGAGGTCAGTGGAAATCACCATTCTTTGTCATTCTCTGATTCAAAGATAGATTAAAATATAAGGTTAGAAATGGATTTTTATTGTTCATAATAAGTGATAGTCTTGGCCAACTCTACACATAACTCTGGTAAATTTCTTCACACATTTGTGTGAAATACTTTCCTTTCTACTTTGGGCATTTAAAATTTTCTGTTCATCACTTCTCCCTCCCCTTATTATGTGTCTCTGTAGAGACCTCTGTGCCACTTAGTTCAGGATTTATGATTTTTAAATCTACTCAAAATGACACCTTGTTGGCCGGGCACAGTGGCTCACACCTGTAATTCTAGCACTTTGGGAGGCCAAGCCTGGTGGATCACTTGAGACCAAGAGTTTGAGACCAGCCTGGGCAACATGGTGAGCCCTCATCTCTACAAAAAAATTTAAAAATTAGCTAGTTGTGGTGGTATGTGCCTGTAGTCCCTGTTACTCAGGAGACTAAAGCAGGAGGATTGCTTGAGGCCAGGGAGGTTAAGCCTGCAGTAAGCCCTGATCGTGTCACTGCCCTCCAGCCTGGGTAACAGAGCAAGACTCTATCTCAAAATAAAATAAGATAAAATAATACCTCATTGTATAAAGATTGATGCTACTATCATTTTAAGAGCTATAGTCTACTTTTTTACTGGTTATTGGATTAAAAAATTTTTACATCTCATGCATTTAGATTAAAAAACAAATTTGTAAGTATGTATTACTTATTTTTTGCTGCATATAAAATAAACTTAAAATTTTCAGTTTTGTTTAAAAAAATCACTGGATATATTTTTAGTAACAGTATGTCAGCAATAATTTTACTTAATTCTAGCAATATGCTTGGCACTGCATAAAAAGCCTGTATATTCCCTTCCTTACACCTTATACAAAAATCAATTCAAGATGGATTAAAGACTTAAACGTTAGACCTAAAACCATCAAAACCCTACAAGAAAACCTGGGCATTACCATTCAGGACATAGGCATGGGCAAGGACTTCATGTCTAAAACACCAAAAGCAATGGCAACAAAAGCCAAAATTGACAAATGGGATCTAATTAAACTAAAGAGCTTCTGCACAGCAAAAGAAACTACCATCAGAGTGAACAGGCAACCTACAAAATGGGAGAAAATTTTCGCAACCTACTCATCTGACAAAGGGCTAATATCCAGAATCTACAATGAACTCCAACAAATTTACAAGGAAAAAACAAACAACCCCATCAAAAAGTGGGCGAAGGACATGAACAGACACTTCTCAAAAGAAGACATTTATGCAGCCAAAAAACACATGAAAAAATGCTCACCATCACTGGCCATCAGAGAAATGCAAATCAAAACCACAGTGAGATACCATCTCACACCAGTTAGAATGGCAATCATTAAAAAGTCAGGAAACAACAGGTGCTGGAGAGGATGTGGAGAAATAGGAAGACTTTTACACTGTTGGTGGGACTGTAAACTAGTTCAACCCTTGTGGAAGTCAGTGTGGCGATTCCTCAGGGATCTAGAACTAGAAATTCCATTCGACCCAGCCATCCCATTACTGGGTATATACCCAAAGGACTATAAATCATGCTGCTATAAAGACACATGCACACATATGTTTATTGCGGCATTATTCACAATGGCAAAGACTTGGAACCAACCCAAATGTCCAACAATGATAGACTGGATTAAGAAAATGTGGCACATATACACCATGGAATACTATGCAGCCATAAAAAATGATGAGTTCATGTCCTTTGTAGGGACATGGATGAAATTGGAAATCATCATTCTCAGTAAACTATCGCAAGAACAAAAAACCAAACACCGCATATTCTCACTCATAGTTGGGAATTGAACAATGAGAACACATGGACACAGGAAGGGGAACATCACACTTCGGGGACTGTTGCAGGGTGGGGGGAGGGGGGAGGGATAGCATTGGGAGATATACCTAATGCTAGATGACGAGTTAGTGGGTGCAGCGCACCAGCATGGCACATGTATACATATGTAACTTACCTGCACATTGCGCACATGTACCATAAAACTTAAAGTATAATAATAATAATTTAAAAAAAAAAGCCTGTATAGATGTAACAATCAACAGGTAGACTCTGGCGTATGAAATTAAAACCACCCTAACAATATGGGTGATAAGGAAATTTTCCTCACAAAAAGAAGCATTTCTAGGAACTTTGACTTATGGCTAATTGACCTTGTTGATTTACTTTAAAAATAAATCTATGGTTTTTTAATTTTATTTCTAGTGGTCTTGTCCATAAATGTTTTCTGTTCCATAATATTTAGGGATTACTGTTGCTTGCCAGCCAGAAATTCAATGATCCTTCCTCATTAGCAAGCAAGCAAAAAGATTACTGTTGTGACTACAAATACCCATTCCTCCAGCCAATATAATTTTTTGTAAACCTTTTACCATTCATCCATACAAATACCCTTCACTATAAGGGATATCTTGTGATCACCTATTCACTCTGAAATGGTTCATATTTGTTTAGTGCTTTTAGGTTACTAAGCATTTTTATGACAGCTATTCCATTTGGTTCTTATAATAATGCCATAGTAAGAGCTGTTAAGCTTATTTTACTCAAGAAAACAGATTCAAAAATTTTGAGGCTTTTTCTGGTGACACAACTGGTAATGGGGAGAGTTGAAGCTCTAACTGTAGTTCTCATGTTCCCTCCAAACCTCATTGTTGTTTTTTTTTCTTGATTACATTCTACCTTTCTAGTCTATTTCAAAATATATATGTATTTGAGTTATAGATCAGACTAGCATTAAATTAGTTTGTTAAAAAAAAAAAGTCATCTTGTGAGCATATCTTTAAAAACTTTTAAATGGAAAACTCTTTGGCACATCTTTAGTACATCTACATCCTTCCCCAAAACCTGCTTGAGTTAGAGCTCAATAGTTTACCTTACAGGCCGGGTGTGATGGCTGATACCCATAATCCCAGCACTTTGGGAGGCTGAGGCAGATGGATAATGTGAGTCCAGGAGTTCAAGACCAGCCTGGACAACATGGAGAAACCCAGTCGCTACAAAAAATATAAAACATTAGCCAGACATGGTGGCATGTGCCTGTAGTCCCAGATATTCAGGAGGCTGAGGTGGAAGGATCGCTTGAGCCTTGGAGGCAGAGGTTGCAGTGAGCTAAGATTGCGCCATTGCGTTCCAACCTGGGCAACAGAATGAGACCCTGTCTCAAAAAAAAAAAAGTTTACCTTATAAATTTTGTAGAAAACTCTTGGCTAAGTTTAGTTGAGATAGCTAGAGAAAATATATAAAAATTTAGAACGAGTACTAATTACCTGTTAGTCCCTGGAAAGCAGATGGACCTCACATTGCCTTGTATCCCATATATCTCTGTTTTCGGTTAGGAATTCCATTGATTTTCAGTCTGCTGACTTTGACCCTTTCTTATTAGTCATCTGCTTGTACATTTGGATAACCACACGTACAGATAATGAGCACCTACTATTTTTTAATCTCTAATCCTAAAATAATCCTTGCAAAATACTACTTGATACATAGTAAATATTCAATAAATATTTGTTACACAAGTAAGTTATTCCTATTTTACACAAGAGATTGCTAATACTCAGGTTGACTTATCTGAAATATTTTAGCTAGAAAGTGATAGAGTTGGGATTGAAATCCCATTTTTATCTCAAAGTGTATACTCTTTCTACTCAGCAGGAGCTATTAATCTGTATGCACATGGTGCACTGTGATGTTACCTTGTGTTTCTAATTCTTATCTAGCCTCTAGGAAACAATTTCATTGCTTTTGGTCCTTCACATAACATGTTGGTAGATGGTCATTATAATCCAAGCAATTTGACTAAAATAACTTTGGAAAAGAGTAGGCGTACATTGTGAACATGAAACCTTTCCAAATAACATAAATGGGCTTTATACTCAAGTGTATAGAATCCACAGTTACATTTAGGGAATAATCCTGGCATGTGAACCCAGGCTATTTTCTATAATCAAACTTCATCTAGTAAGTCATTGGGGGTGTTTGGGTGTTTTACACACTTGTTAATGTGAAAAAGTAACTTGGCATAGTGCTATGAGAAACCATTAATTTGTTTCTCTACCCCTGAAGTCATTTGTTTAGCTCTTGCTTCCTTAATTGTTCAAGTGTAACTTTTGCTGGAGCCTTGTATCTATAATGCTACAGTCAATTATTTAACATTTGAGGGAAGTACTAATTTGGGAGCTTTTTAATTCACCTCCAAACTACTGGGATTTACCTTGTTGGTATTTTTTCTCTCATAAAACTTGACTTTGATATCAGATAATGGGACCTGAGTAAATTACCTGAAGGACCAAATGGGAGTTAGGTGATCTCTTTTGTTTGGCCTAAGGATATAATTGGTGCTGTGGATGTCTAGTGAACTAATCATTTAACAGCCAGGAGAGGCAGAATTTAGGTTAAAATGTAATAACTACATTTTGAAAATCGGGCAAGAAAGCCACATTTATAAAAATGTACCATAAACATTCACCATAGCCTTTTGCCAACAAGACTGTGAACTTTAGGTTTATTCCACTAACCTTGACTTTTACAAAATTGGTTGCAAAGCCAGTCAAAAAAGTATTACTAAATTTACAGTTATCCCTAGCCACAATCAAGAAAATGTTTACAACTTCCCATTCTATTAGTAATAGCATATATTTTGTGTACAAAAGATAGTTTTTTACAATATATAATGCATAATATTAAAAAGTATAGATTTTTCTCATGATATGATTATTAAGTTTACAGAAATTCACGTGAATATTTTGGCTGATGGTTCTGCTTTCTCGGTTGTTTTATCAAGAACTGACTCAATCTTCTCTTCTAACTAGTAGTTAAAAGCAGACCACAGACAACATATTTGCACTCTACTTTCATTTCCTGAAGTTTCCCAGCACCTTAACTGGTAGAAGAGACTGAACATATTTGCACTCTACTTTCATTTCCTGAAGTTTCCCAGCACCTTAACTGGTAGAAGAGACTGAAGCAAGTATGCCAAACACATTTTCTTTTCTTCTTGAGTACCCGGCTGGACTACATTTCTCAGCCTCCCATGCAGGTGGCTGGCCATGTGACTGAGATCTAGCCAATAGAGTAGGAGTAGAAGTGATATTTAGTATTTCCTGGCCATAAAAATGTTGCATTTGTAATACTCCTTAAGCAGATGATCTGGGAAGTGACCCATTCAAGATGAAAGTTGTCTGTGTCCCTGAATCACTCTTGAAGGAAAGTCACCTGCCCATCAGGAACATCCATACAGACTAGATGTATGAGAAGAAAAATCTATTTGTTAAGCCACTTAAATTTTAGGGTTTATCTGTTGGCAGCAGCAAATGTTACCTTTTTCCTTTTTTTTTTTTTTTTTTGAGAAAGAGTCTCGCTCTATCACCCAGGCTGGAGTGAGGTGACGCAGTCTCGGCTCACTGAAGCCACTGCCTCCCAGGTTCAAGCGATTCTCCTGCCTCAGCCACCCAAGTAGCTGGGATTACACGCGCCCGCCACTGCACCCTGCTTCTATACCCCACAAAGACGTGGGGTATAGAAGTACCTAGCAGGGCCCAGAACAGTACCAACATTGTAATTAATAGGCATTCAGTACATAACCGTTACATGATTGTATGAATTTATGGAAAAGAGACTAGCTTCATTATGTATGCAGGTATTATGGATTGAATTTTATCCTCCCAAAATTCATGTGTTGAAGTCCTAACCCATAGTACCTCACAATGTGACCTTATTAGGAGAAAGGATCTTTATAGAGCTAATCAAGTCAAAATGAGGTCATTAGAATAGGCCCTAACTCAATATAACTGGCATCCTTATAAAAAGGGGAAATTTGAACACAGATATGCATATACAGGGAGAATGCCCTGTGAACTGAAGGCAGCCATCTACAGGCCAGCCTCACAGCCCTAGAAACTCATATATGAGAAGCAGGGAATGAAGATGAGGTGGAAAGGAAAGGTTGAAGTCAGACTGTGAAGGGCCTGAGGAATTAGGATATCCTGGATAAATTGTGGGGAGTTCAAGAGGCAGCAGAGTGGACTTGGAATCTGGAAGCTGACTGCACCACCTACTAGCCGCGCCTCAGTATGTACTTCACAGAATGGTTTTCAGAATTAAACGAGTGAGTAGAATAATGCATGGCATAGTAAGCATTCTGTAAGTGTTTGCTCTTATTCTTAGCTATTATCAAAAAGGTGTTTAAGCAAAAGGGGTCACGTTACCGTATCTGTGCTGTGGAACATAATTAGCTGATGCTTAGAAGGTGACCCTGAGAGGTGAGGTCCAAGATAGAGAGTCAGCCAGGGAATTAGTGAAGTCGTCTAGGCAAAAGCTGAGAGGGAAAGCAGAGACATGGAGAGGGGTTGGAGCTGTTGCCCATAGCAAGCAGTAAAAAATTGGCTGAACCAGATCTGAACCCACTGGGTCCTTTGATTTCATGCCTTTTTCTTGTCAGCATTTACCAATGTCTCTTCCAGAGCTTAAGTTGTAACTAGGTGTTCAGTGGGACAAAAGTTTCTGGAATCAAATAAGTGTGGGCATGCCAGGTTAAACAGAGTTAGAGAGATTCCTTCATTTGAGAATTCTTGGGAGTTAGGTACGGATTTATGTATCATGACTCTGAGATATTGTTTCCCAGTCATTTGACTACAGAACCCATTCGTCCCTGTCAGTAGTAGTATACCTTGTGGAAAGCTGCAAAAGTTTGGTAAATGTTTCTCTATATCAGCATGCCTAACTTTGAATTCTAATGAGAACTCTGTGAGGCAGAAATAACAGTTTCAGGCTGGGCACGGTGGCTCACACCTGTAAACCCAGCACTTTGGGAGGCTGAGGTGGGTGGATCATTTGAGGTCAGGAGTTCGAGACCAGCCTGGCCAACTTGGTGAAACCCCATCTCTACTAAAATAAAAAAGAAAAAAGAAAACAGTTTCACCAATGAGAAAACTGAGACTCAGGTGAAGTAACTTTCTGAGGTCCCACATTAAGTAGTCAAGTAGAGGAAGAAATATGTATATTGGTTATAAATTGTCTGGGTTCAAATCCTTGTTTCATCACTTACTAGCTGTGTGACCCCAGACAAGTTAGATAACCTCTCTGTGCCTCATGTGTCTATTAAGTGGATTAAATAAGTTAATACGTCGAGAACCCTTAGAACAGTGCCTCATACATAGAATATGCTTCACAAATGTGATTTATTATTGCCATTCCAGACCCCAGTCATGCTGCTTCATGGCCTTTATTAGATTTCCCATTCCTTCAGAGTAGGCACTTAGCTTTGTATACCATTATAGCTCACCAATGCCTTGGACATAGTAGTCATTTAAATCTCTATCTGGATGACTGGATCTTCTGTATAACATAAGTGTTTTAGACTGAAACAGACATTTGAAACACATGTTTTACAGTGTAAGTCTTACAGAGTAGTTTAACATGGACGATGACTTAAAGGGATGGCGGTTTATTATGTCCTTTGCAACCTGTAGTTAGGATGTGAGCTATAATCAGACTCTAAAGCACTCTTCATGAAACAATCTTAATTTTTAAGCTAGTTATTATGTGAAGCAATATAATATATTTAAAGAAGGAAAAGAAAAGTGTTGGCCGGGCGCCATGGCTCATGCCTGTAATCCCAGCACTTTGGGAGGCTGAGGCGGATGGATCACGAGGTCAGGAGTTCAAGACCAGCCTGGCCAAGACGGTGAAACCCCGTCTCTACTAAAAATACAAAAAAATTAGCTGGGCATGATGGTGGGTGCCTGTAATCCCTGCTATTCAGGAGACTGAGGCAAAGAATTGCTTGAACCTGGGAGGCAGAGGTTGCAGTGAGCCAGGTTCGCGCCACTGCACCCCAGCCTGGGCGATAGAGCAAGACTCCATTTCAAAACAAAAAAAGAAAAGTGTTAGTGGAATAGCACACACACACACATACCAAAATATAACACAACATTTAAAAGGTGTTGCAGAATGTCCAGGGAAATTTTTTTTTTTTTTTTTTGAGACTGAGTCTCACTTTGTCGCCAGGCTGGAGTGAGTGCAGTGGCACAATCTCGGCTCACTTCACCCTCCGCCTCCCAAGTTCAAGTGATTCTCCTGCCTCAGCCTTCCAGGTACCTGGGACTACAGGCATGCGCCACCACACTCAGCTAATTTTTTTGTATTTTTAGCAGAGACAGGGTTTCACCATGTTGGCCAGGATGGTCTCAATGTCTTGACCTTGTGATCTGCTTGCCTCGGCCTCCCAAAGTGCTGGGATTACAGGCGTGAGCCACCGCGCCCAGCCCTGTCCAGGGAAATTTTTAAAGTCTCATCAAAAGTTTATTTTATTTTTCCTTCATATTTCAACCGATTCCCTTTTTTACTACACTTTCTTTACCCACCTCTGTTATCTGCAGCTTCAATTCTGGTATCTATAAGTCTTGAAGTTTTACTGATAGGTTTTAGACTCTCCTGAGTTTGTGTTACCCTTAATTCCATTTCCTCTAAGCAGCAGAGGGTAGAGAATATGCTGCTGCTGGGGACCAGTGCAGTGATGATGTTCCCACTGCATCAGAATTGCAGCATAGGGACCTGCTGGACCACATCCAACCACGAGACACACCTGCCAATCTGAGGAAAAAAATACTAAATTGAATTAAAGATCTGCACTGTCCTGGGACACACATATTCATTTATAGAAGTGTAGCCACCTTCTTTTTACACACCTTGCTCTGTCTCTAATCTGTTTGCTATAGAGATCAGTTCAGGTATGAGTAGAATATGCAAGAATGAAAAAACATTAAATGAGTAATTGAATGAGAAGTAAAGTGATCGTTGGCATTTCTTCTTTTTAGATGGTCTATTTGCCAGGATACATAATGGATACTGACCAATTTTAAAGCATACCAATTCTATTTGTAAAACAGCTACTTTTTTTTTTTGAGACAGAGCCCTGCTCTGTCACCCAGAATGTAGTGCAGTGGCCTGATCTCGGCTCACTGCAACCTCCACTACCCAGGTTCAAATGATTCTCCTGCCTCAGCCTCCCGAGTAGCTGGGATTACAGGTCTGCACCACCACGCCTGGCTAATTTTTCTATTTTTAGTAAAGACAGGGTTTCACCATGTTGGCCAGGCTGGTATTGAACTCTTGGCCTCAAGTGATCTGCCCTCCTTGGCCTCCCAAAGTGCTGGGATTACAGGTGGAGCCACTACGCCCAGCCAAAACAACTATTTTTATCTTGTTACCTAGGTGACTTCTGGGTGGCAGGTGAGTTGGCAAATAAGAAGAAAATCATGACCGAACATTTTCTGTATTTATTTGTAATGCTGATAAGAGAAGACAGTGTCCTGTATGTGCTTTTAAACATAGTTCAGATGATTGGGCTGGGTCCAGTGGCTTACGCCTGTAATCCCAATACTTTGGGAGGCCAAGATGGGCGGATCACTTGAGGTCAGGAGTTTGAGACCAGCCTGGCCAACATGGCAAAATCCCGTCTCCACTAAAATACAAAAAAAAAAAAAAAAAATTAGCCAGGCATGGTGGTACCTGCCTGTAAGTCCCAGCTACTCGGGAGGCTGAGGCAGGAGAATCACTTCAACCCGGGAGACGGAGGTTGCAGTGAGCCAATACTGTGCCACTGCACTCCAGCCTGGGCAACAGAGCAAGACTCTGTCTCAAAAAAAAAAAAAAAAAAGAAAAAAACATGGTTCAGATAATTGTATTTTATCCCTATTACCCCAGCATTCAGCATGTTTCTAGCATATAGATAGCAATGACTATTTGATCATGGCTGAATAATTGTCTCTAGTAGTGGTAGTATTTATCTCAGAGCAGGGAGGACTTTATGAAAAAGTTCCAAAACTCGACACTATAAATGAAAAGATTAACACATTTGCACAAAAAATAACTCTTCAGTGGAAAAAATTCCCGTGAAGTCAAAAGACAAAGCCCAAATTACAAAAATGTTTACAACATACATGACCAAAAGCCAAGTCGTAACCTACAAATCAGTTGAAAATCTTATAAATCAGGAAGAAGAAGAAAATTACAGCACAAACATGGACAAAAGACATGAACAGGTAGTTAGCTTAGAAACCCTATCCTGTAATTAGAATGAGGGCTTTGGAGTCCCTGGGCTGACCTGAACTTTTATCCTTTGGCCTCTTTGACCAGATCAAATATCCTGTGAAAATGCATAAACTACAAATAAAACTAATAAACTATAAAAAAAATAATTTTTGTTAAAAAAAGTAGGAATGGAGTAAAATGCTATCTTTAGGTTGGCTTTTTAAAATTTGCCATCTGTTCAAATGGACACCATCAATTTCTTGGCATTTTTGCTAATTCTTCACTTGGTGTATTCAATTGATTAAGGTTAAATTAGTGATATGCAGGTAGTCCCTGGCTTACCATGATGCAACTTAAAATTTTCCGACTTTTAATGGATTTATCAGGACATAACCCCATTGTAAGTCAAGAAGCACCTGTACGTACTGAGGTAATTGTTGGGCTTCAAGAACTTATCACAAAAAGCATCTTAAACATAACTATAAGTTAAATCTAGAAACATCTTAAAATCAAATTACAGATCTTAACATTACTTTCTCCTCTAAGTGAAAACTGGTTACGCTTAGTGTGGTGTTAGAGGAAGTGACAGAATATTTGGAGGCCTGTGTGAAATAATCTTAAGGAGAGAAGGGAGAATATAAAAAGCTGTGAAAGAGGCCAGTTTTTTTTTCTATAAACCTTTACATTTAGGGAATTGCACTTGGTCTCAGCTGCAAATATTGTAGTTCATAATTTATCATTTTAATGTGGTACTAATTAGCATCTGATGACTTCTAATTATAGTAACAATAGGCTGTGACTATCTATCAATCCTCACCTTCATTCCACACATTAGAATTCGTCTAGCACTTCAAAATGCCAAACAAAATTAACAAACTGTATTTCCCTTGGGGACTGATCAAATCAAAAAACATCTTAAGAAATGAGGCTTAAGGCAGAACATGTTGATCATGTTATTTATTTAGGGTCAATTATATAAACATTAAATAGGTAATATTTGAAATATGTAGCATTTTAAAAATCAATTATGGTTTTGTTTTTTAAGATAACATGTGAATGCAAACAAAGAGTCTGGAAGGAACCTTACTCACCTGCTAATAACAGTGGTTGAAGAAAGAAGGGGTTGGAGAGGTTTGGAAACAGATATAAGAGAATAGTCTAAGGGTGACTTTATTTGTAGTATTTCAGTTTTTTAATAACCTATTCATGTTATTTTGTATAACTAAATTTAAAAATGAAAAAGTTATATTTCATACTTGTAAAGCAATAAAAGCCTATTTAAGAAACGTATCTTTTTGTACTACAAGAACCTCAAAAATGAGGAGCGCTTATTGACCGTGATTTTAAATGATTATGCAGAATAATTGGATTTAGTGTAGGCTTTTGAAAATAATTTCCTAAAGATATCTCAGCTCCTTTTCAGATAAATCTCAAGAGATGAAAGCATGTGCAATTTGATTACATATTCCTATTGATTGTATTCTACTTGCAACAGTAAATGTAAACTCCAGATACAAATCTAGTAATATTACTAATTCATTACAACCAGTACTTATTTTCTTCATTAAGTTTTTATTGTTATGTTCAACTTATGCAGCATGCACAAATGCAGCAATTATATGTTGAGCAAGAAAAGGGAAGGCTCTTTATGTTTAACGTACTGTACGTCAGAAGTCATTACTTCACCAGAGCTTTTGGAAAAACACAAAATAGGATCAGCTTCTTACAAAACAGTATAATTAATCACAAAAAGTAGGTGGGCTTACCTACTAATCTACTCAGCTGAGTTAGTTTATTGCATGTAAATAACATGATATAGATTAGCCTGCCTAATCTATCACAGCAAAACACAAGCTGCATAAATTGTTTTTGTTAATAGTAAAAAATTTTAAAATCCTTTCCTTAAAGGAGGGCTGTATGTTGACTGGTAAGTAGCCAAAGTTAAAGGCACTATCCAGTGACTAATTCTACATTTTAAACAGTGCTTAATTTTGGGCATTCATCATGTGATAGAAGTTGTGCAAATCACTTAAAATATTAATTTTATTGGCAGAGTCAGCTTAGTAGCTTCATGACTTAATGGTGATCCTTTGAACTCATACGGAAGGCATCTCAGTGGTAAACAGTGTGTCATAATAAAGGCATAGATGAAGGACCAGAGATCTGGGTTCTTGTCTCAAATCTGCAATTGATTAGCTATTTGACCTTAAGTAAGTTACTTAATCACTCTTTGAAATTACTCATCTGTACAGCAGGGGCAATAATGGGCTTCAGACCAGGAGCTTAACTAACAGGGTACACATCTAGCTAGGTTCAACTATCCTGTGGTCCAGAATAAGTCACCCTGACCACCTCCTGTCTCTGCAAGGCACTGCACTGGACACTGAAAGACACTGAATATTTCTTATTCAAATATGAATAAGAAATAGTCTTTGACCTCAAATGAGTAGGTAAGGAAACAATGTATACATCTAGAGTCTTCCTGACACTTGCTATTGATGTAATTTCCTTTCTAAAACTGTTTTGCTAGAACTTAACTACTAGAGCTATTTCCACAGTCACCATTGGGTTCACAATCCACCCATGTCCACTGATAAACCCTTTTGTTTAACTAAAGGTAGGTAGTCTTTAACACCCCTCACATAAGATGATAGGTGAGAGCTGACATCTGTAGGTGGCTTAGTGCCTGAGAAATGTCTTCTTCACTGTGCTCTTGGACTTTCCTTCTCACTCCTGAAAGTGGGTGGTGTTGATAATAGAGGCAAAGAGGGCAGATTCTCTGATTGGTTATCTCTAATTCTGGCGTCCTCCCTCTCTATAGTTACTGGAATCTTGAGTCTCCCTTTTCTGTTGCTAAGATTTCCCTCATTCCCTCCTCTTCTCAAGGTTTTTGTTTTTTGTTTTTTTGAGACAGGGTCTCCCTCTGTTGCCCAGGCTGGAGTGCAGTGGAACGATCATGGCTCACTGCAGCCTCAACGTCCCGGGCTCAAATAAGTAGCTGAGACTACAGGTGCATGTACCATGCCTGGCTAATGTTTTTGTATTTTTTGTAGAGAGGCGTTTTTGCCATGGTGCCCAGGCCTGTCTCAGACTCCTAGGCTCAAGTGAGCCACCCACCTGGGTCTCCAAAGTGCTAGGATTACAGGCATGAGCCACCACATCTGGCCTCAAGTTTTTTTGTTGTTGTTGTTTTGTTTGTTTGCTTTTTCTTTTGAGATAGTCTCACTCTGTCACCCAGGCTGGAGTACAGTGGCCCGATCACAGCTCACTGCAACCTTCACCTCCCAGGCTCAAGTGATTCTCATGCCTCAGCCTCTCAAGTAACTGGGATTACAGGTGTGCGCCTTCATGCCCGGCTATTTTTTTGTATTTTTAGTGGAAACGGGATTTCACTGTTGGTCAGGCTGGGCTCAAACTCCTGGCCTCAAGTGATCCACCTGCCTTGGCCTCCCAAAGTGCTGGGATTACATACATGAGCCACTACACCTGGCCTGGCCTCAAGTTTTTAAGTGGAGTAAAACATCCTTAACTCTTCAATTGCATTCCCTACAGGATTAAATACAAATTCCTTAACACAGCAACAGGCAATTCTTAACAGCCCTAGAGTGGATGTGAGGAAGATAAAAGCATGATTAATGTTTTTCTTTGTCATCAAGAAAAAGGTATGTGCAAGAGTGTAGGTTGATCTAATATGATTGCTTAGGCCCCATCAGGTAGGAAGTGAGGTTGAGGGAGCCCAAAACTAGAGAGAAAGTAGTGATCGAGGGACTGGAGATCATGATGAATCAGATTGCAGGGGTGGAAGTGGTAATGCAATGAGAGACCTGAAAAGACAGTAGGTTTTAGATGGAAAGTTGGATATCCAAGTGGAGATTTCAAAAGTGGAACAGTTCTGATTGGTTATGTTCAGTTGTGCCTTAAAGTGGGTTTGACAGAATACAGTGGAGGTGGTTGAATTGAGTATATTGAAAAACTATAGGGTGGGCAATTCACATGATTGAAGTCAACCAGAACAACAGAACTGAGACTTCAATAAATGTAGAGGCACAGAGAAGAGGAGTGATGGTGGAAGTAGAGCTGGTTTCAAAGGAACAGTGGTTTTCACCAAGATGAAGAAATAAGGGGAGCACTGAGCACTGGTCCCATCTCTCAGCTCCTCAGTTTGTGACTTGTAGAAATTAGGCATATCTGCTCATGAACATATAGGATTTGGACACTCTGGGAAAAGCCGTGGTGTATTTAGAGCTAGAACATAGAAGAAAGGTTCTGTGAAATCTTAAAACACTTAACACATTGTTTTGTAATGACTGATTTATGTATATGTTTTCTTACTAAACAGTACCTTCTAGAAGTCAGGGCTTGTGTCTTAATCATCTTCCAACCTATCACCTCTCCCTCCACTGAGGCCTCTATTACATTTTGTACCTTTGAGGCACTTCTCGTCTATTTTATAGTAATCTGCATATTTATCTTGTCCCTCTGCTAGATTTGTTCCTTTGCTCATTCATTCATTCAACAAACATTTATTGAACACCTGCTGTGTGCAAAGCTAACTATAATAAATATAGAAATATAATTATTACTATAGCTAACACATATAGAGTTTTCTATAAGTCTGCTACTGTTCCATATTCTTTATATATATTAGTGCATTTATATAACATTTAACATTGGTTAAGAAATTGCTTTTCTTGGGAAACAGGCTTAAAGAAATTTAATAACATGCTCAAGTTTATAGTGTAAGAAAATCACAGAGTTGAGTTTCAAATCCCATTTGACCATAGAATTCATGCTCTTTCCATTACTGTAGACAGCCTATGAAGTAGGGTGCCTTACATATACTTTCTTAGTCATCTTGACATCCTCAGCACTGAGCACAAATCTTTATGTTCTAAGGTTTGTGGTGTGGAATAACATAGTGGACAGACATCAGGTTATAGACTTTTTCTTTGACCTCCAAAGCCCCAGCACTATGGTGGGCACTCAAGTGCTCCATGTATTATTGTTGATTTATTGAGACAAAATTTTCTTAGGGGGTTGAATGTGGATTTTGCTGGGGCTGTATACAATTTAAAAATAAAAACGTTTATGTTTGCAGGCCATTATCTCTATTACTGCATGTTTCCTTTCACAGATTTATTCTTTATATGTTGTGAAATACAGATATTTATATATTTTCTTTGACACAGGAACCTTTTTTTAAAATAGACTTGTGCCCTAAGCAGATATTCTGTCTAATGGGCTTTCCCTATAGACAAAGAGTAAAGTGTATTTCATTTGTCATTAGTCCTGAAATGTCAGTGCTGCAAATTTTGTTATTTTTGAAAACCATTACATTCATACTCATTAGAGACAGCATTTCAAGGAAATACTTGAATGATTATGCACCTACAAGATTTTCTTTTGTCCATGAGTAATTTGTATCCTGTAATAATATGGAGCTTCTATTACTCTATTATAATTACTTACATATTTGTTGCAAATAATGATGTAATGGATTTTTTTGAGGCTGTACATGAGAACCAACAAACTGCGACGCAAAACAAGTTTCCACCCCTTTTTTCCAAAGCTATAGTTAATCACTTGAACACTATCCAATATAGTAGAAAGCTGGCAGACTTTTCTTTGCAGCAGGCTATGTAAAAATGTTTATAATTTACAGCTTATTATGCCATGCAAACGACTGTGTTCCCAATGAAGGCGAGTGAGAAAATATGGCTGTTAAATTACTTAACTCCTCTTTGTTACTTGTTTTCTGGCAACAGTGGAAGGATACTTTGCACTTAAAATGCATTTCTGTATTTAATTTTATACCATTCAACTCAGAACTTTAAAAAATAGGGATTTGCTTTTTATCTCTCTCTATAGATAGACCAGACCAATTTAAATTTAACAAAAACAATAAGCTGAAAAATCAGAATTGTCAGGGAATTAAAATGTAATAATACAAAATTATTAGGGTTTAATTCAATTTAGGGCTTTAACTTTGCAAAACCTTTGTTACTGACATGTCTGCAGCGGTTTATAGGCAATTTGTTATTTTCAAAGGTACTTTATGCAGACTTTGTTTTATATTGTCTGCAGCACTTTGGCTGAAAGCTGATCTTCCTCAAAAACAATTAGAGGGGTAGGCAAGGTAACTTGGACCTGTCTGTTATCTGTTGAATATATTCATCCATTTTAGTCTTTCCCTAGCATTTTCTAATTTTATCAATGCCCTTATTAAATTCATAAGGCCCCTAACGTCAGGTACCATGTTGTCTTTTGTGGTTGCCATTCTTTCTGTTCCTGGTACACTACTACAAGTTTATAGTCAATCAGTATGCCCCAGATCATGACCTCTATTTGTGTGGGAAAGTAGCTAAAGCTGGTTTTTAGGTACTGTACCTTCAGTAAAGGAAGTTCTGAGGAAGGCAAGTAAAAACACTACAGCTGGTGTTTAAAAGTTTATATAGTGTTTTTTCCTTCTAATTCTTCAGCTTTAAATGTGGGGAGTAGGGGAAACTTTCTATTTAGTTTACACTCCCTGAAGGTATAAGAGAAGAAACATTTATATTTAAATATTTAAAACATTCAAAAAACATGTTTAATTTTTCCACTTTCCGATTTTAGAATTAATTTAGAAACCAGGGACTCTGTAGTACTTGACCAGTTCTTAGTAATTGCACATTCTTTTTTCCATAGCACAAATAATCAGATACTGAGTGTGTATGTAGTGTGTGTGTGTGTGTGTATGTGTGTCTATGTGTGTGTGTATATATATATATATATTTTTTTTTTTTTTCTTTTTTAACATAGTCTCGCTCTGTCACCCAGGCTGGAGTGCAATGGCACAATCTCGGCTCACTGCAACCTCTGTCTCCTGGGTTCAAGTGATTCTCCTGCCTCAGCCTCCCAAATAGCTGGGATTACAGGCGCCTGCCACCAGGCCCGGCTAATTTTTTGTATTTTTAGTAGAGATGGGGTTTCACCATGTTGCCTAGGCTGGTTTTGAACTCCTGAGCTCAGGCAATCCACCCACCTTGGCCTCCCAAAGTGCTGAGATTACAGGCATGAGCCACCGTGCCCGGCCGATAAACTGAGTATATTTAAATGGGAATTTTTGTGCACCTGCAACTCATGTTTTTAAGAAATAATGGATTGCTACCTCAGAGAAAATAAGATTATGTCAATATTCAAGGCATTATCATTTTTATTGTCATTGTCCTCTTCAAGGAACTTTTTGGTATATAAGGAAAATTTTTTCATTTTCTACTTCAGATCTTTTTTTTTTTAAGCTAATCATTACAACAGACTTACAGTCATCTCTGATTGTGTCAAAGTAAAAAATTGAATATAATAATTTGTTCTGTTTTCATAGTTGCTTCTTTTTTGGGTAAACAGAGACCTGGGAGCTTCTGGAGCTCAGCCCTCTGGGTGGGAGGATGGGTGCCTAGCACTGCTCTCCGCTGACCTCTTCTGGTCTCCTGTTAGAGCTGTTGTTGAAGTAGATAGCTACTTCCTCTTAGATTGCCTTGGTGAAAGAAGCGGGGCGATCACGGAGAAGTGGAGGGAAATTAGCCAGTGTAGACTTCATCATGATAACCTCCCCACCTCTTTACCGCTCAGGATTCCTTTTGTTATTCTCCCACTCCTGTTTAAAAAAGGGTCTTTACCAGGCACTTGATATATAAAATTATCATTATTTGATTTTCCATTTTATTAGATACACTTGTAACTGCCAATCTGAGCCTCTGATGACCACAAGATAACCACTGTCGCATCTTATTAATGAGTACAAAATTAAAGAAAATTAAAAATGTTGTTAACAGATGTTACTTTATCTGGGGGGAGGGGGAATACATTGCTTTCCTTAGACATTTTGGAAAGGGAAAATTACTCACCTCTGTGAAGAACTTGTTACCTACCGTAAATAACCCTTAAAGATCTGGGTACCCCAAACTGGGGACCACTAATCTAACAGTACCATCAAGCAGTAAAGTGCTCACGTTATTTTTTGCTGTAGAAATGGTGACCATTACTAATTTGGTGCCATTTTCAAACAGTAAAAGGTGATCTGCATGTTATTGTTATAAATTGTTAATATTATATTGGGAGCTTTTATTTTTATCCATAGAATAAGGAGTTGGAGATGTAACCCAAAGCCCTGATGGTGTCCAGGGACAGAATTCCACTTTTTTCCTAAAACTGGGAGGTCAGGCACGGTTGTAATATATATGCTGTCTTTGCAGAACACATGGTCATCAAACCTAAAATTCAGACAGCTTTACATTTTGAGGTAAAATAGGCTCATCACATACAGAAGAAGCCTTTATTTCTGGGAGCTACATTAAAGTCTGTAGTTCATACTATTCCCTCATCCCTCCGGGGCTCTCCCTGGCCCCCTCCCATTTTGTGCCCTCTCAGTTTATCACACTTCATCTCTTGTCACATCTTTGTCTCATGTTTCCTCCACATCTGGTTGTGCTTTTTTTCTGTTATTGAACATCATCTAATAATACCTAAACCATTTAAACCCTCTGGAATAGGGCAGAGGTGAGAGCAAATGAATAAACTGAAGATCTTAGAGCAGTGTAAAGAAAGAGACGCACTGACAAAATGGCTGCTCTGGCAGAGCTGCGAGGTGCCCTGGAGGAGAGGCTGGCCATATTCCTCTGTCTCCACTCTCAGCAGGCTCGTTCTTGGTTTGTTCCTTGAGATTCATAATTACATGTAGTAGTGAAATGAACTTAGAGCAGTAGTGACCAGCATGGGGCCTAGTTGCTTTTACTTTTTCTGCAGTTCAACAATATAACTTGTTTTTGTATTATGATTGACATCTTATGATTATCTGTACCTTTTGTGACTTCTGGTTACCAGAAGCTTTTTCTGGTAGAAGAAAAGCGAAATTCAAAGCCAGGAATAATGCTGCAACCATTTATACAAAGTTTTATGTACACAATATGTGCAAAGCTATAGATGTAGTATATGTTTTGTTTTTTAAAAAATCTTTGGAGTCTATACATTTTTTGTTCATTAAATGAAAAATGTTGGTAGGTTAAATACTGCTGAATTAAAACACTGTTGAGGAAGGGGCAACGGCAGTCACTTAAAAAGCTAAATAAGAGTAGATATATAGGGCCTGTTTAAAAAGGCCCAATATTCATGAAAAAAAGAAATCTGTTATACTAAAAGAGGAAAATGAGTATTACTATCATGCTATCATGATGCTACTCTAAATGCCTCAAAACCACCTAACAATCCATTCAGGAATCTGCCATATTGTATACCATAGCCATATATAATAGCTGTACTAGAATATAATGGCATTTACATTTAAAAAAAAAAAGGCAAGCTTTTGTAAGTATCTGATTACACCTGAGCTATACTGGATACCATAGCAAAAGAATTAAACCAACCTGTCCTCTGCTGTCTAAAAGTTTATTATATTTTACAGATGTTTTGAGAGTAGACACACATATTAGACATATAAGATACCAGAAAAATTAAAGTGATGTATATATAGCTCATCCTTTTGTCAGTTTAAGGGGAAAGAGACAAGGATGCTTACCTCATTCATATGGGGGGTAAAGATTAAGAAGAATAACCAACGGAAATTCAAAATTTGGTCATGACAAGTTATTCAATCAGACTTACAGTTAACATTAAATGGATAATACATTCATCCACTCTGAAATTTGACCATATGTGGACCTAACAAAGGAATTTTTTCTGTAACATACTTTTTATTTTTTTAACATGATCCAAACTGTTCTAGAACTTTCTTGCTGACTTTATTTCATAAAGTCCATCAATCCAACTTCAAGATGTTTTCTTCTAATTAGGAAGACCATTTTTTAAAAGATTTCTAAAACTGTGTATTGTGATAATCTGAGGTAAATGATCCCACCCCAGCCTCCTCTCACTTGTTCGCCCACCTTCCCAGTGTATTTCTTCCCTACAGTTCTCATTGGGTAGAATTGTCACTTTAGCTGTTACTTCCCTGGGTAATCCTTACCTTACTTCATCAAGATTTCAATTAGGTCCTCTTCATCTGGGCTCCCTTGGCAAGCTGTATTTTCTTCTAGGACAGCAATTATTGCCCAAGATTCAAATCATTTGGTTTCCTGTCCAAATTTTTCACTGACCTGGCCATGAGCTTCTCAAGTACAGAGATATGCTTTTCTTTCTTTCTTTCTTTTTTCTTTTTAATGAATTCTCAGACTCTATCACAGGGTCTGACATGACAGCACTCAATAAATGTTCATTAAATGAAAGGAAGGGATCCTTGAATAATCACTACAACTGAGGTCTGTTAATAAAATGTGGGAAAAGTACATTCAGAATATTATCCTTCTAACTGTAATGAATTTTGATATTTTATTAACAGTAGTCCAATCACGACTTTAGAAATCTCTTCAAAAGATCTCTTTGCTACAAATGTTTATCCTGCCAGTAATTCAGATGCTGTTAACCAGTTATCTGCTGATTTGGCAAAATCCATTAAGTATCTATTATTTTGAAATATTTATTTAAATCTTTGTAACTTAGTCCAAGATCTGCCTTCTTGATCACATCTTTCTGGTTATAATAGTTATATCTGCAAATTCTATTTTATTAAATATTGATAAATGTGGATTTGCTATAAAAATAAGAAAATGGGTTATCCTTTTAAGAAAATAAGTATTTATAGCAATTGGTAAATTTATTAAAAAATTATATACAATGACAATATTAAAATGTTTAAAAATAAGTTAATGTAAACAAGACATTTTAAAGTATAGGTTGGTACTTCATTAACTTTAATTTTGTGACTTTTGTCAGTTGATGTCACAACCTTAGTGTTATTTTAAAAATAGTTTTTATAGGCCGACTTAATTAAGTAACATGGTATTTGCTTATTTCAAACAGTCTGCCTTTGTTCCTGTCCAAGCCATGCTGGCAGGGCATTGCTTTTCTTTTCCCTTTTGTTAATATTCTGTGTTAGATAATGGTTCTGCAAATAATAGATTCCAAGGACCTTTGATCCACCGTTACTGTAAAATAAAATGCAACTTAATTTTTTCAGGGCATAATGGTTTTAACCTTGTGTACTAATTTGACTGTGCTTATGGGGGCAGATCCTTAAATGAGACACAAATGAAGGAAAAATTGCTAATGCTGCCACTGTATATCTAATGAGCACTGTGTAATAAACCATAACCTCTTCGACATTTCTCTGGAAAGCAGCATGATTATTTTGGATAGCTAGCCCTTTGTGGATGGCTCATTACCGTCTGGCATAATATGTATTGATAGAGACTGTAATTGTCAACTCCTATTTGACATGCTGCCTCTAATAAATATGGCTTGCATCGCTGGAGCCCACTAATGGTTATATGGGAAACTGTAATTAAAGAAAAAAATATATTTTTAGGTTAAATAAGTATATATATATATATATATAAAATGTCTCTATAGAAGATTATCTGCTTCCTTACTGCCACCACCCCCAGCTTCTTGTCATAGAGTATTTGAAGCTTCCCTGAAGGATTGGTGCTCTTTTATCAGTATAAGGGCCAACATGTGACAAGATGTGTGTGTGTGTGTGTGTGTGTGTGTGTGTGTGTGTGTGAAGCATTGCCATTGGCAAAGAATTGACAATATGAAAAGCTCCTTCTACATATATAACATCCATAATACTATAGTATTATTTTATTTTCTTCTGTTTTTAGAGACAGGATCTCTCTCTGTCACCCAGGCTACAGAACAGTGGAGCAATCATAGTTCACTGCAACCTTGGACTCTTAGATTCCAGTGATCCTCCTACCCCAGCCTCCCTAGTAGCTGGGACTACAAGTGCTACCTTCATGCGCAGAACAGGATCTTGCTATGTTGCCCAGGCTGGTCTTGAACGCCTGTCCTCCAGGAATCCTTCAGCCTCAGCCTCCCAAAGTGCTAGAATTACAAACATGAGCCACCACACCTGACCTCATGGTTTTCTTTAACTTTATTTTCCTCAACTTTATTTTCATTTTGTTATAAGAATATTATGTTATTTCATAGGAAACGAAAGAAGATACCCTACTCAAATTACTAGGAAATATGAACCATTTTAAAGATATTAAAAGCCCACAAAATACATTACATAATATTTAGGCTGGAAGAAATGTAAATTAAAGATTAAATTGGGCCCTGCTTCATATTGTAAAACAAATGTAGGGCCGGGTGTGGTGGCTCACGCCTGTAATCTCTGGCACTTTGGGAGGCTGAGGCAGGTGGATCACTTGAGGTCAGGAGTTTGAGACCAGCCTGGCCAACACAGTGAAATCCCATCTCTACTAAAAATACAAAAGTTAGCTGGGTATGGTGGCTCATGCCTGTAGTCCCACCTACTCAGGAGGCTGAGGCAGGAGAATTGCTTGAATCTAGGAGGCAGAGGTTGCAGTGAGCCAAGATCATGCCACTGCACTCCAGCCTGGGCAACAGAGCAAGACTCTGTCTCAATAAATAAATAAATAAATAAAGTAAAGCAAAACAAATTTAAGCCTAGTCAATTTATAATTTCTGAAAACATAGAATTGGAGTTCTAAAAAGTATTTTTATTGTCAATGTGTAATTGTAATATATTCTGAACTTCTGAACAAGGAAGTATTCTCTTAGTTTATGTGCTACAATTCATTATTTTTATTAAATTCTCAGCATAGGATATAAAATTAGAATGTAAGCACATGTTTATATTTCCTGGAGTAGGCCTAGAAAATCTTGTAAAAAATTAGGCAGCTCCCAGATTTCTTCTTAGCAATGTGAAGTCTGATATAGTTTTCAAACTAAGAGAATGAAGCCCCAGGGAGGTGAAGAAAAGTAACTGTTGGAAGACCATGACTCTGCTACTCACCTACCCATAGTTTTCAATTCTGATCCTATTTGTCTAGGCAAATTTTGTAAACTCTCTGAGGACCAGGATACTCATGTATAAAAATGGGGACAATACCATCTGTTTACCACAGCTGTTGTAAGGATCAGATGAAAACATATATGAAGCACTTAATGCAATACTAGTAGGTAATCAGTAAATATTAGTTTTCTTCTCTTTCCTCTTTTATCCTCCCTTCGTCCTTCTACCCTCCACAGGTGGCCACATTTCTAATCTGAGGCATTCTTTATTTTCTCAAGTATGTCCTGTCCATGAAGCATAGATTTTTAATCTTGTTAGGTAATGCTAGCTAATAGCTATTAACAGCCAGGCCCTGTTTCAGTTTTCTTACATGTGTCAGCTCACTGAATCAACACAACAACCTCATAATAAGACATAAGTGCTGTTACCATCCCCATTTAACAGATGGGGAAAACTGAAGCACACAGAGGTGAAGTAATTTGCTCAAAGTGACATAGTAGTGGGGCCAGGATTTGAACTCAGGAAGTTTAACTCCAGAGCCCATACTCTTAGCTTAGCTATACTACCTCTGCAGGTCATCTCTCCTCATGTTCATAAGACAGAGGGAAAGAATAGGTTCTGGTAGGGTTCTAGAGAGGCCTGATCCACCTACAAAGGATTGAATTGTCCTTAAAGGACAAATCCAACATAGCCATCAGGGGTAGCAAGAGTATTTCTGGGGAGGATGGACGGCAAACCAGTGAAGGGAGTGAAGGGAGTAAAGGGAGATGCAATAGTGCTGTAGGATACCAAGGAAGGGAGAAAGTGAGGAATAACTATTTTTGCAGTAGACCTGCCAGCAAATGCCAAATACTGGCAATATGCTGCATGCACTGTGCTATTTCCTCTGCATGGGATATCATTCCTACCTTTCTTCATCTGACTCTTACCTCACTTAAGATACAGTTCTGCTCTCCTTTTCTCCAGGAAACATTCCCTAATCCCCAGGCCAACCTAAGTACTCTTTTCTGGGCTCCCTTAGCACACTGTGCATAAGTGTGCACAAACATTAGTGGTGATAATAGTAATAATTACTGTGTACTCAGCACAGACTATGTGTTAGGGCATTGTGCTGAAAACACTTTACACATGTTATCTCATTTATGTCTCAAAACAATCCTAAAAGGCCAATAGTCACAGCCTCTTTATATTGGTAAGGACAGTCAAGCTTAGAAATGTTAAATCATTTAGCCAAGATCTACAGAGCCATAAAGTAGCAGATCTAAAATTTCAACCAGGTCTTTCTTACTCCAAATTCATATTCTCAATAACTACAATACATTTACCATACTTTATTGATATTATCTGCTTTTATTTTTCTCATAATCAGATTATAGACTCTTCAAGGACTACACTGTATTTTCATCTTTTACCCCACATCCTATCAAAATTGTCCTTTAGAGGAGAAAAAAACAAAATATTGAAGTGTGCTGATTGAAGGCTGGGTGTCGTGGCTCACGCCTATAATTGCAGCACTTTGGGAGGCTGAATCAGGAGGAACACTTGAGCCCAGGAGTTCAAGACTAGCCTGGGCAACATAATGAACCCCCATCTGTACAAAAAAGTAAAAAATTAACCAGGAGTGATGGCACATACTTGTAGACCCAGCTACTCGGGAGGCTGAGGTGGGAGGATTACTTAAGCCTGGGAGATCAAGGCTGCAATGAGCCATGATTGCACCACTGCACTCCACCCTGAGTGACAGAGCAAGACCCCGTCTCAAAAAAAAAAAAAAAAAGCTGGATGTGATGGCATTTTGGGAGCCCAAAGCAGGTGGATCACAAAGTCAGGAGATCAAGACCATCCTGGCCAACATGATGAAACCCTATCTCTACTAAAAATACAAAAATTAGCTGGGCGTGGTGGTGTGCACCTGTTGTCCCAGCTACTCGGGAGGCTGAGGCAGGAGAATCGCTTGAACCCAGGAGGCGGAGGTTGCAGTGAGCTGAGATCGCGACACTGAACTCCAACTGGGCGACAGAATGAGACTTCATCTCAAAAAAAAAAAAAAAAGCTTATTTTTGCTAAATATACTTGAATTTTAAATGTATTTTATAATGGACTGAGTTTAATGTGTAGGAGCTAAGAGAGTTTCTCCTTCCCCTCTGAAGGTTCAAGCCTGCATAGATAAACTGACAATAGACAGATTAAGAGGGAAAATTTAGCACACAAATGTATTTATGAGCACATGGACCTGACAGTCCTGCAGATATGAGACTCAGGGCCAGATGGCTGAGGCTTAAATACCCTCTTCATAGAAAGGAAGGTAGTTGGGGGTCTGTAGGCAATTTTAAAGTGGTAGTAAATGATTTTTAGGGGAATGAATGGGCTCAAAGACAAGACAGTGGTTTGTAAATGATTCTCTTTGGACGCTGAATGGGATGGAAGGACAAACCAGTTATGGGAAAGTGAGGGGCAGAAATTCACAGTGAACTAAGATTGTCTTAATATGCAGATAAAGCGTCCTAGGTAATCTCTCAGAGCTGCTCTCAGAACAATAGATGAAAAGTCTCTCTGGGCATGGTGATTACTTTTAGTCTTTTCCCTTTTTTGGCAGTGAATCTTTCCTGGTTGTTTTTTTAGATTCTCAGGGAGAGGGAGTCTTAAGACAATTGCATTTTTTTTTTGAGATGGGGTCTCGCTCTGTTGGCCAGGCTGGAGTGCAGTGGCGTGATCTCTGCTCACTGCAAGCTCCACCTCCCGGGTTCAAGTGATTCTCCTGCCTCAGCCTCCCGAGTAGCTGGAACTACAGGTGTCTGCCACCACGCCCAGCTAATTTTTTGTATTTTTAGTAGAGATGGGGTTTCACCGTGTTAGCCAGGATGGTCTCGATCTCCTGAACTCATGATCTGCCTGCCTCGGCCTCCTGAAGTGCTGGGATTACAGGTGTGAACCACCGCACCCGGCCTGAATTTGCTGACACTTTTATCTTGGACTTCTAGCCTCCAGATCTGTGAGAAAATAAATGTCTGTTTAAGCCACCCAGCCTGTGGTATTTTGTTATGGCAATCCAAGCAGACAAATATAGTATGTTATTCTAGATTTTCTTGCTTTAGGACTTAAGTAAAATATTATATGAAGAAATGTTTGGAATTCATAATTTAACATGATAAATATCCAACTGTGGGTAGTGCCATGTAACAGCTTAAGATATGCCATTAATAATATAATTAGAATAATCATGTAAGGACTTTGTAGAAATACAGAGAAATGGAATTGCATGTGTTATCAAGGATTCGCAATGACAACCACCTACCATAAGCCACCCGTGGCACACCCCAGCATCCTTCTGTTCCTACATTGTGGGCACCAGGGCTTCACCAGCACTCCTTGCCTTCAGGACTCCTGGCTCAGTCTTTTTCATAGAGAAGGCTTAAGGTAGGCCACGACCTGTACAATGGAAGGAGAGTTCAGTTAGGAGCCATCTAAATTATTACTTAAAGGGAAGCCAAATGGGTACATTTTTATCTTTTGAAACAGCTTGCCAGAGTGTTGTGTGTATCACCTCTTGTTAGAAATCTTGACTGCATTCTTTTCTTCAGAATGAGAATGAAGACAGAGGGCTAAGTTAGAGCTTCTCTGCTCTCTTCAAACTGAGTTAACTCTGTAAGGCCACTCTGATTAATATGTAGGCCTTTGTTTTAGACCACAGCGGGGCATTGTGCTTAGATGAAAATATGCAGGTGAAATTAGGAAGTATAATGACTTGATATTCTGATAATTAACTGGCAGTAAATATTCTTCAGTGATATCTAAGACCAACTGTTAACTCATATTTCTTTGGTAGCCTAATTTAAGTAAAACTTTCTTTTGTCTCTGTGTGAAAATGACTTTTTCACAATTCATTTATTTTTTTCTCCTTAATTTATCCAAATCATTTGGGGCTGTGGCTAGAAGATGAAGGATGTTCCTGGATTTTTCTCCTTTTTTGTATTGTTCTCATTTCTTTTTCCCTCAAGCACTGTCTAGAGGAGACATCCAAGCCTTTGTGCTAAATCTGTGCTCCACCCATATTCCAGTTTCAGTCAGCTGGCTGCAGCCATTTTTATACCACTCCATGGCAGCTGTTGACTCTGTTCATTGTCTGGCAGGGGCGGTGAGCCCTGTTGGGACCAGTAGCAGCAGCAGCAAGCTGACTGGACCCCCCCAGCACATTATGGTGGCAGCCATGCATGGCATGGAGAGTAGGTAGGTGTGTAGCAGCAACCTCTTTGCACTCAGTAATCTAAAGTGCTCCTCATCTAAGAGAAATACAACCTTGCTGTCACCTCTTCTTTGGAGTCTTCCCATTCCTCCCCCCAAATCCTCAGTGATCATAATTGTGTACCCCTACAGCAGTTATAGATTGTGGCATTCAGTTTACACTTAAGTACTATATAATTTTCTTGTTAAATCTTTTCATTTCATTGTATTGTATCTCCAACTAAACTATGAGCCCTCAGGACACAGACCGTGTCTTAAACTACCTTAAGAGAAAGAATACATACTCACACCTTGATACATAGTCATTGATAAAAGAAAAATGCTTTTTATACTTTATATTTCTAGGGTCTAACACATAGTAGATATTCCACAAATAATTTTGTTGATAATAATGATAATCAGATAATCTAGGTTAACAATTCTTTCCATTTTTACCTGTTCTCTTTTAAGTTACAAATAATCAAAATATTTAGTTTTTTAAAGTTTGTTTTTTCATTAATTAACTCAGGAGTAGGCTATTTCATGTAGTCATGAAATATATAGATAGATAGATGAAGGTGAACATGTTTTAGCTTCTTGTAATGGCGCTTATATGTAATCTGAATTGAGTGCCTGTTAAATTATTCTTTCTCCTTTCTTAGTACGTTCTGCTCATCTTTGACTTCTAAATTGGTTTGTGAACCATTTTGTATTATCAACTGTCAGGAAGGCCTCTAAAGGGGGAAATTGGTGGCTTCTACTCAGATATTTCACATTTATCTTATTCCTTATAGCCTTACTATCTTTAAAGCTTACTTACAAATACACTCATTTGTAAAGAGAGGAGTCATCAGTATTTGTAAAATAATTACTGTTGGCTTAGATTACTCTTTAAGTGATTGAACTTCATTGGAAGAAAGTCTAAGAATATGGAGTGGTAAAAGGAAGCTGGTTTCCTTTTTAAAAAAGAACCCTACTGTGGACACAGGAATTAACTAGACCAGTGAATAGGGAAGACAGTAATGGTAGCAACATGCCAAGATGATTAAATGTGGAAATATATAAAGACGTGAAAGGTAATATAATACCCACAAGAAGTGGGAAAAGGTCAGGTTACTTAAAGACATTGCACAGTTTGGTCAGAATAAGCACAATAATATAGACAGCCACCCTCTCAACTGCGTATTTAAAAAAACAAAAGTCTTAAAAAGTAGAAGTGCCCCATCTGTGAGTTAGAGGTATATCAGATGAGCTTCAAGTACCCTGTTTAGTTATTTGAATCAAAATTTTTAGAGCTGTTACCTGGTATTTCCATTGAAAATGTGAGTAAAATGTTTGCTGATTTGAATGCGTAGTTCTATCCCTTTGTAAAAAAGTTCATGTATTCTCTGAGATGAACAGGGGGCGTTTTCAGATATCTCTGTTTCTGATTATTATTATTTTTATCCATGCCAGGCTTTAAGGTACTTGAGAAGGATTCTGATTGTGTTTATCATGTAAAGGCATCACCAAGCACATCACAGGTGCTCAGAAAATATGAGGTTGGTAGAACCATGTGCACATTTGGACATCCTTCTAAAGTACATTTTATTAGTTATTTGTTAAAAATGCATGTTCGCAAAATGTGTGCCTACTTCAATAAGCCGTATTACCTGCCTTTTCCAAAAGTGGAGATGAACACTATATCCAGAATGCCAGAATGAGAAGTCATGGGCAGACACGGGAAAAGAGAAAGATAAGTGTGGGAGAGAAGAAGGTACAACCAAAAGTAATGTGGTCTTAGAGGTCTCTGTGAAAATCAGATCCTTATGCTTATAACTATTTGAGACCTGAAACAAAGATTTGCAGACTTAACATATTTTGCAAACAACAGATTTTCTGAGGTGAAAGGGGCATTTTCAATGTCACTGTTTCTGTTTATTGTGCAGAAAAAGGCAGACTTCAGTAATTTGATTATAAAATTCATCTCTGATCACCTTTGTTTTATACCTTATAGTCGGTGTTAATTGACTTTTAAAATTACTTGTCAAATATTAGTTCAGTTTTTTAAAAACCTTGTATAATGATACATCTGCATACTATATCTGAAGGACCACCAATAAATTATAATTTCTGGAACATATGCATTCCAGCATCATAAAAGGATCTGATTATTCGTACTACCTGGTTTTATTTTGTCATTAAACAATTTTTTTGAGAAATTTACTGTATTAGTCCTTTTTCATGCTGCTGATAAAGACATACCCAAGCCTGGGCAATTTACAAAGGAAAGAGGTTTGCTTGGACTTAAAGTTCCACGTGGCTGGGGAAGCCTCACAATCATGGCAGAAGGCAAGGAGGAGCAAGTCACATCTTACATTGATGGCAGCAGGCAAAGAGAGAGCTTGTGCAGAGAGACTCCCATTTTTCAAAACCATCAGATCTCAAGAGACTTATTCACTATCACGAGAACAGCACGGGAAAGACCTGCCCCCATGATTCAGTTACTTCCCACCAGGTCCCTCCCACAACACATGGGAATTCAAGATGAATTTGGGTGGGGACACAGCCAAACCATATCACTTACAAACAGAAAACTTATGCTTAAGTTGTTTAGTCAGGTTCTGTGGGTGGGCATCAGGAGTTAGAAAAAAGATTCAAAGATAAAGATTGTACTTCTGTCTACTCATATGGCCTTGGGGTACTTGTCCTCTTTGGGTAACTATCCGTATGACATTGAACAAAGTACTTAGAATTTCCAGGCATTGATTTCTACGACTGTAAAATGAGGTACCAGGGTAGATGATGGGTATCCTCAATATTCTTCTATTCTGAAAAGAGTCTTAAATTTGGATCTAGCTTAGGAAGGTCTAAATGTAATGTTAAGGCCCCTCCGCACTAAACTGTAAGTTTCTGGAACCAACTTTTAATTTACTCCATATTCCCAATGCTCTGGGGTACCTTCCACATAAGAGGTACTTAACTTTTTCTTGAATGAATAAATAAAGCTGGAGAATTAGGCCCACTTGTCCAGAAAAGGAAAAAAAGAAGACATTCGTTACCTGTCCACACCTCTAAGCAATTGGTGTAATTAGGAATAGACCATGTCTGCTGCCCAGTAGATAGTTGACATTACATGAATCCCTGTTGCTTGCATAATGAATGGAATTTCATCCATACAACAGTCCTGTGAAATAACTGTTGTTAACCCCATTTAGAAATGAGGAAACCAAGGCCTTGGAGAATGAAATAACTTGTAAGATTCTACATGTGATAGAAAATGAAGCCAGGATTCAAAATCAGAGCTTTCTTATAACAAAATTTTTCATTTAGATGAACTTAAACTCACCCTAAAGCATAAATTACTTACAGTTCTTCCCAGAGAAAGGTTCTGATGTGGGGAGGCAAGGTAAGAGCAAGAGGGCCATAGATACCTGAAGTGGAAAATGACCAAGTGCTGGAGGGGGACCGGGACTCAGAAGCCACACTTGCCACCCCTCTAGAGTTGTTCTTGATCCAACCATTGACATTACTTGAAATATTTGGCAATTTTCTTTTCAAGAAGGTGTGGTGTTAATATGAAAAAAAAAAGTATTTGCTGATGAAAAAAATTTATTGATTGTAGAAGCATTGTCTGGGAGTTAGGGCACCTGGATAATAGTTCTAATATCTAAAACCTATGAGACTTTAAGTTATTCAGTAGACCTTTCTGCTCTGCTGAAAGTCTAAATCAGTGATTTTTCACAGGTTTATGAAAGAGATTTCAATGACTGGTCAGGGCTGGGGGATAAAGAGGTAACTGGAGGGGCAGGAAAGTATTGCCCACTACCAAGAGGAGCATCCAGAAGTCCAGAGGACTCTGTGGTCTGTGCCAAGCCCAGGATTTCCCCACAGGAATGCCTGTGGTCGTATGATGGATGACTCCCTGTCACCACAGGTTCAGGTATTGCTGCTTTGTGGGTGGCTCACTCTTGAGCGATACTTACCAGATAGTTGGTATGTCAACTTTTCTCTAAAGATTTATTTAAATGGAAAGATGAGTTGGTTTAAAATCAGTAATAGGTAATATTTAGTAAGTACTTACTATTGAAGTTATTGTTCTAAGGACTAGATATACAGTAATTTAACCCTCATGACACTTTGACACATGTGCTATTGTTACCATCATTTTACAGATGAAACGACTGGGCACTGAGAGTAGCTGAGCACATTGATCCAGCTCACGCAGCTATTAAGTGGCATAGCTGGGATGTGAATCTAGGCAACCTGGCTCTAGAATCTGCTCTTTTAAGTTCTGTGCTATATGGTGTCTCTATACATAGATAAAAATCCTAAGAAAGGACTTAAAGGTAAAATCTAAAGAAAAGCATTACATATATAAGAGTACATGTAGAATATGCAGAAATGACAAAAAGTGATAAGTAAATAACTGAAGTTTGTAAATGTAGCTCTGGAGCATTGCCTCTAGCAACTCCCAGATAACCCTGAATTTCAGATTCCCTGGAGAAAGAAGCTAAGGGCCTTTGATTGGGCCTGTTGCTCAGCTCTGGGTCACTCAACCAGGGTTGGGGAGACTGAGGGTCACATAGAACAGACATGGCAGCTTCTACCCACTGTATAATCTCAGTGGGGAAGGGAGAGGAAGCATTTCAAGAAAAAAGGGGATCATTATCAGGGTCCCTCAAGAAGGTGCCCACCATAATAATCAATGGCTAAGTCTGTGCTGATGTCAGGGCATAAGTTAGAATTGTTTTTCTTTTCTGAATCCTGGACATGAAGTTTATGTCCTTGTTATTTCAGAGACTTATGGAGAAGTTACAGATGGTCAAAAACCAAATGGTTTCTCTTTTTGCTTTGAAAGTAAAATAACTCATTTAGGAGTTATCTAACACAGTTTTAAATGTCATACTCTTTGATCCTATAATTTCACTTGTACAGATATGTCCTACAGAAATACCCTACATATGCACGTGAATATATGTATGAAGATGTTCACTGCAGCAGTGTTTACAATAATAGAGAATAGGACGTGACCTAAATATTTTTTAGGGGTCTGGAGAATATTGTGGTACATCCATACTATAAATAAATAACCATCATTAAAAAGAATTAGGTGGTTCCATATTTTGTGACATAGAAAAGTCTTCAAACTATATTAAGTGAATAAAGCAAGTTTTAGTACCATATGTATAGTATGAACACATTTTTATGGGAAAATGCATAGCATTTGTTCCATGGTTATAAATGCATAGCATTTGCTATATGTTTATAAACATATGTTAAAAACATATAGCAAAAATCTGAAAGAAAATATGCTAAGCTATAAAAGAGATAACTTCTGGGGAAGGAAGTAGAGTGGAAGGATGATGAACCTAGTGGGGACCCAGAGGAGACACTCTATCTCTGTCCAAAGAAATTGCTATGAATACACGTTTGTCCCCTCCAAAACTCATGCTGAAACTTGGTCCCCAGTGTAGCAGTGTTAGGAGATGGGGCTGATGAGAGGTGATTGAATCATGGAGCTCTCATGAATGTTTTATTGTCATTATTGAGGGAGTAGGATGTTGTAAAGGGAGCCAAGCCCATTGTGCTTTCCCTCTTTAGTACTCACTCCCTTGCTCTTCTGCGATGGAATGACACAGCACAAAGGTCCTCACCACATGCCAATCCCTCAACCTTGGATTTCCCAGCCTCCAGAACCATGAACTATTCTTTATAATTTACTCAGTCTGTGATACTCAATTTAGCAACAGAAAATGGACTTAGACAGAAATATAATTTTAATCTGCTAGTAGCCACACTAAAAGTGTAAAAGGAAACAAATGAAATTGATTGTAATATTTTTAAACTAAAATATCATTTTAACATGTAATCAGTGTAAAGCACTTATTATTGAGATATTTTAAATTCTTTTTTTTTTTTGGTAGTAAGTTTTTACAGCACATCTGAATTCAGACCAGCTATGATGTTTTAAGGGCTTAGTAGCTACATGCAGTTGACAGCTATCATATTGATATACTTTTATATTATTTTAATTTTTTTACAGGAAGAGCATACTCTCATATGGCTTATATGATATTTTTTAAAGTAGGCCATTCAATAATTGTGATGTTTTTTAAAGATTCCCTAAGTCTTTATAGGAAATATTATCCAAGAGAGGGAAAGACATACAATCTGCATGTTAAATAGAGGAAAGATTTAAGCCAGGCACTGCGGTTTATGCCTGTAATCTCAACATTTAGAAAGGCCGAGGCAGGAGGATGGTTTGACACCAGGAGTTTGAAACCAGCCTCGGCAACACAGTGAGACCTCATCTCTATAAAAAAAATTAGCCAGGCATGATGGCATGCACCCGTGGTCCCAGCTATTCAGGAGGCTGAGGTGGGAGGATCCCTTGAGCCCAGGAATTTGAGGCTGCAGTAAGCTATGATCACACTACTGTACAACTCCAGCCTGGGTAACAGTGTAAGACTCTGTTTCAAAAAAAAAAGAAGGAAAGTTTAAAATAAGATGGCATTTCCAAATATCTTTTTAAACAATCAAATCCTACAAAATACTCTTATTACCGTGCATGATAAATTATTTTCAGACTTCAGATCTGCCTATAAAAATTGTGAATAGTCTCATTGAAGGCTAACTTTTCTAAAGAACAGTTTTATTGAGAAATAATTTATATATCACCCATTTTTAAGAATACAAGTCAATATTTTTAAATATATTTACAGAGTCGTGCAACTATCATTACTGTCTAATTTTAGAACTTTTTTATTACCTAAAAAATAAACCTTAAGCCCATATAGAGTCATTACCTATTTGAACTTTTTTTTTTTTTTTGAGATAGAGTCTCACTGTCACCCAGGCTGGAGTGCAGTGGTGTGATCTTGGCTCACTGCAACCTCCACCTCCCGAGTTCAGTGCTTCAGCCCAGACCATGCCTGGGTAATTTTTGTAATTTTAGTAGAGATGGGGTTTCACCATGTTGGTCAAGCTGGTCTCAAACTCTTGACCTCGTGATCTGCCTGCCTCAGCCTCCCAAAGTGCTGGGCTTACGGGTGTGAGCCACCAAACCCAGCCTGGACTATTTTTTTAAATTTTCATTTTACCTTTTCAAGTGTTTGGAATTTTTAATGAAACTAATTATAAATAGCAACAATATAAAATAAAAATGTCAACATATTTTTACTGAAAAAATACTACAATCTGTGATAAGATACCCACCAACATATATGTTCTCCAAGGTATATAAATGACAGCTACAGTAGGTGTCTGAAAGTAATGCTTGTTTTTTGTTTTTACAAATGAACTGTAAATTATTTAAAAAAATGATAAAGTGTTTTTAGCACTTTAGGTATCCGTATATTAATATAACTTTCAAGCAAGTTACTTTGAATGGGAAATACATAGTTTATTCACCAGAAAACAAACTTTATTACTCTATAATCACACTGCACACACCAGGCAATTCTTAATTTCACACTTCTTCTTTAGTGTGTGTTTTTGTTTAGATCCACAAAAACTATAGAAATGTTTAAAAGGCTGCCACTGCCTTGCAAGGAAAGGAGTAATATATATACATAAAGTAATGAAAAAGTCCGCGAATCACAATTTATATACTATAAAAAGCTATCTTCATACATTCTTTCAAATTTTATCACTTCACTTTATTGTGATGTGGACTTAATGTGTGTTCACTCGGATGAAAATCCGTGAGTGCTTATTTCAAATGAAACAAGTGTGCCATCTACAAATTTCTCTTTCATAGGAAAGCGGTATAGGAAGATTAAAAGATGATTAAAAGACTCAGGGAGTCTTTATAGGACTCCCTGCTGTAAATAGTAAATGTCAGTAGTTTTCTGTTGGGGGGTTAATGAATAAATGATATGCCTATGCCCACCTCAAATTGCTGTAAAACACATACATGTATATATGTGTACATATGTGTGAATATGTGTTTATGCACGTGTGTGTGTATACATACACTGCAAACCAGTGTTTTTTGTTTTTTGTTTTTTGTTTTGCAGTTGCAAGATTTAATAGAGTGAAAACAGAGCTCCCATACAACGGGAAGGGACCCAAAGGGGGTTACCCATCCGGCTCAAATGCCTAGGTTTATATCCCGATCATTGTCCCTCCCACTGTGCTCTCAGGCAATAGATGATCTGCCTATTTCTTTACCTCCTCTTTTTAGCCTAGTTGGTATTTTAGTGAGCCCTTTTTACTACCTGATGGGTCCGGTGTGAGCTGAGTTACAAGCCCCATGTTTAGAGGTGGGTGCGGTCTCCTTCCCCAGCTAGGCTTAGGAATTCTTAGTTGGCCTAGGAAATCCAGCTAGTCCTGTCTCTCAGTCCCCCTCTCAACAGGAAAACCCAAGTGCTGTTGGAGAGGTTGGCCGACGACCGCTCTTAACTGCTTCCTGCTGAATTGGGGCGTAGTAGGGGTCGTGCAGTTGAGATTTCCTCAGGAGGGGTGCCTTCGATGTCATCAACATTAGAGCATGAACTAGCAGGCTGGTCCAGGGGTCCACGGTAGATCTTAGTCATGGACTGCATCTGGGGCTTCATTTGAAGAACGATTTATAGTTTTACAGCTTTGATTCTGGAAGAGATAAACTTAACAAGGAGGTTAAAGATACAGGGATTGAAATGTAGGCCTGAAGTGCAGGGGGAGGCACATCCAACAGTTAGTAGGGTTTCGGGCCGAGACTTCATGGAGCCCGATGAGGGTGGTATTAAATAGGCTTACCAGGTGAGTATGGGTATGGAGGGTTTCATGTAGTTTTGAGAGGTCTAGTCCTTTGTAGGGGCTAGGGGTGCTATGTACCTGGGTCAGTTGGGAGATTACTTCCTTTACATGTTTTTCTCTTGCCTGATCTTGAACTCCACCCCCATCAGACATACTGGTATGGGTGAAGTAAGGTCCAACAGACAGTGGCTCCAAGCCCCCAGGACAACTGGGAGTAATTATTTTCCCTGTCCAATAATGAGTATTTGCATGCATGCAAAGAGTGGCAGAGTTATAGCAGTTGCGGGGCATAGGGATGTGGGGGTGAAAGTGGGTTTTCATTTAGAAAAACTCCTATACAATGGGGCATTAATATTTCTGGGAAGCCGCATTCTTCATAGAAGCTCTTGGTAAGAGGAGCTACTGGTAGTACAGCAGCATGGAGGGGGTGCAGTGAGTGTGAAAGGGGGTAAGAGAACAGTAAAGAGAAAAATTATGACAAGGGAGGGCCATGGGGATCTACGATTCTAGTTCCTTTCCTCATGGTTGTCGCTTGAAGAGCAGGTGCAGATCCTCTAGAGGTTCACAGTAATAGCTAGCGTTGTCTCCTGGATTTTCGGGTTCCTTTGGAAACCAGTGTATTTTTAAAAACATTTTTTAACTTTTAGTATCTTGCTAATCTAGCAAAATAAAGATAGTGAGATGCCTGGTTTGGATACAAAGACCACTGTTGCTCTCTGCTTTGAATGAGATAATGCTCATCTGTGAGTGTATTAAAAAAAAGACACAACTGGAATTTGAATTTGTGATCTCAAAAAATGTTCTGAGAGGGTCTTTTTCTTTTAATTCTTTATTTGGTATATGTTTGTTTCTTTTTTGAGACAGGGTCTCACTTTGTCACCCAGACTGGAGTGTAGTGATACGATCTCAGCTCACTGCAGCTTCAACCTCCCAGGCTCAGGCGATCCTCCCACCTCAGCCCCATAAGTATTAATAGCTGGGACTACCAGCCTGCACCATCACACCAGCTAATTTTTGTATTTTTAGTAGAAATGGGGTTTTGCCATGTTGCCCAGGCTGGTCTCAAACTCCTGAGCTCAGGCGATTCGCCTGCCTCAGCCTCCCAAAGTGCTAGGATTACAGATGTGAGCCACCATGCCTGGTCCTATTTGGTATATGTTTCTTGTTAACTTCATTTGCTACGGAAGAGTCTCATTTCTTTTTACTGCAATTCAGATCCCATGGGAGATCAGGCCACCTCTTAGGATGAGAACATTTAGGTCTTATGGATTTCAAACTCTTTACTAAAACCTTGCCAACTATGTGTGTATGTATGCATCTGTACAAACACATATGCCTATATATACACACACACATATATATGCACACATACACATGCATATATATGCACACATGTATGTATATAAAGCTACACTATGTATATAGGTATATATACAGTTGCCCTCAATATTCATGGATCTTGGTCCCAAAATCTCACTTGGATACCAAAATCCTTGGATGCTCAAGTCCCTGATATAAAATGGTATAGTCTCTGATATAAAATGGTTATATTTGCATATAACCACTGTGCTTCCTCTTGTATGCTTCATATCGTCTTCAGATTACTTATAATACCTAGTAAAATGTAGATGCTATGTAAATAGTTGTTATAGTAGATTATTTAGGGAATAATGACCAGGAAAAAAGTCTGCTCATGTTCAGTACAAGTATTTTCTCTTGGTGGTTGGTTGAATCCAGGAATGTAGAACCCACCAATACCAATGGCCAACTATATGTGTTTGTGTGTTTCTTTTCATTCCTTACCTTTCTCTCTCTCTTTCTGCTACTTCTTCTCAATAGGAGATTCATATAATTTGTAGTGTGCTTTGGAATAATAACTGAATGCACTATCCCAGTTTTCCTTCTCATATCTTTTTCACATCATACTGATTTTATTTATGATTTGTTTTTTAAAATTTTGTTTCTGGCTGGGGCAGTGGCTCACACCTGTAATCTCAGGATTTTCGGAGGCCAAGGCAGAGGATCACTTGAAGCTAGGAGTTCGAGACCAGCCTGGCCAACATGGCGAAACCCTGTCTCTACTAAAAATACAAAAATTAGCTGGGAGTGGTGGCACACACCTATAATCCCAGCTACTCGGGTGTCCAAGGTACAAGAGTCACTAGAACCTGGGAGGTGGAGGTTGCAGTGAGCGGAGATTGTGCCATTGCACTCCAGCCTGGGCAACAGAGTGAGACTCTGTCAAATAAATAAATAAATAAAATTTTGTTTCCAATGTAATCTTCATCTCACCTTCATCCTTTCATGAGCCTTAAATTCATTCCCGGCCAGGCACAGGGGCTCATGCCTGTAATCCCAGCACTTTGGGAGGCCGAGGCGGGTGGATCATGAGGCCAGGAGTTCGAGACCAGCCTGGCCAACATGGCGAAACCCCGTCTCTACTAAAATACAAAAATTAGCTGGGCGTGGTGACGGATGCCTGTAACCCCAGCTACTCGGGAGGCTGAGGCAGGAGAATGGTGTGAACCAGGGAGGCGGAGGTTGCAGTGAGCCGAGATCGCACCACAGCACTCCAGCCTGGGTGGCAAGAGCAAGACTCCGTCTCAAAAAAAAAAAAAGCAAAAAAAAAAAATTCATTCCCACCTCCAAAAATACTGTTTACATGTTTTCCAGATACTTCTGGGAGTATTTTTTCTAGGAAAGGAGGGATATTGTATATGTACCCTAAGAGCATTTTTAATAGAGGATTATGAAAAAGCAATTAATATTTACTGAAGCATAAACATTAAATCTGAGACTGACTGAGATTTGGGAAACCTTTCTGGGAAACACTGGTCTTTTAGTTGTCACTACCCCTATGTCATCCACTGGTTAGGATGGGGTGTATTCTTTTGTCTGTGCCCATGTGAGAGGCCCCTGCTGCAGTGCCCATCTGATGTTCTGTTAATTCCCTTTCCAGATCTAGACCATTGTAATTGTTTACTCTCTATGCAGTGCTTTGTGAATGGTGGCAGTCAAGCACTGAGGGGAAAATAATTTTTCTTAGGATTTCCACTTCTCTTACAACACCATTAAATGTTTCATTTTCGTATTTTTCTCTAGTTTCAAATTTGTGATAAAGTATAAACATAGTGTTGAATAACATTTTTTTAAACCAGGCATTCTTCAATAACAATGCAAAAAGTATTTATGGAATGTTTACTAAGTATGCAGTACTCTATTTTGGGTAAAGGATGAATTGAGTTCAGTGTTTTATTTTTTTATTGGATTCTATTTTATTTTATTTTATTTATTTTTTTGAGATGGAGTTTTACTCTTGTTGCCCAGGCTGGAGTGCAATGGCACAATCTTGGCTCACTGCAACCTCCGCCTCCTGGATTCAAGTGATTCTCCTGCCTCAGCCTCCTGAGTAGCTGGGATTACAGGCTCCTGCCACCACGCCCAGCTAATTTTTTGTATTTTTAATAAAGATGAGGTTTCACTATACTGGCCAGGCTGGTCTCAAACTCCTGACCTCAGGTGATCCACCCACCTCAACCTCCCAAAGTGCTGGGATTACAGGCGTGAGCCACCATGCCCCGTTGAGTCCAGTGTTTTAAATCATTATATACAAAAATAAAGAGATATAAGGCTGTGAGAAAAATAAATATTTCATTTTTGACATCTTTCATACTCATGCTTCAAAGGCATCATATAAATTCCTTACTCCCTTAGTACGCAATGCCAGCTCTGTCATACATGTAGTACACACGATCTTTCATACTAGACAAAGGAAAGGCTCAGGACTATTCTCACCATGTTAGGGTAGGCTAGGTTATGCTGCAGTGCAAATGGCCCTGAAGTCTCAATGACTCACAAAATAAAGGTCCACTTGTTATTCAGGTGTCATATCCATATCATCCTTACTCCTAGACCAAGGCTGTTGGAGCAGCCCTCCATTTGGAACATTGCTGGTCTTGTGTCAGAAAAGAGACCAGGTGAACCACGACCCAGCTTTGCTTAGCAATGACATTTTTAACTCACTTCTCATTGACAAAAGCAATTCACATGCCCTTACTTGAGTTTAAGAGCGTGGAGATGCATAATCTTCCCATAGGATGATGGTGGTGGTGGTGTTGAACATCAGACTATTTACCAAAAAGATATATAATCTGTTATGTACCTGTTGTCTTTTTTTTCTCTAAAAAAAATTATTCTGGTGTCACTCCCTTCTGGCTTTTCATAAGGTCAAGGAATAAAAGACCATTTATTGCTGTAGCGTGATGCCAGTCAAACTTTCTCCTTCTCCCCACCCCCATGTTCTTCCCATCACAACATTTACCTGGCAATTTGGTGAAACGGAAGGAGCATGGATTCACAGGTCACACTGGCTGTGCTGGTCACTCTTGGAGTGACATTAGGCAAATAACTTGACCTCTCTAAACCTAAGTTATCTCCATATAAAATCTTAATGATTCTGTCTTTATCAGGTTGTTGGAGGTATTGAATAAAACAGTCTATATAAAGCACTTAGCCAATGCCAGGGACGCTTCCTCCCCACATCCCCTCCTATTTCCTCACAAGAGTACTTACCTGGTTTTCACAGACACCCACAAGGGAATATATGGGTTGAATTCAGCGATCAATGAACTTGGATGGAAAAATGATTACATTTTTATTTTCAACATAATTGGCATCCTTCATAATCTTATTTATGTTATATGTTTAAAACCATTTTTCTTAGTAGAATCCTTAGGTTTCACCAGATTGCCAAAGGAGTCCACAGTATAACAGATGTTAAGAACAGAACTGGCCGGGCGCGGTGGCTCACGCCTGTAATCCCAGCACTTTGGGAGGCTGAGGCGGGTGGATCACCTGAGGTCAGGAGTTCAAGACCAGCCTGGCCAACATGGCAAAACCCCATCTCTACTAAAAATACAAAAAAATTAGCTGGGCGTGGTGGCGTGTGCCTGTAATCCCAGCTACTCAGGAGGCTGGGGCAGGAGAATCGCTTGAACCCCAGTGGGGCAGAGGTTGCAGTGAGCCAAGATCGCGCCACTTCACTCCAGCCTGGGTGACCAAGTGAGACTCCATCTCAAAAAAAAAGAAAAAAAGAACAGAACCCCTGTGTCTAGTGACAGACTGTAGATGCTACCCAAAATTATTCCGTTATACAAAAAAAAAATTGTTTCTTTAGGGAGGCAATAAGTTTGTTAGCAGATGAATTATATTTTACCTCAGCAAAAGTATTTTAATCCAAATTTAGCCCCATTGCTTACTAGTCATAAGGCCCTGAGTAAATCAGTTAATATATCTGAATTTCCATTTTCTTATCTGTAAAATAGGGCTAATAACTGTTCTTGGTGAAGATTAAATGAGATACTATATTTTAAAAATCAGAATATCTGGGACATAGTATGTTATGAGTTATGCATTAAGCTGTACACTTAGTACCTGCTGATGACACCTATTGTCTATGGTTTGAACATGCAGGGGAAGCCTAGTGCAGTGCCGTGAGCCTGTAGTCCTAGCTACTCATGAGGCTGAGGCAGGAGGATCACTTGAGGCCAGCAGTTTAAGACCAGCCTGGACAATATAGAAAGACCCTGTCTCTAAAAAAAATTTTTTTTTAATTAAAAAAAAAACATTCTGAGGAATTTCTTAACTTTTATACGTGAAAATACTTGGTGAAGTATTTGGGGGGATATTTAGGATTTGTTCTTGTGTCTCTAGATACCTAGGTTGATTAGGTAGCAGAGCATGCAATCTAATTTTAAGCTTCTCACTGTATAGACTATGCCCTGACACTCTTTTTCATCGGAAACAGATATTTGCCCCTTTATTCCCACCTTACCTTCACATTTCCCAGCCTCAGACACGTTTGATGGCCTAAATGAAGCCTGCCAAGATTCTCTCTTTGGTCCATCACTGCCTCTTGTTATTTAGCTGGAGAGGTCTTTGCAGAATGACATTTCCCTCCTACAGTGCTTACTGTGCCCCATTTAGCATGCAGCCTTCACATTTTTCCTAACCCCTACTTGCTCTCTAAAGGAGAGAAAACCCAAACCTCAGCCTCTTGTGAAGCAATTCAGAACTCAATGCCTGGCAGTCAGCATTGGTCCTGTCACTAAACTTTAATAATGATTGAGATCCCCCTTATTTTGATCCAGTCTCCAGTATTCATAGGTAAAAGTCTGTTTGTCTTCTTCATCTGCTATCACACATCTTTTCTTCTACCCCTTCTAAAATCAAAGTATGTATGCCCACTCCAGTTCACCAGATATTTTTAGCTTTCTCATATTCTGATTTTGCTCAGCAGCATTTTCTGGTTTACTGTCTGGGTTGTCAGTGGACTGTCATTTCTCCCAGTCCAGTTGTACCTGAAGCAGTTTTCATAGCTAAATGACAAACCCTTGAAGAAAGGGGTTTGTAATGAAAATGGAAACTCCAGTGTGCTCTTTGTAATCAGTTCTTTAATCCTCCACCTGCCAGACCATGGATACAATTCGTAATTATCAGAGCAGAGAACTGAACTCCTGTACCACGGCAGAAAGCATGAGCACTATGGGAGGGCAAATGATAGAATCTGCTCTCCAGTGGGGAGGGGGACAGATATTTTGGAAAACTTTGACACAGAATGTGATGTATTTGTATAACCTTTTCATGTAAAACTGTGCTGCAGTCAGAGAGGGGGTCTGGGTTTTCTTCATTAAAAGCTTATTAAATGAAGAAATAGGACAGTCATTTTGCTTCGGTAGATGGGGGTCAGAGAGGCAGGTCTGACCTCCTCAGGATATTAATGTCTGCCTTCAGCCGGGGGAAATGAGCCGTCACTTGAGTTAGAGGCAGCTTTATGTGCTCATCACTAGGGATTCCCATATGTCCAGGGAGCTGCAACAGTGAAAAATGGCAGAGCTCAGTGGTAGAGTACAGAGGGCTCTCATTGGAATTCATGTCAGGAAGCTCAGCTCAGTCTGCCCAGAGCAAGTCTGTTTAATGTTGATCAGCTGTCCATCTGATAAACCGAATTGATACGGGTATTCCCTCTAAGGGCTGCCCTGACAGTGACAGCCGCTGCACCCAGATGTCTTGTTAGGCTTTTTTGGTAGTCTCAAGTATTTTTAACCCCTTTTGTGACACACAAACCCCAAAGTACTTTTAGAAACCTAGATAAGGATGCCTAGCTAGGCTTTCTCTCTGCTTCTCTGGCAGATAAGAGCCCCACATAACTGTTTCTAGAAACCAGAGATTATTATTAGTTAGCTGCCCCTCCTCCTCCTCATAAGCATCTGGTTGACCTGCAGGATAATTATGTGTTGACAGTATCAAGTGTATGTCTGAGTTATTCAAAACAACATTTAGAAAAATGTTCTTAAATATAGTAAGTCACCTGGCTTGGTTATTCTTTATTAAAGTACTCTCATAGGTGTGTTCGTTGATCACTAAGCAGAGCTTTATTATCTTCATGCATAAAGAGACTATGCAATACAAATTTCTTTTCGGTTGACTAATTTCTAGTGATAAATGTGGTGACTCCCTGTTGAGTCCCAACATCCCTCTGCTCTTTCAAGTATGACTACCACCACCAAAGGCATCTTACTTCTTTGTAGATTGGCTGGCAGGTTTGGAGGGAGTTAATTACAGAACACATCAATACTGAGTTTTCTTTTTTGGAAATAAATCAAGAGGGGAGGAAATGAATGCAAGTCTTTGTGTTAAGCTGTTATTATTTTAAAATTATATTTCTGCAAAAGTACCAGTAGTTCTAAATTACAGCACTGAATATGGGAGAATTTTGTTTTAAAGATTTTTTTTTTAATTGAAGTACTACTTAAAAGATTTTTGTCTTTATATTTGTTTTTCTTCACTTTTGGACCTTGTGTTTTCGTGGCATGCAAGATTCTAACATAGACTGAAGTATCTAATCTCTTTGAAGTGAGACCAGCTGCAAAGACTTTATTTTCTGCTTCTTTTCTGTATACTCTAACTTAGAATGGTGGGTGAGCTTTTCTAAAAGAGACACAGAGCTCTCAGTACCCTCAGCAATTGCTTAGTGTGTGCTCAGAGCTGGAAGTAAGGCCTGGTCATTTTTTCCAACCCTTGAACCTGTAACTTGATCACTACTTGGAGGTCATTTTTATTACAGCCTACAGCCTTGGCATTTTTCTTTTTTCTTTTCTTTTTTTTTTTTTTTAATAGAAATGAGGTCTCTCTATGTTGCCCAGGCTGGTCTCAAATCTCCTGGGCTCAAACAGTCCTCCCACCTGGGCCTCCCAAAGTGTTGGGATTACAGGCATGAGCCACCGTGCCCAGCTGGCACTTCGCCTCTCATGGTTGAGATTTTTCATTTTCCTACCCTATTTTTAAAAATAGCATTCTAGGCTGGGCATGGTGACTCGTACCTGTAATTCCAGCACTCTGGAAGGCCAAGGTGGGAGGATCACTTGAGGCTAGGAGTTCAAGACCAGCCTGGGCAACATAGTGAGACTCCCCCAGTCTCTACTAAAAAAAAAAAAAACCGAAAATTAGCTGGGTATGGTGGTGCGCACCTGTAATCCCAGCTACTGAGGAGGTTGAAGTGGGAGGTTTCCTTGAGCCTAGGAGTTTGAGGTCATATTGAACTATGATAACACTACTGTACTCCAGCCTGGGTGATAGAGTGAGACCCTGTCTCAAAAAAAATTTTTATAAAATAAAATCAGGATTCTCATTTCAAAATTTAAGAATGAAATAAGATGAATTTTGAATGATATACTCATGGCCAACCCCAAATACAACGTTCCATTTTAATTTAAGTTATCAACATGAATAAATGACAAAATAGGAAAATCCTTATGTTTACCTAATTATCACAACTTGAATGACTCTTAGGACTTTAAGTCTACTTATAAAAAATTAATATTTGGCACTTATAATTAGTTAAAAGTTATCATCATGAAAGATTCTTTTACCTGGCATGGGTTTACAAAATTGTGTATGCTTTTCCTTTTCATTAGCGCTCACATGCTTTTTTTTTTTTTTTAACGGTTTGAGCTTGATATTATTGAAGCATGTTTTAGAAATTTTTTTGCTTTTATCTGTTTCTCCGTCTGCTCCCACCCCGATTATTTGCCCTGTTCTTTGGGACTTTGGGGAAAGAAATAAAACACAAACAAGCGGGGGGAAAAAAGCTAATATATCACATGGCAATAAGAGCTATGGAGGGGAAAAAAAGCAGGAAGTAGGGATCGAGAATGCTGATGGTGATGAGAGGGTTGCTATTGTAAATGGCATGCCCAGGGAAGGCCTTACGTACAGAGACGTGCACTTTTGCAGAGACCTCAAGAGGGTGAATGACTAAGCCTTGTAGATACATAAGCCAAGTGCAGTCCAGACAGAGGAAAGGGCAAAGGCCCTGAGGCAAGGATAGGCTTGGCATGTTTAAGGAATAACAAAGAAGCTAGTGTCACAGAAGAGAGTGAATGAGGGGGGAAAGCAGAGGAAATGAAGTCAGAGAGGCGGGGGGTGGAGAAATTGTGGCAGATTGTATTAGACTTGGAGTCCATTATAGGGACTGGCTTTTACCAAAGTAAGTGAGATAGGGACCACTGGAGGGTTTTGAGCAGAAGAGCAATGGACCTGGTGGTTTCATTCTCCTCCTTGCCTCGTTTCTGCTACCGTTTTACCACTCCAGCCTCACATCTAAAAAGTATCTTTCATTTATCCTCCATATTTAGTCACACAGCAATACTGCAATTCTTCCATTAGATTATTTTATATCACTCCCTGTGTACCTCTGTTGTCACCTTAGAGTTCACATTCTAATCATGTCACTCCTAAAGTATTAGAAAAGTAGAAACAACTTTGTGATAATTACAGTTTGGCAAATTGTAGTGTAAAGAAATAAACTTCTTACAAAACTATTTTAACAGAATAGGTGTCCTCATTAAGTCATCAGCTCCTTGTCACTGGAAATACTAAAATAGGACCAGGCATGGTGCCTCACACCTGTAATCACAGGCTGAGGCTTAAGGCCAGGAGTTTGAGCCTGGACTGGGCAACAAAGTGAAACCCTGTCTCTACAAAAAACATTTTTTTAAAAAAATTAGCCAGGCTTAGTGGTGTGCACCTATAGTCCTAGCTACTCAGGAGGCTGAGGCAGGAGGATTGCTCGAGCCCAGGAGAAGTTGAATGACTTTCCCTAATGAGCTTGCACTACTTGGCCTCATGGGCTCTTTACAACTAGAGTTCTCTGAAATTATGCTGTGGTAGCCTGATCTTCTTGACAGTCATAGTCATCTCTCCCCATGCTCCACATCCTGGATCATACTGGCATATTCCATTTCTTTTTGTTTTTGAGACGGGGTTTCATTCTGTCTCCCAGGCTGGAGTACAGTGGCATGATCTCGGCTGACTGCAGCCTCGACATCCTAGGCTCAAGTGATCCTCCCACCTCAAGCCTCCTGAGTAGCTAGGACAAGGGCACACCACCACGTCCAGCTAATTTTTATATTTTTTCTAGAGATAGTTTCACCGTGTTGCCCAGGCTGGTCTGAAATTCCTGGGCTCGAGCAATCCACCCACCTTCTCCTCCCACACTGCTTGGATTATAGGCATGATAGGCATGAGCCACTGCACCTGGCCTCCATTTCTTTCTTTTTTTTTTTTTTTTGAGACAGAGTCTCGCTCTGTCACCCAGGCTGGAGTGCAGTGGCACAATCTCAGCTCACTACAACCTCTGCCTCCCGGGTTCAAGCAATTCTCCTGCCTCAGCCTCCTGAGTAGCTGGGATTACAGGTGCCTGCCACCATGCCCTTCTAATTTTTGTATTTTTAGTAGAGACGGGGTTTCACCATGTTGGCCAGACTGGTCTCGAACTGCTGACCTCAGGTGATACGCCCATCTCGGCCTCCCAAAATGCTGGTATTACAGATGTGAGCCACCACGCCCGGCCTCCATTTCTTAAAATATCAATTTCGGCCAGGCGCAGTGACTCACGCCTATAATCCCAGCACTTTGGGAGGCCAAGGTGGGCGGATCACCTGAGAGGTGAGGTGAGTAGTCCGAGACCAGCCTGGCCAACATGGTGAAACCCCGTCTCTACTAAAAATACAAAAAATTAGCTGGGCTTGGTGGCAGGCACATGTAATCCCAGCTACTTGGGAGGCTGAGGCAGAGAATCGCTTGAATCCGGTAGGCAGAGGTTGCAGTGAGCCGAGATTGTACCACTGTGCTCCAGCCTGGGCGACAAAGCAAGACTCTGTCTCAAAAAAAAAAAACAATGTCGTCCCGGCATCTTCATATTGTCCAGCCCCTCCTTAATGACCCCATAGTGCTCTAGAAAAACCTAAACTCCTTGCTTGCTCTTTTCAAGGCCCTCTTCAGTCACAAGTCCAATCTCATCTGTGCTTCTCTCTGTATTAGATGGGCTTGTCTGCTACTGTCCAATGACTATCCCCTACTTCCCTCCAAATCTAAATCTGTTTAAACGTCCAGAAATAAAAAAGGCTATTAAAAAGTTCATAATCTCAGCATCTGCATTTCCTGCTCCTTGCCTGTCCTCTTTTCTTCCTTCTCATTGTTTTTCCCTTTTCTCCGAAAATCAACTTGTGCTCCTCATTCATTCATTCATACAACAAAGACTTGAGGGCCTACCAGGCACTGAACTATACAATGGAGATAGAATAATGGAAAAAACAGACAAATATTCCAGCCTTCATGTTTTTTTTGCACTTACTAACTTTTGAAGGCGTAGATTTGGCTGTACCACATTCTTTTTAATTTCTACTTAGTACTGTACTACATTAATGGACATTTAGATTATTTCTAATTATTTGTTGTTACCAAACTATGTAATGTACGCTATTAAAAACAAACATATTGGACGGACATGTCGTGGCTCATGCCTGCAATCCCAGCACTTTGGGAAACCAAGGTGGGAGGATTGCTTCAGGCCAGGAGTTGGAGACCAGCCTGCTGACATAGGAAAATAATTTTTATTCTTATTTCACTGTTCTTTGTTCTTTAGAGGACAGGATCTCACTCTGTAGCTCAGGCTGGAATGCAGTAGCGCAATGCTAGCTCCCTGCAGCCTTGAATTCCTGGGTTCAAGCTGTCCTCCCTAATAGCCTCCCTAATAGGAGGCTCCCTCAGCCCTAATAGGAGCCCTAATAGGAGGCTCCCTCAGCCTCCCTAATAGCTGGGACTATAGGCACACGCCACCTCACCCATCTCTAATTTTTAAATAAAATAAAAATTTGGGCCAGGAACAGTGGCTCACGCCTGTGATCCCAGCACTTTGGGAGGCTGAGACGGTGGATCCCCTGAGGTCAGGAGTTCAAGACCAGCCTGGCCAACATGGTGAAAACCTGTCTCTACTGAAAATACAAAAATTAGCCCGGTGTGGTGGTGCATGCCTATAATCCCAGCTACTTGGGAGACTGAGGCAGGAGAATTGCTTGAACCCAGGAAGCAAAGGTTGCAGTGAGCCAAGATTGCACTACTGCACTCCAGCCTGGGTGATAGAGTAAGACTCCATCTCAAAAAAATAAAAATAAAAATAAAAAATTGTAATTAAAAAAATATTTATATGGGTATATAAAATTATGCTATTTCAGTAGAATATCATAGGTCAAGGGGTATGCATATTTTTAATTTTTTTAGATACCATACTTTTCTAAGTGATTGTACCAACTTAATGTCCAATACAGTAGTATATTCAGTTAAATTTCCCTGTGAGTGGCTACCTTCAAGGGTCAGGCTGTAGCGAATGTGAAAGGTAAAGGAAGTGGTGGAAACTGTGGCAAGCTGAAGAGCATGGCTCCAAAGGCTTTCCAATTCAATTTAGTTTTGGAAATGCTGTTTGCCAAATATTATGTCTGTGGGCTTTATTTGGCTCTTGGGGCATCAGTGTGAGACCCCTATTTCTACCTTCACCAAAACTGTATCTTCTTGATCTTTTTCATTTTTGCAAAGTTAATGAACTAAAAATTTTGTTTCATTGTTATTGTGATACTTTCCTTTTTTTGTTTTGTTTTGTTTTTTGAGACGGAGTCTTGCTCTGTCACCAGGCTGGAGTGCAGTGGCACAATCTCGGCTCACTGCAACCTCCACCTCGAGGGTTCAAGCCATCCTCCTGCCTCAGCCTCCCGAGTAGCTGGGACTACAGGCGCGTGCCACCATGCTCAGCTAATTTTTTCTATTTTTAGTAGAACCAGGGTTTCACCATGTTGGCCAGGATGGTCTCGATCTTTTGACCTCGTGATCCACCTGCCTTGGCCTCTCAAAGTGCTGGGATTACAGGTGTGAGCCACCGCACCTGGCCAGTCCTTTCTAAATTATTAGTGAGGTTGAGCATCATTTTATGTACTTTTTGACCATTTGTATTTCTTCTGGAATTACCTCTTTGTACCTTTTCCCATGCTGCTATTGTTTCTTTAACTTACTTATTTGGGTAAGCTTCACATATATTTTAAATATAAACCTTTTGTTTATTGTATTTATTGCAAGTTCTTCAAGTCTGTATTTGCCTCATTATTTTTATGGTGTATTTTATTTTATTATTTTATTATTTTTTTGAGATGGAATCTCACTCTGTCGACCAGGCTGGAGTGCAGTGGCGCAATCTCGGCTCACTGCAACCTCCGCCTCTCAGGTTCAGGCAGTTCTCCAGCTTCAGCCTCCCGAGTAGCTGGGATTACAGGCACCCGCCACCACAATCAGCAAATTTCTGTATTTTTTTAGTAGAGGTGGGGTTTCACCATGTTGGCCAGGCTGGTGTCAAACTCCTGACCTCAAGTGATCCGCCCACCTCAGCCTCCCAAAGTGCTGGGATTACAGGCGTGAGCCACTGCACCCAGCCTATGGTATATTTTGGTATTAAACTTTTTTGTTTATTTTAACTCCTCAAATTTATCCTTTGTTTTCTTTTCTTTCCTTTTTTTTTTTTTTTTTTTTTTTTTTTGCGACGAAGTTTTGCTCCTTGGCCAGGCTGGAGTGCAATGGCGCGGTCTCGGCTCACTGCAACCTCTGCCTCCTGGGTTCAAGCAATTCTCCCACCTCAGCCTCCTGAGTAGCTGGGATTACAGGCACCCACCGCCATGCCCAGCTAATTTTTGTATTTTTAGTAGGGACAGGGTTTTGCCATGTTGTTCAGGCTGGTCTCGAACTCCTGACCTCAGGTGATCCACTCGCCTCGGCCTCCCAAAGTACTGGGATTACAGGTGTGAGCCACTGCGCCCGGCCCCCTATCCTTTGTTTTCTTTGTAGCTTCCTGAGTTCCTATTCTATTTTGCAAAACTGTCTCACCCCATGTCCATAAGAATGTTTTCCTAAATTTATAGTGTTGCTTTTCACAGTTAGATGGTTAACCATTTAAATATGTTTTTATCTATGATAGGGATCTAACATTTTTTTTCTCATAATTGATAGCCAGTTGCCCCAATATCATTTGTAAGAATAATCCATCTTTTCCCTAATGATTTGAATTGTTATTTTTATTATAAATAATTATTCATTTGTATTTGAATCTCTCTCTGGATTCCATTTCACTAATCAATTAGTCTATTCTTGTGATATTATCATACTTTTTTTTTTCTTATTCTTCTTCTTCTTCAAGATGGGGTCTTATTATGTTCCCCAGGCTTGTCTCAAACTCCTGGGCTGAAGCGATCCTCCTGCCTCAGCCTCCCAAAGTTCTGAGATTACAGATGTGAGCCTCCACACCCAGCCATACTATACTTTTTAAAACTGCAGTAGCTTTATAGTAAGATTTAAAATTTAGAATGTCAGGCCTCTTATTTTTCTTCCAAAGTTTTGTTTTTTTGTAATTTTCAAATTTACTCTTCCCATATGAACATAAAAATCAGTTTTTCAATTTTAAAAACAAATTTTAGGATTCAAGTAAAATGACTTTAAATGGATGACTCTTGCCTATCATTTTAATATTTTTAGAAAGACCTTGAATTTGCACATGTTGTGTTTGGGATATTTATTAGTTTTCTATTGATATGCAAAGTGCCCAGGCTTTAGAACCAGAGTCCTGGGCTTGCATCCAGCTTTGCAGTTAACTAGCTGTGTGAACTTGGGCAAGTTACTTAGCCTGTCAGCCTAGCTGCCTTCTGTACAGAAGAGATAATAAAGCTTACCTCAGAGAGCTGTTGTGAGTTGTATATTATTTTATTTATTAACCTGTTAATTGAGTTATTCTTGCAAAAATATTTTTATATAGTATTCAGCATACAGTAACTGTCTCAAAGTAATTTAGTAAGTAGTAGCCATAATCACTATTAGGCACTTTTTAAAATAGTATTTTCGAAGAATATTCAGGCGAAGTGACATATCTGGCATTTACTTCAAAGTCTGAAAGAGGAATGAAGGGTGTAGCTAAAACAAGGTTAGCCATGGTTAACAACTTTTTTTTTTTTTTTTGGAGATGAAGTCTTGCTCTTGTCCTCCAGGCTGGAGTGCGATGGCGCCATCTCGGCTCACTGTAACCTCCTCCTCCCGGGTTCAAGCAATTCTCCTGCCTCAGCCTCCTGAGTAGCTGGGATTACAGGCGCCTGCCACCACGCCAGGCTAATTTTTGTATTTTTAGTAGAGACGGGGTTTCACCATGTTGGCCAGGCTGGTCTCGAACTCCTGACTTCAGGTCATCCACCCGCCTTGGCCTCCCAAAGTGCTGGGATTACAGGTGTGAGCCACCGCGCCCAGCTGGTTAACAAATTTTAAAGCTGGGTGATGGGTCCACAGATGTTCTTTATGCAGTATTTTCTACTTTTATATGTTTGAAAATTCCCAAAATTTTAAAAAAGCATCTTTAAAAGCCCAAAATTTTAAAAAAGCATATTTAAAAGCTGTTAAAAATGACAAAGTGTAAATATTTATTATTTCTAAGTGGAAGATTATGTAAATATTATTCTCTGTATTTTCTGTATTTTTTTAACCTCTCAAAAAGAAGAGAGGTAAGGAAGCTAGTGAGAGAGAAAGAAGGCTCCATTGTCTTTTTATCTCCCTTGTCTGTGTGGCGAAACACAATTCTTCTCCTATTTTATTTTTATTTATTTATTTATTTTTATTTTATTATTATTTTTTTTGAGACAGAGTTTTGCTCTTGTTGCCCAGGCTGGAGTGCAATGACACCACCATCTCGGCTAACGGCAACCTCCGCCTCCCGGATTGAAGCTATTATCCTGCCTCAGTAGCTGAGATCAGAGGCACGCGCCACCATGCCCGGCTAATTTTTTTTCGTATTTTTAGTAGAGACGGAGTTTCTCCATGTTGGTCAGGCTGGTCTCAAACTCCTGACCTCAGGTGATTCGCCTGCCTCGGCTTCCCAAAGTGCTGGGATTACAGGCGTGAGCCACCACACCCGTCCTATTTTTATTTATTTATTTTTTTTTTGAGATGGAGTTTCACTCTTATTGCCCAGGCTGGAGTGCCATGGCGCGATCTCAGCTCACCACAACCTCTGCCTCCCGGGTTCAAGCGATTCTTCTGCCTCAGCCTTCCAAGTAGCTGGAATCACAGATATGCAACGCCATGCCCAGCTAATTTTGTATTTTTAGTAGAGACAGGGTTTCTCCATGTTGGTCAGGCTGGTCTCGAACTCCCAACCTCCAGTGATCTGCCCGCCTCAGCCTCCCAAAGTACTGGGATTACAGGCATGAGCCACCACGCCCAGACAATTCTTCTCCTATTTTAACATCAACTTAAATGCAGAACATTTGAAGAGATTTCAGGTTATTTTAAGGAACGGTTTTGGTGGGTTTTTTTCTTTTTTTCTTTTTTTTTTTTTTTTTTTAGAGACAGGGTCTTACTCTGTCGCCCAGGCTGGAGTGCAGTATTGCAAACACAGCCCACTGCAGCCTCAACTTCCTGGGCTCAAGCAGTCCTCCTGCCTCAGCCTCCCAAGTAGCTTAGAATCACAGGCACACACCGCCATACCTGGCTAATTTTTTTCTTTTCATTTTTCATTGAGATGAGGTCTCCCTATGTTGCCCAGGTTGGTCTTGAACTCCTGAGCAAATCAATCCTTCCCACCTTGGCCTCCTAAAGTGTTGGGATTACAAGTGTGAGCCACCACACCCAGCCAAACTGTTTATCAGTCTGGGTGTGGTGGCTCACAGCTGTTTTCCTAGCACTTTGGGAGGCTGAGGTGGAAGGATTGCTTCAGCTTAGAAGTTCGAGACCAGCCTGGGCAACATAGGGAGACCCCTATCTCTACAAAAAAAAATTTTCTTTTTTTTTTTTTTTTTTTTTTTTTTGAGACAGGGTCTTGTTCTGTCGCCCAGACAGAAGTGCAGTGGCACGATCTCAGCTCACTGCAAGCTCCGCCTCCCAGGTTCACGCCATTCTCCTGCCTCAGCCTCCCAAGTAGCTGGGACTACAGGCGCCCGCCACCACACCCGGCTAATTTTTTGTATTTTTTTTTTTTAGTAGAGACAGGGTTTCACCCTGTTAGCCAGGATGGCCTCAATCTCCTGACTCCGTGATCCACCCGCCTCAGCCTCCCAAAGTGCTGGGATTACAGGCATGAACCACCGCGCCTGGCCCAAAAAAATAATTTTTAAAAAAGCATTCAGGTATGGTGGTATGTGCCTGTAGTCCTAGCCACTCAGGAGGCTGAGACAGGAGGATCACTTGAGCCCAGGAGTTTGAGGTTACAGTGAGCCATGGTCACGCCACTGTACTCCAGCCTGGGCTACAGAGTGAGACCCTGTTTCTAAAAATAAAAACTGTTCATCAGCTGACATGGCTCTTGTGAAGTAGTTATCACTAATCCCTGTATGGGGATAGAGACTAACTGACCTCTGGGGTCACTTCCAACTCTGATTCTATAAACCCTACTTTTTAGTTAATGTCATTCCTTCCATTTTGAAACTAAGAATGATACTGATGCCCTATAACCTTTATAAATTAATGGTGGCTGGGTGCAGTGGCTCACACCTCTAATCCCAGCACTTTGGGAGGCCAAGGCGGGTGGATCACCTGAGGTCAGGGGTTCGAGACCAGCCTGGCCAACATGGCGAAACCCCATCTCTACTAAAAATACAAAAATTAGCCAGGCATTGTGGCACATGCCTGTAATCCCACATACTAGGGAGGCTGAGGCAGAAGAATTGCTTGAATCCAGCGGGTGGAAGTTTCAGTGAGCTGAGGTCACACCACTGCACTCCAGCCTGGGTGACAGAGCAAGACTCTGTCTCAACAAAATAAATAAATAAATTGCTAAGTAAAGAGTTGTTCATTTAACAGATATTTATAGGCAGCCTAGGGAAGTAGGGTAGTATAATTTACAGTGTAGTGAGGGAACTGGGTGGTGGGGAGAGAGAGAGCTAAAGAAATAATTACAGTCAAGTTTGATACAAGACTGAGCCATATTCAAAGGCTTTCACGCACAGAAGAAAGAGTTAACTCTGGGAAAGTTAAAGAAGTTACACATGGGCTGATTACTAAAAAGTCTTTAGACAAAAATATATTGATCACAAACCCTTTAGCCCCAAAAGTTGTATGGTACTTTCATACAGTGGACCTCAGTAGAGATGTTAAATAGAAAAAGGAGATCCTCTACTTCTAAATGATACAGGACTGTCTCTGAGAGATAATGTTAGGTGCATAAAACCAGAGTGCAGAATTATGAACATGAGATGTCTATTATTTTTGTCACAATTTTTATTGACTATATCTTCTCAGAATGTATTTGGCTGCATAAAACAAGACTCTAACAAGACTTATAACAAGACTCTAACAAACAGTGACTTGAAAGAGTGCAGTGTTTATCTCAGATAACAAGAAGTCTAGAGGTGGACACATCAGAGCTGATGCAGCCCTCAAAGAAGTCAGCAGGGGCTCAAACTTCTTTTTGCTCTACCATGTTTAAAGAGGGTTAAACCTCTTTAGGAGGGCCCCCAACCCTCTTTAGGAGGTTTAGAGGGTTGGGAGCCCTCTTTAGGATCCTTAAGTCGCTACTGTGTCTCCAGGCACCTGGGCCATATTCCAGTCAGGGAACATGGGTAAGCCCAAAATGTCAAAGGTTTACACCAACTGAATCTGTTCCCTTATATCAGGAACTCAGTAAATTTCTCAGAAACCCCACCTGGTAGACTAGTGCTTACATTTCATTGGCCAGACTGTGTCACATGATCACATCTAGCTGAAGAGGATCATGAGGAGGTAGGTTTTTTAAGTGAGTACCATTGCCACTCCAAATGTAGTCAAGAGTATGTACTTTTCTGTATATTTTTAACCTCTCAAAAATAATAAAGGGAAGGAAAGAAGATAGAAAGCAGGCTCCGTTGTCTTTTATCTCCCTTGTCTGTGTGGCAAAACACAATTAACTCTTCTATTTTAACATCAACTTAAATGCAAAACATTTGAAGAGATTTCAAGTTATTATAAGTAACAATTTGGGTTTTTTGTTTGTTTGTTTGTTTTTTGAGACAGGGTCTCTGTTGCCCAGGCTGGAGTGCAGTGGTGCAAACACAGGAATGAAAGGATAGGCAAATATTAATAGCAATGTCTGCCACCCTGATTTCTGAAGCTTAGGATGCTAAAAAAATTTGAGAAGCTTTGGAGGAGAATGGACAGATCAAAAGCAGATGAAGTTTTTTAACATATAATGGAAAGAAAGTGATTTGGTGAAAAATCTTGTAAAAACATTTATTAATCTTTCAATATGGTAATTACTTTCTTACTCTGATTACTTAACATAAGTTGTATTTATTTGTGACTGTTTTCTAATCAAGAGTTAGCATGAGGGCCCGGCGTGGTGGCTTAAGCCTGTAATCCCAGCACTTTGGGAGGCCGAGGTGGGTGGATCACTTGAGGTCAGGAGTTCAAGACCAGCCTGGCCAACATGGTGAAACCCTGTCTCTACTAAAAATACAAAAAACTTAGCTGGACATCATGGCGCATGCCTGTAATCCTAGCTACTCGGGAGGCTGACGCATGAGAATTGCTTGAACCTGGGAGGCCGAGGTTGCAGTGAGCCGAGATCATGTTACTGCACTCCAGCCTGGGTGACAGAGCGAGACTCCGTCTCAAAAAAAAAAAAAAAAGTTAGCATGAGAAATATTCAAGAGTACTAAAATATATGTACATAAATTGGCATGAAGACTTTTATTTAAGATATTTTTTTAAAATCCAGTGCATTGAAAGTTTAATAGATTGCTTTGGGTAGCTAAAATAGGAATAAGATCACCAGAAGAAAATTTTCTCAAATTTTTTCATACTGTCAGTGCTTCTCTGACATATACTAAATTGTACTCTTACAAAATATGATCCATAGTTACTTATCTGGTGATAAAATCTTAGAATCTGAGAGCACAGTACTAGATAGTGAAATTACAGGATAGATTTAAAGATGACCAGTCATTTCACTCCTATTTCCTATAGAAAAATAGGTACCAATAATAGTAATCATTTTTTAAAATCTTTTTAACTATTAACTGCCAGTTTATATAACTCTTTTTTTAAAAAAAATCCCTGAATCTTATAATTTGGGGACTGGAAGGGATGTGTTTCTCCAGTCCCCCTGCTTTCAGGGACAAGAAGACCAAGGGTCTGAGTTTAAGGGATTTGCCCATGAATTGTCTTATGTAATAAGCAGAAGTAGAACTGTTATCCAGATTCCTGATTAGGCTAAAACTATTGATTTCATTCTGGTGAATTCAAACAACTTGACCTTCCCCAGTTACTGTAAACAAAAAGAATTAAGCCTGTTGTTAATATACTTTTTTCCTAGCAACATTCCCTTCCCTGTTGCTTCAAAACTAGGGATAAAAATTGGACAAATTTGTGGCATATATCAGTGATGGTAACATTGATAACTTTGGCTTATTCCCACTCCCCAACGATCTACTATTCCTTAGGTAAATAAACATTTTATTTTATTTTTATTTTTATTTTGAGACAGAGTTTCACTCTGTTGCCTAGGCTGGAGTGCAATGGTGTGATCTCGGCTCACTGCAACCTCCGCCTCCCGGGTTGAAGCGATTCTCCTGCCTCAGCCTCCAAATAGCTGGGATTACAGGCATGCGCCACCATGTCCAGCTAATTTTTGTATTTTTAGTAGAGATGGGGTTTCACCATGTTGGCCAGGCTGCTCTTGAACTCCCGACCTCAAGTGGTCCTCCTGCCTCAGCCTCCCAAGGTGCTGGGATTACAGGCGTGAGCCCAGCTAAATGTTTTAAATTGTCATTTGTTACTATGACAAGGTGGTTCTGAGTTCCAGCTTTGCCTTTTATAAACTCGGTGTTCTTGATCAAGTATTTAACCTCTGCAGACCTCTGTAATTAGAATCACAAGTAGATAATATAAGTGAAAGGTTTTTTTAAATGGCAGACACTGTAAAAATGATGGGCTTTCACTTTTATTATTGCATACCATTGTTTTTGTTGTTTCTGGTCATGTGGCATTTAAAAGTTGCTATTTATTTAATGAATGCTGTTTTATGACTATAGATGTCAAAATCACTCATTTTCATCCTTAGAGTAATTCAAAACACCACAACTTTTTGCTTACCTGGTTATTACTTTCTTTCATAAACTGAACTGCATGAAAAACTTGTCCAAATGCTTAACGCTTTTTACTTTTATACTTGCCCATAATCTCATTATGTGATTTTTGTGAAATGTGATAATACGGACTTTTTTCAGTGAATGGTTTTGTAAACTAGAAATCATTCACAGGGTAGTAATAAAATACAATTTTATTCCTTTCTTTTAGTCACTTTTTAAAAGGTAATTTTAAATGTTCTACTTTAAAAAAATGTCTTCTGTTAACTTTTCAACTGTCTTATAAGTCTCCATTCTTAGTGATTTTCTTTGGGATATAATGAGATTTTAATCTAAACCATGAATTTACTCTTAGATACTATTTGACTCACTGGTTCATTTCCTTTCTCTGCTCCCCAAATTTGTAATCAAGTACAATATGTCTACTGGGTCATCTTTACATATTCTCTTAATTTTTTTTTAACAAAGGAAATCAATTAGACATGAGATTTTCCTTGGCATTTGATAATGCCAAGTTGTTCTTTTAATTGTATCTTTATGTGATTATTTTAGCTGTTAAACCAGTCTTTTTTTTTTTAAGAGAAGAGTCTCATATATTATTTGATGATTTTATATTTATTGATTTATTTATTTTATTTATTCATTTATTTTTGAGACAGAGTCTTGCTCTGTCATCCAGGCTAGAGTGCAGTGGCGCGATCTCAGCTCACTGCAACCTCTGCCTTCCGGGTTCAAGTGATACTCCTGCCTCTGCCTCCCAAATAGCTCCCAAAAATTAGTCAGGCACCCGCCACCACGCCTGGCTAATTTTTGTATTTTTAGTAGAGACGGGGTTTCACCATGTTGGCCAGGCTGGTTTCAAACTCCTTACCTCAGATGATCCACCCACCTTGGCCTCCCAAAGTGCAGGGATTACAGGCATGAGCCACCGCGCTTGGCCTGATTATTCTATATTTATCTCTCTCCATGTCTAAGGCGGTTGTCCTAGGTCAAGCCCTTTTGTTGCATCTTCCCTGGACCTTTGTAATAGCTCCCCCACCCCATATCCCTACTTTCCCTACATACTTTTTAAGATTTTTCTATGTATCACCTTTGGAATCTTCTTCCTAAATTATTAAAAAATATATATCATCCTTTCATCTCAAAATATTGCATGTGTAATAAAATATAGATCATTTCACCTGCTATAACCATCTCCAAAATTCCTATCTCTCACTTATCCACACAGTTCCCTTACTGTAGCCAAACTGATCTCTTCAACCTTTGGTCACGTTTTCTACTCTTGCCTTCTCTATGTCATGATTCGTGGTCTTTCTTATTCTGGGGTTCCCAAGCCCTACTCTTGTTTTGTCCTTTTTCTCCAGCTATGGAAATCTTACTTGCCTTTCCAGGCCCCGCTCAAATTTAGCTTCTTCAAGGAAACTTTTTTAAAGCTTTTATGACACAGATGAGGTCTACAGAAAAAAAGGAAAGATAGAAGCTTTCAATGGGCACATGTGGAAGGCAGCCTAATCTAGTAGAAATAGATTGGGGATTGGAGTCTCTGTTAGTTATCTGTTGTGTAACAAACTACTCCAAACCTTGGCGGCTTAAAACAATAACCAACTTATTTCTCATAATTCTGTTGTTTGGCTGGACTGTTCCTTTGCTGGTTTCTCCTGTATTTATTTATGTGTCTGTGTTTACCTGGTAAATGTGCAGGGGGCTGGGCTTGACTGGGACAGCTGGACCTTTCTCCATGTTGCCTTTCATTCTCTAAGAGGCTAGATTAGGTTTCTTAACTTGTAGTCTCAGGTTAGCATTCCAAGAGGGTAAGCCCCAATGCAAAAACATTTATCAAGCCTGTTTGTCCCTCATTTGCCAGTGTCCCATTGACCAAACAAGTCACATGGTCAAACTCAGCATCAATCAAAGAGATCGTACATGGCTTGGATATCAGAGGGTGTGACTGATAAGTGTAACTTGGTGTAACACTCTGCCACACTTTGCCCTCTGGCCCCAATGTTTCACATTCCTTCCATATGCAAAACAGACCACCTCCCAAGACCCCAGTCTCATCCATTTTATGACATCAAGCTCAGAGTCCCTGATCTCATGATTTCTGTTAGGTCTCGATGTGGATGTGGCTCCATGGGTGCAGCCCCTCTTCAGTCAGGGACCTAGGAACTAAAAGGACAAGTTATCCACCCTCCCCCCAACCACACACCACCGTCTATCCAACATGCAACAGTGAATCAGAAAGAAGATAACCACAGTTGTCACTTCCATTAAAAAGAGGGAGAAATGGGAGGTACATAGCAGTCACTAGTCTATAGCAATTCTGAAATCCAGCTGGGCACATATCTGGGCCACCTACTCTATCTTGGAGCAAGGAATGTTTCTTGATTAGGGCTCAGTTCTAGTCCCTGGAAATGGTTCTCGAATCCACTCTTCTCCATTGTTCTTGGCTCTACTTTCTGAGCTTCCTTTTCTTTTCTTTCCTTTTTTTTTTTTTTTTTTTTTTTTTTGAGATAGGGTCTCACTCTGTGCCTAGGCTAGAGTGCAATAGTGCAGTCAGTTCACTATAACTTTGAACTCCTGAGCTCAGGTGATGTCCCACCTCAGCCTCCCAAGTAACTGGGACTACAGGCATGCACCCCCTCACCAAGCTAATTTTTATTTTTAAATTTTTTGTAGAGATGGGGTCTCACTATGTTGCCTGAACTGATGTTGAACTCCTGGCCTCAAGCAGTCCTACCACCTGGGCCTCCCAAAGTTCTGGGATTACAGGCATGAGCCACTGCACCTGGCCTATTTTCCCTTTTCAGTAAGATACAGTTTATACTTGTAGCTGAGTAGTTTTCCAGCTTCCACTAAGAGTTTGCCATTCCTTCAGTCTTTGCCTCCTAGCCTCATTTTTCTGACTCAAAGCAAACACTCCACTTATAGATATACCATTTCTGTATCAGATATCTGTTGCTACATAGCAAATCACCCATACAGTTTAGTGACTTGAAACAACTTACCATTCTGTGGATTGACCTGAGGGTTCTTCTGCTTGGGGTCATGCAACTCCTGTGACTGTGACAAGCTTATCAGTTGCATAGGCACTTATCAGGCTTTCCTTGTGTACTGTTTGTTGATGTCCTATTGGCCAAAGCAAGTCACATGGCCAAGCATGGAAGGGGATCATGCAGGAGCTTGGAAACCAAAAGACGTGACTCACATGGGGCCATTTGTAGCAGATACCAACAGATTTTCAGGTCTACATTACTGTGTACTCTTGGGAAAGTCATTTTACTTGTGTGCACAATTTTTTCACCTATTAAAAGAGGTTAATAATACCTATCATGAAGTTGTGATAATGTTTAAATTTTTAGTAATTACCTGTTGATTTTTTTCTGACTATAAAAGTAATACTTTTGTCATTGTACAAAATATACAAACTACAGAAAAGTATAAAAAAGGAACAAACATCTGCTGAAATTCCCGTGTAATAAATATAGTTCTATACTATAAGCTCCTCGGGGGCCTTCTCTGTATTATTTGCTACTGTAGATTTCTCTCTTCATTCTTATTCTGAAAGTTAAAAAGTCCTTGAAGGAAGAAACCATATTGTGTTCATCTCTGTAAACCCCATAGCTTTGCATTTATGATTAAAAGAGATAATGTAGCTAGGAGCAGTGGCTCACACCTGTTATCCCAGCACTTTGGGAGTCTGAGGCAGGTAGATCACCTGAGCTCAGGAGTTCAAGACCAGCCTGGGTAACATGGCAAAACCCCATCTCTACCAAAAATACAAAAGTTAGCCAGGCTTGGTGTCACACACCTGTAGTCCCAGCTACTTGGGAGGCTGAAGTGGGAAGATTATTTGAGCCTGGGAGGTGGAGGTTGCAGTGGGCTGAGATTGCACCACTGCACTCAAACCTGGGTGACAAGAGTGAGACCCCATCTAAACCAAAAAAAAAAAAAAGAGAGAGAGAGAGAGAATGTATGTAATGCCCTTAGACTAGTATCTGGCACAGATTATATTCTCACTTAAATTGGAATTCCATTAGACACTACTAAGGAGTCTCAGAAATCTTGAAGTTATGCGCGTGAGGAAAGTATACCAAGAGCACAGTATCTAAATGGAGCTGTGGAAGGTGGCCCTCCACTGGTCAACTTCTGTCTGGGATATCCTAGTGACTTGTGGGGAAGAGTGAGGAGAGTATTACAGAGAAGGAAGGTGTCAACATCTTCTTACAGATCCCAGACTGCTCAGTAGAGAGACCTCTATTTAAAGCTTCATTAGAAAGATATAATCCAAAAAAAAAAAAAGTGGGGGGCAACCTATGGAATATTTTATTGTTGAAAACTGAAATCAGACATTAGTGATAAAATGGTATTCTTGATACTCTAACAAATCTTACCTTTATGTTTTAGTCAAAGAAGTTTGGCAGAGATCACGGAGCTAATTCATACTGCTCTCCTTGTACATCGTGGGATAGTAAATTTAAATGAGTTGCAATCATCTGATGGTCCACTGAAAGACATGCAATTTGGAAATAAAATTGCTATCCTGAGTGGAGACTTTCTTCTAGCAAATGCCTGCAATGGACTAGCTCTGCTACAGAACACCAAGGTAAAAATGGGCAGGGTTTGGTTGTACCTGAATGGCTTCAGGCAGCAATTAGTTGGCTGCTGGATGGAGCTGCAGGTCTGTGTGCCCTGCTGCCCCAACTCCCCTCATGTACATGCTCAGTAAACAGTAAAACTGTGATGAACATAATGATGGCAGTGTTAGTACCAGGCAAAGTGTAAATGCTAGGAAAGAGTTTTGAAAGTAATTTTTTTTCTGATTATGGATGAAATTATTAATTATAGGATAGGGTTAAATCTTCAAAACAAAGAAAATATAAGTAAATATTACCTATAATCCCACTATCCAGAGGTAATCACTGCTGGTTAATATCTTGATGTATTTCCTTGTAGTCTTTTTTTGTTGTTCATTAATGCCTTTATATATGTAATTTTTTGTAATATATATGAGAACTTGCTATGTATAAGGTTTTTTTAATCCTGCCTATTTTTTCTTACATAATATTATGATGTGAGCATCTTCCCATGGTTATAACTTTTTCTATAATATCCAGTCACTTAGATATAATACCACTTGTTTATCAAATTCCTCATTGTTGGACATTCAGGTTGCTTCTTATTTTTACTATCATAAGTAGATCTTCAGTAAAGATCTTTGCATATCAATTTTCCCTATTCCCGATTATTTCTTTAAGATAAAGACCTAGAAGTGGTTCAAAGGGTTAAACATTTTTAGTGTTTTTTTTTCCTTTTGTTATAGAGACATGGTCTCACTCTATCACCCAGGTTAAAGGCCAGGTGCGGTGGCTCACTCCTGTAATCCCAGCACTTTGGGAGGCCAAGGCGGGTGGATCACCTGAGGTCAGGAGTTCGAGACCAGCCTGGCCAACATGGTGAAACCCCGTCTCTACTAAAAATAAAAAATTAGCTGGGCGTGGTGGCGCCTGCCTATAGTCCCAGCTACTCGGGAAGCTGAGGCAGGAGAATCACTTGAACCCGGGAGGCAGAGGTTGCAGTGAGCCGAGATCGCGCCACTGCACTCCAGCCTGGTAGGTTGCAGTGAGCTGAGATTGTGCCACTGCACTCCAGCCTGGGCGACAGAGTGATACTCCATCTCAAAAATAATAATAAAAATAAAAATAAAAAAATAAAGTGCAGTAGCATAATCATAGCTTACTGCAGCCTCAAACTCCTGGGCTCAAGCGATCTCTTACCTCAGCCTCCTGAGTAGCTGGCTGGCTAATTTTTAAATTTTTTGTAGAGACAGAGTCTCACTGTGTTGCCCAGGCTAGTCTTGAACTCCTGGCCTCAAACGATCCTCCCACCTCAACCTCCCAAAGTGCTGGGATTAAGGTATGAGCCACCATGCCTGGCCACATTTTTAGTATCCTTGATACATACTGCCAACCTGCTTTCTGGAAAGGTTATGGAGGTATTTCTTGTTATATCAGTTAGGATTAGGTTTGATTATAAGATAACAGTGCCCTATAAGATAGGAATTTATTTTTTCTCTCATGTAAAATCATCTAGGAGTAGGCAGTCAAAAGTTGGTATAGTGATTCTGCAAAGTAAGGGATCCAGGCTCCTTCTGTCTTACTGTTCTGCCATCCTTATCTTACCACATCATGGCCCGAGGCATTTGTCATTATGGCTTCCCTCCAGTCAATAGGAGGAAGGACAAAAAAGGGCAGATCTCCTTCGCTTGAAGGTTGGATCAGTGTACATCCTAGTTTGCTAAAGGAGAGTCTCAGTGTAAGCCAGCTATCCTGGGATCCCATCTGATTTAGCATTTATCCTGAATTTTTCATTTTTTAACAGAGAATTATTACTAATAATTATATTAGAATAAGCTGGGATGAATTTGGTAGATCCCCACTTAGTACTTCCAGCCTCTGTTTTTGTTTTTGTGTAATGTAATATAATAGTATTGTGAGACCCTTACACAGTGGAGAGAGATTTCATTATCAGTTGTCCTTTTTTTGTTTGTTTCTTTTTTGAGACAGCGTCTTACTCTGTCACCTAGGCTGGAGTGCAGTGGCGTGATCACTGCAGCCTCAACCTCCCTGGTTGAAGCGATCCTCCTACCTCAGTGTCCCAAGTAGCTGGGACCACAGGTGCATACAGCCACACCTGGCTAATTTTTTGTATTTTTTTTTAGAGATGGGCTTTTGCCTTTTGCCATGTTGCCCAGGCTGGTCCTCCTACCTCACTGTCCCAAGTAGCTGGGACCACAGGTGCATACAACCACACCTGGCTAATTTTTTAATTTTTTTTAGAGATGGGCTTTTGCCTTTCGCCATGTTGCCCAGGCTGGTCTTGAACTCCTGGGCTCAAGAAATCCTCCCATGTTGGCCTCCCAAAGTGCTGGGATTACAGGCATGAGCCACTGTGCCCAGCTTCATTTTAAGTTGTTAGGAAATCTGAAAGATACCAGAAATAACTTATCTCTTTTCCCAGCCCTTTCAGACACAACTAACACTTCCCAATCAAGGAGCGAATGCAGGGCAATTGCTAATACAGTAAAGTGCACTCAGACACAAATGTCTAGGGGCAGCTAACTCTTTCCTGTATCAGGTGGTGGGAGAAGCTGGCTGTGTAGTGTGTCACCCAATTGTACTGTAGCCCATGAATGGCCTGCAAGAGTCACAAAGCTGCCAGGTACCAGTTGATAAGTTCAGTGGGAAACAGTAAATTATAGGTTTGGGTGTCTGTAAAATATATATGGGAAATCAAGGCTGATCAGCTCTGCTAGGGAGCAAGTAGAGCGTAGACTGAGCACACTTGCTTGTACAGTGTAAATCTATAACTATTTTATTGCTTGGTAATACTTTGTTTTTGCAGTAAATCCTTTTGGCAGCAGTAAACTGAGAAAACTAAAAGTATGTGTTTCATTTTTTTAAGTATTGATTTTTTTTCTTAAGAAAGTTAATAAGGAATGTATATTAATAACCTGAACAAAATGTTTGTTGACATTTACCAACCACTGTGGAGGCCATAGTGGTATCACTGACCACATGAAAACAAGAAGAGTAAAGTCTGCTGAAGAAGTGTCAGGATCTACTTTATGCAGCTGCAGAAGGTATATATGCATACGACTCTGCAACATAACTTATATTTAGAGAAATGACTATGCTAAGTGATTGCACTAATTATCAACTACAAGTGTGTGTATATAGGAAAAGGGAAACAACAGTTCTTTCGCATCATTGTCAGTAGAAGAACTTTGAAAGCAGCTAAATAATTCCAGTTTTAGTTCAGTGTCATCAGGTATTTCGAGTAAGTAAATCATTTAAGTTAATTCTACAAATTTTTTGGTTTTTTTCTTTCCATTCATTCGTGGGATTAAGGTAAAGTTTTTGGAAGTATATTCTATTAAACATAAAGCCTTTGTGAGTGAGACTGGAAAGTCAGTTTAAAAGTTCAATATAGAAAATAAAATTATTAGTTTATAGTAACAATAGAAGTACAAATTTTGGTGAAGCACAGTGTTGTGGTAAAAACAATGTTTTTACTACATTAAAAACCTGTGGAGTAGTTGGCATTGGTTGTGGCACACACACAATTGATCATTACGTCTAAACAAGTACCAAAAGTTTTCTATTTTAATAGAAGCTATTGTTACATCAAAATTTACAAATATCTGAATAGTCACAATCACTGAACTATATGATTTGGGAGTTGTAGCTGATGTCAGATAAAAAAATACACTTCAGGCCAGGCACGGTAGCTCAAGCCTGTAATCCCAGCACTTTCGGAGGCTGAGGCGAGTGGATCACCTGAGGTCAGGAGTTCGAGACCAGCCTGACCAAGATGGTGAAATCCCGTCTCTACTAAAAATGCAAAGAACATTAGCCAAGTGTGGTAGCACATGCCTGTAATCCCAGCTACTTGGGAGGCTGAGGCACGAGAATCGCTCGAACCTGGGTGGTGGAGGTTGCAGTGAGCCAAGATCACGCCATTGCACTCCTGCCTGGGCAACAAGAGCGAATCTCCGTCTCAAAAAAAAAAAAAAATACACTTCAGCAGAGCAGTATGTGCCTTTTCTCTTTGTTGTGTGTCATTGATCAGATTTTAGAAATCTTTATAAATCAATCTGTGCCCCCAACAGTGGTATTGAACTTTATTCTAAATGGGTCATCAAAAGTTTGGTGGCATTTGGGCATGGTGGCTCACGCCTGTATTTCCAGGACTTTGGGAGGCCAAGGCAGGCAGATCACTTGAGGTCAGGAGTCTGAGACCAGCCTGGCCAACATAGTGAAACCCCGTCTCTACTGAAAATACAAAAATTAGCCAGTGGTGGTGGTGCATGCCTATAATTCCAGCTACTCAGGAGTCTGAGGCACAAGAATCACTTGAACCCAGGAGGTGGAGGTTTCAGTGAGCCTAGATCATGCCACTGTACTCCAGCCTGGGTGACAGGGTGAAACTCTGTCTCAAAAAATAATAATAATACTGATAATAATAATAATTGGCAGCATTTTGTTCAACATCACTTGAAAATCTTAAATCAAGTATTCAATAAACAGAACACTACATGAGACTTTTAGGGAATTACAATTAATGAAAACAAAACAAAACTTCCATTAGAATTTTTCCTTACAAAAGCAAAGAAGGAATGATATAAACAGTAACAACTCAAATGATATACAAGATTAAAATTTTCAGTTCTGTAATTGCGATTTGAAATGTCTCACCTTCCAGGAGGAATCTTGGTGGTGCTCCTACTTTAAATAAATTGCACACACACACACACACACGAAATGAGATTGAGATGGCCTAAATTTTGCAGCATCTAAATTTAGCAAAACATTGAAAAGAATCATAGAGACAACTTATTTGACAAGTTTTGTCTTATAAAAATATTTGTTAGGCAGGGCGCAGTGGCTCACACTTATAATCCCAGCACTTTGGGAGGCCGAGGCAGGCGGATCACCTGAGGTCGGGAGTTCGAGACCAGCCTGACCAACATGATGAAACCCTGAAATTATCAGGGCGTGGTGGTGCATGCCTGTAATCTCAGCTACTTGGGAGGCTGAGGCAGGAGAATCGCTTGAACCCAAGAGGCTGAGGTTGCAGTGAGCCGAGATCGCACCACTGCACTCCAGCCTGGGCAACGAGAGCGAAACTCCGTCTGAAAAAAAAAATACTATTTGTTAAAGTAAGATACTCTGATGGAAGCAAAAAGAGAGTGCCTCTAAAAATATTTGGGCTGAAATATTTATACTGTTCAATATTTTTAAAATTAGAATTATGTCCTCCATTTAGCAAATTTACTCTGAACTTATCAGGTAACTTAGAACCTGTAGAAAGAGAATTTTCTCCATAATTGAAAGTATCAATAATTTCAAACTAATTAACCATAAACTGCAACTGTGAAGAATATTGCGGGCAGTTTTATTTTTAAATACCATATTTTAATGAACGCATTCTTCAGAAAAATGCCAGTAACACAATAGCAGAGACAGATACGTCTAAGAAATGGATTAAACCATGTAAATATACATCAATAATAATTCTTCTCATTATTTTTAAATATTCAGATAATCAGTATAAAGAAGTTATTGTTCTATTGTACGTACATGTATGTTATTTTTATTTCTTTTGAAAGTTTATTTTTGAAAATAGTTTTTGAATAGAACCTGTTGAGTCCACCAATATAATAAAATCAGCTGTTTGTTAATAAATACATATTTCAAAAAGTATAAAATTTTAGTTGTTTCAGCGCTTTTTTTTACTCTTGTGTCCCAGTTTGCATGATAAATTATATGGTATTCACACTTCAAAGACATTTCTCATAAGTTATATGAGATTTTTCTGCTTACATCCTGTTGACCAGAATTTAATTATATAGCCATACCTAGCTGTAAGGGAAGCTAGAAAACGTAATTTTTATTGTAGGTCATCATGGATCCAGCCAAAAATCTGGAAGATACAGATAACAGATACTAGGAGACAAGTAACATTCTGCCCTACCTTCTCATCACGTGTTTGCGTTTTTGGCTAGCACATATACTCATGAGGTAGACCTATGGAATTTAAGGGAGAAAGTAGTATGGTACCTTTAATATCTAATTTATATTCATATTTTTTAAAAAGCTAAAGTAAAAAATGAATTGATCCTATTAAGCAGACTATTGGAGAATCTTGGGCAGGCATGGTGGCTCACGCCTATCATCCCAGTACTTTGGGAGATGGAGGTGGGAGGATAGCTTGAGCCCAGGAGTTGGAGACCAGCCTGGGCAACATAGCAAGACACTGTCTCTACAGAAAAAACAAAACAAACAAACAAAAAAAACAGGCATGGTGGTGCATGCCGTTAGTCCTAGCTACTCAGCAGGCTGAGGTGGTAGGATTTCTTGAGCCTAGGAGTTGGAGGCTGCATTGAGCTATGAATGCACCACTGTTTCTCTAGCCTGGGCAATAGAGCCCCTGTCTCAAAAAAAAAAAAAAAAAAAAAAAAAAAGAGAGAATCTGATGTCTCTCTCCAATTCTATTTTATTTCATCTCAAATGTCTCTCTCCTTTATGCATATAGTATACTTTGATGGGTCCCACTAAATTCTCTCCTTCACTGGAATTCACATGTTAACAGAAGGTGGGGGGTTCTTTGCCCCTGGGACTCACAGACTGTATCATCCATCTTTCCTTTTCACCATATTTGCAGTGGTCTGTGATAAAACTTAGCCCTTGTTTAGAGAAGAAAGAGGCCTTAGAAAATGCAGATCTGACATAGTGTCTGGACACCTTGAGCTGCACATGACCAGCTCTAGCTTCACAGGCTGGCCGTTCATGGATTAGACCTACAAAGCTGAGGGGAGGAGATATTCTGGACCTTGATAGTACCTAGGTCCACGTTTTGGTAATTTGCCTCGGTATAGTCCCCACCTTAGAAAACCAAGACTCGTTGCCTTTGGACAAATTTCTGTTTGTTTTCTGTAATCATTCATTTTAACTTTGAACTATTCTGATGAAATCTTACATAAGGTTAAAATGGTGGTATTATATACAAACATAATCATGTTAAACGATACAAACAAATAATCACTTGTTTAAACTGCCTCCCTTTATGGGACTAATATTTAACATGTTCCTTTTTCTTAGCTAGCTGGTGTCAGTCACACATGCTTTTTTTCAGTGTGGTTCAAGTACAGTGAAAATGGAAGCTTTACTCCCATCAAAATCAAATCAGATTCACAGCCTGTGAAATCCACTCTTGGTGTTTTGCATTCAGAAGCATCACTATAAATGTTCCAGAGTCTAAGACCTCCACCATCTGCTCCATTAGGCACTGGATTTCAGTAGCACTACTTGATTTACAAAAAGAAAAAGAAAAACTTAGCATATCCAAGCAACTATTCAGCCTGAAGCTTCTTGAAATAAGAATGATCTGGCATTTCCTTCCCCTTCAGTGAGCCCCGTACCTTCATGGTCTCTGCACAGGTTTACACCTTTAAATTTGCATTTTATCAACCTTTCTCTGGTGAGGAATTTTTTCCTTTTTAGGCTATGATATGTTTTTTTCTGAATTTGATAGTTGTATGTTGAATTGAAGGCTTTATTCTGTGCAGCCCTCCTGTTAATCTCAAACGTGAATCTTTTGCACCTTGTTCTTCAAAGGGTCATTGAAGGCTCTACCAGGTCAATTAAAAAAAAAAAAAAAAGCCTCAGGGGTTCACTTTTTGTGAAAGACCTTAAGAACCATGCCCAGGGTCTGTAATTGATCTTCTCCAAATCAAGGCTTTTAGTAGCTCTCTTTTAATCATAATAGATGATTTCCAAATCAGGTGAACAGTATTTTAAACTGAGGAGACTGTGAATTACTAAAGTTCTTGAAAGTCAGGAATTCCCTCTGATACAGCAAATCTCCTATATTCAGAGCCAGTTTCTTTCATTTAAATACTTGGCAATATTTTCATCAGAATAATTTAAGGAAAGTGAAGTTATATCTCAGAAGAGGACTTATTTTATCAAATGAGCTCCCAGAAGCTTAAGTTGATTAAGTATAATAGTAACTATGGTTTTTTTAGAAGGAGGAGGTGGTGATAAATATTTCTTTGGAGTAGTGTTGTATTAAGTTTTTGGGGTTTTTTTGTTTTTTTTTTTTGAGACAGAATTTTGCTCTTGTCGCCCAGGCTGGAGTGCAGTGGCGCGATCTTGGCTCACTGCAACCTCCGCCTCTCGGGTTCAAGTGATTCTCCTGCCTCAGCCTCCCAAGTAGCTGGGATTACATGTGCCCACCACCACATCTGGCTAATTTTTGTATTTTTAGTAGATGTGGTTTTGCCATGTTGGGCAGGCTGGTCTTGAACTCCTAACCTCAGGTGATCCACCTGCCTCAGCCTCCCAAGGTGCTAGGATTACAGGCGTGAGCCACCACACCTGGCCAAGTTTTCTTATCTCTACATACGGTTAATGTCTTGGTAAAGTTAGATTCTATTTAATGATGTTTTAGTTTTCTTTTATAAGAAAGAAAATTTGTCAACAATAGCGACATAAATAGATACCACAGCAAGAGGAAACAGGCAAAACTTAATACAGAATTTCTGTTTATAATATGTCACTGTTTTTTCACAGTGACAGCCTGCTTTTTCTTTGAGGATGTATATTTAACTTGGTAATTAAAGTTGGCATATTTGTAACAACTTTAATTTTTTATGACTTACTCATTCTACCAATTTCTCATTTTCTTGTGCTACTGGATTCTTGTCTGAATTTCTATATGATGTGTTTATCTCTGTACTTCTCATGGGGCAGGCCATTAGATGAAGGGTTCTGCAGTCAAATGAAATTCAGAGCTGTTTTATAATTGCCAAGGGTAAAATTAGCAGAGTCAATTATTTTCCCTTTGGCTCTTCCCTGAAGATATTAGGGGTCTTCAAGGTAATTGCCTTAGATAACACTTAGATTTTTAAATATCTCCAAGTATAGAAATTGGTTTATTAATCCTCTGGTAATTGTCTTCTTACCATTATAGCTGTAGTCACATAAATGCAAATTAACAAGATTTTGAATTCAAGAGTGAATTTAAAAATTAATGCTTGGGTTTTCATTCATTTTCAGTTATGGAACATAAGGGCAAGTTTTTATTTTAGTACTTCACTGTATAAAGACCTGGACTAAAAGACCTCAGAATGCCTCTTTTTAAATCATAAACTCCCTGATTCCATTGGGATAAGTTGCTCTATATTGTGTCCATGTAGAACATCACTGGATGCTGTAGTGATGTGGTCATGCCAGAATCTAAAATTTTAGTGTTTGAGCAGCAAGCTATCAGTGAGACATGCTAACTAATTGGAAGGGAAATCATGAAATGGAGAAGTACTATAATTTCGAAATCTAGCTGGCCATTAACAGGCTTCCTCTGGTCTTTGTATTTATTTAGACTGGGTTTGTATTTAGGATTAAGCCACAGTGCAAATCAGACTGTGTGGATTACTACCTGTCATCTTGTTTTTGAAAAGTCTTTTACTTTACATATAATGATAAGCCTAGTATTTAAAGAATGGAATTTATCACGTTATTTTTTTTCTTTGTAGTCATTTTCATTTAATGGACCTATTGCTATATATCAGATGGGAGACTGTGAGTCAGCCTGGATCTTGTCTAAACACCTAAGAGCATTGTCATGATGTCACTCCTGGAGGTTGTTCTATTAAGCATTAGTGATTTATACTTCCGGATAACCAGTGGCACAGATGTACTCTTTACACAGCTGATGTATTTCCTTATGTTAACTTTGTTTTCCTAGAGGCATAAATATGTTGTTTACAATGAAGTATTTTGTTTGTACAAATATGCTCAATTTATGCATATAAATCTCCCTTTACACCATCTATATAGTTTAATAAAGATGCTATTGTCTATTTGTGTTTGTCTTATCTGTTATATTAATTTTACTTCCAAATTCATGTTAAATTGAAACCTAAAAACATGTATTAAGTTTTTCCCTGTCTTATGCATTTAAAATAGGCATTATTATGATAGTGTTTATAGTTTTGCTTGCACTATTTTACTTGTGGAAATTATTTAATATCTTTTAGGCTCTTTAGTTTGACACCCAAGGTTAATATTTTTTATACATGTAACCCACTCAAGTGTAGATTTGCATGACTCGGGTAAAGGGATACAGAAGGTGGTAAGTGGGGTGTCATATAGTATAACAGTAAAAGAGACCATCTCCATATCATTTAATTAGAAAAGTCAAAATGCCATCATAAAATTATTTCAGAATCCCAAAATTAGCTTCTTCAGTTTTTTTCTTATTTGCTAATATAGTCACATATTAAACAAAGACTGTATCCATTTTCTGATCCTGCTTCCAAGTGAAAGTAATAAATGATTAGTGTGTGCAAATTATACTAGAAATAAGACGAATTTTAAATAATATTGAAACCTGGAACTTTGCCCATTTTGAAGCCACAAGACAATGGAATGTAGTAGCTTTTTGACATAGGAAGGTTAAATGCCATCAGGTGAAATTGACATTTCTCTGAGTATCAAACCAGAAACCTAACAACAAGGAAAAAGAGCAAGAGCAGCTTACATGTTTCTTCCATATTCCTGGCATTCAAAGACACCCTTTTTTTTTTTCAGTCTTGCTCTGTCACCCAGGCTGGAGTGCAGTGGCTCAGTCTCGGCTCACTGCAAACTCTGCCCCCTGGGCTCAAGCGATTCTTCTGCCTCAGCCTCCCTAGTAGCTGGGATTACAGGCGCCTGCCACCATGTCTGGCTAATTTTTGTATTTTTAATAGAGATGGGTTTTCGTCATGTTGGCAAGGCTGGTCTTGAACTCCAGACCTCAGGTGATTCACCCACCTCGGCCTCCCAAAGTGCTGAGATTACAGGCGTAAGCCACCGCACCTGGCCAAGGACACCCTTTTTAAAAAGAAAAAAAAAATCTGCATTCTACAATACTTGCAAATAAATAAAATAGGAAAACAAACTGAACAAGAAATATTTGTTAAATTATTTTTAAATGTTGACATATAAAGGGAAATTTGGTTTAATAAGAGGATGAGGGTAGGCACTGGTTTTTTAATGCATATTTCATTTCTAATATTCCCTTTTTAATTTTTTTTAATTATTTTTCTTTCTTTCTTTTTTGTAATAGAGACAAGGTCTCACTACCTTGCCCAGGCCGGACTATCTAGCCCAGGCCGGTGTTGAACTCCTGGGCTCAAGTGATCCTCCCACCTTGGCCTCCCCAAGTGTTGGGATTACAGGCATAAGCCACTGTGCCCAGCCAAGTTTCCTTTTTTTTTTTTTTGAGACAGAGTCTCATTCTGTCACCCAGGCTGAAGTGCAGTGGCACGATCCTGGCTCACTGCAACCTCTGCCTCCCGGGTTCAAGTGATTCTCCTACCTCAGCCTCTTGAATAGCTGGGACTACAGGCACGTGCCACCATGCCCAGCTAATTTTTTGTATTTTTAATAGAGGCGGGGTTTCACCGTGTTAGCCAGGATGGTCTTGATCTCCTGACCTCGTGATCCACCCACCTCAAGCCTCCCAAAATGCTGGGATTACAGGTGTGAGCCACCTTGCCTGGCCCAATTTTCCTTTTTCTTAGCACGAGAGAAATCATGCTTTCCTCTGATGTTTCTCAACTTGAAGATCCTTGGTTTATGTCTTCTTGAAAGGAGAAAGTAGAAGTCAAGAAGGTGAGTGGCAATTTTTCTGAAATAATAAGTAAAAGGAGAAAGAATAGAAAACTGGAGGATGAAGATTGAAGAGGATGTATATACACTTTAGAGATTACCTGAGGTGAAATTAACCGAGTTGTAAACAGTGTGTTAGGCTGTTCTTGCATTGCGATAAAGCAATACCTGAGGCAGGCCAGGCACAGTGGCTCACACCTGTAATCCCAGCACTTTGGGAGGCCGCGAGGGCAGATCATGAGGTCAGGAGATCGAGGCCATCCTGGCTAACACAGTGAAACCCCGTCTCTACAAAAATACAAAAAAATTAGCCGGGCGTGGTGGTGGGCACCTGTAGTCCCAGCTACTCGGGAGGCTGAGGCAGGAGAATGGCGTGAGCCAGGGAGGCAGAGCTTGGAGTGAGCCAAGATCGCACCACTGCACTCCAGCCTGGGCAACAGAGCCAGCCTCCATCTCAAAAAAAAAAAAAAAGAAAGAAAGAAATACCTGAGACGGGCCGGGCACGGTGGCTCACACCTGTAATTCTAGCACTTTGGGAGGCCCAGGCAGGTTGATCACCTGAGGTCAGGAATTCGAGACCAGCCTGACCAAAACCCTGTCTCTACTAAAAATACAAAAAATTAGCCGGGCATGGTCGCAGGCGCCTATAATCCCAGCTACTCGGGAGGCTGAGGCAGGAGAATTGCTTGAACCCAGAAAGCGGAGGTTGCAGTGAACTGAGATTGTGCCACTGCACTCCAGCCTAGGCGAAAGAGTGAAACTCCATCTCAAAAAAAAAAAAAAAAAGAAATACCTGAGGCTGGGTAATTTTGTAAAGAAAAGAGGTTTAATTGGCTTATGGTTCTTCAGGCTTTACAGAAAGCATGGTGCTGGCACCTGCTCAGCTTCTAGGAAGGCCTTAGGAAGCTTACAATCATGGCAGAAGGCAAAGTGAGGGCAGGGATGTCACATGGTGAAAGCAGGAGCAACGGGAAGGAGGTGCCACACACTTTTAAACTACCAGATCTCCCAAGACCTCACTCACTATTGTGAAGACAGCACCAACCCATAAGGGATCTGCCCCCATGAACCAAACACCTCCCACCAGGCCCCACCTCCTGCATTGGGGTTTACAATTCAACATGAGATTTGGGTAGGGACAGAAAGAGACACAGTATACAAGCTTGCTGGAGTGAAGAGGATAGATGTAGAAGAGATAGGCAGCTGCAGATGCAAAGGCAGGAATCAGCTGTCTATCCACTCAGTACTTAGCAAACTCCTAACTCAGAAAGTTCCTCAGGTGAGATCATTAGAAAGGGAAAAGAAGAGTACTGAATCACTCAAACTTGAAAATAGATTTTTTTTCTTGGTCTGGCTTTGGAGAACTAGCAAATGTCCATGAAAATGGAGGGGGGGCCGGGCGCGGTGGCTCAAGCCTGTAATCCCAGCGCTTTGGGTGGCTGAGGCAGGCAGATCACGAGGTGAGGAGATCGAGACCATCCTGGCTAACACGGTGAAACCCCATCTCTACTAAAAATACAAAAATTAGCCGGGCATAGTGGTGGGCGCCTGTAGTCCCAGCTACTCGGGAGGCTGAGGCAGGAGAATGGCGTGAACCCGGGAGGCGGAGCTTGCAGTGAGCCAAGATTGCGCCACTGCACTCCAGCCTGGGTGACAGAGCCAGACTCCGTCTGAAAAAAAAAAAAAAAAAAAAAAAAAGGACGGGGAAGACTGATTTAATTAATTTTACTTCTGGAAGGTAGGAAATGGGATTTACAAAAATCAAGGTTGCTAAATGTATTATAGATAATATCGCCATAGTCAATATATTTCTATTTCTCATGGCCAACCATGATATGAGGTTCAACTGAATTTAAATACCATAAGCAAAAGAAAATTTAAGCTTATCCAAGAGTCTATGTGACTACTTGCCTCATTGATAGCCACATATAGCTCAGTCATGTTAATGTAATTTTGGTTTTAGCATTTCCATCATTTTCTTAAATTCTTAAAATTGGAAATACGCAACAAAAAATTTACTTAGTCTAAGCCAAAGTTGGTTTATAGGGTCTTAGCCCAGGAGCAAATTTTATTTATTTAGCAATAGTGATTGGGAAGAGCCCTTTTCCAGCAGCTAATGACCTACTGGAGGACTTATGTGCCTAAGGCATAGCTAAAAGCCATTAGCCCAACAGGTCATTAACTGACAAATGCCTGACCCTGAGGTCATTTCCGATATTGTAAACTGTGAAAACTTTAAAGTGGGTTTGTTGGAAAGTATGGCTGTGCCAAGCAAGTTTCTTTTTAAGCATTCTGGAAAATTCATTAAATTGTTTGTTGTCATTCCTATGGCTTAATTATCATTCTTCTGGGGCCATTTTCAGGGTGTAAAGTCAGGCAGAAATCGGGAAACACCAAAACTATATTGCAAGTCAAGTCTTTGGTTTTTAAAGGATAGTTTCCCGTTTAGAATATCAGAGTAACTGTTTACTAATAACAGTTTTAGCTACACTCTTGTGGATCACTTATATTTTCATAATGTGTTGAGCTACATAGCACTTATGTATTTTACATTCCTAGAGATGACATGTAAAGCTACAAAGAGAAGTGGAAAGAACCATAAAGTAGAAGTCTGTGGACCGAATTCCTAGCCTTGGCTTTTTTTCTCTTTCATTTTTTCTTTTTTTTTTTTTTGAGACGGAGTCTTGCTCTGTTGCCCAGGCTGGAGTGCAGTGGTGTGATCTCGGCTCACTGCAACCTCCACCTCCCGGGTTCAAGAGATTCTTCTGCCTCAGCCTCCCAAGTAGCTGGGATTACAAGCATGTGCCACCACGCCCGGCTAATTTTTTTCTTTTTTTTGTAATTTTAGTAGAAGTGGGGTTTCACCACGTTGGCCAGGCTGATCTTGAACTCCTGACCTCAGGTGATCCGCCTGCCTTGGCCTCCCAAAATGCTGGGATTTCTGATGTGAGCCACCATGCCTGGCCTCATTTTTTCTTTTGTTTCTTTTTATCCCCCAATAAGCCATTTAACATTGAACTCTTCATTTTACCTCTCAGAATTCCAAATTCAGATCATTCATTCATCCATCTATTATTTCAGTCTATCTGATATCTTAATTCCCCATTTTTATCATTGACATTAGAAACTTTATAGTTGTAGAAAATTTAATCATTAAAATTACCATCAAATATTTTAGAAATAACAATTTATATTTTTGAAGGCTTACTATACGGTGGGCACTATTTTAAGTGCTTTATCTATATTAACCCATTTAATGTCTCCTGAGGTACAGGGAAAGGATAAGTAATTTCCCTCAAGGTAACACTGCTAATAAGTGGTAGAGTTGCTGTCTAAATCCAGGCAATCTGACTGCAAAATCCTCATGCTTTACTAAAGTAGAAAACTAATAGACCAACAAAGAACCATGATACATTTTTGCCAACAATTTTGCAGTTATCAATCCTGGAATTTATGGTATCTTAAACAGTTATTAGTTTCTAAATATTGGAATACATATTTCAATATAAACATTGATAGGGGCTTCATGAAACTTTTTTTTTTCTGAGACAGAGTCTCACTGTTGCCCAGGCTGGAGTGCAGTGGTACAATCTCAGCTCACTGCAACCTCTGCCTCCAAGGCTCAAGTGATTCTCCTGCCTCAGCCTCCCAAGTAGCTGGGATTATAGGCACCCACCACCACATCCAGCTAATTTTTGTATTTTTAGTAGAGATGGGGTTTTGCCATGTTGGCTATGGCTGGTCTTGAACTCCTGACCTCAGGTGATTTGCCTGCCTCGGCCTCCCAAAGTGCTGGGATTACAGGCGTGAGCCACTGTGCCTGGTGAAACATTTTAAATTAGCAACTTATAAGCAAAAGCAACTTTTTTTTTTTTTTTTTTTTTAGTTTTCTAAAAAAATGAAGGCAGCATCATGTCCATCTCTTAGATCCTTGCTGGTTCCAATATTCTACGGTTCCAAATGTTGTAGATGTTGTAGGAAAGAGTCTAAACTTGCATCTTATAACCAGATCCTGAAAATGGCATGACACATGAAGAAAAACAAAATGATAATAATCAAGGAAAATTGTTAATAAAGTCAGGAAAGTAACAGAGACGCCAATATCTTATATAAACATCAGAGAGCTAAAGATTTTTGTGCATATTTCAGCAATCTAAAGCAGTACCCCAAATTAGTGAGCTCATCTTTATGGCAGATTTATGTTGAAAATTTTATATATGGCTTAATTTGTTCAAGTACTTTAAAAGCTATAAAGTAATGTACAAATGTAAATTTCTGATAATATTGATTGAGCAAAGTGATAATTCACATTTATATTGAAACAGTTGTGATTTACACAAGTCACATACTAAAACAGTATTGTTAATTCAAAAAAAATTTTTTTGTGTGCATTGCATGAAGCATGAGAAATACCAGTTTAAAACCCAACTGGGACAGGAGCGGTAGCTCACACCCCTAATCCCAGCACTTTGGGAGGCCAGGGTGGGCAGATCACTTGAGGCCAGGAGTTTAATACCAGCCTGACCAATATAGCAAAACTCCATATCTACTAAAAATACAAAAATTATCTGGGTGTGGTGGCGCATACCTGTAATCCCAGCTACTCGGGAGGTCAAGGCACAAGAATTGCTGAACCTGGCAGGTGGAGGCTGCAGTGAGCCAAGATTGCACCACTGCACTCCAGCCTGTGTGATAGAGATCCTGTCTCAGGGGAAGAAAAAAAAAAAGCCAATTGTATGTATATCTTTATAGATTGGAGTATTTCTAACCCAAGTATATCCATTATTATTATTTATTTTTATTATTATTTTAAAGAGACAGAGTCTCACTCTGTACCCCAGGCTGGAGTGCAGTAGGGCTATTGTCACTCACTGTAACCTCGAACTCACAGGCTCAGGTAATCCTCCACCTCAGCCTCCTGAGTAGCTGGGACTACAGCGCAAGACACCATGCCTGGTTAATTTTTTTAAGTTTTTGTAGACACAGAGTCTCTCTGTGGTGCCCAGGCTGGTCTCAAACTCCTGACCTGAAGCCATCCTCCCACCTCAGCCCCCAAAGTGTTGGGATTACAGGCATGAGCCACTGTGCCTGGCCCAGAGTATCCATTATTTGATCCAAGAGTACAATGTGGCCAATCCCAGATTTATTTTATTTCACTTTATTTTATTTGTGAGACAGAGTCTCGCTCTGTCACCCAGGCTGGAGTGTAGTGGCATGATCTTGGCTCACTGCAACTTCCACTTCCAAGGTTCTAGAGATTCTCCTGCCTCAGCCTCCTGAGTAGCTGGGACTACAGTCGCCCTCCACCACACCCGGCTAATTTTTGTATTTTTAATAGAGATGGGGTTTTGCCATGTTAACCAGGCTGGTCTCCAACTCCTGTCCTCAAGTGATTCGCCTGCCTCAGCCTCCCAAAGTGCTGATTACAGGTGTGAGCCACCGCACCTGGCCTCTTCTATTATTGTTAATTACTTAATTAATTTATTTTTGGGACAGGATCTCCCTATGTTGCCCAGGCTGGTCTCGAACTCTTGGGCTTAGAGGCTTCTCCTGCCTCAGCCTCCCAAGCGCTGGAATTACAGGCATGAGTCACCGTGCCCAGCCCCCAAATTTCTACCTGATAATTTGAAGGAAGGAAAAAAAGATTACTTAATTTTTTAGAACACAGTACTAGTAGTGTCAGTTATTTTTAGAATTCCATTGATTTGTGGATTTTGAAGAGCTTCAGAGTTATTTGGAAGAAATACAATTACAGCTTTGGTCAAAATGCATGGATTTTAAGGCACATGAATCATGATTTTATTTCTGTGCCTGCCTTTAAAGTACCAACCTTGGGATGTCTCTGAATTACAAACACCTGCCTTTTAGTGTAGCCCAATTTGAAGAGGAACTGCTTGAGCTGGAAAGTGAACTGTGTTACCCAAAAGACATGGCAGCACTGGAATTTGCAAGATGTATCTGTGACTCCTAGGAAATTACTGAAATTTTTAGCTCTTTGACCAAATGTTATCTAAGCCAATTTGTTTTCAGGAATCTAGCAGGATCCAAACTAAGCATCAGGCAGGGCACTGTGGCTCACACCTGTAATCCCAGCACTTTGGGAGGCCGAGGTGGGTGGATCACCTGAGGTCAGGAGTTCGAGACCAGCCTGGGCAACATGGTGAAAACCCGTTTCTACTAAAAATACAAAAATTAGCCGGGCATGGTGGCATGCACCTGTAGCCCCAGCTACTCGGGAGGCTGAAACAGGAGAATTGCTTGAACCCGGGACGGGGAGGTTACAGTGAGCCAAGATGGCACCACTGCACTCCAGCCTGGGCGACAGAGTGAGACTCTGTCTCAGAAAGAAAAATCAAAAAAAATGAAGCTAAGCATCAGCATTATTGATACAAACCTACAAGATTGAAATGCACCCTAATAGAATATACTCCATGGTACCCAAGAATGATTCTGTTTTATCCTGCCTCTCTGTTTACCTTCAGTTCATTTACATGTTTTTAGTAAAAAGTGATAAAGAAATAAATACCTCTAAAAATATATTTTAGAGTAACAATGTTTAAACTGCATCAAAAATTTGGGAGACCTTGTGTGTAATTACAAGGACTAAAAAGGTATGAACTATATATAACATTTATTAGCATGATATTGAATAATGTTTCAAACCACAGATCACATCCTTTTCATTGGGGAATGGTGAAATCAATTTAGTGAATCAGTATCAATACTTTTTTTTTTTTTTTTTTTGAGACGGAGTTTCACTCTTGTTGCCCAGGCTGGAGTGCAATGGCACGATCTCTGCTCACTGCAACCTCCGCCTCCTGGGTTCAAGCGATTCCCGGGTTCAAGCCATAGGACCTGGTGTGGTGGCTCACGCCTGTAATCCCAGCACTTTGGGAGGCTGAGGCCAGTGGATCACCTGAGGCTAGGAGTTTGAGACCAGCCTGGACAACATGGCAAAGCCCCATCTCTACTAAAAATGCAAAATTAGCCAGGCGTGGTAGCAGATGCCTGTAATCCCAGCTACTTGGGAGGCTGAGGCAGGAGAGTTGTTTGGACCCGGGAGGCCGAGGTTGGAGTGAGCCAAGATCACACCACTGCACTTCAGCCTGGGCAACAGAATGAGACTCCATCTCAAAAAAAAAAAAAAAAAAAAAAAATAGAATGCAGTAGAAAATTACATAATGAAACTTTTAATTTAGTTTTGGCCAGGTGTGGTAGCTCATGGCTGTATTCCCAGCACTTTGGGAATACAAAGTCAGGAGTTCGAGACCAGCCTGGCCAACATGGTGAAACCCCATCTCTAGTAAAAATACAAAAGTCAAAAATTAGCTGGGCATGGTAGTGGGCACCTGTAATCCCAGCTACTCGGGAGGCTGAGGCAGGAGAATCGCTTGAACCTGGGAGGTGGCAGTTGGAGTGAACTGAGATCATGCCACTACACTCCAGCCTGGGTGACAGAGCGAGACTCCGTCTCAAAAAAAAATGTAGTTTTATATATGCACATGTATTTATACTGTGTCACAATGTGTATTGAAAGCCACTAATAGAAGGCAGTGTGCTAGCCAACAACAGCCTTTCAGTTGACATCACTGAGAGGGTCTCCAGATGAAGAAGCAGTGAAAGCAAAATGGAGCTCATCAGCCACATTGAAAAAAAATGGGCCCAACACTAAAATGGCAAGGATAATTCTCTCAGAATTCTGTCAGAACAACATGCAGCAGTGCCGCTAGGTAAAGAACATACTCAGAATGGTATATCCTGAGTACAACAGACTTCATATTCAGCAATTCCCATACTGGGGGAAGGTGGAAAATAAAGCAACTAACTGCTATATGATAATCAGTTTTACATTGCTTGTTTGTTTCATGACCAAGTATTCAATTCTCAGCAACTATTTATTATAGTTTTTATAGTAATGCAAAATACTTGACACAACCAACTTTTTTAAAAACCCTGGAAAACATCTCCTTTTTCTTTATTTCTTATGAAAATTTTTATCTTTAAAAAAAATTATTTTTCGGCCAGGCGCAGTGGCTCACGTCTGTAATCCCACCACTCTGGTAGGCCAAGGTGGGCAGATCACGAGGTCAGGTGTTCGAGACCAGCCTGACCAACATGGTGAAACCCCGTCTCTACCAAAAATACAAAAATTAGCCAGGTATGGTGGCGGACGCCTGTAATCCCAGCTACTCAGGAGGCTGAGGCAGGAGAATCACTTGAACCTGGGAGGCAGAGGTTGCAGTGAGCCGAGATCGTCCCACTGCATTCCAGTCTAGGAGACAGAGCGAGACTCCATCTCAAAAAAAAAAAAGGAAAAGAAAAGAAAATTTCTTCATAGAGATGGGATCTCAGTGTTTTGCCCAGGCTAGTCTCAAAACTCCTGGCCTCAAGTGATCCTCTTACCTTGGCTTCACAAAGTGTTGGGATTACAGGCACGAGCTACCACACCTCACTGAAAATTTTCATCTTAAGCACTTTAAATTGTCTGCTACTTTTTCAGGAACCTAATTGTTGTTTAAACAAATAAATGAGTCAATGATCAATAAATGACTGTTTGGCATTGCTTCAGTAGTCCAAGACCATGCACCTTTATTCAAAAGTAAAATCAGTTTTTTTATTACTGTTTTATTGTAGCTAAAAAAACTATTTTTTTTACTGTATCTCACAATTGTGAATTAAAAATGTATATAGCTGCACATTTAAATATTTCTAATCATAGGACTTATTGTTGATAAAACACAGAAACCTCTTATCTAGATAAGCAAACTGAGGGGCAAAGAAGTGACACGGTTGGCCCAAGGTCTTGCAACTTACATATTAACCTTCTGAGTGATCAAAGACAAATAAATGGCCTTTATCTTTATGAAGTTATTTATCTAGACAATGTATCCTTTAAAAAGAACAACTATAATTTTAAAACACTGCAAAAAAAGTAAATGTAAAAGTTATTTACTAGACTTGTTTAGACATGGTCCCTTAGTGATATTTAAACCACAAACATGGCCGGGTGCAGTGGTTCACGCCTGTAATCCCAGCACTTTGGGAGGCCGAGGCGGGCGGATCATGAGATCAGGAGTTCGAGACCAGCCTGGCCAGTATGGTGAAACCCGGTCTCTACTAAAAAAATACAAAAATTAGCCAGGCATGGTGGCGCATGCCTGTAATCCCAGCTACTCAGGAGGCTGAGGCAGGAGAATTGCTGAAACCCGGGAGGTGGAGGTTGCAGTGTGCCAAGATCAAGCCACTGCACTCCAGCCTGGGTGACAGAGCGAGACTCTATCTCAAAAAATAATAAAATAAACCACAAACATTTTTATATGTATTAATTGAATAAAGGAATTATGATTTAGATCTTTTTGGTAGTGTCTTATGTATAACTGTGGCCTAACGAGACCAGTTTCGTTAGTACAGTACCAGGCACATAGTAGGCTATCAAACTGTTCATGAAATGAATCCACCAGCCAATATAAAATTAAATCTCAAACTTCATATTTAAGCCATTTTCCTGAATTTGTGGCCTATTTCTTTCAAGTTGTATCAGTTGCGATTTTAAAAATAGAACTTTCATTCATTTTTTGTTGAGATGGGTATCTCACTACATTGCCCAGGCCGGTCTCGAACTCCTGGGCTCAAGTGATCCTCCCACCTCAGCCTCTCAAAGTGCTGAGATTACAGGCGTGAGCCACTGCATCCAGCCTCAGTTGCAATTTTGTACTTTTGTTTAGTTCACTGAATTTTCCTGAAACCTTTTTGACAAATGTTACCAGTAGTTAGTTTATGAACCAATGTATCAGCTGTTCTAAATTAAAAATTAAGATTATCAATTTGCTTAGTTTTTGCTGCACCTGTCCTGTTGATAGTGCCATTTCTCTCTCTTCGCTACCCCCTTAGCCAGAAAGAACTTCCAGCTCACTAGAACAGATTGCCATCCCTCCCACAAATAAGCAAAGCCTTACACATTTGGCAGTACTGAAAAGTCTCCCTTCAAAAAACTGAGTTAGAAGCTTCCTCCAGAACTCCTATGAGTTGGTGTGCTTATTGCAACAGCCCTTTCATCATTGTCTACATTAAACCCAGTCCTAGTTTGACAGGAAGTAGTGGAGAGAGCCATCCTTTCAGAGACTTTAGCAATGGCTTTATCAAAGCCCTCATTTATTTTAATCAGCATGCAGAGTAGGGCTCATCTGGGTAGTTCGTGCCCAGGTGGTGGGTGAGTAGATTCACCCCTCATTTGGCCGCTGCTGCTGTGCCCTGTGTTCTTCAGAAGTCGTTTCTCCACTGAGGCTGCCAGCCTGGAAGCTCTGGCTGAGCACTGGGGACTGAGTCCACCTGGAATGAGATGGTTTGCTTAAATCCATTTGTAAATGATAAAGTGCTTTACAAATGTTAGACATTATTATTGGTCTCTATGGGAGGGTGCCACTCTTTAGTCCCTCTATACCTTACCTTGGCAATGTAAATCTTTCCATCTTCATATGCATCTCACAAATAGTTTGTGCTTCATTTTTATGAAGTAAAGAGTGACACCACCTGCTCTGGTTACCTTTATCGGCCTATTCAGCACCCTCTCAGTATTTTTCCGTAAGATATTTTCACTGATAAGAGTTTTTGTGGCTCAAAAAGAAATTTTGACAATATCCCTTCAAATTCCAAAGCTCTTTCAAAAGAGACTAAATCCATCTTTTGTTCCTCCCAAGATGTATATGAAAATTCATTCTTCCCCAGGAGTGTTTTACCTTTGCTACTACTTCATGCATTGCTGTTTGTTCCTGGGGATGGAGGAAAGAGCGCAGTAAAGTTGTGCATAGTTAATGCCATCAGCACTGCAGATGCACGTGCACATACATGAACACACATGACTGTTTTCTTTGCTAGCAGCTCAAAGTAGTAAAGGCCGAGGGGCGCCGTGTTATTCACCTCCAAATAGAGTGATGGAGGACATGTTTTGTCATTCCACACTGTAGTAAATCCATCATTAAAATCACCTGAGGACAAGTTTTTGCAAGAAGATTACAAATCTGTAATGGCCTTCACAGTTTTTATATACCAAGCAAATTAAGTTATAAAGCAACCTTTTTCAAGTGAATTAAAATGCAACCATACTACCTTATTACATCAATTCATATTATGCTGACTTGAGCTTTAATTGAGCCATGTTACTTTATAGTTTACATTTTTTCTAAAGATTCTCTTGTGGCCGGGTGCGGTGGCTCACGCCTGTAATCCCAGCACTTTGGGAGGCCGAGGCAGGCAGATCACAAGGTCAGGAGTTCGAGACCAGTCTGGCCAACATGGTGAAAACCTGTCTCTACTAAAAATACAAAAATTAGCCAGGTGTGATGGCGGGCACCTGTAGTCCCAGCTGCTCAGGAGGCTGAGGCAGGAGAATCACTGGAACCCGGGAGATAGAAGTTGCAATGAGCTGAGATTGTGCCACTGCACTTCAGCCTGAGTGACAGAGCGAGACTCCGTCTCCAAAAAAAAACAAATTTACTTGTATTTTAATTTAGGATAGGCGTTCCTTTGCTCAAATTAGAGTGGTCTGCTGTACTAGTCAAACATCTACCACTCTGTTGAGTCTATTCCGCCTGTCAAATGCTAACTGACAGTACTCCTGAATCCCATTTATTGAGAAAGGCACAACTTGTCTACCCAGAATGCTTACTACCACTTACTGATCCTATTTTTTCTAGTCCAAAAACTATTGAGTGATATATTCCATAAATCAATTTGTGAACATAGCTTAACTTGAGGTCTCTCTGAGACTAAAAGCAAGGTATGCTTCCCCCGCCAACACCCTCCCCAAGGAAATAGGTTTATTGTTTTATTTAATTATAAAAGCAATACAATAAAAAGAGGGAAATAGTGTAATGCATTATATATGTAAGCTGTTATAAACTTAGCAATTATAAATTTAAGCAGAAAGGCTGAAGAAAACAATTTTTTAAATTAAAAATCATCCAGAATCTATCATTTATACCTTATTATTATTTTGTTGTCTCTCCTTTAAGACTTTTTTTCTCTTGTGTATATAAACACATAGATTGACCTCACTTTTGTTTTTAAAATACCTTTCATACTACTTCTATTTTGTAAATAGCTTTTTTTCGTTAAGAATATATTACAGACATCTTTGGATAACAATGCGAGGATTTTTTTGGGGGGGGGTCAGTATTTTTGTCTTACCATCCCCTACTCCTCTCAATCTCTGTTTTTTACGATGAGAATTTATTATAGCTCAGGGCATAGTCATCACAATACCCTTTGTGAGGGTATTCATCATCTTGGTTTTTCAGTGTAAAAAATCATTGAATTGTAGTTACTCTTGCCAAAAGATAAAGAATGAAGCAATTATATATTCCCCTGAGATTGCTGAAATTTGTCCTATAAATTAACCATTTAAGAAATTCATCACAAAGGTTAATTATGTCAGATCTATAATTTTGTTAAGGTTCAGATACACCTGGATACTATCTATTCCTTAACTTGGGTGAGACGGTGGTTATTGAAATGGGAGTGATCAACAATTTGCCTGAGAATAGCAACTAGACATGCACTGTCCATTTACTGTCCTATGCTGCAGCATTCTCCTCAGTAGCCAAAACAAGGGAGGTGGCAGGAGAAGCCAGCTCATGACACTGACATTAGGAGTGGTTGCCACTTTGGGTTCACTGGAAATTGAAGGATAGTGTATGGCTTTGCTGTAGAGTCATATTTCAACATATGACCCAAACTGAAGAGAAGGGCATTTTTTTTATTTGCATGCGTAGGTAAGCAATGCTGCTATTCTCGCAGTCACCAGAAATGCAGAAAGTTATCTCCTGTTTAATTGCTCTCCAGATGGCTAAACTATTTAACATTGATGCTGACTGTTGTATAATCTAAAACAATATTTCAGGATGCAGCAAGTCAGTGTTTCAGATGTCCCCGATTTTGGTTAAAATGGTCTTTGCGTGTGTTCTGGGTTGGGTTTTGTTGTTGAACTAAAACTCACTTTCTTCCAAAATATTTAGGCACACAATTTTAAAAACACCATAATCTTGGTTTCCATACTATGCTGTTCATCTACCCAAGACTTGTACTGAATATAGCATGATAATAGGGCAGTATGGAAGAAGAAGAAGTTAACACTCATTGAAACTTATGTTCCAGATTCTCTTCTAAATGCTCTACGTATTTACTGTTTAGAGATACTCGCGATATGGCCAACTTAGTACCATTATTTGTTTGATGCAACTTGGTAGTTAAGCCTGATGTCATTCAGAATCCAGTATATATAAATCATTTCCAAGCATTAGAGCCCTTCAAGAATCAGAGCTCAGCAGTGTTGCCTTTAATTGACTCAAGTAGGACTTTGCCAGTTGATGGGGTGCTCTACCAGTCATAATGGTTTTGAAAAATGGGAAGTGTTTTATTATAATTCTAGGTATTGAAACCAAAGGGGATTTGGTACAAAAAGTTTCACAAAGAAATTAGCCAGTAGAATTCAGATAGAGGGAAAGGTTCATGTGAAGACCACAGATAAAAATGAATTACATGAGCAAAGATGTTCCATCAAAACTTACAGAAAAGCAGTTTTCAAGTTTACATGCCTAATTATAAATAATAAGACTTGCATTTGTAAAAGCTTAGAATTATAGGGCTGGAAGAGACCTTAAGGAATCATCTTTTCCAACTCCTTTTATTGCAATTCATTGCATTGAGTTGAAGAAAATCAAAGCTCAGAAAAATTGATTTGCCCAAATCTCACAATCAAATTATTAGTAGACCTTGGAATAGAATCTAGATTCTGTGGCTGCTAGTATTCTGCTTTTTTTTTTTTTTTTTTTTAACAATTCCCTAATCTGTTGGGCTTCCAAGGGTAACTCACATTGATGCTCTTTTAACCTTCTTTTTTTTTTTTTTCTTCCCCTAGTAGAAAGTGTTTGCTTGCCCCATGGGCCTGAGAAACAAAAGTCCTAGAATCTTTCTCAAGGTTGCACTTATCTAGAGCAACAGGACTTCAGCTCTCAGCCCCAAGAGGTCTGGCTTTTAGGCCTCTGGATTCTCCTTTGGCTGCCATTATTCCTGCCAGCACTTTGAGTTGCCTGAACATGTCACTCCTCAAGAATCTGAGGGGGGAAAATGTTATTAACCAAGTGTTCTCTTAAATGTAAGTATAGCAGTATATAAACAGGTGAATGTCTGGGGTAATACGCAAAAAAAATTGTCAGATTATTAAATGAGCTTACTAAATTGTGAGTGGCTGGTAGCCTTGTGGTCTTTCTAGAAATATTTGCAGTTTTAAGGAAGGGTGATACTTAAAGACATCTTTCTTTTTTTTTTTTTTTTTTTTTTTTTTTGAGATGGAGTTTCGCTCTTGTCGCCCAAACTGGAGTGCAGTGGCGCCGCGATCTTGGCTCACTGCAACCTCCACCTCCTGGGTTCAAGCGATTCTCCTGCCTCAGCCTCTGGAGTAACTGGGATTACAGGCATGCGCCACCATGCCCAGCTAATTTTTGTCTTTTTTTTTTAGTAGAGACAGGGTTTCACCATGTTGGACAGGCTGGTCTCAAACTCCTGACCTCAGGTGATCCACCTACCTCTGCCTCCCAAAGTGCTGGGATTACAGGCCTGAGCCACTGCACCCGACCAAACACATCTTTCTTTGGTATAATTTTAAAAATAAACATCTCAGGCAATGGAAAGAGATTGATATGTGCACTGGGTAAGTCACCCTTATCTGGAACAGTTTCAACTTCTTAGGCTACTCTTGCTTTTTATAATCTCTTTCCTTCCTCAACTTGTTAACTCAAAGAAATCTAAAGCTTTTTCCTTAATGGGTTGCCATTGGCTATGGAGGTGGAGGTGTGTTCTATTCAAGTAAGTATAGCCATTTGTAAGTACAGGTCATTTATAAATTATGAACTTGTAAGAACAGGTTTACTCAATGAGAAAAAGAGTCAGAGAACAAAATGTACTTGTTGCTTCTGCCTGGTCTGGAATTTCAGGGAAGTAAAGGAACACACTCTGGTTATCCAGAGCCAGATCCACTGTTAAAAGTTCATGCCATCATTTTGACATTTAGCGTCAGACTTTCTCTTTGTAAATCCCTCTTCACGTTACCAGTGCTGGTCTCAGAGCTCAAACTGTTTCAAAACCATAACATTTCTTAGTGAGTGATTGATCTGTATTATGTGTCCAGCCATCAGGGGGATCTTGGGATGTTGCTTGTGTAAACTGTAATCCAATCTGATGCTGTGCGTTTAGTTACAGTCTTTCATAGACCTATTGGCGATACTCAGTCCTCCTGGATTTAGGAATAGGGCTTATCTGATACCTTCAGGGGGAAAAAAAATCCATTCATTTTTCTCTCTTCCCCACTTAAATAACTCAACTCATGTGGTAACACTGTAGGATCATTGTCCTTCCAGTTCCTCTGCAGCTCATATTGCTACAATATTTCTTAAGTATTTGGTTACCTGAAGGACAATGTGATTTAAAAAAAAAAAAAAAAAGACTTTGTATATGTCTTACAAATTAAACCATCTGCAAAGAGCTAGGAAAAAAATATGCCTTTAATCAGCAAAAATTTCATATCAGCAGTTCTGTGTACGTTATGTAGTATAAATGTAAATATATAAATTTGGAGATAAATGCTTATGTGTTAAAATGTTAAAGCAAATCTTTCTACAAATTAATGTCACTTGCCTCTAAGAAAATGTTTATTAAACCCAGGGTACCTGAGATTGAAGTATCTTGTTGTTTGGGTCTGTATTCTTTGGCTTAATAATGTCTTCAATTACAAGAATGATAGAAGCTGAAACAAAATCCTTTAATTCAATCAGAATGGAGCTGAATTTTCGGAAGCAAAGAGTGGAAATCTGATACAGGACTGCATAACATAGGAAGTTAAATATACAAGATATTAAGACTTGTAAGAAGCGGATGGAGTTGCCTTGAGGAATTCTTATTTGAAATGGCTACATTGAACATTATCATAAATACCACTATTTTATCCTCTCAAATTAAGACGCTTTATGCAAACTACTCTAAATTGTACAGTAGTTCCAAAGAGACCATTTACTGTTTTCTGCTTGTTTTACATCCTGGAACAAGTTCAAAGCTTTTGATTTCACTTGATTTAAAAAAAAAAAAAAAAAAAAGTCTCGGCCTTGAAAAATAATACAGGTTTGATGAATATGATTTCAGTATTGCAGTTCTGTAAAAATTTTCAGTGTTTATGGTACATTTGACCCAGGGACCCCACAGTAAATATATCCACAGTGCATTTTAAGTGTAACAGAATGAACATATTTGAAAGGTTAGCCGTTCTTTTGCTTTTGCTTTTTTTTCTGTAGTAAGTATGAAAATTAGCATTGTAATTGCTCCCAGAATGGGAGTACTGAAAAAGTATCCACCTGACACAAATAAACATGCAGAAAATAAATTGAGTTAAGATTTCATTAGTTATCTGAAATGTAAGTTTATGTTCAAAATGGCTATTACTCGATTTTCATGTATATTAGTTAAATGCTATGCTTATAAGATTTTTTTTGGCTTGAATATGACTGAAAAAATTTGGATCACAGCTTTAATATCCAGGTGGGCAATGCCATTTGCTGAGATCTTGGTGCATAGCCCCATTTTTTCTGTCAAGCACAGATTCTGCCTTGCCACTGAGCCTTCTGAAACATTCTGAGGTAACAATAGAGATATATTTAAATTTTTTTATTTTTATTTTTCTTCTTGCTTTTTAGGTTGTGGAACTTTTAGCAAGTGCTCTTATGGACTTGGTACAAGGAGTATATCATGAAAATTCTACTTCAAAGGTAAAGGATTTCAGAGTCATAAAATGTTATGTTATAAACTGTCGTGGTAAAACTAGAATAACGAAAATGTCATTCTTGTTTTGTGTTTAAATTGTACATGGCTTTTTTTTTTTTTTTTTTTGATTAGTGTTTTGGCTACAAATTCATGGCCATACGCTTAGTACATAGCAGATTTAGCCAGTTAAAACAACCTCTTATCCTCTGGCTGGATTCACAGTCTGTTCAATCTGCAGCAGCCCAGTAGACACTGGGATGCTTCTGGCTAGCAGGTAGCAGTGTCACAGGCAGGCAGGCTGGAGGAGCAGCTCGTGCTGAGGCAGCTGGGCCCATCCTTTCCCCAGAGGAAGGGTCCTTCCATGTCACAGAGGAGTGGACCTTAATCCTAAGAAGACGACTGTTGGGGAGGTGGGATGGGGGTGTCTTTTATATACAAGATCCAGAATTTACTGCATTATTAGATTCTTTATGATAAGAAGTGGGATGATTGCACAGTTGGATTATTTTGATTAATTTTATAGGTCTAGAATTAAGATTTTTTTGACTCATTTAGCAGGACATCTCAAGAAAGGTTAGGTTTTATTTCCTTAAAATGCATTTATTTCATTTCAGTAGGATATTAGATGTGAAGTAATTGCTTCATTGACCACCACCATCATTTAACATGGTAGATACTATTATAAGGGGCTCCTATCTTAGTGTTTCATTATTCTAACTTCTTTAGCTTCTGTATTAGCAAGATTTCACTCACTTCAAATTAGAAAAGGTATGCATGTATGCACATCTTAAGCTTTTTGACATTTTCATTTGAAAAAAGAAAGATAAATTTTATTAGAAGTTAAACATAGGGCATGAGCAACTTGGATAAGAAATTTAAAATTTAAAAGTATAACCCAGGGACTCTGGGTGGTTCAGAGACTGGTTAATAGAATATGAAGAATTGCACTTTGGACATCTGCCAACGTTTGGTTCAAGTAACCACAGTTCCTAGTAGGCACATCTAGCCTCATCTAAGCAACATATTGGTATGCAGAGACCTCACAGGATGGATGACCACAGTGGACCTTTCAAAGACATGCAAGTTCACTACTATGGATGAAGGTTAATATCTGATTGTAAAATGGGTGGACTACTGGTCTAGTTCCACTCGTAGAAAGTTACCTTGTATAGATAGTATGATGAAGATGACAACAGCTAAGCAAATAACCCTGTAGTAAGAGATTTGCCTGTGTTTCTTCATTTAATCTTCACAGAAATCCTGAGAGATAGGTACTACTGCTATCCCCATTTTACAGATGTGAACACTGGGGTTGAGAAAAGGTTAAGTAATTTTCCCAAGGTCACACAACTTGTTAGCTTTCAGGGATTTGAAGTCAAGAGCCCAGACTCTTTTTTTGTTTTTTTGAGATGGAGTTTTGTTCTTGTTGCCCAGGCTGGAGTGCAATGGCACGATCTCAGCTCACCACAACCTCAGCCTCCTGGGTTCAAGCGATTATCCTGCCTCAGCCTCCCGAGTAGCTGGGATTACAGGCATGCGCCACCACACCTGGCTAATTTTGTATTTTTAGTAGAGACAGGGTTTCTCCATGTTGGTCAGGCCGATCTTGACCTCCTGACCTCAGGTGATCTGCCCGCCTCGGCCTCCCAAAGTGCTGGGATTACAGGTGTGAGCCGCCGTGCCCAGCCCAGGATGGGGGCATGGCAGACCACAGTGGTCTTGGAAAATGCAACAGTTAGGCACAAAAGCAGGAGTGCCTGTCCTCACCTACATCTGTAGGAGTGGAGCCCCAGCCAGGGACCTGCCTTTCTCTACCCAGCACTTCCCCATACCCCCTCCCATATCATCTATACTTTAGTGAAACCTGATTTGATAGCATCTGTCTGCCATACCTGAGATCCCACTCTATGATAATTATAGTGACCAGTTCTGGCTGTTGAGACACTGTTTTCCCTTGGGATATTTCCAGGGTGTTCAACTTAGTTCCATATAAGATATTTATATTTTACAATTAAATATGTTAATTTTTACATGAAAGCATTATTGTTGGTTTTAAAGTTCTTAATTTATCTACTGTTACCATTTGTCCACTATAATAAGCTCAGTTCATTAATAATTGTGTGACCATGTTTTAAGTACTTTTTATGTCAGGGAGACCTAACAGCTACGACAGTTAATACTTAGATAGCCCTTTACAGTTTGCTTATACTTTCTTTGTACACAATCACCTATGAAAAGGGTGACATTTGTTGGTGTTCCCATTTATAGAGGAAAAGCCTGAAATTCAAACATAACAAACGGCAGGAAAGCATAGTGTCTGAAAATTGTTTGTTAATATATTAACATGTTTCACAGTTCATAATGAACCCAGGTTTTTCTTGACTCTAAATCCCATGCTTTTTCTAATATTTTTAATGTGTTTCTTCCTGAAAAAGAGAAAAGAAGAAGCAACAAAGTCTTTGAAGGGCTGCTGATTGTACTTGAACCACCTCTTAGCAAGCACCAATTGCTGACTTTATTTAAATACATAGATTCAGAAGAATGCTAACCTTCATTAGCTACATTTTATTAAAGAGACTCTATAGCATTGCTTCATTCATCTGTCCTCTTTCCCTGCCACCTCCTCATAGCCCTTTTTTAAGCAGTTAAATTTCTGAAAATGGCCAAACCATTTAAAGAGGTATTCTTTTTTAATAATGGGAACAGGATGGCGTGGTGGCTCAAGCCTATAATTCCAGCACTTTAGGAAGCCGAGGTAGGAGGATCTCTTGAGGCCAGGAGTTCAAGACCAGCCTGGACAACATGGGAAGACCCCATCTTTACAAAAAATAAAATAACTGGGCAAGGTGGCCCATGACTGCTCAGGATGCTGCGGCGAGGCAGGAGGATCACTGGAACCCAGGAGTTTGAGGTTACAATAAGCTGTGATCACACCACTGTACTCCAGCCTGGGTGACAGCAAGACCTTGTCTCTTAAAAAATAATAATATTTGGCCGGGCGCGGTGGCTCACGCCTGTAATCCCAGCACTTTGGGAGGCCGAGGTGGGCGGATCACGAGGTCAGGAGATCGAGACCATCTCGTCTCTACTAAAAATACAAAAAAATTAGCCGGGCGTGGTGGCGGGCGCCTGTGGTCCCAGCTACTCAGGAGGCTGAGGCAGGAGAATGGCGTGAACCCGGGAGGCGGAGCTTGCAGTGAGCCAAGATCGCACCACTGCTCTCCAGCCTGGGCAACAGAGCAAGACTCCTTCTCAAAATAATAATAATAATAATAATTTTTAAAAAAAGAATGGAAACAAAAATGCATAGTTGAACTGTAGTAGTGGGAGTGCTTCTTGATGCCTCCATTTGTGCCTCAGGTCCAGTTTAGGTTAACCACATTTCCCTTCCTAACCAGAAAAATTCTGGCTTTTTTTCCTGAGTGTGCTTACCATTGCAATGGCTCTTCAGAATTTGTTTTTTCTAACAGCCCAAGAAGTACTTCGGATGCCAGAGAGAGCACTGCCCCCACATGGGGTGCTTTCAAGGTTTTCATGTTCTGGCAGGACTGGGAAGCAGCCACAAGTGGAGGTCACGTGGAAAGAGAGGCTCCTCTGTGGATCTCTGTTGCACAGCCTCCGTAGCCTTGGGCCAATTTAGTACACAAAAGAATTTTTTTTGTGATTTAAAAGAAGCTGCAAACCATTTCATCTTTCTAGGAGTAAGAGGATACAATAGCAGTCTGTTTTCTATATGGCAGCTTAATGCAGTGGTGAAGATCCTGGGTAGTAGAAAAATAGCTTTCTGTTAAATAGCATATATGTGACTAAGGTAGATGCATAGCAACAAATGGAAGGGAATTGGAACTGGATACATTAGAAGTCACCTTCTCCAAAAGAAGTTTGTAGAGCAGCCGGGTGCGGTGGCTCACGCCTGTAATCCCAGCACTTCGGGAGGCCGAGGCGGGTGGATCACGAGGTCAGGAGATTGAGGCCGTCCTGGCTAACACAGTGAAACCCTATCTCTACTAAAAATACAAAAAATTAGCTGGGCGTGGTGGTGGGCGCCTGTAGTCCCAGCTACTCAGGAGGCTGAGGCAGAAGAATGGCGTGAACCCGGGAGGCGGAGCTTGCAGTGAGCCAAGATCTCGCCACTGCACTCCAGCCTGGGGACAGAGCAAGGCTCCGTCTCAAAAAAAAAAAAAAAGAAGAAGATGAGGTTTGTAGAGCAATTACCTAATTCTCCTTAAAGCTGTGAAAATTTACATGACTTATATTACTAATACTTTTTTTTTTTTTTTACAGAGTCTCGCTCTGTTGCCCAGGCTGGAGTACAGTGGCACGATCTCAGCTCACTGTAACCTCTGCCTACCCGGTTCAAATGATTCCTGTGCCTCAGCCTCGCAAGTAATTGGGACTACAGGCACACACCACCACGCCTCACTAATTTTTGTATTTTCAGTAGAGACGAGGTTTTGCCATGTTGGCCAGGCTGGTCTTGAACTCCTGGCCTCAAGCGACCCATCCTCCTCAGCCTCCCAAAGTGCTATTACTTACTCATACTTACTGTACTAAGTAAGTTGAATTACAGTTATATAAACATACAAAATAGCTTAGGAAATTCATCCTTTGTTCTATCTATTGAAATATATTTTCATTTTTGCATTGGCTAGTTTGTGAACCATTTCTTCATTATAATAAAAATTAGCCATTCTGCTTTCTTTAGTGTTTATAAGAAAATATCTCCCCTCTCTGCTTTTTAAATGTTAGCTAATTGAAGAAAGAAGCATTTGAAATAGAAAAATTGCTTTTTTTTTTAATTTTTATTTTTTAAGAGGTAGGGTCTCGGCCAGGTGCGGTGGATCACGCCTGTAATCCCAGCACTTTGGGAGTTGGGGGAAGGCTGATCACCTGAGGTCAGGAATTCGAGACCAGCCTGGCCAACATGGCGAAGCTCCGTCTCTACTAAAAATACAAAAAAAAGCTGGGCTTGGCGGTACACGCCTGTAATCCCAGCTACTCAGGAGGCTGGGGCAGGAGGATCGCTTGAACCTGGGAGGTGGAGGTTGCAGTGAGCCGAGATTGAGCCACTGCACTCCAGCCTGGACAGAGCAAGACTCCTGTTTCAAAAAAAAAAAAAAAAAAAAAAGGTAGGGTCTCACTCTGTCACTCAGACTGGAGGTCAGTGGTGTGATCCTAGCTCACTGAAACCTTGAACTCCTGGGCTCAAGCAATCCTTGCCTTCGGAGTAGCCTACCACCACACCTGGCTAATTTTTTAAAACTTTTGTAGAGACAGCCCAAGCTGGTCTTGAACTCCTGGCTTCAAGCTACCCTCCCTCCTCAGCCTCCCAAAGTGTTGGGATTACAGATATGAGCCACCATGCTCAGCTGGAAAATTGCATTTTAAATGGTCAAGAGTTCCCCAGTTAAGCTGTTTTATATATTACACTCATGTTACTTATGTACTCACTAAATATTTTACATTTTTACAAAATTGACTTAGGATTCACAGACCTGTATATCTAAATTCTAATTGTCTTATCATTTTAACTTATTTTCTGATTAGAAAAATAGGCCAGGCACGGTGGCTCACACCTGTAATCCCAACACTTTGGGAGGCCGAGGTGGGCGGATCACTTGAGGTCAGGAGTTTGAGACCAGCCTGGCCAACATGGTGAAACCCTGTCTCTACTAAAAATACAAAAATTAGCTGGACATAGTGGCATACACCTGTAACCCCAGCTACTTGGGAGGCTGAGGCAGGAGAATCGCTTGAACCTGGGAGGCGGAGGTTGCAGTGAGCCGAAATCATACCACTGCACTCCAGCCTGGGCAACACAGCGAGACTCTGTCTCAAAAAAAAAAAAAAAAAAAAAGGTAGATTACATGTTTATTAAATAATAATTGAAAACAGAAAAAGGTCAAGAGGAAAATAGAAATTATTTTATAAAACCATCCCCCAGAAATGAATCATGATTATGTTTTAGTTTATTTCTTTCTAGATTTTATTCTGTATTTCTCTCAATTTTGAGTTGTTACTGTATATAATACTTTGCATATTGATTTACTTCCCAGCATAATCATTTTTGTCATTAAAAGTCTTCAAAAATATAATTTAAATGATTGTTTAATATTTCTTCACATTGTTATACTGTAATTTACTGAACAATTTCACATTTTGGGGGCATTTACTTTGTTTCCAATTTTGTGTTTGTTTGGTTTTTGGGTTTTTTTGAGACGGAGTCTCTCTCTGTCATCCAGGCTGGAGTGCAGTGGCACAATCTCTGCTCACTGCAACCTTTGCCTCCTGGATTCAAGAGATTCTCCTGCCTCAGCCTCCTGAGTAGCTGGGATTACAGGTGTGTACCACCATGCCCGGCTAATTTTTGTATTTTTAGTACAGACGGGGTTTCACCATGTTGGCCAGGCTGGTCTCGAACACCTAACCTCAAGTGATCCTCCCACCTCAGCCTCCCAAGTGCTGGGATTACAGGCATGAGCCACAGTGCCTGGCCTGTTTCCAGTTTTCTTTACTAAATTAAACAATATTGTGATAACATCTTAGTGTATATAACTTTGCTCAATTTCATACTATTTGCTTAAAAAAAAAAAATCCTGAAAGTGAGATTCTTGAATCAAGAAGAGTATTTTCAGTATACCTCTGTGCAGAAAAGGATTACTGTCCTGAGAAAAACCTGCTTATAAGGTTGATCCTTGGCTAGCATTGGAGAAGCTGGATTTTAGGAGTGTTCCTACCATCCTCCAAATGATAAGAATGGCTCGCAGTGCCTAAACTGTTTACAAACAATATGGTTTATACTGAATACCTGCTTTCCTTCTAGGGGTCTGGAATTTTGCTACATGCTAGGCAGAAAATGCCTACATAACCAGCCCTAATAAAAACCCTCACCACTAAGTCAGTCTCCAGTAAGTCTCCGTGGTAGACAGTATTTCATATATGTTATCACAGCTCATTCTTGGAGGAATTAAGCACACTCTGCATGACTCCACTGAGAGGGATTCTTAGAAGTTTACACCTGGTTTCTTCCAGACTTCACCCTATGGGGCTTTCTCTTTTTAGTGGTTTTGCATTGTATCCTTTCACTGTAAAAAAGTCATTACGATGAATTTGACTATATGCTGAGTAACATCTGTCATCCTAACAAATCATCAAACCTGGGGGTGGTTTGGAGATCCCGAACACACTCATTTTCTGATTTTTTATTGTTTATTTTCCACCCACTCCTGATCCTTCCTGGGGAATTTAATCAAGGTCCTCTGCAAAGGCAGTGTCTCTGACTCATGTTGATGTTGAGATGGGGAACAAGACACCTCTTTCCTGTCTCCAGAGGTTCAGCTCTTATAGGTTTGGCCTCAGTCTCAGGAAAGTGAGAGAGTTTTAAAAGAGAATCCAGTTCTCTTGGGAAAGAACTGGTTTTAACAAGTGACTTAAGTTGCAAAGATCCAGTCTATTTTTTTCAAGCGCGGATTATATTAATACTTTCAGTATCAGTCAGTGGATTATAACAATGAATATCATTATGTTTTTGTGGGGCAAGATAAATTCTGTCCTTCTGTCCATTTATTTTCTTTTTTTCTTTTTCTTTTTTTTTTTTTCAGAGACGGAGTCTTGCTCTGTAGCCCGGGCTGGAGTACAGTGGTACGATCTTGGCTCACTGCAACTTCCGCCTCCCGGCTTCAAGCGATTCACCTGCCACAGCTTCCCAAGTAGCTGGAACTACAGGCATGCACCACAGCGCCTTGTATTTTTTTTATTAGAGGTGGGGTTTTAGTGTATGTTGGCCAGGCTGGTCTCAAACTCCTGACCTCAGGTGACCTGCCCACCTCGGCCTCCCAAAGTGCTGGGATTACAGGTGCAAGCCACTGTGCCTGGCCCATTTGTTTTTCTTTATGCTTATCTTCCTTTTGCTCTCAGGCAGCTTTCAAGTAAAGTATAAAAATAAGAGGCCAGGGCTGGGTACGGTGACTCATGCCTGTAATCCCAGCACCTTGGGAGGCCAAGGCAGGAGGATCACCTGAGGTCAGGAGTTCGAGACCAGCCTGACCAACATGGTAAAACCCCGTCTCTACTAAAAATACAAAATTAGCTGGGTGTGGTGGCAGGTGCCTGTAATCCCAGTTACTTGGGAGGCTGAGGCAGGAGAATCACTTGTACCTGGGAGACGGAGGTTGCATTGAGCCAAGATCACGCCATTGCACTCCAGTCTGGACAACAAAAGCAAAACTCCATCTCATAAATAAATAAATAAAAGAGGCCAGGAGTGGTGGCTGATATCTAATCCTAGCAATTTGGGAGGCCAAGGCAGGGCAATCACTTGAGGCAGGGCAATCACTTGAGCCAAGGAGTTTGAGACCAGCTTACGCAACATGGCAAGAACCCATCTCTACAAAAATTAAAACATTAACCAGACATGGTGGTATGCCTGTAGTCCCAACTACTTGAGAGGCTGTGAGGCAGAAGGATTGCTTAAGCCCAGGAGGTTGAGGCTGCAGTGAGTATATGCCACTACACTTCAGCCTGGGTAGCAGAACGAGACCCTGTCTCAAAAAAAAAAAAAAGATAATTCAGTCCACTAGGAAGTTAAGGACTGTCTTCTACCTGCAAAGCCCTGTGCTGCCACCTAAAATACAGTAAAAAGAGCCAAATGATTTTTTCCCATTAAGAAAAATAACAGGAGGATAATGTGAACAAGAACTCACATCTAGTTGGGGAAATCAGAAAAGGCATCAAAAAGAATGTTACATTTGAGATGGACATTAAAGATTGGGAAGATGTCTATAGATGGAGATGTATGGCATTCCAGGTAGAGGAAATAGCATGATGAATGGAAAGAAAGCATATTTGAGATCAGGGCTTCCTTCACATAGGAGTAAAGGAATAGTGAAAAGTAATATTGCAAAAGTAGGTGTTTATAACACATGGTAGAAGATCTGTAATGCCAGAATGTATTATTTTCCTTCTTCCTAAAAGATTTCTTTTAACCTTGTTTGTAAGACAGGTCTGCTAGTAATGAACTCTTTTTTTTTTTTTTTGGAGACAGAGTCTCGCCCTGTTGCCCAGGCTGGTGTCCAATGGCACAATCTCGGCTCACTGCAACCTCTGCCTCCCGGGTTCAAACAATTCTCCTGCCTCAGCCTCCTGAGTAGTAAGCCACTGCGTCCAGCCAGTAATGAACTCTTTTAGCTTTTGTGTCTGAAATATATGTTCACTGGATATAGAGTTCTAGGTCGATAATTTAGTTTTCCTTCAGTATTTTTAAAGATGTTGCTTCATTGTCTTCTTGCTTTTATTATTTTCAACAGGAAAGCTACTGCCATCTTTATCTTTGTTCCTGTAGTCATAAATAGATTATCATGTGCTTTCATGTTCTTTTTTTCATGTTTCTTTTGCTTGGGATTCACTGGGCTTCTTGGTTCTGTGAGTTTGTTTTCATAAAACGGGGAAAAGGTTATTATTTCTTCAATTTTTTTTTCTGGCTTTCCTTTTATCCTCTTTTATAGGGACCGCAATTACATAGTAGGCTGCTTTAACTTGTCCCAGAGTCACTGATTCTTCTTCTTTTTTAGTATTTGTGTTTCATTTTGGATCATTTCAGTTGGTGTGCATTCAAGCAGACCAGTTTACATGTTCTGTGTTTCTACTTAATATGCTCAGTGTTTCTTCTAGCTCCTTGGCCATATGGAATATAGTTATGAAAACTGTTTTAATATCCCTGTCTACTAATTATATCATCTGTGTCATTTCCTGGGTTGGTTTCAATTGACTGATTTTTTTTCCCTCATTATGAGTTGTATTTCCCTATTTTTTTGCAACTTGGTTATTTTTGGTTGGGTGCCAGACATTGTGAAATTTATTTTGTTGGATGCTACATAGTTTTGTATCACTATAAATATTCTTGAACTTTCTTCTTGAATGTAGTTAAGTTACTGAAAACAGTTTGATTCTTTCAGGTGTTACTTTTAAGCTTTATTAGGCAGGACTGGAATAGCATTTAGTCTAAGGCCAATTTTTTTCACTATTAAAGCGAGACCTTTCTGACTTCTTTACTGATGCCCTATGAATTTTGAATTTTTTTACTCTGACTTGTGGAACAGGAATTATTCCCAGCCCTGTGTGATCTCTAGGGATTGTTTCTGCTGTTCCTTCTGGATGATTCTTTCCCCGGACTTTAGTAGTTTCTTTGTACCTATGCATTGGCAATACTCAGCCGAAGTCTTTAGGGAGAATCTGTGTTTACCTTCAGAGCTCTCTCTGCAGCTCTCTCTTCTTGTGTACTCTGCCCTATGAACCCTAGCCCCTAATTAACCCCTTCGGCTTCTCTGGACATCCAGGTTCACCTTTTCAACTCAAAGGTAGTTTCCTCTGCATCCTGGCATTCTCTCCAGGCAGAAGCTAGAACAATTATGAAACTCATCTCATTTATTTCCCATTTCTTGGGTGTCACAGTCTTTTGTTGCCTGATTTCAAATGGCTTATAACTTTTGTTTCATATATTTTCTTCAGTTTTTAGCTCTTTCAAGCAAGAAAGAAAACCTCATCTCTTTTGCTCCATCTTGGCTGGAAGTGCTAATTTTCAGAACTTTTAAAAATTTATGTTATAATGACTTTTATAAAAATAACAAATATAACATTTCTCTCCTATAAATTGTATGGTGCTGTTGCATTGCTGGTACCCTAAGTGCATGTTTAGTGTGTCTATTGGGTACATTGGCCATGGGAATAAGAAATCAAAAATGACACCAATGTTTTGCATCTAATTGACCAGAAAACATGATTATATAGTTGCCAGCCAAAGACTGGTTTTAGAGAGAAGCAGATAAGTTTGGTTGAGGTCGAATTAATGTTGAGGTGCTGGCAGACTCTCCAGATGAAAGAGTAAAGAGCTCCAGAAAGATGATTTGGGAATTCATCTTTGTAGACTGATAGGCAAATATTTTTAGGTAGACAAAAAAAAAAAAAAAAAATCTAGTAAGATAAAAATAGAGCCAGGCGTGGTGGCTTACACCTGTAATCCCAGCACTTTGGGAGGCAGAGGTGGGTGGATCACCTAAGGTCAGGAGTTTGAGACCAGCCTGGCCAACATGGTGAAAAGCCATCCCTACTAAAAATACAAAATTAGCCGGGCATGGTGGCGCGCACCTATAGTCCCAGCTACCCGGGAGGCTAAGGCAGGAGAATCGCTGGAACCCAGGAGGTAGAGGCTGCAGTGAGCCAAGATGGCGCCATTGCACTCCAGCCTGGGCAACAAAGTGAGACTCTGTCTCAAAGAAAAAAAGAAAAAAAAAAAAAAGATAAAAATAGAATGGAGAATTGGAGAATATGGAAAGGAAGTTGGAGTGATTATCTACCAGGCTTTACTGTAATTGGACTTTGAATTTGACACAGTTTCTTCCCAAGTAACACCAAAAGAAAAAATATATTATGTTCTGAGTTTTTCATTATTTAATTACTAATGCTACAGATAACTTATTTTTATTTTTATGTTTTTTAGAGACAGAATCTCCCTATGTTGCCCAGACTGGTCTTGAGCTCCTAGCCTCAAGCAATCCTCTTGCCTCAACCTCCCAATTAGCTGGGACTACAGGTGTGTGCCACTACACTAGGCTCTGGAAATTCCAGATTAATTGTTTCTCATTGGAGTCTTTATTTTTTTTTTTTACATTTCTGTTTATTAATTTAGAGACAGGGTCTCACTCTGTCACCCAGGCTAGAGTGCAGTGATGCAATCATAGCTCACTGCAGCCTCAGACTCCTGGGCTTAAGGGATCCTCCCACCTCAGTCTCCCAAGAAGCTAGGACTACAGTTGTACACCACCATGCCTGCCTAATTTTTTTAAATTTTTGTAAAGGCAAGGTCTCCCTTCGTTGCCCAGGCTGGTCTGGAACTCCTGGCCTCAGGTGATCCTCCCATCTCAGCCTCCCAAAGCACTGAGATTACAGGTGTGAGCCACCACTCCTGGCCTCTCACTGGATTCTAATTAAATTGTTTGTTATCATGAATCCTATAGTACCCATAGAGCTATATTAGGCAGTTTTGGTAAAGTGTATATTAGTAATCTTGTATTGAATTTCTGCTGTGTGAAGAGTAGCATATTGAGTACTCCTGGAACATTCAAAACAAAGCAATAAAGAACACAGACCAGCCCTCAAGGATCTGATGATGCTTACAGATCATAGGAAATACATGCACATGAAGCCACAGGAGAGCAATTTTCCCATAAGACCACATGTAAAATTGTAAGGAACAGACTATATATATGTAGGAGAAAGTGCAGCATTAAGAATTCAAAATGTTTCAGAGGGAGCTTCTTGGAAGATGTAATTTTAAAGCTGAGTCCTTAGAAGATACAGTAGAAATGAATCAATAGAAACTATTGGACCAAGCGCAGTGGCTCACATCTGTAATCCCAGCACTTTAGGAGGCCAAGGCAGGAAGATTGCTTGAGCCCAGGAGTTTGAGACCAGTCTGGGCAATATGTTGAGACTCTGTCTGTACAAAAAAATTTTTTAATTAGCTAGATATAGTGGTACATGCCTGTGGCTTCTTGGGAGGCTGAGCCCAGGGGGTCGATGCTGCATTGAATAGAGATCACGCCACTGCACTCCTGCCTGGGCGACAGAGCAAGATCCTGTCTCAAAAAAAAAAAAAGAAAGAAACTATTAAAGTTTGTTGGGATAGGGAAATTGTCATTGAGCATTAGCTGGGAAGTCAGATTTGTTTATTTATTCATTTAATGTGTCTTTTGAGCATCTGCTGTGTGGCAGGCACTGGAAATACAAGTGCTCAGTGAATGAGACATCTTTGCCCCCATGGAGCTCACATCTCAGTGGAGAGGCCAACTATAAATAAGAAATCCCATGAATAGATGAACAAGAGAAATAACTGGAAGCAATAACTATATAGGAGAGAACTAAATAGGGAGAAATGATAGTGAAGGATTGAAGGAGTTACTTTAGATTGGATGTTCATGGAAGGCCTGTAGGAAATAACATTTAAGTTGAAATCTGAATGACAAAAAGCAGCTAACTATGTTGGGGGAAAAAAACATTCCAGGAAGAGGAAGCAACTCCAGCAAAGGCCTGAGGAAGGAATTGCCTTAATCTGTCCAAGGAATAGAAAGAAGGCCCACCCAGGTGGAGCATGGTGGGTAAATAGAAGAGTTTCTGGGGAGGCCGAGGTGGGAGAATCACTTGAGCCAGGAGTTCAAGGCTGCAATAGTTCAATTTCAGAGGGGCAGACAGGTGTTATGAAAATATATGTAATACAAACATGAAGGTGCTTTGGACACAGGTTCAAGTAAATCTAACTAAGGAAAGGAATCTATCATTCTGTTTTAGTTATTACTCTGTTTTAGTTATTACTGTAGGACTGCTCATTCAACAAATGTTGAGTACCTATTACGTGCTAGCAACTGTGCTAGACAAATCAGGTACCTGTGTCTTGAGAACTGAGATGGAGACAAAGGTACAATAGGAGGTGGAGCTGGGGCTTTACTAGGGAAGGGTGATAATTTTTTTTTTTTTTTCCGAGACAGAGTTTCGCTCTTGTTGCCCAGGCTGGAGTGCAATGGCTCCGTCTCGGCTCACTGCAACCTCTGCCTCCCAGGTTCAAGCAATGCTCATGCCTCAGCCTCCTGAATAGCTGGGATTACAGGTGCGCACCACCACACCCCGCTAATTTTTGTATTTTTAGTAGAAATGGGGTTTCACCATGTTGGTCAGCCTGGTCTTTAACGCCTGACCTCAGTTGATCCATCCGCTTCGGCCTCCCAAAGTGCTGCACCCAGCCAGGTGATAATTTTTAAAGGGAGAAATAACTCAGTGGATAGATCTTGAACATTTGTATTGAGGAATTTGGATTTAAAATAGTAAGCAGTAGCAAATAACCATAAGGTCTTATAGAGTAAGATCTTTGATAAAGATTATGTAGAAGCTGTGAATAGGATAAATTGGAAGCCAAAGAAATTAGAAGCAGAGAGACCAGCTGAAGGAGCGTTGAAATAAAAACAGGTGTGAAGCAACAGACGAGATTGTTGGCAGTGGAAACAAGTGTAGGGCAAGGGCCCAGGAGTTCAGCAGGTATCCTACCTTTCAATTTATTAAGTCATTTACAACTGATGTCTCCTGTTTTATTACTCTCTTACTGTGTATTTTGTGGAACTGAGTCAACATCTACCGTCTTTTAACCTGTTCTTTGCATATCACAGTCTTTTATTTTGATGCTAAGCCCCTCCAAAACAGCATTTTCACATAAAACTTATTGCATTGCACAAAAATGTGGTTTAAAAAGTAATTGATAATAATTAGGAGTATAGGGTATTTGTACAGGTTCATTTCAATCTCTTTGCAGAAAATAGCATTTCTAGTCTGTCATGAGAGGCCCCAAGCTAAAACAGCCCAGTTTAGCCATTCCTGAATTCTTTAAAAAATTTTTTTTAATTTAAATAGAGATGGGGTCTTACCATCTTGCCCAGGCTGGTCTCAAACTCCTGGGTTCAAGGGATCCTCATGCCTTGGCCTCCCAATGTGCTACGATTACAGGCATGAGCCACTGTGCCCCACCTCCTGAATTCTTAACCTACAGAAATTGTGAGAAAATAAATGTTTACTCTTGCTTTAAACCACTAAATTTGGGGTCATTTTTTTTGCAGCAGTAGATAACTTATGTACACATTCATGCCCTTTGCCATGTCACTGTAATGTCCTCTGACTATGGACAGGGGGTACTTACCTGTCCTTTAACTCTGGGCTCACTTACTTTGATCAGTAAGAGGCTCTCTTGGGCCTGAGTCGTCACTATGAGAAAAACATGCCCTGGCTAGTCTGCTGATCCAGGAAGAGTGAGAGACGCTTGGAGCAGAGCCTCTCCAGCCAACCTAGAGATATGCAGTGAGAGGTGGAGCTACCAGTCTAGATTAGCTGAATCTCAGCTGATCCAAAGACACTGAGCAATAATAAGTGATTGTTGTTTGAAGCCCCTGAGTTTGGGGGTACTTTTGTCAATAGTAAACTGGAGTCAGATGGATTAAGAGATTTGTGGGGAACTGGTGGTCTAGGCCAAGCATGAGATTAGGGAGCTGGTTTGAAGAGTTTAACTGGAGGCTTCTAGCCTGAGGACCTAAATCCTACCCTCCAGGGCTACGAACCGTTTAGTACTGGAATGTCAATCCTCCCCAGGCTGGAGAGGGCAAAGGTTTGATACTTGGAGTTTCAGCAAAGCCATGTCAGGGCTGTTCATGAAGCACCTACAGTGGCTTTTTTTTTTTCCTTCAGTTTTGTAGTTTGTGGTGATTGAATTTGCAGGATCACCACAAAGTCATTGCAAAATCTTTACTCCTTGTTTTTGCCTGCACCAACTTTGACCTTTGCAGTCTCCCTGACTGACTTCATTCTGTTCTTGCTCAGCTTTTTTGTTTCTTCAGGTCTTTTTCTTCTCACACAGGCTATATCTTTCAAGTCCATATTTGGGTTCACATTTCTTTGCGTAATCCAGCGAGTCGTAAATCATGCCAAAGCCAGTTTTCTTGCCGCCACCAATGTGAGCTCTGAATCCAAATACAAATATAACACCCAGTGAGATTTTGGTGGATTTTTCCCTGAATTTCTGCCTTAGGTACTGTTGTCCTCCAAGGATAAAAAACATCAATGACCATTTGTTGTATTTCCACTGAAGTAGTCAGTTGGTCATGAACTTCCTGGACCAGATAGTTACCATAGAGTTCCTGATGATAGTAGATCCTCCAGCAGCCAGAGAGGACTACAGTGTTCATATGTAGACATTATTGTATATGTATGCATACAAAAGCACAGAGTAATAACAATGGAAGATCGGGGCTTTGAGACTGTTGCCAAAAAAATGGATGAAGGTGGGCAGGGGACGTCGACTAGAAAGAGGGAATCAGTGAGTTTGAGTTCAAAGAAGCTAATTCACCCTACCAAAGTAGAAGGGGGTTTAAATTAAAAGTTTTATTTAGTAGATTAGAAATAGGAAAAGTGAGGCCGGGCACAGTTGCTCACACCTGTAATCCCAGCACTTTGGGAGGCCAAGGCGGGCGAATCACGAGGTCAGGAGTTTGAGACCAGCCTGGCTTATGGTGAAACCCTGTCTCTACTAAAAATACAAAAATTAGCCAGGCATGGTGGTGCACGCCTGTAATCCCAGCTACTCTGGAGGCTGAGGCGGGAGAATTGCTTGAACACAGGAGGTGGAGGTTGCAGTGAGCCGAGATCACGCCATTGCACTCCAGCCTGGGCGACAGAGGAACACAATGTCTCAAAAAAAAAAAAAACCAACAGAAATAGGAAAAAATGTATTTTTTTTTCCTTGGAGTTAAAAATGTCTCAAGTATATATACATGTAAAAGCTGTTTTTTTAAAAAGTGTATATTCTAAGAGGTTTAAAAGTAAAACAATGAGTGCTGTATAAAAGCAGTAAGATACTCTGAGGCATATTTCATTGGTCAATTTATTCACAACCTGTCCCTCACATTGTACCCAAGGCATGTATTAATGAGCTAATAAAACATGTCATGTCATGTTTTATTGTTTGCTGGGCATCTGTTCAAGCTTCTATCACTCACAAATAAAGACTTTGAAGATGCTAGTGGTGATAATAAATACCTTTAATTTTACTGGCATCCTTTTTTATAAAGTAACCACAGTCATAAATCGTTTGATGCAAATAAATATACTGAATTTATTCAGATTTAAAGACTATTGAGAGGAATTTGTTTTGTTTGTTTGTTTGTTTATTTTGAGACAGAGTCTCCCTCTGTCACCCAGGCTGGAGTGCAATGGTGTGATCTCTGCTCACTGCAGCCTCTGCCTCCTGGGTTCAAGAGATTCTCTTGCCTCAGCCTCCCGAGTAGCTGGGATTATAGGCGCTTGCCACCAAGCCCAGCTAATTTTTTGTATTTTTAGTAGAGACGGGGTTTCACCACGTTGGCCAGGCTGGTCTCGAACTCCTGGCCTCAGGTGATCTGCCCACCTCTGCCTCCCAAAGTGCTGGGATTACAGGTGTGAGCCGCCGTGCCTGGCCTAGCAAACTTTTTTAATTAAAAAAATAAAAGTAGCAAATGTTTTGTGAAGTATACATGTTGGAAATCAAATATAGGAGTATTAGATTAAATATGCAAAGTGGTAAAGTGAAGGTTGATATAGATATTGAGAAGGCAGAGAAACTGTTGATGACTAAGAAAGCTTATTATGTATAGTGGCCCTTTTGATTAAGTAGACCCTCAGATTTAGAGTGGATCTAGTTGGTGAATGTTTTTATTTGTTAAGTGTCTAAATTGAATTTGTACACCATTTGGAGGCACTCTAGGTTACTCACAACTATCACAGCAAAATATCTTAAAAGGCAGTTTATTTGCCTGAGAGATGAAACATCACTATTAGGCATGTAAAGTGTTTAATAGAATACCATTCTGATCAAAGGACAAGAGTAAGCCATTCAGAAAATGAAACCCAAGTCTTCAATTACCATCTGTCTATAGGCTGGTGAGTCCCAATTTTTATCTCCATCCTGGGTCACTGCTGGGCTGTGGAGCTAAATATTTAACTGTTTTCTCAACACCTCCACTTGGAGTTCTCACAGGCATCTCAGACTCAGGACATCTAAGACCACATATATGATCTTTCCCTTCGAAGCCATCCCATTGTTCTCTATCTTCATAAAACACGTCACCATTCATTCAGATTTTCAAGTCAAAAACTTGTGAGTCATCCTTAATACTTCTGCTCCTTACCAGGTTCACCTGGTGCCTGCCTTACTCTTCCGTACCACCACCTTCACCAGAAGCATAACTGGGAGGGAGCAGAGAAGGAATTTCTCTTTGGAGCACTCTTTTTAAAAGTAGACTCTGGGCCCGATGCAGTGGCTCAAGCCTGTAATCCCAGCACTTTGGGAGGCCGAGGCAGGCAGATCACTTGGTCAAGAGTTCAAGACCAGCCTGGCCAACATGGTGAAACCCGCCTTTACTAAAAGTATAAAAATTAGCCGAGTGTGGTGGCACACAACTGTAATCCCAGCTACTCAGGAGGCTGAGGCATGAGAATCGCTTGAACCTGGGAGGCGGAGTTTGCAGTGAGCCAACATCGTGCCACTGCACTCCAGCCTGGGCCACAGAGTGAGACTCTGTCTCAAAAAAAAAAAAAGGCGCTTTGGCTTACACCTGTAATCCCAGCACTTTGGGAGGCCCGGGCTGGCAGAGCACTTGAGGTCAGGAGTTCGAGACCAGCCTGGCCAACATGGTAAAACCCTGTCTCTACCAAAAATATTTAAAACATTAGCCAGATGTGGTGGCGGGCACCTGTAATCCAAGCTACTTGAGAGGCCGAGGCAGGAGATTCACTTGAACCCAGGAGGTGGAGATTGCAGTGAGCCGAGATTGTGCCCCTGGGCAACAGAGCGAGACTCTGTCTCAAAAAAAAAAGGCTGGGCTCGGCTGGGCCAGGCGCGGTGGCTCAAGCCTGTAATCCCAGCACTTTGGAAGACTGAGGCAGGCGGATCATGAGATCAGGAGCTCAAGACCAGCCTGACCAACATGGTGAAACCACGTCTCTACTAAAAATACAGAAAAAATTAGCTGGGCATGGTGGCATACACCTGTAATCCCAGCTACTCAGGAGGCTGAGGCTGGAGAATCGCTTGAACCCCAGAGGTGGAGGTTGCAGTGAGCCGAGATTGCGCCACTGCACTCCAGCCTGGGCGACAGAACGAGACTCCATCTCAAAAAAAAAAAAAAGTCCAAAATCCTGTAAGTGATCCAAAAGATGCTTACATAGTCTGACCTCAGTCTGTCCCTCCAGCCTCACTTTCTACCATTCTCACCCTCGCTGTCTGCATATCAGCCCTAATAGCTGATCCACAGACATCCTCCTCTGTATGGGCCATCCTTGCAGCTTGGAACACACTTTTCCATCTCCTTCACTATTTACCCCTTATTTATCTTTCCTATGTCAGCTCAAGTGTCATGTCCTCAGGGAAGCCATCTCCAGAAATCCCAGTCTCAGCCAAGTTCTTTTATTCCATGTGGTCATAGAAGTATGTTCATTTTCCTGCATCGGAAGTATCTCAGTTTATAATTATATTTCTCTTTTTTTTTTTTTTTTTTTTTGAGATGGAGTCTCGCTTTGTCGCCCAGGCTGGAGTGCAGTGGCGCAATCTCGGCTCACTGCAAGCTCTGCCTCCCAGGTTCACGCCATTCTTCTGCCTCAGCCTCCCGAGTAGCTAGGACTACGGGCGCCTGCCACCACGCCCAGCTAATTTTTTTGTATTTTTAGTAGAGACAGGGTTTCATTGTGTTAGCCAGGATGGTCTCATTCTCCTGACCTCGTGATCCTCCCACCTTGGCCTCCCAAAGTGCTGGGATTACAGGCATGAGCCACTGCACCCGGCTATAATTATATTTCTTTGTGTGGTTATCCAATTGTTTGACTTCCCCATTAGACTGTAATAACTATGAGAGCAAGAACTCTCTGGTTTTGCTCATTGGCATGAGTACTTACCTTGCACATAGAAGATACTCAGTCAATCTTTTTTTTTTATACTCAGTGAATCTTTAATAAATGAATAAATTGAGGAAGAATAAATGGCTAATAAATGAAATGTCTTCCCAAGTTTAAATGAAGTGTCACTTTTTACCTGAAAAGTAAAACAATAATTCTACTTAATGGCAAGATAGTCTCAAACTTGGCTGGTTAGTATGCAGATCAAAAGAATTTTTCTAGAAAACAATTTGAAAGAATGTTTTAAGAGATTTTTATATATTCAGATCTGTTGACCCCAATAATTCTAATCACAGACTTCATCTGTGGTAGCCAGCCACCAAGATCACCCCCAATTAGTGCCACCTCCTTGTATGCCTTGTGCAAACCCTTCCTACATTGTACTAGAGTTGATCTGTGTGACCAATAATATAGAGTAGAAGCAATGGTATGTTACTTCCAAGATTAGGTTATAAAAGATAGTGAAGAAGGCCAGGCACGGTGGGTCACGCTTGTAATCTCAGCACTTTGGGAGGCCAAGGCAGGCAGATCACAAGGTCAGGAGTTCAAGACCAGCCTGACCGACACAGTGATACAAAAATTAGCCGGGCATGGTGAAACACGCCTGTAATCCCAGCTGTTCAGGAGGCTGAGGCAGGAGAATCACTTGAACCCGGGAAGCAGAGGTTGCAGTGAGCCCAAGATCATGCCACTGCACTCCAGCCTGGGCAACAGAGCGACACTCTGTCTCAAAAAAAAAAAAAAAAATTATATATATATATAGTGAAGCTTCCTTCTTCCTTCTTGGGTATATTCTTACTCTCCTGGATCACTTACTCTAGGGAAGCCAGCTGCCATGGCACGTGAGTGGCCTGTGTGGCAAGAACTAAAGCCTACTGCCGACAACCATTTAATTGAGCTTGGAGCATATTCTTCAGCCCCTTCATATGACTGTAGCCCTGGCCAACAGCATGACTGCAACCTCACGAGAAACCATGAGCCAGAACCAGCCAGCTGAGCCATTCCTGGATTCCTGACCCTCAGAAACTGTGGAATAATAAATGTCAGTTGTTTTAAGATGCTAGTTTGTTTTGCAGCAATAGACAACTAATACACCATCCTCAGGAAATACTTACATGTTCTAGTAGTTGTTAATGTTGGCATATCTAGACTTCGTGTAGTGTAACCATTTTTTATCTTAGGGAGTAAATTCATTGGAAAGCTTTCAGCAGCAAAAATATGGAAAACCCAATTAAATAGACATGAATATAAGTGAAGATATATATTTTACTACATATATATATATTACACTAACTGAATATGCAGAGGTAGTCAGGCATCGGGGATAGTTTCACATGACAACTCAGCGCTATCGAAGCCCTCTCTGTCCGTGCTCTGCCTTCCTTACTGTTGTCTTTATCATCAGCCTGGTAGCAGTTAGGCTACAGTAGCCCTCGGTATGTCCTGTCAAGACAGGGCAACATCTAGAGGAAACAACTTCCACTTCTACGTGGGTCTTTCCTAGGAGCTCAGTGGTGGATTTCCCTCATATCTCTTATGCTAGAATTGGATGATATATCCTTTCCTAAACTAATCATTAGCAGGAGCAGTGAATACCTGAAGAATATTATGGTTTTATTAGTAAGCAGGGAGAGGAGAGAGAAATGGACCCTGGATGAGCAACTGTCCTGTCCACAATAAGGAGTGATCTTGTTTCGCTTTTTGAGCAGCTCATATTGTTCTTGCTTCTCAATCCCCACTTTACCTCATCCTTGCACACCTAGAATACAGCACTCAATGCATGGGGATGGTTTCAGGATGAAACTGTTCCGCTTCGTATCATCAGGCATTATGGAGCAGGCAACCTAGATCCCTGGCATGCACAGTTCACAACGGGGTTCACACTCCTGTGAGAATCTAATGCCCCTGCTGATCTGACAGGAGGTGGAGCTCAGGCAGTAATGCTCGCTCACCCACCGCTCACCTCTTGCTGTGCAGCCCAGTTCCTAAGAGGCCACAGACTTAGTACCAGTCCATGGCCTGGAGGCTGGGGACCCCTGCTGTAGACTCTGGGATTTCTTCAATGGATAATATTAAAGGGCTTGATTTACAAGTTTAAATGCTTTTGGTGGGTGAGGGGCAGGGGCGGGTACATAGATGTCATTCACTCTTAAATACAGTCTACTTTTTTTTTTCTTTTTTCTTCCCTGAGACAGCGTTTTACTCTGCTGCCCAAGCTAGGGTGCAGTGGCCTGAACATGTCTCACTGCAGCCTTGACCTCCTGGACTCAAGCGATCTCCCCACCTCAGCCTCCCATGTGTGGCTGGAACCACAAGCATGTACCATCATGCCCGACTAATTTTTGTTTGTTTGTTTGTTTTTTGAGATGGAGTCTCACTCTGTCACCCATCCTGGAGTGTGGTGGCATGATCTCAGCTCACTGCAACCTCCACTGCTCACCCAGGCTCAAGCAGTCTTCCCACCTCAGCCTCCCAAGGAGCTGGGACCACAGGCACATGCCACCACAACTGGCTTGTTTTTTGTATTTTTGATAGAGACAGAGTTTTACCATGTTGCCCAGACTGGTCTCAAACTCCTGAGCTCAGATGATCTGCCCACCTCAGCCTCCCAAAGTGCCAGGATTATAGGCGTAAACCACCATGCCTGGCCATTACAGGCGTAAGCCACCATGCCTGGCCAATTTTTTGAAAAATGTTTGTAGAGCTTGGTGGTTCACACCTATAATCCTTGCACTTTGGGAGGCTGAGGCGGGCGGATCATGAGGTCAGGAGTTTGAGACCATCCTGGCCTCTGCTAAAGATACAAAAAATTAGCTGGGTGCGGTGACGCACACCTGTAATCCCAGCTGCTTGGGAGGCTGAGGCAGGAGAATCACTGGAACCCAGGAGGCAGAGGTTGCAGTGAGCTGAGATTGTGCCATTGCACTCCAGCCTGGGTGACAGGGTGATACTCCATCTCAAAAAAAAAATTTTTTTGTAGAGATAGGGTGTCACTTTGTTGCCCAGGCTGGTCTTGACATTTTAGGCTTAAGCTGTCCTCACATGTTGGCCTCCCAGTGTGCTTAGATTACAGGTATGAGCCACCACACCCAGTCTACAACCTGCTTTTAAACCGTAAGATATATTAAGTATTGCATATATTCTGTTATGTGCTAAGAAAATGGAATCCAATTGCTATACTTCTGAGACTCATCTCTGCCACATACTACAGTCTAATCTTGGTCAAAATATATTCTTGAAATCTTACCTTTTTTTTTTGGGGGGGGGGACAGTCTTGCTCTGTCACCCAGGCTGGAGTGCAGTGGCACCATCTTGGTTCACTGCAACCTCTGCCTCCCAAGTTCAAGTGATTCTCCTGCCTCAGCCTCCTGAGTAGCTGGGATTACAGGTGCTGCCACCATGCCCAGTTAATTTTTTGTATTTTTAGTAGAGATGGGGTTTCACCATTTTGGCCAGGATGGTCTCGAGCTTCTGACATCAAGTGATCCACCCACCTCACCCTCCCAAAGTGCTGGGATTACAAGTGTGAGCTACCATGCCCGGCCCTCCTTACCTATTAAATGGGAATAATGATAATTAATATTTCTGAGGGCTGTTATAATAAAGAACATAAAAGTGTCATCACATAGTTAGCTCCCAGGAGATATTAGATTGCATTTTTTTCCTTGCTTTTTTCTGATTCCCAAATGTGGAGATTTATTGACATTTTTCTATACTTGACCTTTTTTTAAAAAAAAAAAAAGGTATGTAAATTTTTGGCTGTCCAGTTTCTCAAAATAATTGAAAAGGCTAATTCAAAGCAAACATTTAACATGGTGAAATGGGTCATTAGAGAGATCTGGTGTCTCATCCAACCCAAATTTAGGTTGTATTTATAAAGATAGTGACCCAGAATATGAATCTGAAGTCCTAAGCATGAAAACAGGCAACATTTGCATACTTTTTTAAAAAGTACTTTTAACTTCACAGGCAGCTAGCTTCTTTGTTTCCACCTCTTCTTTTCTGATTATGTGAAAGGTAGCAGTTTGGCTTGGCAGGTTCTCGCTGGGGCTTTGACACCTTCCCGGGCCAATTAGTTCACCTTTGTTCTGTGACCATGGACCAGACCTTTAATCCTGAGCAGCCACTGTTATAAGTGCAGTTTGGTCTTACGTGAGTAGATATGTACCAATGTCTCACCACCATTAGAAAAGCAACTCAAAGTATCTCTCGCAGCAATAAAGTAGCAGAGCAGCATGTGGCTGAGCAAAACCACCAGTACCACTATTTCAAGCAAACATCATCTTGCAAGTTTCAGGTTTTTTCCCATGTTATTTGAACCAGCCTTACTTCAGCAAGAAGGTCATGTGACGGTGAGACCTACATTTAAAAAAAATTAACATACTTCTCTCTGATAGTCATTCAACAAGTATCTTGACATCTATCACCTTTCAGGAAAAAAAAAAAGGAAATCCCATCAAAAGTAAATATTCACTGAATGTATCCTCCTTTTCTGTATAATAAACCTTAGTAAAAACTGCACATATGTAAGTTGATGATATAGGTATATCTTTTTTTTTTTTTTTTTTTTTTTCCAAGACGGAGTCTCCCTCTGTTGCCCAGGCTGGAGTGCCCTGGTGCGGTCTCGGCTCACTACAAGCTCCGCCTCCCAGCTTCACGCCATTCTCCTGCCTCAGCCTCCCAAGTAGCTGGGATTACAGGCGCCCGCCACCACTCCCAGCTAATTTTTTGCATTTTTGGTAGAGACGGGGTTTCACCGTGTTAGCCAGGATGGTCTCAATCTCCTGACCTCGTGATCCACCTGCCTCGGCCTCCTGAAGTGTTGGGATTACAGGCGTGAGCCACCGCGCCCATCCTGATATAGGTATATCTAAATCTCATTTACTCTGCTACATGCATTCATTTCACAATTCTGTATATCTGGTGTCTGAGGGTACTGATTTGGATGTGGTTATCATACTAGTTTCTTGGCATTTTACAATTTATATTAACTTTTCATTTATAATAGAGCATGCTCTCTTAGTATATACATGGCAAGCTGATGGAAATGAAGGGAGGGATTTTGTTTCATTAGTAACCAAATTCATAAAAGGTAATAATGTTTAGGGAATAAGATTGCTGATTAACTTAGGAACAGTTAATTTGTGGTCCAATTAACTTATGGTAGTAGATTTCAGGGGACTATAAATTAATCGTTTCTTGGTTTTCTGAATTTTCTTATTTTTTTCAGTGATCGTGTATTACTTGAATAATTTAAAATGTAGAAATGATGAATAGTAAAAAGTCTTAATCACAGTAAGAAATATGTAATAAAACTGAATCTTTGATTTTAGAGATCTTGCAATTATTCTGAAATACAATTATCTATACATTCTATATATAGATATCTGTATCTATATAGTTATATCTATATATTGATATATATACATTCTATCCCTGGACTGTGAGCTTCTTGAGGACAGGCTATTTATTAATCTTCATATCTATATTGCTTTGCAGAAAGCCTGAACCATATTAGAACCTTAATAAATGGGTTTTTTTGCATGAATAAATGAGGATGATATGCAAACCACAGTTAATTGAGAGTCATACATTTTTTAAAATGTTAATTTAAACATTTGAGACCAATAAATGTAAAATATTATGCTCATTAGCTTTTTTCTTTCTTAACAGCTTTATTGAGGTATATTTTATGTCATAAAATTCACCCATTTCAAGCCTACAATTCAATGATTTTTAGTAACTTTTATCAAGTGATACAGTCATTACCATAAATCATTTTTAGAACATTTTCACACATACCCCTATAAGGTCCCTCATGCCCATTTACAGTTCCCACCCCCAGCCCCAGGCAATCACTAATCTACATTTCACATCAATGGAATTATACAAATATGTGGTCTCTTGTGTCTGGCTTCTTCCACTTAGCATAATGTTTTCGAAGTTCATCCATGGCATAGCATGTGTCAGTAATTCCTTTTTATTGCTGAATAGTATGTCATTATATGGCCATATCTACCCATTAGCTTTTAACATTTAAAACACATGCACACATCTACTTAATAATGCAACAGATAAACAGGTACTATTCATTTAGCAAGTACTTGAAACTTGAATATGGCCTAAGTGATTAAAAAATATAAAAGTGGCTAGTACCAGGTCTAACCTTCAAGGAAACAAATATATAAGAAATCCTACAGTTCAGAGAGAATTAACTGCTGTGTCATAATATAAATAAGATAATGTTAGTCTAAAGAGGAAAATATTTGTGGTAGTATTTGAGAGTGCTCCTCAAAGAAGTGATATTTGGATTAGATTTAAAGTTCACACAAGTAGGCTGAGCGCAGTGGCTCATGCCTATAATCCCAGCACTTTGGGAGGCCGGGGCGGGTGGATCACCTGAGGTCAGAAGTTTGAGACCACCCTGGCCAACATAGCGAAAATCGTCTCTACTAAAAATACAAAAATTAGCCGGGTGTAGTGGTGCGCACCTGTAGTCCCAGCTTACTCGGGAGGCTAAGGCAGGAGAATTGCTTGAACCTGGGAGGCGGAGGTTGCAGTGAGCCGAGATTGCGCCACTGCACTCCAGCCTGGGTGACAGAGCGAGACTCCATCACAAAAATAAAAAAATAAATTCACGCAAGTGTGAAAATATGTATTTTATTCAAGAAACAGCAACTTCCCCTGTGTGTTAAATTCAGGCCTCAGAGGGGATATTTTGTGTAGGAGATGGGACTAGAAGTATTGCTTGGTACTATAAAAAGGAATGCCTTGAATGCTATGCTATAGAGTTCATCTTGATTCTATGAGCAGTAGAGAGGCATTAAAGGAGAATTTTTTTTAATTAATTTTTTTTTTTTTTTTTGAGACAGAGTTTCACTCTTGTCACCCAGGCTGGAGTGCAGTGGTGTGATGTCGGCTCACTGCAACCTCTGCCTCCTGGGTTCAAGTGATTCTCCTGCCTCAGCCTCCTGACTAGCTGGGATTACAGGCACCCACCACCATGCCCAGCTAATGTTTGCATTTTTAGTAGAGACAGGGTTTCACCATGTTGGCCAGGCTGGTCTCAAACTCCTGACCTCAAGTGATCCGGCCGCCTTGGCCTCCCAAAGTGCTGGGATTATAGGCGTAAGCCACCGCATCTAGCCTAAAGGAGAATTATTTCAATTCTTTATTCTGACCAAGTTAGGAAAGATAGAGGAAGGTACAAAAGAGGGAGAGAGATACCAAAAGAAAGATAAAAAATTCAACAAATATTTATTGCCCACCTGAGATACTATATTAGATGCTGATTGTACAGCAGAGGCCAAACCAAATCCTTGCTTTCATGGAACTTATAGTCTAGTTAAGGAGACAGACAATAACTCATTTAACAAATAAGTATATGAGTGGTCCAGTAATATCAAGGAAGAAAGGTTTAACGCAAGGTAAGGATATAGGAAATAATGGGGGAGGGAGGTAGACTGTTAAAGATGGGTTGAAGTTTGAGTAGAGACCCAAAAGTAATGAGAAATCTAGCCATGCAAACGTCTAGAGAGTGTATCTGCAGAACAGTAAGTGCAGAGGCCTTAAGGAGGTGATGCCTAGAGTGTTTGAAACAGCTGGAGGCCATTGTAGTTCTGGTTTATGTTTTTATTTTATTTTATTTTTTTTTTTTTTATTTTTTTTTTGCATTCTTTTATTGAAAAGCATTTGGGTTGTTTCCAGGTTTTATCTACAAACATTATTTTACATTGCTTTTGGTGAACATATGTACTCATTACTCTTGGGTAAATATTTAACAGTGAGATTGCCATGTCAGAGTGCAGGATTACATTTAGTTGTGAAATATACTGTCACATTTTTCTTTTTTTTTTTTTTTTTTTTTGATTTAAATGCCTGAGGAGGTCTCCCCAGCATTTTCTTTCTTTTTTTTTTTTAATTTATGAAGTATTTATTGATCATTCTTGGGTGTTTCTCGGAGAGGGGGATATGGGAGGGTCATAGGATGATAGTGGAGAGAAGGTCAGGAGATAAACACATGAACAAAGGTCTCTGGTTTTCCTAGGCAGAGGACCCTGCGGCCTTCTGCAGTGTTTGTGCCCCTGGGTACTTGAGATTAGGGAGTGGTGATGACTCTTAAAGAGCATGCTGCCTTCAAGCATCTGTTTAACAAAGCACATCTTGCACCGCCCTTAATCCATTTAACCCTGAGTTGACACAGCATATGTTTCAGAGAGCATGGGGCTGGGGGAAAGGCCATAGATCAACAGCATCCCAAGGCAGAAGAATTTCTCCTAGTCAGAACAAAATGGAGTCTCCTATGCCCACCCCTTTCTACACAGACACAGCAACAATCTGATCTCTCCTTCCTTTCCCCACACTTCCCCCCCCCCCTTCCTTTCAACAAAACCGCCATCCTCCTCATGGCCCGCTCCCGATGGTCGCTGTCTCTTCGGAGCTGTTGGGTACATCTCCCAGACAGGGCGGCCGGGCAGAGGCGCTCCTCACCTCCCAGACAGGGCGGCCGGGCAGAGGCGCTCCTCACCTCCCAGACAGGGCGGCCGGGCAGAGGCGCCCCTCGCTTCCCAGACGGGGCCGCCCGGGCAGAGGCGCTCCTCACTTCCTCCCAGACCGGGTGGCAGCCGGGCAGAGGCGCTCCTCACCTCCCAGACGGGGCGGCCGAGCAGAGGCGCTCCTCACTTCCCACAGGGGGCGGCCGGGCAGAGGCGCTCCTCACTTCCCAGACCGGGCGGCCGGGCAGAGGCGCTCCTCACTTCCCAGATGGGGCCACCCAGGCAGAGGCGCTCCTCACTTCCCAGACCGGGCGGCCGGGCAGAGGCACTCCTCGCTTCCCAGACGGGGCCGCCCGGGCAGAGGCGCTCCTCACTTCCCAGACGGGGCCACCCAGGCAGAGGCGCTCCTCACTTCCTCCCAGACCGGGTGGCAGCCGGGCAGAGGCGCTCCTCACCTCCCAGACGGGGCGGCCGAGCAGAGGCGCTCCTCACTTCCCACAGGGGGCGGCCGGGCAGAGGCGCTCCTCACTTCCCAGACCGGGCGGCCGGGCAGAGGCGCTCCTCACTTCCCAGACGGGGCGGCCGGGCAGAGACGCTCCTCACTTCCTCCCAGACGGGGTGGCGGCCAGGCAGAGGCGCTCCTCACCTCCCAGACAGGGCGGCCGGGCAGAGGCGCTCCCCACTTCCCAGACTGGGCGGCCGTGGTTTATGTTTTTAAAGGTCACCCTGGCAGCTGGGTGAACAACAGACTGTAACCTTTGTCAAAGTCAAATAAAATATATAGAGAGCCAGATATCTAAATTTAACAGTTTACTTGAGAGAAAAGAATTGCAATTCAGGGTGTACACACAGACCAAATGATCTTTAGTATGTCTGAAGAACAAAGAGAAGGTTGGAGGTTTTATGAAAAGGAGAAATGTTACATATTGCATTTTGAGAAAGTTCATCGGCACTAGTAGGGTTCTGGAGAGTTGGCAGATTTTGATTAGTGAATGATAGTGGTGGGTAAAATTAGTCTTAGAGTTGCAGCAAGTTATTTCAGCAACTATTAGATAAAACTGATTTCAGTTTATAGCAGGCAGCTTGAGCAGCCAGGCTTACAGAGACTTACAGTTTTGGAGCAATGTTACATGTTCTAAGTCCTTTTTCCTCCTGTGACTTCTCAACTCTGTTTTAGTCAGGTGTGACAAGATTGACCCAATTTCTGTGATCAACTTTCACACTTTGTACATATTTCATTTCGCATATATGTAGGTTTATCTGTAGGATTAATCCCTGGACATGGGATTCCTGAGTCACAGGGCAAATTCACTTATAATTTTGATAGAGATTGTGGAATTTCCAGCTAGTTTCCACTTCCACCAGCCATATTTGAGAGGCTATTTGGTCACAGCCTTACCATCACTAAGAGGGAAGCTGAGAGGTTTTTTTTTTATTGGTCAGAAGTCACTAAATCAAGATGTTGACAGACTTGTATTCTTACTGGAGTTCTATTGGAAAATCCATTTCCTTGCCTTCTCTAATTTCCATGTTCATTCCTTGGCTCATGGCCCCATGTCTCATCTTCAAATTTCTCTCTCCTGTCATTAAATTACCTTTTATGACTCTGACTTTGCCTCCCTCTTATAAGGACTACTATGATTACACTGAGCCCATCCAGTTAAACCAGAGTAATCCTCTCATTTCAAAATCCTGAATTTAATTACACCTGCATAGTCCGTTTTGCCATGTAAGGTAACATTCACAGCTTCCAGGGATTAGGATATAGACATCTTTGCAGAAACATTGAGCATTGTTAGCCTACCTCAGGGAGATTAGCCGTTTGTCTGTGATAGGAAATATGAATTTTTTTCCTCATTGTCCTTTGTCTCCTAACATTGCCTGTGGTTTTGTGGTTGTTTTGCTGTTTTTGCCATTTAGAGTTTATCCTGGTAAATAGTACGAAATGCAGCTCAGACTTTATTTTTTCCAGATAGCTCTTTAGTTGTACCAGCACCATTTACTGAAAAGTTCAACTTCTTCCTAAAATACAGCAAATCCCTATATATAGTCTGGTTGCTTTCTGGACTTTCTATTTTGTTCCCTAGTCTGTCTCTCTATCTAAAAAGTACATATTTTTAAAATTTCTGAGATTTTACAGCATGTTATAGTATCTAGTAAGGCTTAGACAAAATTTGCTGTCCCTCTCCACCCCTCCCCCAATACACACACATTCATTGCTCTTCTTTTTCAAGATTTTCCTGGCTGCTCTTCTTTGTTTATTTTTCCCATATGAACTTCAGTTTGCCCAGTGTCAGAGGGAAAAGGTATTATTAGTTTTATTGGAGTAACTTATGAGGTTGGATCTTACTGTCTTTGAACATGATATGTCTTTATATTCATTCAAGTTATCTTTGTTCCTGCAGTAGTATTTTAACATTTTCTTCATTCAGTTTTGTGCATTTCTAAGCTTATTCCCAGGTTTTGGTTTTGGTTTTTTGTTTTTTTTGGTTTTCTTTGAGATGGAGTCTGGCTCTGTTGCCCAGGCTAGAGTGCAGTGGCGTGATCTCAGCTCACTGCAACCTCTGCCTCCCTGGTTCGAGTGATTCTCCTGCCTCAGCTTCCCAAGTAGCTGGTACTACAGGAGTACTTCACCACACCAGGCTAATTTTTGTATTTTTAGTAGAGATGGGGTTTCACCATGTTGGTCAGGCTGGTCTCGAACTCTTGACCTCAGGTGATCCACCCCCTCACCCTCCCAAACTGCTGGGATTACAGGTGTGAGCCACCTCACCTGGCCTTATTCCTAGGTTTTTTTCTTTGTCTTGGGTTTTTTGTTTTATTTTGTTTTTTTTGACAGGGTCTCCCTTTGTTGCCCAGGCTGGAGTGCAGTGGCACAATCTCAGCTCACTGCAGCCTCTGCTTCCCAGGCTCACATGATTCTCCTGCCTCAGCCTCCCAAGTAGCTGGGACTACAGGCTCAAGACACCACACCCAACTAATTTGTGTATTTTTGGTAGAGACGGGATTTCACCGTGTTTCTCAGGATGGTCTCTAACTCCTAAACTCAAGTAATCTGCCCACCTCTGCCTCCCAAAGTGCTGGAATTACAGGCATGAACCACCATTCCCAGCCTTATTCCCAGTTTTTTAATCTTTATTTTTGTATTCATAATGAAAGAAAAGACCCTATTTATAACACTTACTGATTAGTTTTTATGTATGGAAGCTATAGTTAATACAATTTATTATGTTAATAATAAATTATTAATTTTAGACACTGCTACCATACTGAATTATCTTCTTGTTTGTAGTAGTTTTTTAGTTGAGTCTCTTGATTTTCCCAATATGCAGTTATATTGCCTTCAAACAGTAAGAGTTAAACTCATCTTTCCTAATTTGTTTACATCTACCTTTCTCTTGTCTCTTCTATTACATTGTAAATATCAGTGGTGTTGTGTGCATCTCTGTCTTACTCCTGACATTAGTGAGAAAGGCTCATGTTTCCCCATAAAATATTTGCTGACTTTTGGGCTGACACGCACACCCCTATCACATTAAAGAAATATACATCAGTTGCTATTTTTTTATTTTTTAGAGTCAGGGTTCTCACTGCGTCATCCAGGCTGGACAGCAGTGGCCTGATTATGGCCCACTGCAGCCTTGAACTCCTGGGTTCAAGTGATCCTCCCACCTCAGCCTCCTGAGTTGCTACGATTACAGGTGTGAGCCACTGCATCCAGCTCTTCCTATTTTATTCTGGACATTTTTTCTCATCAAGAATAGAAGTTGAATTTTGTCTAATATGGTTTTTCTTAGGTTTATTAATATATATTGTCACATTTTAAAATACATTCTCAGATTTATAAAATTAAGTATGTTATAATTTATACCTAATGTTTTGTAAAGAAGGTCTTAACATTATGCATTGTTTCTCTCCTGTGTGGCTTTTCTCTCATTATCCAATGCTGTGTTGCATATTTGCAACCATTGCCATAAGTGGAATTTTTTTGTTGTTCAAATACTTAATAAAATTAAGGTGATGTTGGGCATGGTGGCACACACCTGTGATCCCAGTTACTTGGAAGGCTGAGGTGGGAGGATTGCTCGAGCTCAGGAGTTTGAGACCAGTCTGGGCAACATAGCAAGACCCCATCTCAAAAACATTGCAAGAAATTAAGCTAATAATTTGATTTGACCAGTGGGCTAAAGATTCCCCTCAACATGGCAGAAGAGGAGGGGGCTCTATTTCAGCTGACCTTTTGGTGACCACTTTTTTTTCTTAATATTTTTTATTTTGTCTCCAAGCAATTGTGAAAAGAGAAAGGATTATAGGATCAGGAGCAGGAAAAAAAGTGTTTTGAGTTAATTAATCCTTCTGGGTAGGTTCCAGTTAGTTTGATGTTTCAAATAAATGCCATAAAATGAACATTGTTTTATATGTTTGCTTCAGCATTCCTTTCCTCAGAGCCCTACTGTCCAATGCTGAGCACTTAAATTGTGGCTAGTGAGGTGTTGTAAAATGCACAGTGATTTTGAAAACTTAGTATAAAAAAAGTGTAAAATAGCTCACTAATAATTTTTATATTCAATGTATGTTTAAAATGATATTTGGATATACTGGGATAGATAAAATATGTCATTAAGATTAATTTTACCTGTTTCTACTTTTTTTAATGTAGCCACTAGAAAATTTTACATTGCATATGTGGTTCACATTATATTTCTGTTGGACAGCATTGATCTAGAGGTGGTAGATGTGTATATATTTATTTATAAATTATATCCTCTTTTACACCTTGTTTATTATGAGAATAAACTTTCATGAAGACTATAATATTCATTCTCCATTATAATAGATTACATCTTCTCTGATTTTTCTTTCTTTTGCTTTGTTTGTTTCTTTGTTTTGAGACAGAGTCTTGCTCTTTCGCCCAGGCTGGAGTGCAGGAGTGCGATCTCGGCTCACTGCAACCTCTCCCGCCCAGGTTCGAGTGATTCTCCTGCCTCGGCCTCCCAAGTAGCTGGGATTACAGGCACCTGCCACCACACCTGGCTAATTTTTCTATTTTTAGTAGAGACAGGGTTTCACCATGTTAGCTAGGCTAGTCTTGAACTCCTGACCTCATGATCCACCCACCTCAGCCTCCCAAAGTGCTGGGATTACAGGCGTGAGCCACCACGGCCACCCTTCTTTTTCTTTTTTTAAGATACAGGGTAGACTGGGCACAGTGGCTCATGCCTATAATTCCAGCACTTTGGGAGGCCAAGGCAGGCAGATTACCTGAGACCAGGAGTTCAAGACCAGCCTGGCCAACATGGTGAAACCCTGTCTCTACTAAAATAAAATTAAAAAATCATCTGGGTGTGGTGGCTTATGCCTGTAATCCCAGCACTTTGGGAGGTCAAGGCGGGCAGATCACTTGAGCTCAGGAGTTCAAGACCAGCCTGGGCAACATGGAGAAACTCTGTATCTACAAAAAAATACAAAAAATTAACTTGGTGTGGTGGTGCATGCCTGTGGTCCCAGCTACTTGGGAGGCTGAGATGGAAGGATCGCTTGAGCCCGGGAGGTCAAGGCTGTAGTGAGCCATGATCATGCCACTACGCTCCAGCTTGGGTGACAGAACAAGACCCTGTCTCAAATAAAAAGAGAGGGAGAGAAAGAGACAGACAGACAGGGTCTTGCTCTGTCATCCTGGCTATAGTGCAGTGGTGCAATCATAGCTTACTTATAACCTTGAAGTCCTGGGCTCAAGTGATCTTCCTGCCTCAGCCTCCTGAGTAGTCAGGACTACAGGGGCACACCCCTTTGCCTGGCTATTTTTTTTTTTTTTTTTTTGTAGAGTCTTGCTATGTTGCCCAGGCTGGTCTCGAACTCCTGGCCTCAAGCAATCCTCCTGCCTTGGCCTCCCAAAGCACTTGGACTATAGACATGAGCCACCACGCCCAGCCTTATTTTTCTATTTAATTATTTCTAAGAAAATGTAGTTCCTTCCATATGCCCTTGACATTTTCACGTAAATTAAATGCAATAGGCTTCTTGTGCTTAATACCAGCACTTAAGAACTGATATGACTATAGAAGGGAGTTAGTTTGAAGTCTTTCTACTTTTTCCCTTATCCTGTAGGGTATATTTTAATAGAAGTTCCCTAGCTTAGAATAAAATTTGCTTTAACATTTCTTTAACTTTCCCCCATTACCGTAAAAAAGCAGTTTCCCCACCGCATTCTTTTTAGGTAGAGCTGAGGTTAGGCATCTTTTAGTTCTGTCTTGTTCCAATAGCCTGAGTGTTTTTGAATAGTTCGTTTCTTAACTTTTTTATTCTTCAAAAGCAGAAACAATTAAATTACTCCTAAAGTCTTTTTTATCTTGGCTTTTGTTACATTTTTAGGAAAGTTATATCACAGATGATATTGGAATATCGACTTGGAAGGAGCAGACTTTTCTCTCCCATGGTGCCTTACTAGCAAAGAGCTGCCAAGCTGCAATGGAATTAGCAAAGCATGATGCTGAGGTTCAGGATATGGCATTTCAGTACGGGAAGCACATGGCCATGAGTCATAAGGTACTTTGCACACCCTTTATCTTTTTTCAGTACTTAAATAGCTAAAACGATACACAAGAAACCTTTTGCCATTTAATAAGCTGCTTTTATATTTCAAAAATGCTTATTGTGTGGTTCAAATCTGTCAGTCCTGGATGATTGTTATGTAATGTAAACAGTATAATTGGTAAGTATTGTGTAATTCTTACAGAAAGCCACAGCTTACTTGAACCATTTTTGTGATGTTTGTCTTTTCTTACCACCTGAAAGGGTCCTTGAGAGAACTCTTACATATTATTAAATAACATATTTACAGACTGGAATATATTCACATAATGGAAGAATATTTGTCATTTTTGTTACAGTTCCCTTATAGCTTTTTTTTTTTTTTTTTTTTGTGATGGAGTCTCGCTCTGTCACCCAGGCTGGAGTGCAGTGGCGCAATCTCAGCTCACTGCAACGCAACCTCTGCCTCCCAGGTTCAAGCGATTCTCCTGCCTCAGCCTCCCAAGTAGCTGGGATTACAGGCACATGCCACCACGCCTGGCTAATTTTTGTATTTTTAGTAGAGACGAGGTTTCACCATGTTGGTCAGGCTGGTCTCGAATTCCTGACCTCGTGATCTGCCCGCCTTGGCCTCCCAAAGTGCTGGGATTACAGGCATGAGCCACCACGCCTGGCCCCTTATAGCTCTTTATATAAAACATGTTATGAAAAGTTAATAAAATTCAGAAATACAGTGAATAAAATTGAAAGCTTTAATTTTAATAACTAATTCTTTGAATGGGCATATGAAATCTAAAATATCCCAAGATTAGCTGCTGTGTTGTTGCCTCTCTCTATATATATAATTTTAAATTTAATTTAATATATACTTTTCAGATGTTACTTAAATAGTTCATAAGGGGGGGAATATGTACATATATAATATATCCAGGTGAGATTTTTGCATATTTTATTTAATCTTAGATTAGTTTATTAAGCAATTCTATTTATTAAATCTTTATCTAAATCTTTTCCTTTAACTTAAAAAGTAAAATAAAGACTGCCACCCACTAGAAAAGGAATGTATTAGGGAATAATTCTGGAGAATTTTACAGGTTATTGTTAATCATCTGAAATATATATATATATATATATTTTTTTTTTTTTTTTTTTTTTTTTTTGAGACAGAGTTTTGCTCTCGCCCAGGCTGGAGTGCAGTGGCACGATCTCGGCTCACTGCAACCTCTGTCTCCCAGGTTCAAGCGATTCTCCTGCTTTAGCCTCCCTAGTAGCTGGAATGTGTGTGCCACCACACCCAGCTAATTTTTGTATTTTTAGTAGAGATGAGGTTTCGCCATTTTGACCAGGCTGGTCTCAAACTCCTGACCTCAGGTGATCCACCCACCCCAGCCTCCCAAACTGCTGAGATTACAGGCGTGAGCCACTGCACCTGGCCTGAAATATTCTTTTGTTTATTAAAATATATCTAAAAACTGCATTCCTTAAGCTTCATATTTCACTGCATTAACTGGTACTTTCTGAATATAACTAAAACATACTAGTGTATATACATTTCACTAATTTACTCATTTAACTGCTTCTTGTAGATAAATTCTGATGTCCAGCCTTTTATTAAAGAAAAGACCAGTGACTCCATGACTTTTAATCTGAACTCAGCTCCTGTAGTCTTACATCAGGAATTTCTTGGAAGAGATTTGTGGATTAAACAGATCGGAGAGGTAAAATGAAATTACTCTTGTTTTAGGTACCATTAGTAATTAGTGGATTTTAGAACATAATTGATATTTCTTGGTGATATATGGCTATAGATGAGCCTTAGGCATATTCATGTAACAGGTAAAATTCTTTCTTTGTAATCTTTGTTTTTAAGAGGTAAAAGATTAGTTAAAGTTAGAGATTGCAGTACTGAATTTTTCTATTATCTGAGTTCTTAGAATACTGCAACACAAAACTAATGCCTGTGGTGAATGCTAATTAACTCAGATGACTTTTTTTTTCTAAAGGCTTTCAAAAATTGGGCTATGGTAATAGCACCACCCTATAACTGACTGCAATTTCCCATCTGTGGACTCTCGCACAAGCTGCAGAATTCCAGGAGCACCGTCTGTCAGCTCATTGGGTTATTTTAAAACAAACTTGGACCCTGAATGCTTGTTCTGAGGCATTATCAAAGCGGGGGGGAAAAAAAAGCATGGCGAAGTGGGAGGGGTAAAGGGGCTTGAATTGGGTGAATTTCTCATCTTGGCAAATGAGAGGGAACTTTTTTGGTTTTCTTTTAATTCAGAAACTCTAGTGCAAAACTTCTTGCCTTTTTAGCCAAAGCCTCTTGGAATTTATTTAACTTCGTGGCTGTAATTGGTTGGGTTAATCTGAGGCGCTGGACAGAGAAACCAGGCACAGCTGAGGGTGGGGGTAGCAACCATCCTTAAAGGAGAGAGGATGGGTGGGCACAGTGGCTCATGCCTGTAATCCCAGCACTTCGAGATGCCAAGGCAGGAGGATTACTTGAGCTCTTGAGTTCAAGACCAGCAACATAGTGAAACCTCATCTCTACAAAATTAAAGTTTTTGAAATTTAAAAAAAAAAAAAAAAAAAAAAAGCTTAGAGCCTAAGTGAGTATCTGCATTCTGAAAGATTTCCCTTCTCCCAACCCTTATTGATTCTCAAAATGCTGGCTGCCAACTTAAAATTCCTCATATTCACCAAGTAGAAAACTGGAGGATTTCTTTCTGAAGAAACTGTCAAACTCAGGAGAAAAAGCCTTGCAGATGTGGATATTTGGGGCCTCCTCAGTAAACATGCCATATCCCTGAGCAGTCCTCCTACAGCAAGACCCACCACTTGACAAGCCTCAGAGGATGTAAGTGCCCAGAATATCTGCTGCCTTACTCTGAAGCAGAATAGGAAAAGAGGACCACTGGGCATTTGAGAAAAGCTGCTTCCACGAAACAGCAAGTCAAAAACAAACTGATAAAAAGGGAACTTAGAGGAAATAGAGACAATGCAAGCAAAGGCAGATGTTTTTCAAAGCACTGTAATCAATATACTTGACAAGGAAGGATATTAAATCCATGGTATAATAATAGATGATTCATTAAAAAGGACAATTCAAGAATAAAAATTAGAATTATAAAATATAAAAATATGGTTGCAGAATTTTGTAATCAGAAGAATGGAAGATACAAATGAAAAAATCTCCCAGAAAGTTGGACAAAAAAGATGATTTTTTAAAAAAAAGGAAAAAACAAGAAAACTAAGGACTCTTTCAGGAAACCTTGTATCTATGAAGAGTCACAGGCCAGGCTGGGCACAGTGGCTCACACCTGTAATCCCAACACTTTGGGAGGCCAAGGCAGGTGGATCACCTGAGGCCAGGAGTTCGAGACCAGCCTGGCCAACGTGGTGAAACGCTGTCTCTACTAAAAATACACAAATTAGCCGGGCGTGGTGGCGCACACCTATAAGGCAGAGGCTGCAGTGAGCGAGATTGCACCATTGCACTCTAGCCTGAGCGACAAGAGCTAAACTCCGTCTCAAAAAAAAAAAAAAAGTCACAGGCCAGGTGTGGTGGCTCATGTCTGTAATCCCAGTAATCTGAGCACTTGGGAGGCCAAGGGGGTGGATCACTTGAGGTCAGGAACTCAAGAGCAGCCTGGCCAACATGGTAAAACCCTGTCTCTACTGAAAATACAAAAAGTAGCTGGGTGTGATGGTGCACGCCTGTAATCTCAGCTTCTCAGGTGGCTGAGGCACAAGAATCACTTGAACCTGGGAGGTAGAGGTTGCAGTGAGCCAAGATGGAGCCACTGCACTCCAGTCTGAGTGACACAGTGAGACTGTCTTTAAAAAAAAAAAAAAAAAAAAAAAAGGCCAGGCATGGTGGCTTACACCTGTAATCCCAGCACTTTGGGAGGCCGAGGCAGGTGGATCACCTGAGGTCAGGAGTTCAAGACCAGCCTGACCAACATGGTGAAACCCCCGTCTCTACTAAATACAAAAAATTAGCCAGGCCTGGTGACTCATGTCTCTAATCCCAGCTACTCGGGAGGCTGAGGCAGGAGAATCGCTTGAACCCAGGAGGCAGAGGTTGCATTGAGCCAAGATTGCACCACTGTACTCCAGCCTGGGCAACAAGAGTGAAACTCTGTCTCATTAAAAACAAACAAACAAACAAAAAAAAAACAAGTCACAGAAAGAGAAAACTAAAAGCAGAGGTAAGAAAATTAACAAATTTTTAAAAATAAAAATAATGGCTGGACAAGGTGGCTCATGCCTGTAATCCCAGCACTTTGAGAAGCCGAGGTGGGTGGATCACTTGAGGTCAGGAGTTTGAGACCAGCCCGGCCAACATGGCGAAACCCCATCTCTATTAAAAATACAAAAATTAGCCGGGCATGGTGGCCCGGGCCTGTAATCCCAGCTACTCAGGAGGCTGAGGCCCGAGAATCGCTTGAACACTGGAGGTGGAGGTTGCAGTGAGCTGATCGCACCACTGCACTCCATCCTGGCCAGCAGAGTGAGACTCTGTCTCACAAAAAAAAGACACTTTACTGAGTTTATTTTAATCTTCTAAATTGTAATGTACATTTTTATGTAAAGCTTTATAAGATAACGATCTTGTTCTGTGAATGCCTCCTAGTCAGAAATGGGGAACAAAATTTGCGTAACACCTAGGAGGGACATTCCACCCTAAATCTCAAGGAGGTTGCTTATTAATCCTGAAATTAGTTCTCTTTCTGATTTTTTCATGTTATTTACCCTGCTGGATATCTTTGAGATCCTTTCCTTCCCTCCCCTAAAGCCCTCTCCTTCAGTTTTGAATTTGATTGCAAGATCCTTAACAATAATAGCAAATTCAGGCCGGGTGTGGTGGCTCACGCCTGTAATCCCAGCATTTTGGGAGGCCGAGGCAGGCAGATCACGAGGTCAGGAGATCGAGACCATCCTGGCTAACACGGTGAAACCCCGTCTCTACTAAAAATACAAAAAATTAGTTGGGCGCGGCGGCGGGTGCCTATAGTCCCAGCTACTCGGGAGGCTGAGGCAGGAGAATCACTTGAACCCAGGAGGCGGAGGTTGCAGTGAGCTGAGATCACGCCACTGCACTCGAGCCTGGGCGATAGAACAAGACTCCGTCTAAAAAAAAAAAAACAATAATAGCAAATTCATCTTTGAATTACCCATAGTACCTGCCGTAGTGGCTTACTTGGAGTAATTACCAAATTAATATTTGTCAAAAAGTGAGTGTGGTGTGGTCTTGCAGGTTGAGACTGTTTGGTGGCAGCCCGGTTTTGTTAGAGTTAAGTTGGTATAACAGAAATGGCTCACAGAGGACCAGGATTTGGAAGGTCAGATCAAGATTGTCCAGCCCTTATGAGCTGCATGCAGCCCAGAACAGTTTTGAAAGTGGCCCAACACAAATTTGTAAACTTTCTTAAAACATTATGAAGGTTTTTTTTTGCAGTTTTCTTTTTTTTTTAGCTCATCAGCTACCATTAGTGTTCATGTATTTTATGTGTGGCCCAAGACAATTCTTCTTCTTCCAGTGTGGCCCAGGGAAGCAAAAAGATCGGACACTCCTGGTCTAGATTCTAATTTGGACTCTGCTAGCATCTAAGTAAACTTAATCACATTCTCTCATATCCCTATTATTCTTTTCTGTAAAATGATGGCATTAAACTAGATCTTTTCCAAAGTCCCTTTCAGCTTTCAAATAGATCTAAGAAATAGGTCTCTTAGACAAGAGATGCATTATAAGAAAAATATTTATCTCTATTGGAAACAGGCTGGGCATGGTGGCTCACGCCTGTAATCCCAGCACTTTGGGAGGCCAAGGTGGGCGGATCACTTGAGGTCAGCAGTTCCAGACCAGCCTGTCCAACATGGTGAAACTCGGTCTTTACTAAAAATACAAAAATTAGCTGGGCATGGTGGTGCATGCCTGTAATCCCAGCTACTCAGGAGGCTGAGACAGGAGAATCACTTGAGCCCAGGAGGCAGAGGTTGCAGTGAGCCAAGATCGCACCAGTGCACTCCGGCCTGGGTGACAGACTGAGACTCTGTCCCAAAAAAAAAAAAGAAACTTATACAAGTTTTAACACTGAGAAACAGAAAAATCTTGCTCTCAATGATGGAAGTCACCTGTGATTTCTTATTACCACATTTAAAATTACTTCTTTACTCTGCCCAGGCAGGTTTGTGTCTCATCTACCCTTTTGATTTCCTGCTTGGAAACAGTGAGAATTATTGACTAGACAAGGAAGCCAGGAGGTGACATACTCTTGATACCCGTTCAGCACCATTGTGAAGCTAGGAGCAAGAGCACCTCTGGGATTTTCCTTATCAGGCTATGCCACCTCTTCTCCAGCAACTCCTTTCTCCTGAAAAATCTTAGGATTAGCTGGCCCTCTTCCATCACAACTATAGACCTATGGATGCATGTGCGTGTTGACACACACGCACACAACCACACTCTTTCACAAAAGGCAGTTAAGACCGGAAACAGCTGAAAAACATTTGCTGAGCATTTTCTCCATACTAAATTCTACAGATCTCTCCCTGCCTTAATTTTAAATTTAAATTTGTAGCTGCTGAGAAATAATGATCAGGAAAAAATACTGTTAGTGAATGGGTTATTCACCCTGGGGAGGTGAAGTCATTACTCAGTTATCATTTTGATTCCTAATAAAAGAAAGTAGAATCCTTCAGAGCACCACAGAGCTCTGACTCTCTCAGGGAGTCCAGGGGCTATTGCAGGTCAGCAAGCTTTATTTTTAATGATCCTTCTAGTTTTCTGCTGCCATTATAAGTCACCTGAAGAAATAAGAATTATGGTTAGATTTTCTTGGCTATTCCTAATAGTACTGAAATGTCACTTGGGCTTGTGACATTCTGACACTGTCATAAAATACCTTAAGTGTACTACAAATTACCATTGCTAAGCTGCAACTCACTTGTCCCTAGATAGCTTACTATTGCTCCTTATTCAGAAAGTAAAACAAAGACTGCTACGCAAGACTGATGTGCGTGAAAATAGCACATGCCTATTCTTAAACAAAAGAGAAAATGCACATGCAGATTCCTCATTAATACCACATGTGATACTCTTCTAGTTCTTTAAGACATTTTTAGTGGTTTCAAAAGGAATAATATTAATATCATCCTCTATCATAGAAGGTATACAATGTAGGCATTTGAAAGAACTGTATGCATGACCACAAAGACTGAAATGGCTCTAGATATCTCCTAAATTAAAATATTTCTTAAGGCTTTCTGTTGCACTTACGGAAACAAAGTGCTTGACTACAGGAGATACAGAAATAAGTTGCCTAAAGGTTGTCTATGGCCCAGTAGAGAGGAGATAAGATAAGATAAATACATAAATATAAAACCATAAGGAATACTGTAATTCATGCCACTTGGGGAGCATAGAGGAAAGACAATTGATGTTCAGTTGGAAAAGTCAAGAAAGAGGTTTATGAAGTCGGTATTAATAATATGTGAGATAGTCCTTAAAGAAGATTGGATAGCAAAGATGAGAATGGGGGGCTTCCTAGGCAAAGGAAACCGTGAAAAAGTGATACAGGCATGCAGTGTTGTCAAATAAAAAAAAAGTGTTTTAATTTGGGTGGAATGTGGAAAACATAGGGTAGTATCAGGGACAGATAAAGAATTGCTCTGAAATAGTAATAACTATATTTAAAAGACTGGTTTATATAAAAATATGTACATGAATGTTCAGATCAGCAATATTCACAATATCCAAAAGGTAGAAATAACCCAGTGTCCATCAACTGATGAATGGATAAGCAAAATGTGGTATATCCATACAATGGAATATTACTCAGCCATGGAAAGGAATGAGGTATTGATACATGCTGCAACATGCATGGGCCTTTAAAACATTATATTATAAGCAGTGCACGGTGGCTCATGCCCGTAATCCCAGCACTTTGGGAAGCCGAGGTGGGTGGATCACAAGGTCAGGAGATCGAGACCATCCTGGCCAACATGGTGAAACCCCATCTCTACTAAAAATACAGAAATTTGCCAGGTGTGGTAATGGGCACCCGTAGTCCCAGCTACTTGGGAGGCTGAGGCAGGAGAATCACTTGAACCTGGGAGGCAGAGGTTGCAGAGAGCCATGATCATGCCACTGCACTCCAGCCTGGGGACAGAGTGAGACTCTGTCTCAAAAAAAAAAAAAAAAAAATTATAATAAGTGAAAGAAGCCAGATGCAAAAGGCCACATATCATATGATTCCATTTATGTAAAACATCCACAGTAGACAAATCATAGAGACAGAAAAAAGACTGGTGGTTGCCCAGGGTTGGGGAGAGGCGAAGGGGGAGAGACTGTTTAATGGGTACAGGTTTCCTTCTTGGGTAATAAAAATGTTCGAAACTTGTTAGTGGTGATGATTGCATAACATTGTGAATGTACTAAATGCCACTGAATTATACTCTTTTAAATGATTAAAATGATTAATTTTATGTTATGTAAATTTTACCTAAATTTTTAAAAGACTTTGGGATGTTTGCCTATGGAAAATGAACTTGATGAAGAAGTCATGAAGCAGACATTGAAAGTTTTTGAGCCAGATATTATCAAGGTCTGAGCTGCAAGGGAGGTAAATCTGGCTATATTATATAGGATGAAAGGAACAAAGAGATACTAAAAGCAAGGAGATCAATTAAGAAGTTTTTGGAAACCCATTGATAAGCGCAAGAGAAAAGCCCAATCAGAGTGTTTGCAATGAGAATGGGAAGATAAGGAGGTTAAGGTAAAACTCATTTCAGAGAAAATATGTGGGACTAGAAAACTGATCTGATAGGGAGAGGCTGACAGGTGTGGACTGGGGAGTGGCATTCAGAGGCTAAAACAAGGATTTTGGACTAGGATAACAGAAAAAATTAAGCCATTAATAGAAATAGGAAAGTTAAGTGGAAAGACTGGTTTAACTTAGGTTCTTGACATGGTGAGTTTGAAGTACTCCATCAAGGTTGATGGCCGTTGCCTTGGGAACGTGCTACTGGAGGAAGCAACTAAATTCTACTATTAGCCTGATTTCCTTACTCATGGCCTTTCTGAGACCTGAGTAGATTTTTTTTCCTGGTCACACTGTGCAATTTAAAATTTCATGTTTCTTCCAGATTCCAAGAGAGCAGCATAGCAAGAAAAACAGGTTACAAAGAAATAACAAGACCTCTGAGCAGAGAGAGATTTGTTATGTAGATGATACAAGTATTATCTCCTCGCCTTTCTCTAATATATCTAGTATCTCCTTGCCTCTCTCCTTTTTAAAATTGGACACCATAGCCTTCTACATCTGCTGTTGCTTCTTTTTCTCCAGTGAACCAAAGGAGCAGAATATGAGAAAATTAATTCCTTGGACATCCACACTTGCCTCTAAAAGTCGATTAGCTTTCCCAGTTGAAAGAGATGGTAAAATCAGGTACCCAAGCGAAGCAGTCCAGGTGTGAATGGTGTTAACTTCCTTGCACATGCCTTCTGCGCTCTCTTATTCATAGAGAATAACCAAGATAGCAAAGAAAAGGCCTGCCCTGTTCCTTTATATTCTGCTATCTTTCCAGCTCTGTAACTAGAAAGCCGAGCAACATAAGGCCTGCTTCTACCAAACCAATACTCAGTGGGCTGCTCTAACTTCCGGGCTAGCAGATGTAGTAGATTTCTGATTTGTGACCCTTCTTTCTGTTATCCCCATACACTATACACTGTTTTTTTGTTGTTGTTGTTGTTGTTTTTTGCAGAGATGGCCAGCCTGAACTGTATTTTAAATAGCATTATAGGGCTGGGTGCGGTGGCTCATGCCTGTAATCCCAGCACTTTGGGAGGCCAAGGCAGGAGGATTGCTTGAGGCCAGGAGTTCAAGACCAGCCTAGGCAACATAGCAAGATCCCATCTCTACTAAAAACTTTTAAAAGTAGCCAGGTGTGGTGGCGTGCACCTGTAATCCCAGCTATTCAGGAGGCTGAGGCTAGAGAATCTCTTGAGTCCAGGAGGTCAAGGCTACAGTGAACCATGATTGTGCCACTGCACTCTAGCCTGGGCAACAGAGGGAGACCCTGTCAGACAAACAAATAAGTAATTAACTATTATAGTAAATGTCAGTGTTCTTAGGGACAAATGCTGAAGTATCTAGGGGTGAGCATCCTTATGTCTAAAACTTACTCTCAAATAATAAATGGTCACGGAGAGAAAGGGGGAAAACAGAAGTGGTAAGGTGTTAGCAACTGTTGAATCTAAGTGGAGGGCAAATGAGTGTTCATTGTACTCTTTCAACTAAAAAGTTTGTGGGAGAAGGTAGTTCTCCTTGAAGATTTAAAAAGGAAATCTTTAAAAATGACAGTTATTCTAAAATATAGCCTGTAACATTTGGGAAGAATAACCTGATAAGTAGAGATGATTAGTCTCTAGCAATTTCTAGACTCCCTGCTGTGGAATATTAGTTTTCTGCTTTTAGAAAAAGGTGTCCCCATATCCAGCTTTCAACTCCAGATAACAGTAGTTGGAAATTGGAAACAGTTCATTTATGTCATCCAATCCTTCTTTGTTACCTGACTTATAAAAAAACGTTTGTTTCTTAAAGTAAAAGACCACATTGTACATCCATTACTTACCAACAGGGAATCTGTCTGCCTTTAGTCTACAGAGACTGGTATATAAACCTTTGGAATTAATTCCTTTGTGCATCCTCTCAATCAGAGTGCTGGCTTTTTTTTTTTTTTTTTTTTGCTTTTGTATGGAATATTGTTTTACAGTGTTCACTATAGCTGTCCGAGGAGGCTTCCAGTGTCATGAGCACAGGCACACTATCTTGTCTGTTTTCACATTTTTAAAAGATAAAACAAGGTTCAAACCACACATTCTCTGTGAACTGCTAAAGATTCGGAAAAAATTACTTTCTTTTCTCTTGACCTGGATTGACAAGAAGCACACCTACAGGAGGCAAAAAGATGAGTGAATCCCTTTTAAAGACCCTGGTAATGAAGCCCTCAGGGAATTGCTGTGTATGGTAGAATTTACAGCGGCTTCTGGGGACGAACAGTGTGGCAGGAAGAGGTTCAGGACTGCTGGCTGTTGAAATATAGATTCCATTTATTTTATATCAGCCTATTTTGGGCCTCTGTGAGAAAGTTATTTTAATAATATCTTGCTCTGGCTGGCCGCGGTAGCTCATGCCTGTAATCCCAGCACTTTGGGAGGCTGAGGTGGGCGGATCACCTGAGGTCAGGAGTTTGAGACCCCCTGGCTAACATGACAAAACCCCGTTGCTACTAAAAATACAAAAATTATCCGGGCATGGTGGTGGGCACCTATAATCCCAGCTACTAGGGAGGCTGAGGTAGAAGAATCACCTGAACCTGAGAGGCGGAGGTTGCAATGAGCCAAAATCATGCTATTCCACTTCAGCCTGGGGAACAGAGTGAGACTCCATCTCAATAATAATAATAATAATAATATCGTGCTCTGCTAGAAATACACATGATAAGTGGCAGATGTCAGAACAAAAGGGAAAAGTTGCAGTCCATTCTCCTCGAGACTTATGGAGTTTACATAGTTGTTCTCTTTCAGCCTTTGAAGTAAACTCTGATGCACATAGAAGCACAAATTGAAAAAGACATTAGACATAGGCCAGACCAATGATCCTCAAACAAATCAGAATCACAGGGGTAGGCTATGGAGAATCTGCATTTTTCGCAAGCTACCCAGGTGATTCCAATACATCCAGCCCAGCATTTGTGAGAGCCCAGCATCTGGGAACTTCTGGTCTGGTCTGGTGTTCTACAGATCAAGAAATGAAGGCCTATATGAAAATGTAAAAATTATTCAAGTTATTAACCAATGAAGGACTAGAAACCATATTTTCTGGCTCCCGACATATCCATCTTCCCAGGTCACAATGCCTCTTGAAGTGTTCACAATTAAGATCTTAGGCCTCTTGCTGTAATCAGTAGACAAGGCCTTTAATCCCTGAAATTTTGAGGTGTATATCTTGAAATCTCTCTGGAGATCTGTTAACTTCCATTCTAAGGTCTTTTCCTTTAGACGCACTGCTTTTAAGGTTGAAGCACTTAATGACACTAATTCTTCTCTGCCCTAGCCTTTTGTTGTTTAATTTTCATGAAATCATTGAATTTGTTTTCTATAGATGGAAGCTTAGGTTCCCTTCTTTAGTGTATTTATAAATAGAAGGTGGGTGAGAAAATGAAAATATGCCATTGTTCAATATGGGTAAAAATTATATGTAAGGCATCAGCTAAGGGCTCTACTTTACCTGCATACTAGCTCACAACCAAAAACATCCAGCTTTCCTAGAACTAGGAGTGAGTAAAATTTGTTTTTCCTGTACATTCCCTGAATAAGTAGTACATAACCAATACATATAAAGAAAAAGCTTCATCCATTTATTCATTCACTCAGACACTGATCTCGACTTGGGATACAGTTGTGAGCAAGAGAAAATTTCCCTGCTTTCATGGAGCTTGGGAGATTGTAGACGAAGCATATCTAAAACAGTATTGTGTAGCTAGGTGCAGTGGCTCACACCTGTAATCCTAGCACTTTGGGAGGCCAAGGCAGGAGGATCAGTTGCATCCAGGAGTTCGAGACCAGCCTGAGCAACATAGTGAGACCCCATCTCTATAAAAAATTAAAAATTAACCAGGCATGGTGGTATATAACTGTAGCCCCAGCTACTCAGGAGGCTGAGGCAGGAGGATCGCTTGAACCTGAGAGGTTGAGGCTGCTGTGAACTGTGATTATAGCACTGCACTCAGCCTGGGTAACAGACAGAGTAAGACCCTGTTTCATCAACCAATCAAACAGTCAGTCAATCACAATACTTTGTAACCTCCTAGAATATAAATTCCAAGAGGTCACACATTTTGATCTGTTCTGTTCATGCCTGTGTCTGTAGCGCCTAAGCAGTGTCTGACTCATAGTAAGTGCTGAGTGAGTATTTGTTAAATGAATGAGCAACCAAGAGGTGTAACAGAAACTATCGCTCCTCCCAAATTAACTATCTTACAAAAAGAATAAGGATAGTATTTAATGAGAAATGTCATTTATGTAGGAATCTAAATCATCATTTATTTTTATCTAACTTGACATATTTTTATTTATTTATTTTTCGAGACAGGGTCTCATTCTGTCACCCAGGCTGGAATGCAGTGGCGCAATCACAGCTCACTGCAGCCTTGACCTCCTGGACTTAATCAATTTGCCCACCTCAGCCTCCTAAGTAGCTGGGATTACAGGTGCGCGCCACCATGCCTGGTTGATTTTTGCTGCGTTGTTGTTGTTGTTGTTGTTTGTAGAGACAGGTTTCTCACCATGTTGCCCAAGCTGATCTCAAACTCTTGTGCTCATGTGATCTGCCCGCCTTGGTCTCCCAAAGTGTTGGAATTACTGGTGTGAGCCACCATGCCTCGTCAGTATATTTTTATAAGCTCTAAAGCTTTTTGTGAGAAAACACCATATCAGAATGTCTATTGTCAGGTATGTTTGGCATATTTAGATATTATACCCATATATGAGCTGGAAATATATGTGTGTGTGTGTGTGTGTGTGTGTGTGTGTGTATATATAAATACACATATATATACACACACACACATACATATAATATATGTATTACATACCTATAAAAGTTTAAATATTTACCAGAGTTTTTCCTAAAATAAATGATACTTCTATGTATAAGCTAAAGTGATCAAGAGTAAAATGATTTCATAGAGCTAGATTGTTTATTGTGACAAAATGAAAAGGATATTCGGGTGAGCCACATATCAATAGTTGCATGTTCAGATTATAATGGCTGTGGTAACGGTGTTGTCATTTTATGTAGGCTTCTGCTCTCTCAGCTTTCAAAACATTGTAGAGCTGATGTTGAGCAGATCTAGATTGTATCCATGGAATTTCTCTGCCGTCATCCCCAACAATGTGTCCCTACTGGGTGACAGGGTAGTGGCCAAGCTAAGAAGACAAAGTAAAGTGAGAGAGTTTGAGGTTTGCAAATAAGTTGTGATTAAGCACAGGTAATTCAAAGTACTAGAATTTTCTAAGATGATTAGTCTATAAACAAAGTATGGGATGGGAAAAAATCACAGAAATTTGTGATAGGGCTACTCTAGATGTCCTTATCAGTAAAGAATATTATATTCATTCTTCTTACCTGTTGAATTTTTTTGAGACAGAGTGGGAGGTGGCTCAATGCAGCCAAAAGGAAAATTCCACCCCTAAGTCATTGTCAGTCATAGTTTCTCCATGGTTTGCCTTTCAGTCTTCAAGTACAGAAGTTCAACTTTCTAACTTTCAACAAACGCTACTTTCAACACACTTAAGCACTGCATGATAAGCACTGAACGATGAGAATATGGAGAGAGCATGAAGAGGAGATGGTTAGAAGAGAGGCAACACTGACAGTGAGGAAATGACAGATGTGCTCAGGGTTGAGTTGTTTGACCGCAGGAACAATTCTCTAGGACTCCCAGTTTGTGCTTCTGTGAGTGGAAGAAAACACACTCAAAAGTGTTTGTTACAGTCTCTCAAAAATAGTCAACACAGGACATTTCTATGACCCAACATGCAAGGATTTCTCCCCATCAACAAGCAAGCAATCACTTAAGCAAGCCGACACCAGCTGAGTGTCTCTAACTTACTTTTATTTTGACACTTCTTTTTTTTTTTTTTTTTTTTTTGAGATGGGGGTCTCACTTTGTTGCCTAGGCTGGAGTGGAGTGATATTCACAGGCACAATCATAGCTCACTGCAGCCTCGAACTCCTGACCTTAAGCAATCTTCTCACTTCAGCCTCCCAAGTAGCTGGGACAACAGGCGCGTACCATATTTTGACACTATCTACCTGGAGATAGTGTCAGATCCCACAGGTTGAGAGCTCAAGACTGCACCACCCCTTACCCCACCCCCACCTTCAGATGCCAGTCACAAGCTCCAGGTTACCTGTGCTTCTGATTGACCCGCTATAAAGTGGGGATCCCACGACCACTTCCTTGGGTTCAGTTAATTTGCTAGAGCAGCTCCCAGAACTCAGGGAAACACTTACTTTCTTTTTCACAGCTATGTGAATTTTGGAACAGAAACACTTATACTTACCAATTTATTTAAAGAATATTACAGAGAACACAGATGAGAAGATGCATAAGTTAAGACAAGTGGGAAGGGGCGTGGAGTTTTCCATTTCCTCTCCAGTGCACCACCATATAGAAACCTCCGTGTGTTCAGCTCCCCAGAAGTTCTCCAAATTCTGTGTTTTTATGGAACAAATTTTTGCGTTTTTATGGAAGCTTCATTACATAGGTATGATTGATTAAGCCATTGGCCATTGGTGATCAACTTAACCTTCAGCCCCTCTCCCCTCCCCAGAAATTTGGGGGTGGGCTGAAAGCCCTAACCTTCTAATCCTGTCTTGGTCTTTGCCATGACCAGTCCCCATCCTGAAGTCAGGAGTTGCCAGCCATCAGTCAGCTCGTTAACATACAAAAAGGCATCACTTGGTGAGTTTCTGAAGATTTTAGGAGTTGTATGCCAGAAAACTGGACTATGACCAAATATATATTTCAGAATATCCTAGTGTCATTTGAAAAGTGCTGCGCTTGAGCAATTCATAGTAGTCAGCAAAAGACAAGGAAAAGGATGGACAGTGGAAGAAGTGGAAAACTTGTGACCACAGGATCAGCCTCAATGTCAGATGTCCATTAACCTAAATGAATTCAAGAGTCAGCTGCGAGTTTGAGAACTGAAAGACTAAGCATGTTGGGAAAGTGCTGCTGCTGAAATTTTGGTCACAGGCCATCTGTGGATTATTCGTAAGATCAAGGCCAGTCCATATTTGGACAATATCAAAGTGAGTAGCTAGGTCATAAGTGAGCAATACAGATGTGTTCAGGGCTTCCCTACCACTTCTGCAGAAATTACTATGGTGGGAGTTTCAGTGTAGACAAAAACTATTTTGGGAAAAGATGCCCATAAACAGACAAACGAATAAATATAAAATATCTAAGCAGAAAGACTAACAGCTTGGTTTTAAAATTTCTTTAAGAACTCACTCATATTCCTGTTGGTACAATGCATCTCAGTACTAAGTTCAAACTCTTCTTAGTTCTCTGAAAATCCTAGAACACTAAAAAACTTCAAAAAGCAGACTGAAGACCTTATTCTTTTTATAGCAGATTGATTGTAGAGGCCTTTTGTTTCACTGAAAATGTTTATCACAATTTTAGAGTGGTTTGTGATGGTGCCAACAACTATGCGTGAACAGTGTTTTTTAAGTTTCTTACTATGAAAATAAGAAAAACAAAGGCTGGTCTCAGTGGCTCATGCCTGTAATCCCAACACTTTGGGAGGCTGAGGTGGGTGGATCACATGAGGTCAGGAGTTCAAGACCAGCCTGGCCAACATGGCGATACCTTGTCTCTACTAAAAATACAAAAATTAGCCGGGCGTGGTGGTGGGTGCCTGTAATCCCAGCTATTCAGGAGGCTGAGACAGGAGAATCACTTGAACCTGGGAGGGGGAGTTTGGAGTGAGCTGAGATACACCACTGCACTCTAGCCTGGACGACAGAGAAAGACTCCATCTCAAAAATAAAAAATTAAAAAAAAAAATTGCAGTCATCTTCAGAAAAATTTTTAAAAGGTTCTAAAGCAGGAAGAAGGGTCAGGACCAATTTTTTTTTTTTTTTTTTTGAGACAGGATCTCACTCTGTCACCCAGGTTGGAGTGTAGTGGTGCAACTATGGCTCACTACAGCCTCAACCTCCCAGGCTCAGGCAGTCCTCTCACCTCAGCCTCCCGAGTAGCTAGGACTACAGGCGCATACCACCACACCCAGCCAATTTTTTTATTTTTTGTAGAGATGGAGTCTCACTATGTTGCCAGAACTGGTCTTGAACTCACGGGCTCAAACAATCCTCTTGCCTCGGCCTCCCAAAGTGCTGGGATTACACGCATGAGCCACTGTGCCCAGCTTTAGGACCAATATTATAAACTTTTTTTTTCTCTCATGGAAGTAATCTGCCTATGTTAATTACCTGTATAATGTAAATTTGGACTCTGGAACAAAATGGTCTTGAGACCTAACCTGTTTGTAAGTTGGAGAACTCTTGTTCTATGCAGAAGTGGCAGGAGAAATTTTATTCTGAAGTCTGCAAAACACAAACTGACCTGCCAGCAAAAACTAACCCTGGTTGTTATGTTAAGATTTTTTTTTTTTTTGAGACGGAGTCTTGCTCTGTCACTCAGGCTGGAGTGCAGTGGCGTGATCTCAGCCCACTGCAGTCTCTGCCTCCTGGGTTCAAGTGATTTTCTTGTCTCCTCAGCCTTCTGAGTAGCTGGGATTACAGGCACCTGCCACCACGCCTGGCTAATTTTTGTATTTTTAATAGAGACGGGGTTTCACCATGTGGGCCAGGCTGTCTCGAACTCCTGACCTCAGGTGATCCGCCTGCCTTGCCTCCCAAAGTGCTGGGATTACAGGCGTGAGCCACCGCACCCAGCTGAATTTACAGCATTACTAAGAGTGAAACAGCCTGACATTTTGTGCCTCCTGAATTGTTGGAGTATGTAATATTTCCACATAAAGTATTTTTGCCAAAAATGTTTAACCTAAATCTTAGCAGCCTTCTCCAGACCCAACTTTCAGTTTACAAGCAAAACAGAAACAAGTTAAATGATGCAATGAAGAAAGAAGAAAAAGGGATTTTATAAAACAGCTATCCTTGTCTTCTCAAAAAGTCAATGGTTTTTATGAAAAGAAGCATGGCTTTTATTTTCATTTTGTTAAAAATTGGGAGAGACTAGTCTAGGCAAAAAAGAAGAAATGATGATAATAAATAAAAGGCAACAAAAGAGACATAAAAACCAGAATGCAATGTGTGAATCTTGATTAATTCTGGTTTGGGGGAAAAAAGCTATAAAAGATACTCTTGGAACAGTTGGAGAAGTTTGAATATAGATTTGTGTTAGACGATATGGCATTATTGTGAGTTCATTAATTTTGATTGTGGTCATGGGGTGATGTATGAGATGCTGTATGTATATAAGATACATGCTGAAGCATGTGACGTTAAGAGTCGTGACATCCACTCCTGCCAGATCTAGGTAGTGTCTGTGAGTGCTCAGTGACCTGTTCGTTTAATTTTTCTATATGCTTGCAATTTACATGGATTATAATATATAGTTCAATATGCATATTAAATAGAGAGAGGGAAAGGGGGACAGAGAAGCTGAGTTCTATTCTTTGAGAAGCAAAAATTATAGAAGCACTAAACTTTTAGAGAAGTAACAAGTTAATTTCCCCCTCTTCTTTTGTAGGCTCAAGAAAAAGGAAGATTGGACTATGCTAAGGTAGGCTGATTTTATACATACTGTACTATTTTACACATTTCAATTTGGTGTTTGGCTTCGTTTGTATTTGAAAGGTCAAAAGAGAATGATCACATTGAGAGCTGAGGGACATTTCCTGTTCAGTAACAGGCCAATAGCATGTGGAATAAGGTTCATTCAACAAGAAGTCTATTTATTATTGAGTACCTGTTTCATTCCAGACATTGTATGAGGTATTGAGAATACAACGGTCAACTAGATGAAGTCTTTTCTTTCAGGATATTTACAATTCTAGTGGGGAAAATCAATAATTAAATAAAGGACTGAATAAATAATGTAATGTCAAGTGTCAGTAAGTGTGATGAGGAAAAATAAACAGTAAAATCACTAGCCATTGTTGAAAGATGCCTATGGGCTGTGGATGGAAGACAACCTTTAGGGCCATCAGATAATACCTAGAAAGCACCTTACAGGACAGACTTGAACTCTCAAAGGCAGGAGTTCTCACATCACCTGTGGAACTTTTGAAAACACATGTGCCTAGGTACCACTGCATCAGACCCTCTTTCACCAAGATCAGAATGCCCTGATGGAGAGAGCGGTACAGGGGCAGGCTGGAGTGGTTTGAAAATGTCTCCACAGATAATTCTGACACACAGCCCTGGTTAAAAACTGCTGCGGGAGGTCAGATTTCAGTGCATCAGTACAGGCCTAGGAACACCCTTGGGTCACGTTCTGTTTTCCCCTCAGGGACAAGTGGAACATTCAGCAGGTGTATGGCATGTGTACAGCTGCTTGGCTAAAAGAACATGTCAACCATCTGATTTATGCAACAATCAGGAATATCCAGGATGTTAGCACACCTGCACTCCAAAGACAGGGAGGGAGAAACATGACCCAGAAGGGCTCTGCTTGCCGTGGGACAACCAAAACCCTCAAGGGCCTCTCCAGAGCTGACCTGGAACCTCGCACTCTCCTGGCAGCCTAGTGGGGCACACCCATGGCCCCCGCCTTTACTCTTTTTTCCTTGCTGAAAATAAAGTCTCTTCTTTTTTTTTTTAACAATTACAAAATAGATTTACTTTGAACCACTGGTTCTTATACCCAGGAACATATGTCAGAATTACCTATGGAGATTTTAAAAAATCCGTAAGTCCAGGTCTCCTGCTTGGAGAAGGTTGCAAATCGGGTCAGGACCCGAGTGTTTCTAAAAAGCTCTTCAGGTAGCTCTGATGTTTCCTTCCGGTTGAATCACTGAGTTTAGGTTGACTGGGATACTTTGGTTTTTGGGGTTTGGGGGCCATTTGCGGGAGGGTGTGGGAAGCTTTTCTCACAGATTTACTAGGAGCAGCAAATAACTTGGTCTCTGGCTTTTTTTGGAGTCTGTCTCAGGTCTTTTCTCCCCAGTTAAGGATTTTTTTTCCTTCACTGCCTCTTCTTTGATTTTTGACTTTTTCCCTGGGCCTTTCCCTGGGGTCTCAGATTCTGCAGCTTTTGGGGTCTCAGAGGCTGTCAAGTCCTTTCTCTTCCTCCCATGAGGAGTGTTGGGACAGTCTCTCCTTTTATCTGCCTCACATACTTTTGCCTCCTTCAAGAAAAACTAGATAATAGGAGCACCTCTAAACCAAGGGCTTCCATATCTGTCACTCTGTCTTAGATGTGTACTTGAGCCTCATCATATACCCAAACAAAGGCTGTGGACTTACCCTCTTGAGTCTCCCACAGGCATAAGAGCCCAGTGCATCTTAAACTAAACTAAACATCTTTTCTGACATCTCTGGCCTTTCTGTTGCTGTTGTTTAATGACTATTTTTTACAGCAGTTTTAGGTTGACAGCAAAAGTGAGTGAAAAGTAGAGTTCCTATAGCCCCTGACCCCATACACATGCAGCCTCCCTCACTATCAGCATCCCACACCAGAGAAGCACATTGTTACAACTGATGAATCTAAGGCCGGATGCAGTGGCTCATACCTCTAATCCCAGCATTTTGAGAGGCTGAGGTGGGAGGACCACTTGAGCCCAGAAGTTCAAGACCAGCCTGGATAACATGGCGAAACCCTGTCTGTACAAAACAGTGTAAAAATTAGCTGGGTGTGGTGATGAGCACTTGTAGTTGCAGCTACCTGGGAGGCTGAGGTGGGAGGATTGCTTAAGCCTGGGAGCAGAGGTTTCAGTGAGCTGAGATCATGCTGCTGCACTCCAGCCCGGGTGACAGAGTGAGACCCTGTCTCAAAGAAAAAAAAATTGATGAGTCTACATTGGTGCATCGTTATTACCCAAAGTCCATATATTGCATTAGGGAGGTTGCAGTCCTTGGTGCTGGACCTCTGAGCCTTTTTTCTTATCCTCTTTCCTGTGATTAGCACTGTCATCCCACCAGCCAACCATGTGAGAAACTTATCATGTGAGAAACCGCTCTTACTCCCCACCTCGTGTTCCATGACCAAGTCATACCAGTTTTATAGCCTATATTTTCTCGACTCCAACTCCTCCTCTTGGTCTCTCTTCCATTCCTCGTGCTCATAGTCTCTTCATCTGAACCACTGAAAAAGCTATTGCTCAGTCTCCACTGCCTCTCTTTTGTCCCCACAGATCTTTACCAGCCAGAGTGGCTATCTAAACCACCAATCTGACAGTTTCCCTCTTCAGCTTAAAACCTTTCATTGCTCTAGGCCAGGCACGGTGGCTCACGCCTGTAATCCTAGCACTTTGGGAGGTGGAGGCAGGCCGATCACGAAGTCAGGAGATCGAGACCATCCTGGCTAACACGATGAAACCCCGTCTCTACTAAAAATACAAAAAATTAGCCGGGCGTGATGGCGGGCGTCTGTAGTCCCAGCTACTCGGGAGGCTGAGGCAGGAGAATGGTGTGAACCCAGGAGGTGGAGCTTGCAGTGAGCCGAGATCACGCCACTGCACTCCAGCCTGGGCAACAGAGCAAGACTCCGTCTCAAAATAAAAAACCCTTCATTGCTCCGTGTTGTCTATCCGGCACATTCGGAGCTTGCTGGGTTGGCATATACAGGGCTGTGTGATCTCTCCCCTAAAGGGAACCTCCAGCTTCATCTCCCATGGTCCTGCAGCAGCACCACGTTTCATAAAGCATACTGCTTCTGTTCTCTGCGCCTTCACTCATGCTGTCCCCTCTGCTTAGAATGTCCTGCCGTCTCTATCTGGCTCCCTCTGCTCATCCTATGAAGCTTAATTTAGGATTGTCTCCTATAGCAAATCCTCTGTGGTTCCCCAGGCTGGATTAGATGCTTTCCTCAGTTCCTCAATACACTATGCATTTCTCAGTCACTGCTCTTACTCTGTTGTATTATAATGATCCATTTATGAGACAGATCCTAGACTGTGAGCTCTTGGAGGGCAGAGACAGTTTCTTTTTTCTCTTAGTATATCTGGTACCCAACACAGTACTTGACAGTAAGTGTCGAGTGAATGAGCAAGTAAGCGAGTGAACAGAGGCCATGAGTAAGAAAATAGAAAACACACGCAGTAAGTTGGGGAGAAGCAACCTGCTGCAGGAGGAAATCGGGGATAAGGCATTGGTTCTCAAGGCAGAGAGGAAAGGAAAGTGTTTGACACAGTTTGCGGATATCAACAGGGTTAAGAAGATTGCTTAGGAAGGTTGTAGTAAACTAGTTTGAAGATAAAGACTGGGATTTTTACTGTGGTAGTGACAGAAAGCTAACATATGAATAAAAAGGTAAGGGAAAAGAGTGACAATTGGACATTGATGCTTATTTTGTTTTATTTATTTATTTTTTTAGAGATGGGGTCTCACTCTGTCACTCAGGCTGGAGTGCAGTGTCACAATCAGCTTACTGCAGCCTCCCACTCCTGGGCTCAAATGATCCTCTTGCCTCAGACTCCCAAGTAACTAGGACTACAGATATGTGTCACCACACCCGGCTATTTTTTTTATTTGTTTGTTTGTTTATTTATTTATTTATTTATTTTTTAAGAAACAGGGTCTCGCTGTTACCCAGACTGGTGATGCTTTTTTTATGACTCAAAGAATGCCTCTAGGGTTTCTTATCACAGAAGCACTTGACAATGGAAGAGATTTCCACTGGAAAATGGCAAAGAGAAAAATATGATGCACAAATAAGAGCACCACTGGACCAAGCAATGGCTCTGCCACCAACTCACTGCAAAATCTGGGAACAGCCACTGTGTTAGTCTGTTCTTGCAGCGCAATAAAAAAATACCTGGCTGGGGCTGGGCACAGGGGCTCACACCTGTAATCCCAGCACTTTGGGAGGCCATGGGAGTGGACCACCTGAGGTCAGGAGTTTGAGACCAGCCTGGTCAACATGGTGAAACCCCATCTCTACTAAAAACACAAAAATTAGCCGGGTGTGGTAGCACGTGCCTGTAATCCTAGCTACTCGAGAGGCTGAGACAGGAGAATTGCTTGAACCCCAGTGGCACAGGTTGCAGTGAGCCAAGGTCATGTCTTTGCATTCCAGCCTGGACAACAGAGCAAGACTCTGTCTAAAAAAAAAAAAAGAAAAAAATATATGTCTGGGTATAGTGGCCAACACTTTGGGAAGCCAAGGCAGGAGCACTTGAGCTCAGGAGTTTGAGACCAGCCTGGGCAATATGGCAAAATCCTGTCTCTAAAAAAAATACAAAAATTAGCCAGATATGTTGGTGCACACTCATAGTCCCAGCTACTCAGGAGGCTGAGGTGGGAGGATTGCTTGAGCCTGAGAGGCAGAGGTTGCAGTCAGCTGAGATTGTGTCACTGCACTCCCTGCTAAAAATATAAAAAAATAGCTAGGTATGGTGGTGCACACCTATAGTCCTGGCTACTCAGGAGCCTGAGGTAGAGGATCACCTGACCCCAGGAAATTGAGGCTGTAGTGAGTTGTGATCACGCCACTGTATACCAGCCTGGGCAACAGGAGTGGGAGTGAGAGCCTGTCTCAAAAAAAAAATAAAAAAGAAAAGAGGTTTAATTGGCTTATGGTTCTGCAAGTATATAAGAAGCATAGTGCTGACATCTACTTCTGGTGAGGCTTCTGGTGAGCTTAGAATCATGGCACGTGGCAAAGAGTATTGGGCATGTCACATGGCAAGAGAGGGGAGGTGCCACACACTTTTAAACAACCAGATCGTTCATGAACTCACTGAGTGAGAACTCACTCGTCACCAAGGGCATGGCGCTAAGCCATTCATGAGGGATCAGACCCCCTGACCCAAACACCTCCCGCTAGGCCCACCTCCAGCAATGGAGGTCACTTTTCAACATGAGATTTGGAGGGGATAAAACATCCAAACCAAATTGTTCACTTAATCTCTTTGGTCTTTTCTTAGTTTCCTCAGTACAAAATGAGCAGTTTAGAGTAGTGCTATTCTATTCCCTAGGCCCATTCTAAATCTGGGAGAAGACATTCTTATCCTGAGGTCCAGACACACTCCTTCACCCAACCAACATTTATTTAATATATTTTTAAATTTAATTTTTTTTTTTTTTTTTTGAGACAGGGTCTCACTCTGTCACCCAAATTGGAGTGCAGTGGCACAACCTTAGCTCACTGAAACTTCCGCTTCCTGGGGTCAAGTGATTCTCCAGCCTCAGCCTCCCAAGTAGCTGGAACTACAGGTGCAAGCCACCAATGCCCAGCTAATTTTTGTATTTTTTGTAGAGACAGGGTTTTACCACATTGCTCAGGCTGGTCTCGAACTCCTGAACTCAAAGCGATCTGCCCGCCTCAGCCTCCCAGAGTGCTGGGATTCCAGGCATGAGCTACCTCAGCCATCCTTTATTTGATGGTAATATATTTGAGGCACTATGCTAGTGCCAAGACAACCACCATGAACACGACTGCCAGGGTTTGCCATCACAAGCTCCCTTGACTCCAGCTTCCCTATCTAAAGTGACCTCTCCACCTTTGCTCTGTTTTTTTCTCCTTAACATTTATCATAACATAAAATTATCATTTTGTATTTAAGTGCATGTTTATTTCTTCTTCCACTAGCATGTAAAAGATCTAAAGGCAGGTGCTTTGGTGGCCTTGCTCATGGTTGCATCACCCTCCCTAGCACAGGCTTACATAGGAGTGCTTGACAAATATGTGTGCACGAGTATTACATTCGTGTTATGTTAGGAGACTTATAGGAGGTTAGGAGAGGTCTGGGATCGAGGACCGTAGACTCAAATTAGTCATTTTAAGAGTTTTTTTTTTTTTTTTTGAGATGGAGTTTCACTCTTGTTGCCCAGGCTGGAGTGCAATGGCACAATCTCGGCTCACTGCAACCTCTGCCTCCTGGGTTCAAGCAATCTCCTACCTCAGCCTCCTGAGCAGCTGGGATTACAGGCATGGGCCACTACACCCAGCTAATTTTTGTATTTTTAGTAGAGATGGGGTTTCTCCATGTTGGTCAGGCTGGTCTCGAACTCCTGACCTCAGGTGATCCGCCCACCTCGGCCTCCCAAAGTGTTGGAATTACAGGCGTGAGCCACCACAACCAGCCTTAAGAGTATATTGACTGTGTAATACATTCCATCCCAAAGTTGCGTAAGGTTGTCTTTTCAAGTGCCCTGTAATAGTATTTCTCATGCCAGTAAATAGAAACCCACCCCTCCTTGAATATGTAGTGCTGTTCTGATATTTAAAGACATAACTTGATTTAGGTAATTAATCCAGACCTATCATCCTTCCACAGACTTAAACCCAAGTAACACAGAGAAGAAAGATTATATCTTTCTCTACTAAGTCTTGGGGAGATGTCTGCAGTATTATGTCTTATGCAGTATGTTATGAACTCTTGGCAATGCATCTCGTGACCTAAAGTCTACTCCTCCCTGCTTTGTGCGTTCTGCTTTCTGTGGTCATGATGTTCAGGCTAATACAGGCATCACGCTTAGTGGCTTAGGATTCCCCTGGTAGGGGTTATTTGTAAAATGGTATTTGAAAAACTCAGCAGCCATTTCAGGAGACTATTGTGAAATTCATTTATTGCTGGAAATTTCTTTATTTCCAAGTGATAGGTATTTGTAAACTCAAAAGCCAAATTTTGTCTGAAAAGTCAGATATCAAGAAAGTGTGCAGCCATAAAAAGGAATGAGATCATGTCCTATGCAGGGATATGGATGAAGCTAGAAGCCATCATTCTCAGCAAACTAACACAGGAACAGAAAACCAAACACCGTGTGTTCTCACTCATAAGCGGGAGTTGAACAATGAGAACACATGGACACAGGGAGGGGAACAACACACACCAGGGCCTGTTGGGGGGTGGGGGAGTGCGAAAGGAGGGAACTTAGAGGGCGGGTCAATGGGTGCACAAACCACCATGGCACATGTATACCTGTGTAACAAACCTGCACGTTCTGCACATGTATCCCAGAACCTAAAATAATAGTCAAAAAAAACTGTATGTAATTATTTCGGTCATGCACTCTGAGGCTTTATGGCCCATCACTCAATTTTGTCGGTTTCAGATGGTGAGGAAGTGGGGGAGAGTGTGGAAGAGGTGATCATTTCAAAATCATTCTCAACTGGACCTTCAAAATATGTGTCTCATTCAGCAAAATAGTGGTCTGTACACAGACACTCAGCTAGAAATTGAATTACTTTTTAATTGAGTTCCTGTTGTGATAGAGCCTGGATATGAATGCTTTACACTGCTGTAGTACCTTTCATCCTAAGATATCAAAGCACTTGACAACTATTAATTCATTAAATCTCTCCCTGTCTCTTAAAGTAGTTAACACAGCACTGGAAGGCACTGTACTCATTGCTGAAACTCACTCACCTGGGCAGTGAGCAAAGATGGAAGCTGTTTGACTGTGTAAGGCAATCCTACCTTAGTAACTTTTAAGATGGGAAAACAAGGAATATCTTACCTAGTTAAAACTGCAGAAGTTGTATTAGATGGAATGTAATTACCAGAAGTGAAGTGTGACCAGGAAGCTAACACTTTTGCTCCAGTGCACAATGCTGTGGGGATCTTAATTCCAGTGACTGTCCTGCAGCCCTAGGTGCACATCTCAGACTGTTCCAGCTCTTTAGGCTTCTGGCCTCAAGGTTAGGCAGAGCCGCTTCAGCTCAGTGCTAGAGGGAAGAGTGCCACCTATTGAATTGTAGGAATTCTTGGAGATGTGTTGGGACTGGTGGAGAAGCCTCTCGGACCACATTCACGTTTGGTTTGCTATGGTAACTAATATATATATCTAAAAGAAAACGAATATGTTGACTACTCTTGCTTAGAAAAACATCGACAAACGTCTGTGTATTTTCCCCAGCTGGAGCTGAGCGTATGCCTGTAGTTTAGCCTACTGCTACTTGAAATAAGCATGCTGCTAAAAAGACTGAGGCAGATGGTATTTTTACCACTTCAGGCAAAACATGGCACCTATGGTTCGACTTTCTACAATTTTAATTTTTTAACATTTTCAAAATGGCTTGTTTAAATATCTCCATCACAGAGACACAGACTTTTTCCCAGTTTCTTTTTAATAATTGCTTCAGATATATAGGTATGAATAACCATCAGTTGGTCAAAACCAGACTATTCAGCATTGTAGAGCCTGCCTTCTGTTCATTCTTTCACCAGTGCCTAGGACTGTGCCGTAAATGAGCTTTGACATTTGCACTCATTTTGATACAAAGACACTAAGTGGTTTATAATAGCTTGCATTATATTTATCTCTAGTCTTTCTTCTTCTCTTCTTCTCCTTCTCCTTCTCCTTCTTCTTCTTCTTTTTTTTTTTTTTTTTTTTTAGATATAAGGTCTCACTATGTTGTCCAGGCTAGAGTGCAGTGGCTATTCACAAGCCCAATAGTACTCTACAGCCTCGAACTCCTGGGCTCAAGAGATCCTCCCATCTCCACCTCCCACGTAGCTGCGACTGCAGGTGCACTGTCTCTGCACTGGTCTTTCTCTAGGCTTTATTGTGCATTTCATATCATTTGTCTCATGACTCAACACAGTAAAGGGAGGTTTTTGCTGGTTTTTTTAATGTCCTCTTATGAGGATCATTCTAAGCACAGAGAAATAATTGCTCATGCTTAAGCACTTGGTAAAAAAAAAAGATCTTCCAGATATTAATTCATTAGCCATCCAGTTCTCTGTCAAATGTAAGAGATTTTTTATAAGGGTAAGGTTTTTGACTCATCCTCCCTGCTAGAATTTGCTCAGGGTTCCAGAGTGGCACGTTCTGGCTGTATCCTCCCACGCCTCTCAGACATCAGCATTTAGCAGCTGCTGCTCTCCTCTGTCCTCTTCAGCCCCAGAAGTCCTTGCACATTTGTTTTATTATAAAATGCATTTGCATAGAGCACACATTAAAATTCTCTTCCCACCAGCAAACAGTAATGTCCACAGACATTTGCATTTGCGTGATCACATATCATTACTTCCCTTTAAAAAGAAAAAAGTCTTCTCATGTCATGATTCTCCTTTCCAAGGTTTGCCCTTTTAGTCACTTCTTCTTATTACACATAGATGCTTCAGCCATTTTTCTGCGTATTGAGTCCAGAATTTTCTTTTTTGAGCCTTGAATATAGAAATTTTTTGTATATAGTATTGTTCTTTCTTTACTGACAAAGCCAGCCTCCTTTATTCGTTTATTTATTTATTTGTTTGTTTTTGGTAGTCAATTTTTGCTGCTGTTCCTTCCCATGACCCTAGCAAACTGGCTCTGAGACTTTTTCACATTGGCACATTTAGAAAACAGATGTTGCTGTGTTTTCTCTTTCCTGTACCCCTTTCTTGGGCAGACGCTGCATCTCCTACCCTGGGACTTTACATTAGCTCTTTTTTGGTAAAATATGCCATACAGCATCACTGAATGCACTAAATCTCTTTTTCTCTAGCCCTGCAAAGATATATTTTTTCTTTTCTTTTTCTTTTTTTTGTTTTGTTTTGTTTTGAGACAGAATTTAACTCTCGTTGCCCAGGCTGGAGTGCAGTGGTGCAATCTTGGCTCACTGCAGCCTCCACCTCCCAGGTTCGAGTGATTCTCTCTCTCTCTCTCTCTCTTTTTTTTTTTTTTTTTTTGAGATGGAGTTTCACTCTGTTGCCCAAGCTGGAATCCAGTGGCGCAATCTCAGCTCACTGCAACCTCCGCTTCCTGGGTTCAAGCAATTCTCCTGCCTCAGCCTCCCGAGTAGCTGGGACTACAGGTATGCACCACTGCACCCAGCTAATTTTTGCATTTTTAGAGACAGGGTTTCACCATGTTGGCCAGGTTGGTCTCCAACTCCTGACCTCGTGATCTGCCTGCCTTGGCCTCCCGAAGTGCTGAGATTACAGGCGTAAGCCACTGCACCCAGCTCAAGTGATTCACTTGCCTCAGCCTCCAGAGTAGCTGGGATTACAGGCGCCTGCCACCACGCCTGGCTATTTTTCATATTTTTAGTAGAGACGGGGTTTCACCATTTTGGCTAGGCTGGTCTCGAACTCCTGACCTCAGGTGATCCATCCGCTTCGGCCTCCCAAAGTACTGAGATTACAGGCATGAGCCACCGCACCCGGCCAAAGATGTCTTAGCATTTAGGATTTCTATTTTAGTGATAACTATGGAGATTGTGGAGCCATTGGCATTGCCCTCTCCTATCTTGTTCCATAAGGGACTTGTAATATAATTAGATAAGATGTTTATAGTAGAATTTAAAGAAAAAAATCCATTTCAAAATACCATAATGATATGGGTGCAATTATGTAACTTTTTTTTTTTTTTTTTAAGACAGTCTTGCTCTGTCACCCAGGCTGGAGTGCAGTGGCATGATTATGGCTCACTGCAGTATTGACCTCCCGGGCTCAAGTGATCCTCCCACCTCAGCTTTACAAGTAGCAGAGACTACAGGTGCATGTCACCACACCCAGCTAATTTTTTAATTTTTTTGTAGAGAAGAGGTATCACTATATTACCTGGGCTGGTCTCAAACTCCTGGGGTCAAGTGATCCTCCCACCTTGGCCTCCCAGGGTGCTGCGATTACAGGTGTGAGCCACCATGACCAGCCCCTGTCCAAAAATTTTAAATCCCCCATTCCTCATTTCCTTAAAACCAGATTAAACCAGTTATTTTTCTCTTGGCAATTACATTTCAGACAACTGTTTTTCTTTGCAGCAATAGTGAGTAGATTCTCTTTAATTTGTTTTTCAAAACAATTTGTCAGTTTTTGCAACCACTGCTTTGATTTCATATCTCCTTCAAATTGCAATTATTGATGATGGAAAAATAATCATTGATCAGTTTCTGTTTACAGTAAAGCGTAGAAGCTTTTGTACCATGTGAAATATTATATCAAAAATAAATTATAGGCTGGGTGTGGTGGTTTATGCCTGTAATCCCAGCACTTTGGGAAACCAAGGTGGGCAGATCACTTGAGGTCAGGAGTTCGAGACCAGCCTGGCCAACATGGCAAAACCCTGTCTCTACTACAGATACAAAAATTAGCCTGGTGTGGTGGTGGGTACTTATAGTCCCAGCTACTCAGGAGGCTGAGGCAAGAGAATCGCCTGAACCCAGGAGGCAGAGGTTGCAGTGAGCTGAGATTGCATCACTGCACTCCAGCCCAGGCAATAGAGGGAGACTCTATCTCAAATAAATAAATAAATACATAAATAAAATAAATAAATTATAATCACACATGCAATAGTTAGTATCTCAAACCAGAGTTGTGCCTTATTATTAGCCTTGGTCTTTTGCAAAGCATTTGCCCTCTGGACATTATTCATTCCTATCATCAAGCTAGTCTTTTTTCTCCTTAACTCTTTCAGTATATTATTTTGTATTTGTCCCCAGTGACTATCATCTTGCTTTGATTATCTGTTCCTCTAATTTCTTAATGTTATTTTAAAATTAGATTCTTGTTCTCTGAGGTGTTAGCAATCCCACACACCTCAGTGGCATCAGCAGATTTAATGATCATAATCTCTATTCCCTTGTGGATCATGAATAAAATTATTAAATGATTTTAATGATAAGCATCTTTATGACATCATATAACATGCCACCCTCTCAGTTGTTAGCCCAAATAATTTTTTTTTTTTTTTTTTGAGACAGAGTCTTGCTCTGTCACTCAGGCTGGAGTGCAATGGCACAGTTTTGGCTCACTGCAGCCTCCACCTCCTGGGTTCAAGCGATTCTCCTGCCTCAGCCTCCTGAGTAGCTTGGATTACAGATGTGCACCACCATGCCTGGCTAATTTTTGTATTTTTGGTAGATATGGGGTTTCACCATGTTGGCCAGGCTGATCTCAAACTCCTGACTTCAGGTGATCCACCTGCTTCAGCCTCCCAAAGTGCTGGGATTACAGGTGTGAGCCACTGTGCCCGACCATCCATAATTTTCTTTTTTTCTTTCTTTTTTTTTCTTTTTTTCTTTTTTTTTTTTTTTGAGACAGAGTTTCACTCTTGTCACCAAGGCTGGAGTGCAATGGCACAATATTAAATTACTGCAACCTCCACCTCCTGGGTTCAATCAATTCTCCTACCTCAGCCTCCCGAGTAGCTGGGATTACAGACGCCCACTGCCATGCCAGCCTAAATTTTGTATTTTTAGTAGAGACGGGATTTCACCATGTTGGCCAGGCTGATCTTGAACTCCTCTGGGAGGTGATCACCCATCTCAGCCTCCCAAAATGCTGGGATTACAGGCATGAGCCACTGCGCCCGGCCCCAAGTACTATTGATACTAATTTAATATAGGCAGTTATAAATCTCTTTTATTTTTCTTTAGATTCTATATTCCTAGTTTATTGATGCCTAGTTTAAAATGTTATATGTGGCTGGGTGCGGTGGCTCACGCCTATAATTCCAGCACTTTGGGAGGCCAAGGTGGGTGGATTACCTGAGGTCAGGAGTTCGAGACCAGCCTGACCAACATGGTGAAACCCCACCTCTACTAAAACTATAAAAGTTAGCCGGGCTTGGTGGCGCATGTCTGTAATCCCAGCTACTGAGGAGGCTGAGGCAGGAGAATCGCTTGAATCCGGGAGGCGGAGGTTGCTGTTATCGCGCCCCTGCATTCCAGCCTGGGAGACAGAGTGAAACGCCATCTCCAAAAATAAATAAATAAATAAAAAGTAAATAAATAAGATGATATATGTAAAATTTTAAATTATTTAGCTCATAACAATATTTAGTGGGGCAATCTCTCCCACTCTTCAATTTACCATTTTGTACTACTGACCCCTAAAAATTACATATCTACATAGTATCTAATATTTATCAGGAAGCTAAGTCAGGCTTAGATCGTTGATGAAGACCAGTTCTTGACGGTAAGCATGGAATGGTGTCTTGAGTTTGCTCACCATTGCACCATGAAAGCCTACTACAGCACCTGGTGCAGGATAGGTACCCAATAAATATTCGTTGACTTGACTGTCCAATGAATGAATGATGACCCAAGATACTGCACATGTTTGTGCCTAACCTCTGTTCTTCAAATTCACAAGGAATATTTAATTCCACCTTTGTTCCTCTTATATCCCCCCAAGTATATTTTTAATCAAACGGTTACATGCTCAATGCCTCGCACCCCCTGGGTTGAGGCAGAGAGATTCAATTGGGGTAATCTTTTGAGTCTTATCTGGAAAGCTAACTAGAAATGCCCTTCAGGCTGGCTCTGCGGGTGGATGCTCTGCACTGTGGGATAGCTGGATTCAATTATTGCTCCCAGTTTGTGGTGTCAGGAGCCACCTGTGCACAGGGAGAGGCTGTATGTCTTTATGTCAAAGATAGAGCCCTCTGTCCCTATAGAAAAGCCTGTTTAGTCCATTAAAACTGTTTTAAAGTGGATCTGAAGGGAATACTATCTCTTTCCTTGTCATAAAATATAGCGGAGAGGCATGGGTTTCCCAAAATTATGGTTTTTGAGCGAAAAGAAAAGAGAGGCACTTCTGTATAGATACTGAACGTAGTTTTAGTAAGTTAGAAGACATTACCTAGATTCATATTTCCACAGTCATACACTAATCCTGCTGTCGGATTTTGTGATGAATTAAGAATTTTTGTGATTTGAAGCTGTTTGAGCCATCAGAAAGCTGTAGTTGATTCAGTTGGTACATCTGAAGCCATTCCTCCATATTTCCTATGCAGTGTCTCCAAGCACTACTCAGACTCCCCACTTACCACATCAGAGTATTGATCCCTGATAATGTACTTAACCATCTTTCCTGAAATAACAAGGTGGCTATGTCCCTCAGTTTTCAAACAGAATTACTTAGGTAACAGTAGAGAACATGGGACCTGCAGCGTAGCTCAGTGAAGTGTGAAATGTTACTAAGGATTGTAGGTGAGTAGATTCTGTCCTTTTCCCCCGAGTCCTTGACATTCTGGCTTGATGAAAGATCTTAACTAAGGCCAGATGCTGTGGCTCACGCCTGTAAGAAGGCCAAGGCGGGCGAATCACGAGGCCAGGAGTTCGAGATCAGCCTGACCAACATGGCGAAACCCCATCTCTACTAAAAATACAATAATTAGCTAGGTGTAATGGCGGGCGCCTATAATCCCAACTATTCAGGAGGCAGAGGTAGGAGAATCGCTTGAACCCGGGAGGCAGAGGCTGCAGTGAGCTGAGATCACACCACTGCACTCCAGCCCAGGCAACAGTGTGAGACTCCATCCAAAAAAAAAAAAAAAAAAGAAGGATCTTAACTAAATCATAATAAAACCAAAGCTGTACCTCTGAAGATTGATTAGTGTGTAGCGCAATGGTGCCCCCTGTGGAAGATCTCCCTATCCTGGATCTAAGAAGATTATGCTAATCTGTATCTTTAATTGATTCCTAAGATTTGTGCGCAGCTGTCAGAAAAATGGGTAGACCTTTCTATGTGCTGTACTTTCTTTAAGATGCGTGCCATTGTATGCGTGCTTTGCAGCGTACACTGTTTAAAACACACACTAAGCACCTTAATCAAATGGTTCTATCAAATTTTGTGAATCCCCTCATTTTATAGAGAAGAGCTCAAATAACCTAACAGTGTTCACACAATTATCTCACAGGGTCAAGATTCTACTCAGGTCTGCTGACTTCACAATGTGTATTCTCTTTTGTTGTTTGTTTTTTTTTTAAGAGACAGGGTTTCACTGTGTTGGCCAGGCTGGCCTCGAACTACTGTCCTCAAGTGATCCGCCCACCTCAGCCTCCCAAAGTGCTGGGATTACAGATGTGAGCCACTTTGCCCAGCAGCAATGTGTATTCTTTACCACAATACTGCTTCTCAAGGTGCTTTAGACATACTACAAAAAGTTGTTGTGGTATTCAGGCTCTGATCTTGCAAGCATCCAGAAAACGGTGTGTATTAGTCTATAATCTAGCATAGTTCTGGTCTCAGAAATGTGATTGTCTAATAAATGACTGTGCTAGGATTTATGTTTGCTGAACCAGTGTAATAATTATTGTGACTTTAAGCTGATAAGCATGCTTCACTTTTCAAAAGAAAGTTTTATAGATAATAACCATTTAAAACAAACTCTGATCATCATTCTCTTGAAAGAGGCACAATCTAAGTTAACAAATACACCTTCCATAACACCATAGCGTAGAGACCTCCTACATTTGTAAGAGCTGTTAATCTTGCAGATACGATTACACTTACATGGCACAGAGTAAATATACATTTTTCACCTCATACATTGGCCCCCACACTGATGCAACCTACATAGAAGACGTGGCTGAAGCCTACATTATTTCATTAATAAATGTAGATAGAATTTCTCTGTCGTTTGAGGTACTTTCTTGTGAAATTATAAATGTGTTTTAAACTCATCTTATATCAGGATGTATTTTAGGATGCTAGGAATCTAGGATCACATGGATGATGATGGTGGTAGTTTGGGGCAAGTGGTCCCTAGGTATCAGCATCCGAATACTAAAGCAGATGAAAATTGGAACATGAGAAGGATATAAGAAATTTATAAGTAAGATAAGGAGTCAAGTAAAATAACAGAAACCTAAACTCACTCTTACACAGTTTATATATTCCTCAAATACCCCCAGGACTATTTGATTCCTACATGATGTGAATGCTCTCATCCCACAGTATTCTTTTTAATTAAATAACCAGCTTAGTATTTGTCATGAGATTACAGAGCTTACTATTTATTGATTCACTCCTAAAAAAGCTACAGGCAAGAGTGGCTCATTGCTGCAGTCTACAGCCTATGACATGTTTTGCTTGTTGAATTTCTATTACAGGGTTTGCTAAAAAGCTTTACAGTCCCAGTTTTGCTTTTTGAATTTCAATGTGTAGAATTAAGTTTCTCTTTGGAATATGATACTAAAATTAAAAATTAACTTTGAATCAGAATATGGATAAATCCATGATTATTTATAAATCACCAAATATTCCTTTGGAAGACATGACAACCAAGAGGCAGTGATTGCTTTTCCTGTGAAATTAATCCTAAATGTAATATAATTCCATATTACTAACCTCAAATGCCAAACCTATCAAATGTTGATGCAAGTTTATAAATTAAGAATTATAGGCTGCGCATGGTGGTTCACGCCTGTAATCCCAGCAATTTGGGAGGCCAAGGCAGGCGGATCACCTGAGATCAGGAGTTTGAGTTTGAGACCAGTCTGACCAACATGGCAAAACCCCGTCTCTGCTAAAAATACAAACATTAGCCAGGCACAGTGGCACATGCCTGTAATCTCAGCTACTCGGGAGGCTGAGGCACAAGAATCACTTGAACCCGAGAGGCAGAGGTTGCAGTGAGCCAAGATTGCAACACTGCACTCTAGCCTGAGTGAGAGAGTGAGACCCTGTCTCCAAAAAAATAAAAGAATTACGTTATATGTCTCAGCAGATACATGTAAAGAAAATAGAAAAAAAAAAGAATTACATCGTCCATTTTGCCTCATTTAATTACATTTTGAGAGCAGGCATGTCTGCTCATACCCTGAAATGCAGGTTTTTTTGGTTTTTTTTTTTGAGACAGGGTCTCACTCTGTCATCCAAATTGACCTTCACTCCTTGACATAGCAAGCACTACTTTGTCTCAGTTCTTCTCTGCCATTCTGTCAACAATTAGGTCAATTGTAAGTGTACCAGTAAAATTATTTAAACTATATATAAATACCTCTAAACCATATAAACATGTTTATATGATGTAGATATATTTTATATCATATAAATGTATCCCTACCATATGGTTTAGGGGTATTTATACATGTACAGTAGTATAGTTATATCTGTTCATTTATGATAATTTGTACGAAATGAGCTGTTGCGTCGTGTTCAGCTCTTTGTGGATGGCAGGCCACAGCGTGAACTCACAAATGTACTTAGCAGAGAGGTTCAGCCTTGAAATAAGTTCTGAAGTCTCACTCCCAACAGGAGGCTGCACACCATCCAGACTAAGTGTAATAGCCATATAGTTTTAAATTAGAAAACAGTAAAATTGATAAACGTGGAGCACAGGGCAAGAAAAACCATACTAAACATGCTTTTATATTGTGTGTGTGTGTGTGTGTGTGTGTTAAGGGGGAATATAATACATTTTAAATAGTCAATATGATTTAGGAATTCATTTTTCAAAAACAGACATGTTTTGGCCGGGCGCGGGGGCTCAACCTGTAATCCCAGTACTTTGGAAGGCTGAGACCGGCGGATCACCTGAGGTCGGGAGTTTGAGATCAGCCTGGCCAACATGGTGAAACCCCGTCTCTACTAAAAATACAAAAATTAGCTGAGTGTGGTGGCGCTTACTTATAATCCCAGCTACTGGGGAGGCTGAGGCAGAAGAATCACTTGAACCCGAGAGGTGGAGTTCTCAGTGAGCTGAGATTGTGCCATTGCACTCCAGCCTGGGAGACAGAATGAGACTCTATCTCAAAAAAATAAATAAATAAATAAATAAATAATAAAAGCAGTGAAAATAATCTGGGGCAATATTTGGTACTGTCACTGCATGAAACCACAAATACCACTACTGCAGTCAGTGCCTTTGGTTGATAATTTTAATAAAAATAAGTTTTGGTTAGTTAAGGATTTAAGTAAAAATATACTAGTTTTGTTTTGTGACTCAGTGGTGGATGAGATAATACCTGTCTTGCTCAGTGCCTTTAGGTTTAACAATAACAACAAAAAAGTATGACCAGAAGAATATACTTAATCAATTGAGATATGCATGACCTTTTTCTTAGCAGAAAATGTGGAAAATTTCTACCTCCAATTTCTACTGACATTTGTTCTACAACCATATGGCATTTTTAGGTTGGTGGAAAATATATATGTGTTGCAGTAGAAGTACATAATTAAACAATGGCTTCAATTTTCTGCAATCTCTATAAATATGGCTTTATCATAAGCTATTTGACTTGAGGTATTTTTTTTCTAATCTGTGATATGTATCTTTTAAAAAATCTGTCCTTGTACATAGGCATGCAAAGGACATTAGCGATATAGGTATGTGTTATGTCTCAAATGAAATTGTAATGCTTTGTAGTTTGTTTAAGAGTGAAAGAAAGGGACTATAGCATATTGGTTAAGAACAAGAACTCTTTGAATCTTGACTCCAGCACTTATCTTCTGTGTTACTTTGGACAACTTGCTCTTACCTAAATTTGTTCCATTGTAAAATGAAAATAATAGTAGCATCTACCTCGTAGGGCTGTTGTGAGGGTAGAAGATGGATATAGTTATAGATACAGATAGAGCGAGAGAGAGAGAGAGATTTTTCTTTTTTTTTCTGAGATAGAGTCTCACTCTGTCACCCAGGCTGGAGTGCAGTGGCACGATCTCGGCTCACTGCAACCTCCACCTCCCAGGTTCAAGCAATTCTCCTGCCTCAGCCTCCCGAGTAGCTGGGATTACAGGTGTGCGCCAGCATGCCTGGTTAATTTTTGTATTTTTAGTAGAAACAGGTTTCACCATGTTGGCCAGGCTGGTCTCGAACTCCTGACCTCGTGATCCACCTGCCTTGGCCTCCCAAAGTGCTGGGATTACTGGCGTGAGCCACCACACCTGGCCAAGAGAGAGATCTTAGAACAGTGCTGGGCACACAGTAAGTACTATATATGAGATTGTCTTTATTGTCATTGCTGTTATTATTATTGCTTTTCTAATATTGGGAAACACTACTATTCTTACTATATTTTTGCATATGAATCTCATATGATTGAGAAATGCATTTAAAATTCTCTTTGTCTCTTTCTAGTTTTGTCAGATTAAGATGTTTAATTAAGATCGGTGAATTTTTTTTCCTATAGACTCTTGCAAATAATTTCTAACTCTGAGTAAAAAGGAATGCTTTTATGTTGTTTGCAATGCATTTCACAGTTTATTGTATTAGAAAATTGTAGCTTTTCCTTTTGTACCAAGTCTTGCCACTCAGAAGCTGTCAAGACCTTTCAGTTAAGCACTACCAGCTAGAACCTTGGGCTTGGGTAGACCTTTGGAGGCAGCTTCGTCCCATCTTTCACACTGGCAAAGAGTTTCAGTCATATTTTCTCCTACATGTGGTCATCCAGTCACTGAAGGCTTCCAATAATAGGGAACCCACAGCTTGTCAAAAATAATCATTCTGTTGTTAGACAACTCTAGTCATTTGAAGGTTCTTTTCTTATTTATAAGTGGAATCTTCTTTCCAGAAACTTTACCTTGTTGCTGTTTGTTCTGTCCCCTGAAGCACATAGAACAGGACTGTTCCTTCTTCCATTTAATTACTTTAGATATTTGAAGATGGCTTTTATATCCTCCCTTCCTCCAGGTTAAACATTCCCTAGGTGACATGTTTCCAAATCCTTCTTCATCCTAATACTTGACCCAGTCTATCCTGCCAGTGCACCTCTTGATTCATGGCCCCCGGGACTGAAAATAGTTTTCTAAACATTAGTTGACCGTCAGTGTGCTGTGAAACCATTCCTGCCTGTGTTTTGGACATGTACACCTGCTGATGCTGCCAAAGTTTGCATTTGCATTTTTTTATACCTACATCACAGCCTTGGCTGATACCAAGAATGTGGTTATCAAAGATTCTCAACATTTTTCATGAGTCACTGCCAAACTGCAGCTTATACTTTTACAATTAATTTTTGAAACCTAAATATACAACTATATAATTATCCCTGTTAGGTTTTACTGGCTACTATCAGTCTTTTGTTCAACATGTCAAAACCATTAAAATTTTGATACCATCCATATGTTACCTATCTCTCTTGCCTGTGTGACATCTGAAAATTAAAATTTAATATGCATTTCTTCTTCATCTTCATTCAAGTAATGCATAGAAATGTGATAAGAAGAAGAAACCAAGCATTAAGTTCTAGTAGCATGACACTAGAGATTGTTTTCCTGTTCTAAGCGTTTTTTTGTTTGTTTTTTTTTTTTTTTTTGAGACAGAGTCTCACTCCATCACCAGGCTGGAGTGCAATGGCGCGATCTTGGCTCACTGCAACCTCCGCTTCCCAGGTTCAAGTGATTCTCCTGCCTCAGCCTCCCGAGTAGCTGGGACTACAGGTGTGCACCACCACGCCCAACTAATTTTTGTATTTTTAGTAGAGACGGGGTTTCACCATGTTGGCTAGGATGGTCTCAATCTCGTGACCTCAGGTGATCCGCCCGCCTCGGCCTCCCAAAATGCTGGGATTACAGCCGTGAGCCACCGTGCCCGGCCTGTTTTCCTGTTCAATATAAATCCACTACTAAACATTTCCTAGGAATAATTATTTTACATGTTCAAATCTATCTTACCATACTGTGACCTGCACCCCATTTCCCTGCCTTATTCATGAAGGACTAAACTTCAAAAATCCAAAGTTACTCTATTTTTTTTTTTTTTTTTTTTTGAGACAGAGTCTCGCTTTGTTGCCAGGTTGGAGTGCAGTGGCACAATCTCAGCTCACTGCAACTTCCGCCTCCTGGGTTCAAGCAATTCTCCCGCCTCAGCCTCCCCAGTAGCTGGGACAGCAGGTGCATGCCACCATGCCCAACTAATTTTTGTATTTTTAGTAGGGAAGGGGTTTCACCATGTTGGCCAGGCTGGTCTCAAACTCCTGACCTCATGATCCGCCTGCCTCGGCCTCCCAAAGTGCTGGGATTTCAAGCGTGAGCCCCCGTGCCCAGCCACTCTCTCCTGTTTCTGAAGCTACCAGGCAAGTGGCCACATTTAAAAAAAAAAAAAAAAGAAGAAAAAATAAGTGTGTGTGTGTGTGTTTTATTATGACTTGCTTATTGTGATCCACTTATCCTGGGGCTGCCACCACCATTGCCTTTTTTTCTAGAGCCCACAAACCATCTGTTTAATAACCCTTTTTGAAGTTTTGCCATAAATTCTCCATAAATTCACTGGTCTGTGTTTCAGAATGCTCCTTTGTCCTCTTTTTTAAAATTATTATTTATTTATGTATTTTGAGACGGAGTTTCACTCTTGTTGCCTTGACTCAAGTGCAATGGCGCAATCTCAGCTCACTGCAGCCTCTGCCTCCCAGGTTCAAGTGATTCTCCTGCCTCAGCCTCCCAAAGTGCTAGGATTCCAGGTGTGAGCAACCATTCCTGGCCTCTCCTAAGTCTTAAAGTCTTTCTTTAGTTTCCTTGGGCAGAAGTGGCTGCTGCCTCCACTTCTCCTAAGACTAATCAGACCCCATGCCGAGGCCTTCTCTTTAATATTTTAAAAGAACTTTTAGAACTTTTGAACTACATAGTTTTCAGAGACATACAATGATTTTCTCAAGAGCGTCTTTTATATAAGAGCAACATGTATCTTTCGAAAGGTGTTTAATAAATGTTAAATAATAATGCACTTAATTTTAAGTACTTTGTATCCTCTTCTCTCTTTGTTAATATCTTTAATTGGATCCCCTAGCAGGGGATTTGGACTTAATTTATTTCAGGTGATACTGCACTTATACAATTATTTAGTTGACTTAATTAGAGATTTAATTATATTAGTGCCCTAAAGTGCTATATCAGAGAAATTAAACACTGACTGTTAATTCACCTTTCGTATTTATTGTGCTGTTTATGACTACAGTGATCTTCAAGCTATAAGGGCTTGAAGATTTGGGAAGTTCTGTCTATGCATCAGCTTGGACTTTGCCCATTCAAAATGTAGATGAAGGCAGGAATGGAAATGCCTTTTTTAGGCTGAGTGCAGTGCCTCACGCCTGTAATCCCAGCTCCTTGGGAGGCCGAGATGGAAAGATCACTTAAGGCCAGGAATTCAAGACCAGCCTGGGCAACAAGATGAGACCACCCCCCATGCTCATGTCCACAAAATAAAAATAAATAAATTAGCCAGGCATGGTGATGCATGCCTGTAGCCCTAGCTACTTGGAAGGCTAAGGTGGGAAGATTGCTTGAGGCTGGAATTTGAGGCTGTAGTGAGCTTTGATCACACCACTGCACTCCAGCCTAGGTGATGGAGTGAGACGCTGTCTCAAAAAGAAAAAAAGAACTTGAAAAAAATTGTGGTCTTTTATCTATGGCTGTTAGAACCAAGATCATGGATGGTTGTGATGGTTCACACCTGTTACCCAGCACTTTGGGAGGCTGAGGCAAGAGGATCATTTGATCCCAGGAGTTTAAGATCAGCCTCTGGGCAACATGGCAAAACCCATCTCTACAAAAAATACAAAAATTAGCCAGGCATGGTGGCACGTGCCTGTAGTCCCAGCTACTCAGGAGGCTAAAGTGAGAGGATGGCTCAAGCCCGAGAGGTTGAGGCTACAGTGAACTATGATCTTGCCACTGCACTTCAGCCTAGGTGACAGAGTGAGACCCTGTCTCCAAAATAAAGGCTTATTTAAAAAAAGAACAAAAAAGAACCAAGGTCATGGGTCCATTCCTTCACTGTTCTACTTAACCCTCTCTGTTCTACAAGCCTGTGACTACCGCTGTAACAGGTGGTCCTGGGAGGCAGCAACTGTGTTCCTCTCTGTATTTCCAGCATATACCAAATGCCTAGGTTATATAGGTGTCCAGTAAATGCCTGTTGGTTTAAATTTGATTGTTGCAAAGACAACCAGTTGAAGTATGGTTAGAATAGTATAAACCTGGCTGGGTGCGGTGGCTCACGCCTGTAATCCCAGCACTTTGGGAGGCCGAGATGGGAGGATCACTTGAGGTCAGGAGTTCGACACCAGCCTGGCCAACATGGTGAAACCTTGTCTCTACTAAAAGTGCAAAAATTAGCCAGGCATCATGGCACATGCCTGTAATCCCAGCTACCCAGGAGGCTGAGGCAAGAGAATTGCTTGAACCTGGGAGGCGGAGGTTGCAGTGAGCTGAGATTGTGCCACTGCATCCAGCCTGGGTGTCAGAGTGAGGCTGTCTCAGAAAAAAAAAAGTGGGGGGGTAGTTCCAAGATGGCCGAATAGGAACAGCTCCAGTCTACAGCTCCCAGCGTGAGCAATGCAGAAGATGGGTGATTTCTGCATTTCCAACTAAGGTACCGGGTTCATCTCAATGGGGCTTGTCGGACAGTGGGTGCAGCTCACCGAGTGTGAGCTGAAGCAGGGTGAGGTACTGCCTCACCCAGGAAGCGCAAGGGGTCAGGGAATTCCCTTTCCTAGCCAAGCAAAGCTGTGACAGATGGCAACTGGAAAATCGGGTCACTCCCACCCTAATACTGCACTTTTCCAATGGTCTTAGCAAACGGCACACCAGAAGATTATATCCCGTGCCTGGCTTGGAGGATCCCACGCCCTTGGAGCCTCACTCATTGCTAGCACAGCAGTCTGAGATCGAACTGCAAGGCAGCAACGAGGCTGGTGGAGAGGCGCAGACCATTGCTGAGGCTTGAGTAGGTAAACAAAGTGGTGGGAAGCTCCAACTGGGTGAAGCCCACCGCTGCTCAAGGAGGCCTGCCTGCCTCTGTAGACTCCACCTCTGGGGGCAGGGCATAGCCAAACAAAAGTCAGCAGAAACCTCTGCAGACTTAAATGTCCCTGTCTGACAGCTTTGAAGAGAGTAGTGGTTCTCCCAGCACGGAATCGGAGATCTGAGAACATACAGACTGCCTCCTCAAGTGGGTCCCTGACCCCCGAGTAGCCTAACTGGGAGGCACCCCCCAGTAGAGGCAGACTGACACCTCACACGGCTGGGTATCCCTCTGAGACGAGGCTTCCAGAGGAACGACCAGGCAGCAACATTTGTTGTTCACCAGTATTCACTGTTCTGAAGCCTCTGCTGCTGATACCCAGGCAAACAGGGTCTGGAGTGGACCTGCAGCAAACTCCAACAGACCTGCATCTGAGGGTCCTGACTGTTAGAAGGAAAACTAACAAACAGAAAGGACATCCACACCAAAACCCCATCTGTACGTCACCATCATCAAAGACCAAAGGTAGATAAAACCACAAAGATGGGGAAAAAACAGAGCAGAAAAGCTGAAAATTCTAAAAATCAGAGCGCCTCTCCCCCTCCAAAGGAACGCTTCTCCTCGTCAGCAATGGAACAAAGCTGGACAGAGAATGACTTTGATGAGTTGAGAGAAGAAGGCTTCAGACGATCAGACTTCTCCAAGCTAAAGGAGGAAGTTTGAACGCATCACAAAGAAGCTAAAAACCTTGAAAAAAGATTAGACGAATGGCTAACTAGAATAACCAATGTAGAGAAGTCCTTAAATGACCTGATGGAGCTGAAAACCATGGCACAAGAACTATGTGACAAATGCACAAGCTTCAGTAGCCGATTCGATCAACTGGAAGAAAGGGTATCAGTGATTGAAGATCAAATGAATGAAATGAAGCGAGAAGAGAAGTTTAGAGAAAAAAGAGTAAAAACAAACGAACAAAGCCTCCAAGAAATATGGGACTATGTGAAAAGACCAAATCTATGTCTGATTGGTGTACCTGAAAGTGACGGGGAGAATGGAACCAAGTTGGAAAACACTCTGCAGGATATTATCCAGGAGAACTTCCCCAACCTAGCGAGGCAGGCCAACATTCAAATTCAGGAAATACAGAGAACGCCACAAAGATTCTCCTCGAGAAGAGCAACTCCAAGAGACATAATTGTCAGATTTACCAAAGTTGAAATGAAGGAAAAAATGTTAAGGGCAGCCAGAGAGAAAAGTCGGGTTACCCACAAAGGGAAGCCCATCAGACTAACAGCTGATCTCTCGGCAGAAACCCTACAAGCCAGGAGAGAGTGGGGGCCAATATTCAACATTCTTAAAGAAAAGAATTTTCAACCCAGAATTTCATATCCAGCCAAACTAAGCTTCATAAGTGAGGGAGAAATAAAATCCTTCACAGACAAGCAAATGCTGAGAGATTTTGTCACCACCAGGCCTGCCCTACAAGAGCTCCTGAAGAAAGCACCAAACATGGAAAGGAACAACCAATACCAGCCACTGCAAAAACATGCCAAATTGTAAAGACCATCAATGCTAGGAAGTAACTGCATCAACTAATGAGCAAAATAACCAGCTAACATCATAATGACAGGATCAAATTCACACATAACAATATTAACCTTAAATGTAAATGGGCTAAATGCCCCAATTAAAAGACACAGACTGGCAAATTGGATAAAGAGTCAAGAGCCATCAGTGTGCTGTATTCAGGAGACCCATCTCACGTGCAGAGACACACATAGGCTCAAAATAAAGGGATGAAGAATATCTACCAAGCAAATGGAAAACAAAAAAAGGCAGGGGTTGCAATCCTAGTCTCTGATAAAACAGCCCTTAAACCAACAAAGATCAAAAGAGACAAAGAAGGCCATTACATAATGGTAAAGGGATCAATTCAACAAGAAGAGCTAACTATGCTGAATATATATGCACCCAATACAGGAGCACCCAGATTCAGAAAGCAAGTCCTGAGTGACCTACAAAGAGACTTAGACTCCCACACAATAATAATGGGAGACTTTAACACCCCACTGTCAACATTAGACAGATCAACGAGACAGAAAGTTAACAAGGATATCCAGGAATTGAACTCAGCTCTGCACCAAGCAGACCTAATAGACATGTACAGAACTCTCCACCCCAAATCAACAGAATATACATTCTTCTCAGCACCACATCACACTTATTCCAAAATTGACCACATAGTTGGAAGTAAAGCACTCCTCAGCAAATGTCAAAGAACAGAAATTATAACAAACTGTCTCTCAGACCACAGTGCAATCAAACTAGAGCTCAGGATTAAGAAACTCACCCAAAACCGCTCAACTACATGGAAACTGAACAACCTGCTCTTGAATGACTACTGGGTACATAACGAAACGAAGGCAGAAATAAAGATGTTCTTTGAAACCAATGAGAACAAAGACACAACATACCAGAATATCTGGGACACATTTAAAGCAGTGTGTAGAGGGAAATTTATAGCACTAAATGCCCACAAGAGAAAGCAGGAAAGATCTTAAATTGACACCCTAACATCACAATTAAAAGAACTAGAGAAGCAAGAGCAAACACATTCAAAAGCTAGCAGAAGGCAAGAAATAACTAAGATCAGAGCAGAACTGAAGGAGATAGAGACACAAAAACCCTTCAAAAAATCAATGAATCCAGGAGCTGGTTTTTTGAAAAGATCAACAAAATTGATAGACTGCTAGCAAGACTAATAAAGAAGAAAAGAGAGAAGAATCAAATAGACACAATAAAAAATGATAAAGGGAATATCGCCACTGATCTCACGGAAATACAAACTACCATCAGAGAATACTATAAACACCTCTATGCAAATAAACTAGAAAATCTAGAAGAAATGGATAAATTCCTGGACACATACACCCTCCCAAGACTAAACCAGGAAGAAGTTGAATCTCTGAATAGACCAATAACAGGATCTGAAATTGAGGCAATAATTAATAGCCTACCAACCAAAAAGAGTCCAGGGCCAGATGGATTCACAGCCGAATTCTACCAGAGGTACAAGGAGGAGCTGATACCATTCCTTCTGAAACTATTCCAATCAATAGAAAAAGAGGGAATCTTCCCTAACTCATTTTATGAGGCCAGCATTATCCGATACCAAAGCCTGGCAGAGACACAACCAAAAAAGAGAATTTTAGACCAATATCCCTGATGAACATTGATGCAAAAATCCTCAATAAAATACTGGCAAACTGAATCCAGCAGCACATCAAAAAGCTTATCCACCATGATCAAGTGGGCTTCTTCCCTGGGATGCAAGGCTGGTTCAACATACACAAATCAATAAACATAATCCAGCATATAAACAGAACCAAAGACAAAAACCACATGATTATCTCAATAGATGCAGAAAAGGCCTTTGACAAAATTCAACAGCCCTTCATGCTAAAAACTCTCAATAAATTAGGTATTGATGGGACGTATCTCAAAATAATAAGAACTATTTATGACAAACCCACAGCCAATATCATACTGAATGGGCAAAAACTGGAAGCATTCCCTTTGGAAACTGGCACAAGACAGGGATGCCCTCTCTCACCCCTCCTATTCAACATAGTGTTGGAAATTCTGGCCAGGGCAATCAGGCAGGAGAAAGAAATAAAGGGTATTCAATTAGGAAAAGAGGAAGTCAAATTGTCCCTGTTTGCAGATGACATGATTGTATATTTAGAAAACCCCATCGTCTCAACCCAAAATCTCCTTAAGCCAATAAGCAACTTCAGCAAAGTCTCAGGATACAAAGTCAATGTGCAAAAATCACAAGCATTCTTATACACCAATAACAGACAAACAGAGAGCCAAATCATGAGTGAACTCCCATTCACAACTGCTTCAAGGAGACTAGGAATCCAACTTACAAGGGATGTGAAGGACCTCTTCAAGGGAACTACAAACCACTGCTCAACGAAATAAAAGAGGACACAAACAAATGGAAGAACATCCCATGCTCATGGATAGGAAGAATCAATATGAAAATGGACATACTTCCCAAGGTCATTTATAGATTCAATGCCATCCCTCTCAAGCTACCAATGACTTTCTTCACAGAATTGGAAAAAGCTACTTTAAAGTTCATATGGAACCAAAAAAGAGCCTGCATTGCCAAGACAATCCTAAGCCAAAAGAACAAAGCTGGAGGCATCACGCTACCTGATTTCAAACTATACTACAAGGCTGCAGTAACCAAAACAGCATGGTACTGGTACCAAAACAGAGATACAGACCAATGGAACAGAACAGAGCCCTCAGAAATAATACCACACATCTACAACCATTTGATCTTTGACAAACCTGACAAAAACAAGAAATGGGTAAAGGATTCCCTATTTAATAAATGGTGCTGGGAAAACTGGCTAGCCATATGTAGAAAGCTGAAACTGGATCCCTTCCTCACACCTAATACAAAAATTAATTCAAGATGGATTAAAGACTTAAATGTTAGACCTAAAACCATAAAAACCCTAGAAGAAAACCTAGGCAATGCCATTCAGGACATAGGCATGGGCAAGGACTTCATGTCTAAAACACCAAAAGCAAAGGCAACAAAAGCCAAAATTGACAAATGGGATCTAATTAAACTAAAGAGCTTCTGCACAGCAAAAGAAACTACCATCAGAGTGAACAGGCAATGTACAGAATGGGAGAAAATTTTTGCAATCTACTCATCTGACAAAGGGCTAATGCCCAGAATCTATAAAGAACTCAAACAAATTTACAAGAAAAAAAACAACCCCATCAAAAAGTGGGCAAAGGATATAAACAGACAGAAACTCAAAAGAAGACATTTATGCAGCCAACAGACACATGAAAAAATGCTCATCATCACTGGCCATCAGAGAAATGCAAATCAAAACCACTCACACCAGTTAGAATAGTGATCATTAAAAAGTCAGGAAACAACAGATGCTGGAGAGGATGTGGAGAAATAGGAACACTTTTACACTGTTGGTGGGACTGTAAACTAGTTCAACCATTGTGGAAGACAGTGTGGCGATTCCTCAAGGATCTAGAACTAGAAATACCATTTGACCCAGCCATCCCATTACTGGGTATATACCCAAAGGATTATAAATTATCTATTATAAAGACATATGCACACATATGTTTATTGCAGCACTATTCACAATAGCAAAGACTTGGAACCAACCCAAATGTCCATCAATGATAGACTGGATTAAGAAAATGTGGCACATACACACCATGGAATACTATGCAGCCATAAAAAATGATGAGTTCATGTCCTTTGTAGGGACATGGATGAAACTGGAAACCATCATTCTCAGCAAACTGTCACAAGGACGAAAAACCAAACACTGCATGTTCTCACTGATAGGTGGGAATTGAACAATGAGAACACCTGGGCACAGGAAGGGGAACATCACACACCAGGGCCTGTCGTGAGGTGGGGGAAGTGGGGAGGGATAGCATTAGGAGATATACCTAATGTAAATGACGAGTTAACGGGTGCAGCACACCAACATGGCACATGTATACATATGTAACAAACCTGCACGTTGTGCACATGTACCCTAGAACTTAAAGTATAATAAAAAAAAAAAATTTGTTTTTTAAAGTATAAACCCAGCACAACTGTCTTAAAATACAATGACTCAAAATACATGCCCCAATGAGTAGGTACTCCTAAATCTGGCTAATCATTGGAATGACCTAAGAACCCTTTTTTTCAGTCCTCATAAACTCTATCTCCAGGGCTAGAGGCCTAGGCATCTGCATTTTAAAGTTCCCCACATGAGTCTTACGGCCAGGCAAGTTTAGGAACCCCAGCTTAATTTATCTGTTGTCACATTTATTTAAAAAAGAACAAGATCAGCCGGGCGTGATGGCTCACACCTGTAATCCCAGCACTTTGGGAGGCCGAGGTGGACGGATCACCTGAGGTCAGGAGTTCAAGACCAGCCTGGCCAACATGGCGAAACCCTGTCTCTACTAAAAATACAAAAATTAGCTGGGTGTGGTGGCATGCACCTGTAATCCCACCTACCCAGGAGGCTGAGGCAGGAGAATCGCTGGAACCCGGGAGACAGAGGCTTCAGTGAGCCGAAATCGTGCCACTGCACTCCAGCCTGGGTGACAGAGCAAGATTCCGTCTCAAAAAAGAAAAAAAAAAAAAAGAACAAGATCATTCTTATCAAGATAGACCTATTGCCCATTCTAGTTTGCAGTAAAAATGAGTTTCATTTATGGTTTATTATAACTAAAGGATTTCCTTTGAGTCAGTAGTTTATGTTTAGCTGGCAGGAGTGTTTACAGATGTCAGTGAGGAATAATACCTTTCATGAAGGATTGTATTAGTGATAAGTCATTACTGGTGGGCATTTTACACATGAAAGCTATCAGGTTCCTCCTTGGTATGCAAAGCCCTGTGAGCCCAAGTCTGGAGTTGAGTATTGACTAAAGTAAAATAGTCCTCAGGTATGAGAAATCAAATCCTCTAGAACTGTGATGTCCTCCTGGTTGCTCTTTTGCCCTAATCTGAATTACCCTTTTATCATAGTATTAAATACCCTATTAGCTACCATCAGATATTTAGTTTAGCCTGGCTGAATAAAGCTCATAGAGGAACAAACTAAATGAAACAGTCAGGGGAATGTAGAATGTAAAACATTCTGGAGTGTAGGCTGGTCTTTCAAAATGACAATGTCATAGAGGAAAAAAGATTAAAGTGTCATAACAAACAAATGTGATTTATAAACTGGGATTTATCATAGTTTAAAAATATGGTTAAATAAAAGCCATTTTGGAACCAATTGGAGAAATTTACACCTGGACTAAATATTAGATAATATTAGTGAATTATCAGGGCTGGGCACAGTGGCTCATGTCTGTAATCCCAGCACTTTGGGAGGCCAAGGCAGATGGATCTGTTGAGGTCAGGAGTTTGAGACCATCCTGGCCAATCTGGTGAAACCCCAACTCTACTAAAAATACATAAATTAGTCGGGTGTGGTAGCACATGCCTGTAATCCCAGCTACTCGGGAGGCTGAGGCAGGAGAATTGCTTGAACCCAGGAGGCAGAGGTGCAGAGCTGAGATTGCGCCACTGCACTCTAGCCTGGGTGGCAGAGTGAGACTCCATCTCAAAAAAAAAAAAAAAAAATTAGGGAATTCTTGACAAAATAAAAAGAAAAAGTGTAAATTTTTAAAAATTGAAACTTGAGGAACAAACAAAAAATAAATAGGGAATGCTCTCTCCTTTTTTTTTTTTGAGATGGTCTCACTCACTCTGTCACCCAGGCTGAAGTGTAGTGGCATGACCTTGTCTTACTGCTACCTCCACCTCTCATGTTCAAGTAATTCTCCTGCCTTAGTCTCCCAAGTAGCTGGGATTACAGGCGCACACCACCATACCCGGCTAATTTTTGTTTTTAGTAGAGATGGGGTTTCACCATGTTGGCCAGGCTGGTCTCACTCCTGGCCTCAAGTGATCCATCCCCCATGGCCTCCCAAGTGCTGGGATTACAGGCGTGAGCCACTGCGCCCGGCCGGGAATTCTCTAATTAGTTTTTCTAGTTAGCTTTCCTAGCTGTGACAATAGTATTGTGATTATGTAGGACAATGTTCTTAAGAGATACATGTCAAAACAAGGGTGAAGCATCCTGCAGCCAATGATGTGCCCAAACCAAGCCCTAACGACTCACAGGCTATTATTAAATCTTCAAGAATTGTGTGACCCCACCACCCTTGGCAGCTTGAAATCAGCCATAATGGAGTATTTATACCACAAAAATCTGCAAATGCAGGCTTTTGTCCCCCAAGAGAACTAATTTACTAGCATATCACTACCTGCGGTTTACTTTCAAATGGATCAGAAAACACACACACAGACACACATATAGATAGAACAAAAATGGCAAAATACTAACAATTGTTGCGATTGTTGAATCTAGGTAGAGAATCTATGGTCATTCATAGCACTAGTACTTGAGTCAGCAGACTTTTTCTGTAAAGGCCAAACTGTAAATATTTAACACTTTGTGGGCCACACAGCCTCTCAGGCAACTATGTAACTCTGCAACTCTGCCTTTATAGCACAAAAGGAGCCATGGACAATGCTCATATGAATGGATGTGGTTATTCCCCAACAAAACTTTATTTATGAGAACACAGGGTCAAATTTAGCCTAGGGCCATGGTTCAAGTTTCCTGTACTTTGAAAATAATTTATAATAAAAATTGAACAATTTTTAAAAGTACAAATTTCTTAGCCTAGGCTGGCGGTGGTGGCTCACGCCTGTAATCCCAGCACTTTTAGAGGCCGAGGTGGGCGGATCACTTGAGCTCAGGAGTTTGAGATCAACCTAACCAAAATTGTGAAAACCCATCTCTACTAAAAAAATACAAAAATTGGCCATGTGCAGTGGCTCACACCTGTAATCCCAGCACTTTTGGAGGCCGAGGCGAGCGGATCACCTGAGGTCAGGAGTTCTAGACCAGCCTGACCAACATGGAGAAACCCCATCTCTACTAAAAATACAAAATTAGCTGGGCATGGTGGCGCGCCTGTAATCCCTCCTGTAATCTACTCAGGAGGCTGAGGCAGGAGAATCTCTTGAACCCGGGAGGCAGAGGTTGCAGTGAGCCAAGAAACAGCAAACTGTTTCATACTGATCTGTTTTCATTCCCTGGACAATGCACACTTTGGCCCCCTTTGTGCCTTTGCTCATACAGTTTTCTTTCCCTACAATTTCCTTGCTACTCCCAAGCCCATATCTATTTATCAGCATTTACAAGACATCGACTGGCTGAGGTGACACACGCCTGTAATCCCAGCACTTTGGGAGGCGAGGGGCAGGAGGATCATTTGAGGCCAGGAGTTTAAAACCAGCCTGGGCAATATAGTGAGAACGTGTCTCTACAAAAAAAAATTTTTAATTAGCTGGGTGTGGTGGCAGGTCCCTGTAGTCCCAGGTACTTGGGGGCTGAGATGGGAGAATTGCTTGTGCACAGGAGGTAGAGGCTACAGTGAGCCATCGTGATCCACCACTGCACTCCAGTCTGGGTGACAGAGGAAGGCCTTTTAGAATCTCTTTCAGTTAAAGTTGATCTCTCATTTCTCTCAATAGCTGTAGTCCTACATTTGTGCCCTGGTTTTGCTGCTTTTCACAGTTTACCCTTAATTAACTCTTGTTTTTTGTGTTTTTTGTTTTTGTTTTTGTTTTGTTTGTTTGTTTGATTTTTGAGACAGTCGCACTGCAACGCCCAGGCTGGATTGCAATGGCATGACTTTGGCTCACTGTAACCTCCGCTTCCTGAGTTCAAGCAATTCTCCTGCCTCAGCCTCCCAAGTAGCTGGGACTACAGGTGCACGGCACCACACCCAGCTAATTTTTGTATTTTTAGTAGAGATGGAGTTTTACCATATCGGCCAGTCTGATCTCAAACTCCTGACCTCAAGTGATCCTCCCTCCAAGGCCTCCCAAAGTGCTGGAATTACAGGAGTGAGCCACCGCACCTGGCCATCCCTTAATTAACTCTTGATCCACAAAGCAAAGAAGGCTTATTCTACTCTTTACATATAGTAAATACTCAATTAATACTCATAAATTAAACATCTTATCTAGTCATGCAGACATTTACATACCTAAAGGTGCTAACCTAGAAGTCTAGAATAGGAGGAGAATGTTGGTCTGCCTAATATTGATTTGGAGAAGAGGTAATGAAAATAGCGGAGCTTGGCCCAGCACAGTGGCTCACGCCTGTAATCCCAGCACTTTGGGAGGCCGAGGCGGGTGGATCGCAAGGGCAGGAGATGAAGACCATCCTGGCTAACACGGTGAAACCCCGCCTCTACTAAAAAAATACAAAAAATTAGCCGGGCATGGTGGCACGTGCCTGTAGTCCCAGCTACTCGGGAGCCTGAGGCAGGAGAATCGCTTGAACCCGGGAGGCAGAGGTAGCAGTGAGCCAAGATCATGCCACTGCACTCCAGCCTGGGCAATAGAGCAAGACTCTATCTCAAAAAAAAAAAAAAAAAAGAAAAGAAAAGAAAGAAAATAGGGGAACTTGCTTTCTCTCCCTTCCTCCCTCCCTCCCTCCCTTCTTTCCTTTCTTCCTTCCTTCCTTCCTCCTTCCCTCCCTCCCTTCCGCCTCCCTCCCTCTCTCCCTCCCTCCCTCCCTCCCTCCTTCCTTCCCTTAAGACTGCTCTGATCCAAGTCCAGTTAGCTTTGAGGTTATTGTATATCAAGTCAAAATAGACTTGATCTTGGTGGGTGGGATGGCTTTCTTGGTAATGGCTAAGGGCTTAATGAAGGGAAACTAAGTCATCTGAGCATCTATTGTGATTTAGGCACTATCAGGCACTCTGTGCAGTGTTATGTAGTCCCCCCAGCAGTCTGACAAGGGACTTATATTATCCCCACTTAGAACTGAGAACAGTTAAGGCCGGGCACAGTGGCTCACACCTGTAATCCCAGCACTTTGGGAGGCTGAGGTGGGCAGATCACCTGAGGTCAGGAGTTCGAGACCAGCCTGACCAATGTAGTGAAACCCTGTCTCTACTAAAAATATAAAAATTGACTGGGTGTGGCAGTGGGCACCTGTAATCCCAACTACTTGGGAGGCTGAGACAAGAGAATTGCTTGAACCCGGGAGGTGGAGGTTTCAGTGAGTCGAGATTGCACCATTGCACTCCAGTCCAGGTGACAAGAGTGAATCTCCATCTCAAAGGAAAAAAAAAAAAAGAAGAAAACAGTTAAATGGTTTCTGTAAGATTATAAAGCTAGGATAGGAGTTTGAATCTGGCTGCCTCTGATACCCAGCACCATTTTAGTGCCTTTGCGCATTCAGTGATTGGCAAGAGACCAAGGAAACCTGGGCTAGAACAGTTCCCAAAGGCTATATGCAGTGTGGAAATATCTGTGGAGTGCTGGGAATCTGATGGAGTTTAGTATTAAGTGCCACTGGACAAGGCATTAGAAAACCTGGCCTCTGGCTGGGCACAGTGGCTCACGCCTGTAACCCCAGCACTTTGGGAGACCGAGGTGAGCAGATCACCTGAGGTCGGGAGTTAGAGACCAGCCTGGCCAAGATGGTGAAACCCCATCTCCACTAAAAATAAAAAAATTAGCCAGGTGTAGTGGCAGGCGCCTGTAATCCCAGTTACTTGGGAGGCTGAGGCAGAGAACTGCTTGAACCCGAGAGGTGGAGGTTGCAGTGAGCCACGATCGCGCCACTGCACTCCAGCCTGGGCAACAGAGTAAGACTCCATCTCGAAAAAAAGAAGAGAAAGAAAACCTGGCCTCTGATCTCTACTCTGCCTGCCTCCATCTGTGATCTTGAATCAGAGTTTCTCTGGACCTCTGTTCTCTTGACTGTATAATTAGAGGAATATATCAGCTTATTTATTTTATTCATTCATGTTTCATGCATTATACAGTAAGGACCTTGAAGTCTCATGAAGTCATAGATAAGTGAACGGAGAATTAAAATACAACACCAAGTTGGGTGCAGTAGCTCATGCCTGTAATCCCAGCACTTTGGGAGGCCAAGGCAGGCAGATCACGAAGTCAGGAGTTCGAGACCAGCCTGACCAACATGGTGAAACCCTGTCTCTACTAAAAATACAAAAAAATTAGCCAGATGTGGTGGTGGGCACCTGTAATCTCAGCTACTTGGGAGGCTGAGGCAGGAGAATGGCTTGAACCTGGGAGACAGAGGTCCAGTGAGTCGAGATCACGCCATTGCACTCCAGCCTGGGTGATAGAGGGAAACTAAAAAAAAAAAAAAAAAACCCTAAAACAATACACTACTCCAGATGTGCACAGCGGGTACTCCAGGTACCCAGAGGAAGAGGGGCAACTAGCTCCTTAGGGCCATCATCCTAGCTGAGTGCATTCCACCCAGGTGGAATTTGGGGATCTTGTTGGGGTGGGGGAGGACAGCCCCAGGGGGAGATGGTAGATCAGGTTACCTCTGAGAACTGCAGTTGGTTCCCCTATAATTAAAGGAGAGAAGGTTTGGGAGGCTGAGGCAGGAGGATCTCTTGAGCCCAGGAGTTTGAGATTAGCTTGGGCAATATAGTGAGACTTCATCTCTACAAAAAGTTTTTAAAATTAAACAAGCATGGTGGTGCATGCCTGTCATCCCAGCTACCCGGGTGGCTGAGGTGGAAAGATCACTTGAGCCGGGGAACTGGAAGTTGCAGTGAGCCAAGATCACACCACTGCACTCCAGCCTGGGTGACAGAGCGAGACCCTGTCTCAAAAAATACATAAATAAAGGAGGAAATAAATAAATAAATAAAAGAGGAAAAGGGGGGAAAAGTGAGGCCAAGCAAGAGCTAGCTTGGCAAGGGACTTAAATGCCTCATGAAAGAGCTTAGACTTTTCTCTTAAGGCTATTGGAAGCGTTTAAGCAAGATTGTCTTTGCATTTTATTAAGATCTCCTTGGCAGCATAGTAGGTGGAGTCCAGGGGTGCAAAACTGGTGGTGGGAAGACTCTTTAGGAAGTGATTGCAAAAACTAACTGAGGTGAGAGATGATGATAGCCTGAACTAATGTAGTGGCAATGGGAATAAGAAGTAGAGGATAAACTTGAGAGCTCTGAAGAGATAGAAAGACTAGGATTCATTGTTATCAGTCAAAATGGCTACAGATAATCTCACAACCTCGGCTGCCACAGGTGGGCGAGGCACTGTGGTGCTTATTACAGTCACTCAGGGATCCAGGCCAAGGAGCATCTCCAGTGTGGGCTGGTAGCTGTGCAAGAGGGAAAGCTCTATAGGGACTCACAGGACAGTTAAATGCTGCAGCCCCAAAGTGGCATCCCTCATTCACAACTCATAGACCAGAACTTGTCACCTGGCTACACCCAATCTCTGGGAGCCAGAAAGTTCAGTTGTGAATGGGCAACCCTCAGATTGCCCCTGTGCCTAACCGGATGTGGGGAATGAAGACGTCTGGGTTTCTGACTTACAGAATTAGCCGGACATGGCCAGGCACGGTGGCTCACGCCTGTAATCCCAGCACTTTGGGAGGCCGAGGTGGGCGGATCACAGGGTCAGGAGATCGAGACCATCCTGGCTAACATGGTGAAACCCTGTCTCTACTAAAAATACAAAAAATTAGCCGGGTGTGGTGGTGGGTGCCTGTAGTCCCAGCTACTCAGGAGGCTGAGGCAGGAGAATGGTGTTAACCCAGAAGGCAGAGCTTGCAGTGAGCCGAGATGGCTGCACTCCAGCCTGGGTGACAGAGCGAGACTCAAAAAACAAACAAACAAAAAAAAGTAGCATTCAGGCCGGGCACAGTGGCTTACGCCTCTAATCCTAGCATTTTGGAAGGCTGAGGCAGGCGGATTGCCTGAGGTCTGGAGATGGAGACCAGCCTGGCCAACATAGCAAAACCCCGTCTCTACCAAAAATACAAAAATTAGCTAGGTGTGGTGGCAGGTGCCTGTAATCCCAGCTACTCAAGTGGCTGAGGCAGGAGAATTGCTTGAATCTGGGAGGCGGAGGTTGCAATGAGACAAGAGCACGCCACTGCACTCCAGCCTGGACGACAGAGCAAAACTTTGTCTCAAAAAAAAAAAAAAAAAAAAAAAAAAAAGGCCAGGCAAGGTGGCTCATGCCTGTAATCCTAGCTCTTTGGGAGGCCAAGGCAGGGGGATCACGAGGTCAAGAGATCCAGACCAGCCTGGCCAACATGGCGAAACCCCTTCTCTACCAAAAATACAAAAATTACCTGGGCGTGGTGGTGCACACCTGTAGTCCCAGCTACTTAGGAGGCTGAGGCAGGATAATCGCTTGAACCCAGGAGGCAAAGGTTGCTGTGAGCCAAGATTGTGCCACTGCACTCCAGCCTGGCAACAGAGTGAGACTCTGTCTCAAAAAAAAAAGTAGCATTCAGATCTAATACTAAGTGTCTTTCTTGAATTTTCATATGGACTATTGTGTCAACATATGGTGTTAAAAAAAAAGTTATTAACTAAGATATTAGTGAAGCCTTCCTCACATAAGAATATCAGGCAGCTGACCAGGTGCGGTAGCTCACACCTGTAATCCCAGCACTTTGGGCAGCCTAGGCAGGTGGATCACTTGAGGTCAGGAGTTCGAGACCAGCCTGGCCAACATGGCAAAACGCTGTCTCTACTAAAAAATACAAAAATTAGCTGGGTGTGGTGGCACATGCCTGTAGTCCCAGCTACTTGGGAGGCTGCGGCAGGAGAATTGCTTGAACCCAGGAGGTGGAGGTTGCAGTGAGCCGAGATCGCACCACTGCACTCCATCCTGGGCGACAGAGCGAGACTCCATCTCTTAAAAAAAAAAAATAAGGGAAGAATATCAGGCTGCTGAATTCAAAATGCCAGAGATGTAAATGCCCTCCACCTTCTTACTGCCATCCCCCAGCATGGCACATTTCACGATATTAAGGGATGGGAGTCAGGAGGAGGTGTAATTAGGCTGATTGGAACCTATTGTGCTGCTCTGGAGCACAGACACCAAGCAGCCTTAGGGAATGAGTGCCTCAAGATCACTGGGAAATGATGTCCTCTTTTCCAGAAAATAACGTAGCAGAAATACTCAATCTATACTATTTCTCCCTTTCTTTGTTTTCCATCTCCCCTCCCCAGTTTAATTGTGGTGCTTACTGTGTACCTTTAAAACTGACTTTTATCATGCATTTGTTTCTTAACAGTTGCGAGAAAGAATCAAAGCTGGCAAAGGTGTGACTTCAGCTATTGACCTGTGTCGTTACCATGGAAACAAGGCACTGGAGGCCCTGGAGAGCTTTCCTCCCTCGGAGGCCAGATCTGCTTTAGAAAACATTGTGTTTGCTGTGACCAGATTTTCATGACATCAAATTAAAAAGACACTATTGTTAGTTAGCTGAAAATCCTAGGGAATGAGGTTGATTGGGAGAGCTTTCACGATGTGTTAATGACTTTTAAAACATATGCATTTTTCCTTCCTTTTATCACATTGCTAAATGAGTTCTGCTTTCTTTTTGGAACTGCTACAAACAAAATTAGAAGAAAAAAAGGTCAAGCAGTTTTCACTTGTCACGCCAGAAGCACACTTGAGGCTGCAGTCGCAGAAATAATTAATGAGATTCGCTCCTGTGACCTCAGCAAATGGACAGGAAATAAGTCCTTATTGATTGGACCGAGCCAGGGATGGCGCCAGGGCGGTGGCCTGTGGTTTTTCCTGCTAGAGAGGACAAAGCAATTTGGAAGCTGCAGGTGTCAAGAGAAACGCTCTCAATACCAACCAGGGAGGATTGTCTAATCAAAAACTAGTGACCAATTTGTCATATGGAGAGTAGTTCAATGGATTAGGAAAAATATGTTTTATTTGTTGGCTTGCAATTATGTCTCTGGATTTTTTTTTTTTTTTTTTTTTTTTTTTTTTAGATGGAGTTTTGCTCTTGTTGCCCAGGCTGGAGTGCAATGGTGCAGTTTTGGCTCACTGCAACCTCCGCCTCCTGGGTTCAAGTGATTCTCCTGCCTCAGCCTCCCGAGTAGCTGGAATTACAGGCACCTGCCACCACGCCTGGCTAATTTTGTATTTTTAGTAGAGATGGGGTTTCACCATGTTAGTCAAGCTAGTCTCGAACTTGTGACCTCAGGTGATCCGTCCGCCTCAGCCTCCCAAAGTGCTGGGATTACAGGCTTGAGCCACTGCACCTGGCCTCATGTCTCTGGATTTATAATGCAGTATGAATATACTTTGTGCTTTATGGTTTTTATAATGTCTTTTTGGAGACATTGCTGAAAAGTTGCCAAATACTTGAAGTAGGAGATTAAAATGTTATCAAATGTTAAATTGGTTATATTAGGAATAGTCTGTTTTTCTTTCTTGAAGATCAGTTTTTTTTTTTCAAACACATTTCAAAGAACCAATTTTTTTTTTTTTTTAAGGAAAAAGGAGCTTTTTTCAAGTGAAATGTATTCATTTGTAATACTTTGGTTTAAGGAATACTTTAATTTTTACGAGTTTCAGAAACAGAATTTTTGTACTAGAGAATTCATTGGTGAGAGTGTTCTTTTAACCTCAGAATATCAAATTTTGGTCTTGAACCACAGACATCCAATTACAGAAAGAATATAAGCAATCTGACAGACCTGCAATCGGACACTGTCTCTGTGTGGTTCATAGGAGATGATTTTTGAGGTTTGCACTCATGCAATTTGAGACCACCGTTGACAAGAAGGCTGAGTTTACATAAATGATCTAGATTGAAACTCAGCTACCTTTCTTCCTCATGTGGTGTAATTACAGCCCTATCTGGAGACAGCGAACACAGCAAACAGATTTTATTACCTAGTTCACTCAAACACTACATGAAGTTATTTTAGTTAAAGCCCTCCCCCAAAAGTTATAAAACCATTTTATCAGGGCCCAACATGTGGCGTGCAATGAAGAGAAAATGTAAAGCTACAGAGGTATTTTATAATACAATAAATGTATTGTATTATAAAATATTTTAAGTGTACTCGAAATATCGTAATTGTACAGTTCATGCCACTATAATTTAAGGCCTATAGATTTAGCTTAAGAGAACACTCTTCTGTTTGAAATGCCTTCTCTCACTGAAATTGGCTTAATTAGTAACCATGGATAAGATGCTTTGGATCAGACTAGGTTTTAATCATTAACTTCCACAAAGAAGAGTCATGCTTTGTGTTAGGTGTGCTGGTTGGATGTGCAGGAACTTCAGCAAGCAGTAGGTTTTACTAAGAAGATGGTCAGGCACTGCAGGGCACCAGGCAGGATCCTAGGGCGCCTCTCATTCTGCGTTAGCATCTGGTTTGCTGTATGACCTTGCACAAGTCACTTCTTTCTGAGCCTCAATTTTCTCATCTGTAAAATGAGATTCAAAAGTTGACCTGAAAGTCAAGTGTGAAAAAAAAAAAAAGAGATTAAACAAGATAATTATGAAATTCTTTCCAGGTTTGTTTTATTTTCTGAAAGTTTACTATTCTTGACTGTCTAAATAGCAAAGATGCTGTGTGAGGTTCAGGGAGGAGGGAAGGTGAAACCCAAAGAGAGGCCCTGAAGGAATGCAGAGAGCTTAATGGCAAGCTTCCTGCCAAGCTGCCTCTGCATGACCTAAAGGATTCCAGCTCTCCTATGTGACATGTAACCCTGGACTTCTCTGTCTCAACACTTGCCTTGCTGCTTTCTTCGGGACCTTTCCTACCTCCCTGTCATCTTCCCAGCTGCTCTCGTGTCCTTTATCCCATCTCCCGTACCTTGCCATCCTGACTCCCTGGCACCTGGATCCCTGGGAGCAGTAGCCCCCTGCTGCCTGTTGAGTGACAGAGCACTGCCTCCTCCACAGGGGTGGCTGGCCTCCTTCCTCAGGCCCCACTTAGCAGAATTCTCACTTCCTCAGCATCATGGCAGGCTTTTACAGAACCTAACAAGTTGGCTAGTTCACTCCAAAATACTCTAAGACCAACAGCCTTTCTCCCTGCCCCTTCTTCAGGAATGTTTATTTCTTAGCACATATGAAGTTCTTATAGTTTCAGACAATCTCTAAGAAGAAATTTGGGGCACTGAAACATTCCTCAATCACACCTCTCAGCCTGCTGCTGCCTGGGTGTGGCTAATGGAGGCAGTTAGTAGAATTAATGGCTCTAGAATGTGTTCTTGGCCCCTCTCAAGCTTTCCCCATCCCCAGTTACCTGCTAGAGGGAAGAATTCATTCATTAGCCATTGTCCTGCTTTCCTCTGCCTAGTACCCCCCAAATTGCCAGTTGGCTCCTGCAAACCTCACTCGCTACTCACTCCAGGCCCATGAACTCTCCTCCCTGTTCATTTCTTCTTTGTTAAGCATACTTGGCCAGGCGCAGTGGCTCATGCCTGTAATCCCAGCACTTTGGGAGGCTGAGGCGGACAGATCACCTGAGGTCGGGTGTTTGAGGCCAGCCTGACCAACATGGAGAAACCTCATCTCTACTAAAAATACAAAATTAGCTGGGCATGGTGGCGCACGCCTGTAATCCCAGCTACTCTGGAGGCTGAGGCAGGAGAATCTCTTGAACCCGGGAGGCAGAGGTTGTGATGAGCCGAGATTGCGCCATTACTCTCTAGCCTGGGCAACAAGAGCGCAACTTCATCTCAAAAAAAAAAGTATACTAAAGGCTACATTAGTGCAGGCTTCCATGTCCCAGGCACTCTGTAGGGGCCTTAAATATACTCACTTGTTTTAACCCCCACAAACACTCTTGGGAGTAGGTGTTATCCCCCTATTTACAGATGCAGAAGCTGGCAGAGAAAATTACCTCTGATTGACTGGCTTGTCCTCCCACCGCACCTCCCACATGAGGGTCTCCAAGTAGTGCCTCTTTCTTTTTTTTTTTTTTTTTTTGGCTTTTAAAAAGAAAAAAACAACATTTTTTTTTTCAAAGATTTCAAGCCTGTTGCCTCCTGTCTCCTTCATGTCTCTATTCTTGAATCTTCAGTGTCTCTTCTGCTGGCTGTGAATGTGTTCAGTTCTCCTTGTACCTAAAATAAAACTTCTTACTTCACCCTGTTTATCCTTCCACCTTCATTTTTTCCCCCAGCTTTACCAGCAAACCTTCTTACAGTCTACTAACTCCTTACCTCCTACAATCAGTCATTCACTAGCAGGTCCCCATTATCTAAATCAGTACCACACTTTAGGTACTCAAAGAATACTTGCTGAACAAATGCATCAGGCCTCTTGCTGCGCTGCTCTACTGAGATGGATTCTTAAAAGTTCACAGCTGCCAGGCATGGTGGCTCACGCCTGTAATCCCAGCACTTTGGGAAGCTGAGGCAGGCGGATCACATGAGCTCAGGAGTTCGAGACCAACCTGACCAACATGGTGAAACCTTGTCTCTACTAAAAATACAAAATTAGCCAGGCATGGTGGCTCATACCTGTAATCCCAGCTACTTGGGAGGCTGAGGCAGGAGAATGGCTGGAACCTGGGAGGCGGAGGTTGCAGTAAGCCAAGATCAGGCCATTGCACTATAGCCTAGGCAACAAGGACAAAACTCCATTGCAAAAAACAAAAAAAAAAATTCACTGCTGGTGTCCTCACTGGAATTTGTGAGCAGCTCTAGTGGTGGCCCTGCACTCTGCCCTGCACTTGCTGTAGCATTTCATGTTGCAGCCTGCCCCTGGGTGCCCGTGACCACCTCAGTTCAGAGTCTTCTTTTTTTTTTTCTTTTTGAGATGGAGTCTTGCTCTGTCGCCCAGGCTGGAGTGCAGTGGCACAATCTTGGCTTACTGCAACCTCCGTTTCCTGGGTTCAAGCAATTCTCCTACCTCTGCCTCCCAAGTAGCTGGGATTACAGGCACCTGCCACCACGCCCAGCTAACTTTTGCATTTTTAGTAGAGATGGGGTTCACCATGTTGGCCAGGCTGGTCTCAAACTCCTGACCTCAGGCGATCTGCCTGCCTTGGCCTCCCAAAGTGCTGGCATTACAGGCGTGAGCCACCGTGCCCGGCCAGTTCAGAGTCTTCTTCTCTTCTCTGACTACTCTTTCTTATTCCCACCCCTAGAGCCATACTTTTCTAAACATTTCAATTCTGTCTCCCCAGAAACAGTTTGACAAAGCAGTTTCCTGGCCCACTAAGTCCTCTTCTTTTAAATTTTCCAACTAAGAAAAATTGTTCTCTGACATAAGAACAATATCGGGCCGGGCGCGGTGGCTCACACCTGTAATCCCAGCACTTTGGGAGGCCGAGGCACGTGGATCACGAGGTCAGGAGTACAAGACCAGCCTGGCCAATATGGTGAAACCCGGCCTCTACTAAAAATATAAAAAATTGGCCAGGCACAGTGGCGCGGCAGGCCACTCGGGAGGCTGAGGCAGGAGACTCGCTGGAACCCAGGAGGCAGAGGTTGCAGTGAGCAGAGATCACACCACTGCACTCCAGCCTGGGCTAAAGAGTGAGACTCCTCTCAAAAAAAAAAAGAAAGAACAGCCGGGCGCAGTGGCTCACACCTGTAATCCCAGCACTTTGGGAGGCCGAGATGAGCAGATCATGAGGTCAGGAGATCAAGACCATCCTGGCTAACACGGCGAAACCCCAGGCTGGAATGCAGCGGTGCGATCTCGGCTCACTGCAAGCTCTGCCTCCCGGGTTCACGCCATTCTCCTGCCTCAGCCTCCCAAGTAGCTGGGACTACAGGGAGGCTGAGGCATGGCTAATTTTTTGTATTTTGTTTAGTAGAGACGGGGTTTCTCGGTGTTAGCCAGGATGGTCTTGATCTCCTGACCTCGTGATCCACCAGCCTCAGCCTCCCAAAGCCACCGCGCCCGGCCAATCTTGTGTATTTTACTTGATAACACCAAATTCTCTTGAGTTATCTTGCTTATATAATGTGGCTATCCAGTCACACCTAAAAACAAATGATCAATGACATTGTTTGCCTGGTCCAGGGTTTCATTCTCCAGTGTTTGTAACTTTATCTTATCTATGACAATATTATTCTGTGGCCCAAGATGTGGGTGACACCTACAAACTTGGCCTAAAAGACGTATACATTAATGCAAAATGTTCCAAAAAGATATAGGACTTTTTTCTGGTCACATCGAACTCCAGTAACCAGAAAGTAACCTGAATAATCCTCAATAATCTCCTTTCAAAACTTGACAAATGGCTATACTAAAGGTGTTTTTAAATAAGCAGGTTTTAGGCCAGGCGCGATGGCTCATGCCTGTAATCCCAGCACTTTGGGAGGCCAAGGCGGGCGGATCGCCTGAGGTCAGGAGTTTGAGATCTACCAGGCCAACATGGTGAAACCCCGTCTCTACTAAAAATACAAAAATTACCAGGCGTGGTGGTGCGTGCCTGTAGTCCCAGCTACTTGGGAGGCTGAGGCAGGAGAATCGCTTGAACCCAGAGGTGGAGGTTGCAGTGAGCTGAGATCGTGCCACTGCACTCCAGCCTGGGTGACAAAGCGAGACTCTGTCTCAAAAAAATAGATAAATAAAATAAACAAGCAGGCTTGAGAGCTTGTGGTTTTTGTTTTTTGAGTTTTCTTATGATATCCTTTTTTAATTTGGATAAAATGTACATATAAATTTACCTTTTTTTTTTTTTTTCTGAGACAGAGTTTCACTCTTGTTGCCCAGGCTGGAGTGCAATGGTGCGATCTCGGCTCACTGCAACCTCCACCTCCTGGGTTCAAGCGATTCTTCTGCCTCAGCCTCCCGAGTAGCTGGGATTATAGGAATGCACCACCAAGCCAGATTTACCATTTTTAAGTGTACAGTTTAGTGGGAATAAATACATTTATATTGTTTTCCACCTTTATCCTTTCTTTCCCCCCTAAGGGGAACTTGTGTTTAGTCAACAAAATTGCAGCCAAAGTGTTGTTGCCCAGGCTGGGGTGCAATGGTATGATCTCAGCTCACTGCAACCTCTGTCTCCTGGGTTCAAGAGATTCCCCTGCCTCAGCCACCCGAGTAGCTGGGATTACAGGCATGTGCCACCACGCCTGGCTAATTTTTTTTTATCTTTAGTAGAGAGATTGTTTCACCATGTTGACCAGGCTGGTCTCGAACTCCTGACCTCGTGATCCACCCACCTCGGCCTCCCAAAGTGCTAGGATTACAGGCGTGAGCCACTGTGCCCGGCCACTTTTTTTTTTTTTTTTTTTTTTTGAGACTCCAGCCAATCAGCAGGTTCATCACTAATAAGGAGAACCTTGCTTTTCAGAAAACTCTTTTCAGACTCCTTCCTGGAGTTCTTAGTTTTAGGAAGATCCTTTCTTGCCTATTCATTTGTTTTCACACTTTGAAATCCTGTTGTTATGACTAATAGAAACTCCAAGAATTGTCTTTAGAATCTGTAAGGACTTCTTCTCAATCTGGAGAAGGCTTGCCACACCTTCACCAAAGCAGTCAGTGATCAATTTGTTGGCTTGTTTTTAATTCATTTGATATAACTGAATAACTTCAGAGTAGCTAGAAGTACAAGCACAAACCACCCTGCCCAGCTAATTTTTTTATTTTTAGTTTTTTGTAGAGACAAGGTCTCACTTTGTTGCCCAGGCTAGTCTTGAACTCCTGGCTTCAAGCAATCCTCCTGCCTCAGCTTCCCAAAGCAGTGGGATTATAGCCATGAGCCACTGGGCCCTGCCAACATTGTAATTTATTATTATTATTATTATTATTATTATTAATTTGAGACATACTCTCACTTTGTCACCTAGGCTGGAGTGCAGTGGCACAATCTCAGCTCACTGCAACCTCCGCCTCCCAGGTTCAAGCGATTCTCATGTCTCAGCCTCCCAAGTAACTGGGATTACAGGTGTGTGCCACCACGCCTGGCTAATTTTTTTTTTTTTTAGTAGAGACAGGGTTTCACCATGTTGGTCAGGCTGGTCTCGAAGTCCTGACCTCAAATGATCCTTCCGCCTCAGCCTCCCAAAATGCCGGGATTACAGGCGTGAGCCACCATACCCAGCCTGTAATTTATTTTTATTTTTATTTTTGAGATGAAGTCTTGCTCTGTCACCCAGGCTGGAGTGCACTGCCAGGGTCGTGGCTCACTGCAACCTCCGCCTCCCAGGTTCAAGTGATTCTCCTGTCTCAGCCTCCTGAGTAGCTAGGATTACAGGTACGAGTCACCACAACTGCCTAATTTTTTTGTATTTTTAGTAGAGACAGAGTTTCACCATGTTGGCCAGGCTCATCTAAAACTCCTGACCTCAAGCTATCCTCCCACCTCCACCTCCCAAAGTGCTGGGATTACAGGCAGGAGCCACCCCGCCTGGCCTACCCAACATTGTCATTTTCTTTTTTAATGATAAAGGCTTGAATAGAGGGGCACATTTTATTATTATTAATAGTTTCCATTATTGTTATGTTTTATTAATAATAAAGTTGTTTGTACTGTCTTTTAAAAACACAAAGCACTCTAACAAGATAATCATTTACCTCTTTCTCTTCTCCCACCTTCAGTCCTGATCCCTTCTCATATTAACTGTTTTATTCTTTCAGAATGGGTCCTGGCTTTCCATTAGGGAGATTACAGACTTCCAAAGGTGACTTAACAAGAGGTGTCACCTGGTAAGAGGCCAGAACTGATAGTGGAATGTACCCCTCCTTTAGCTCACCCCACCTTGCATCGGAGCTCTGAAGGGCTATAGGTTTAAGGCCACTACAGATAGAATATTCCTAACTTAAATCCACTGGCGTATATAGAGTATGACCAATTTGTTGTGAGCTTCCTAATTTCTAGTTATTTATGCAGTTCTATACCATGATTTCTTTTCCTTTCTTCCTATTTTTTTGAAGATTAGAATTGCTTTAATTGCATTATTTTTAAAAAATAGCTGTATTAGGGCCGGGCACGGTGGCTCACGCCTGTAATCCCAGCACTTTGAGAGGCCAAGGCAGGAGGATCACGAGGTCAGGAGATCGAGACCATCCTGGCTAACATGGTGTAACCCTATCTCTACTAAAAAATACAAAAAAATTAGCTGGGAGTGGTGGTGGGTGCCTGTAGTCCCAGCTACTCAGGAGGCTGAGGCAGGAGAATGGCGTGAACCCGGGAGGTGGAGCTTGCAGTGAGCCGAGATTGCACCACTGCACTCCAGCCTGGGCAACACAGCAAGACTCCATCTCAAAAAAAAAAAAAAAAAATAGCTGTATTGAAATATAATTTACACACCATAAAATTCACCTATTTTAATTGTACCATTCAATGATGTTTTGGTAAATTTACAAAGTTGTGCAAGTATCACCACAATCCAGTTTAAAAACAAAACGAGACCAGGCACGGTGGCTCACGCCTGTAATTCCAGCACTTTAGGAGGCCTAGATGGGAGGATCACTTGGGCTCAGGAGTTCAAGACCAGCTTGGGCAACATAGTGAGACCCCAACTCTTAAAAAAAAAAAAAAAAATTAAAAAAAAAAAAAGATCCTTTGTGTCCATTTGTAGTCAACCCCTACTCCCATCTTTAATTCTGTTCAGCCACCAATCTACCCTCTGTCTCTATAGATTTTCCTTTTCCAGACATTATCTATAAATAGAATTATAGAATACGTAGTGTTTTGCATTTAGTTTTCTATCACTTAGCATAATGTATTTGAGTTTTATCCACGTTGTCGCATGTGTCATTATTTCCTCCCTTTTTATTGCTAAGTAGTATTCCATTGTATGGATATAAGACATATTGGCCAGTTGATTCGCATGTGGATTGCTTCTTTTACCTATTCTGAATAATGGGAACATTCAAGTATAAGTCTTTGTGCAGACAAATGTTTTTATTTTTCTTGGGTAGATCTCCAGGAGTAAGATTGCTGGGTCACATGATACATTTATGTTTAATGTTTTAGAAATTGCCCATTGTCCGACCAGGCGTGCTGGATCACTTAAGGTCAGGAGTTCAAAACCAGCCCTGCCAACATGGTGAAACCCCATCTCTACTAAAAATACAAAAATTAGCCAGGCATGGTGGCACATGCCTATAATCCCAGCTACTCAGGAGGCTGAGGCAGAAGAATCACTTGAAACCGGGAGGCAGAGTTGCAGTGAGCCGAGATCATGCCACCACACTCCAGCCTGAGCGACAGAGTGAATCCCTGTCTCAAAAAAAAAAAAAAGCCCAGGTGCGGTGGCTCACGCCTGTAATCTCAACACATTGGGAGGCTGAGGCAGGAGGATCACTTGAGGTCAGGAGTTTGAGACCAGCCTGACCAACACAGTGAAACCTGGTCTCTACTAAAATACAAAAATTAGCCAGACCTGGTGGTGCACACCTGTAATCCCAGCTACTCTGGAGGCTGAGGCTGAGGCACTCCTACCTGGGCGACAGAGCAAGACTCCGTCTCAAAAAAAAAAAAAAAACAAAGAAGAAGAAAGAAATAATACAGTACTCCTTTTTTTTTTTTTTTTTTTGAGACGGAGTCTTGCCCTTTCGTCAGGCTGGAGTGCAGTGGCGCCATCTCGGCTCACTGCAACCTCTGCCTCCCAGGTTCAAGTGATTCTCCTGCCTCAGCCTCCCGAGTAGCTGGGACTACAGGCGTGTGCCACCACACCAGGCTAATTTTTGTATTTTAAGTAGAGACTGGGTTTCACCATGTTGGCCAGGATGGTCTTGATCTCTTGACCTCGTGATCCTCCCGCCTCAGCCTCCCAAAGTGCTGGGATTACAGGCGTGAGCCACCGCGCCTGGCCTAATACAGTACTCTTCACAGTTTCACCCAATGGTAACATCTTGCAAAACTGTAATATGATATTCCAACCAGGATGTTGACATTGATACAATCTATCAGTCTGATTCAGATTTCCCCCTAGGGAATTTTTTCAAAATTGTTTTGGCTACTTTGGGTTCTTTGCAGTTCCATAAAAATTTTAGGATCAGCTTGCCAATTTCTACCAAAAAAAAAAAAAAAAAAAAAGGAGCCGGCTGGTATTTTGGGATTTTGGTAGAGATTGTATTCAATATATAGATCAAATTTTGGATAATTGTTACCTTAATTAATCTAATTTTCCATGATCCATCTTTTTTCTTTTTTTTTTTTTTCAGGCAGCCTCCCAAGCCAGAGTAGGCTCAGAGACTCCCAATCCATCATTTTTTACTTTTTTACTTTTTTTATTGTGGTAAAATATGTATAGCATAAATGATTCATTTTTATTTTAAGTGTACAATTCAGTGGCATTAACTACATTCACACTGTTGTGCAACCATCATCACTATCTTTTTCTAAAACTTTTTCATCACTCCAAACAGAAACTGTGTTGTTATTTTTAACAACAATACTGAAATTGCCAACTTAATAGTTACTGTATTGTCCTCTATGGCCACAGAGTCCTTTTTCAGATCATGAATTTAATGCCAAATCTTAAATCTCAAGGAACCCTGGTACTGGACTTTGGAAGAACATAGACAGTCTTTGTTAAGAAGTTAGGCTGTGGCCAGGCATGGTGACTCACGCCTGTGATCCCAACACTTTAGGGGGCCAAGTTGGGAGGATCACTTGGCAGTTCAAGATCTGCCTGGGCAACATGATGAGACCCCATCTCTAAAAACAAAACAAAAAGGGTGGGAGTTGCAGTCTTCAAATCCCAGCTCTGCCATTGACAATCCAGTTACTTCTCTGGGCCGGGCGCAGTGGCTCACACCTGTAATCCCAGCATTTTGGGAGGCCAAGGCAGGTGGATCACCTGAGGTCAGGAGTTTGAGGCCAGCCTGGCCAACATGATGAAACCCCGTCTCTACTAAAAATACAAAAATTAGCCATGTGTGGTGGCGTGCACTTGTAGTCCCAGCTACTCAGGAGGCTGAGGCAGGAGAATCACTTGAGCCGGGAGGCAGAGGCTGCAGCGAGCCAAGATTGTGCCACTGCACTCCAGCCAGGGTGACAGAGAAAGACCCTGTCTCTACAAAAAAAAAAAAAGTTACTTCTCTGAAACTCTGAATTTACATTATCATACACAGATTTAAACATTTTTATTTCTATGATTTATTTCTATGATTCCCTAGGCTTCACTAAATGGGGCCTAGAGACCCTAAGGATATGCAGCAGCCTGCCAGGTGCTGTGGAAGCCACAAAAGGAGCGTGCGCATTGTCTAGCAACATTTTTCTTCCACAAAGTTAAAATTAGGTACTTTAACTATAAATGATTTTTTAAAACTTTTATGGCGTTCCAAGCATATATTATGGAGTTGAACATAAGATTCAAATTCATTTTAATATCAAATGTAAGACAAAATAAATTTAAAGTATTTTCGGGTGCTCTGGGCTCACCCTCCTTCCTATCCATCACCCCCCTATTTCACTTAATAAATCTTTTACCCTCTAGTCTCCCTCCCAGTTCTAGCAGACATTTACTCATCATTCACAGCCCTTTTCCTACCAACCCTCAGAATCCTCTCTTTATTTTTTTATTTATTTGAGATGGGGATCTTACTATAGCACCCAGGCTGGTCTCAAACTCCTGGTCTCAAGCGTCCCCCCTTGGCCTCCGAAAGTGCTAGGATTACAGGCAAGGGCCACTGCATTCAGCCTCAGAATCCTCAACACAGCACTCCAGGAAGCCACTATTCACATGTCTGAGCCAGCACACAAGTTAGGCAGCCATCTCTGTTAAACTGGTAGAGACGGGGTTTCACCATGTTGACCAAGCTGGTCTTGAACTCCTGTCCTCAAGTGATCCGCCCACCTCGGCCTCCCAAAGTGCTGGGATTACAAGCGTGAGCCACCGCGCCTGGCTGTATTTTACCATTTTCTAGGTATTTGAAATAAAATCAGTAGCCCTGAAAATCAAGATTTTATTTACTTTCCAAATGTTATATTCTTCGTTTTAGATTATTTTACTTTCTCTGATTTGCACATAAATTATGATAAAGATAGTGAAAGGCATTATATGGTATGTTGACTTTTAAAATGGCAGAATCCATTATGTCATACAAGTCTGCTAGTCCAAAGGTATTTATATTTTATGTAACTTTGTCCTCCTAACAACCATCAACAAAAATTGAGTGTCCATTAGTATGGAAAAATCCCCTTGAAATGTCTTTGCAAAACACTTTTTATGGGCTGGGCATGGTGGCTTATGCCTGTAATCCCAACACTTTGGGAGGGCGAGGCTGGACGATGCCCTCAGGTCAGGAGTTCGATACCAGCCTGGCCAACATGGTGAAACCCCATCTCTACTAAAAATACAAAAATTAGCCAGCATGGTGGCGCATGCCTGTAATCCCAGCTACTCGGGAGGCTGACACAGGAGAATCCCTTGAACATAGGAGGCAGAGGTTTCAGTGAGCCAAGACCATGCCACTGCACTTTTTTTGTACCTTTGTGATCATTAGTTCCTATTCAAAAAAGGTTAACGTGTATTGTTTTTCCCCTATTTAAGAAAGCTTTAAATTTTGTTTTATCTAATTAATTTTAACACTGGGGTTGGTTGGGAATTTTTTTAGATTCTCATCTCTTTTTTCAGATATATATGAAAGTGAGATGAAGAAACGGACAAGAGCAGGTAGCAGAGAGATCAAGCTTTTTTTTTCTTAAGCCATTAAACATCTATATTTTTCTTCCCAGTGTCCTGCCTCCCAACTTTTGATGATCAGAGGCTGGTATGACAGATTACCTTAATTTGTATCTAGCTGTTGCTAAGTTATCGCCATGGTATCAAGACACTGAGGCAAATATAGATGGCTAAAAACAAATGTGTGGGAAGAAAAAATTGTCCCTAGTCCCCTCACCTCTACTGTCATCTGGATGAGTAGCAGCATTAAATCTGTGTCATAGTTGCTTCACAGCCATAGCAAAAAAACAAACAAACAAACAAATGCTTGAAAACCCAATTATTGCATCCTATAAAAATATAATGATTTCTGCAAATTTGTATTTGTCATTTACAAAAGTCGTCACCAGCCTTTGTTTCTATACCTTATAATAATTGAAACAGCCTGCATAGTAACATTTATTGAATTTTTGCCCTCTAGCTATATAAAATACCAGCAAAAATGCTGCCCTATTAATGATAATTTTTATGTTCATGCAGTCAAAATAATGGCATCTTTTTGTTCTAGCTCAATAAAGTTCTTCAAATAGTTTTCAAAATTTCAAATTCTGGTATGTGATTTCAGCAAAATGACATAGTATGAGCTTTCTCTTTTGAAAGTGGTATAAATATAAACTGCACTTTCCAATTTTATATCTTAGTCCTATGACTTCCTTTGCCTCTCCACATATACACAGAGGGAAATTATTTAATCCAAACTGCTCAATTTTCTTTTTCTTTTTCTTTTCTTTTTTTTTTTTTCTGAGACGGAGTCTTGCTCTGTCGCCCAGGCTGGAGTGCAATGGTGCGATCTCCACTCACTGCAGCCTCCACCTCCTGGGTTCAAGCAATTCTCCTGCCACAGCCTCCCTAGTAGGCGGGACTACAGGCACATGCCCCCACACCCAGTTAAGTTTTGTAATTTTAGTAGAGACGGGTTTCACTATGTTGGCCAGGATGGTCTTGGTCTCCTGACCTAGTGATCCACCCGCCTCGACCTCCCAAAGTTCAATTTTCTTAAAAGTGACCACCAACACCATCAACATATGTTTATAGACTAGATGTATCACTTGTTTACCCAAATTGTAGCATAAATGTCTGTTTTTAGAAAGCTTTTCCATAAGTCTTTCTATGTGATTGGATTATTAAGCAAGGCTATGATTAGGAAATAAACCACTTTCCCCTTTAGCTAGTTCTAATGAAAGCTTTCCAAATTAAACACTATGTTTGAACACTTCTTCCATTCATAGCATGTGCTCATCAAAAAGTGCTTTCCGTTTCTGGTATGTCAACTATACTATTTATAACCTAGTTAAAAAGCCAAATAAAGGCAGTAAAAGGTGTGTATTTCATATGCAAATTCCTAGCAATAATTTCTACAGTTACATATAGTTGCTTGCTCCATTATGTTCAACATCAGCGTTATAAAACTGATTACAGGAAGGAGAAAATAATACTAAAATTATATTTTGATATTGCTTAATGGCTTTTTATTAAATACATTAGAAAGATAAATAGTACAAAATGAAAGTAGCCCTGATTTATAATGGACGTTTTTGCAAAATGACTGATGACCTGTTATGGTAACTGTGCAGAGGAAGAAAATCACTGTGTGACATAGGCTCTTTCTATTTTGTCTCCAAATTTGTGTTTCCTTTTTCTGTTTTTTTTGTTTGTTTGTTTGTTTTTTGTTTTTTTTGAGATGGAGTTTTTGCTATTGTTGCCCAGGCTGGAATGCAATGGCGCGATCTCAGCTCACGGCAACCTCCGCCTCCCAGGTTCAAGCGATTCTCCTGCCTCAGCCTCCCAAGTAGCTGGGATTATAGGCATGCGTCACCACGCCCAGCTAATTTTGTATTTTTAGTAGAGACGGGGTTTCGCCATGTTGGTCAGGCTGCTCTCGAACTCCTGACCTCAGGTGATCCGCCCGCCTCGGTCTCCCAAAGTGCTGGGATTACAGGCGTGAGCCACCGCACCCGGCTCAAATTTGTGTTTCCTTAACAATTCTCTTTGCTTCTTTATCTTACCAGATTTTGATTCCCCTGACTTAGAAACCATCAACGGAAAAATAAGAGGCCAGGCGCGGTGGCTCACATCCGTAATCCCAGCACTTTGGGAGACCGAGGCAGGCAGATCATGAGGTCAGGAGATCGAGACCATCCTGGCTAACACAGTGAAACCCCGTCTCTACTAAAAATACAAACAAAAATCAGCTGGGCATGGTGGCAGGTGCCTGTAGTCCCAACTACTCTGGAGGCTGTAGGCGGAGGTTGTAGTAAGCCGAGATCACGCCACTGCCCTCCAGCCCATGTGACAGAGTGAGACTCCGTCTAAAAAAAAAAAAGAAAGAGAAGTAAGAAACCAGGATAAGTTCATGCCTTCTTTTCACTGACATTTATTAAGTGTTACTATGCGCATAGCACTGCCTTGGATACAAAGGTAAACCATAGAATGAGATTATTTGTGTCTTTCCCACTATACTGTGGGCTTCTTGGGATCGGATTCTCTTTGAAAACAGTGGAAGATAACCAATGGAATAAACAGATCTGGGTTCAAATCCTAGCTTCTTGGCTGGGCATGGTGGCTTACATGTGTAATCCCAGCACTTTGGGAGGTCGAGGCAGGTGGATCGCTTGAGGCCAGGAGTTCAAGGCCAGCCTGGCCAATATGGTGAAACCCCATCTCTACAAAAAATACAAAAATTAGCTGGGCGTGGTGGCGTGCGCCTGTAGTTCCACCTACTCAGGAGGCTGAAGCACGAGAATCACTTGAGCCTGGGAGACGGAGGTTGCAGTGAGCAGAGATCCAGCCACTGCACTCTAGCCTGGGCAACAGAGCGAGACTGTCTCAAACAAAACAAAACAAAACAAAACAAAAAAACCTCAAATCCTGGCTTATCTATCAGGTGTGATGAGACAAATTCTCCAAGTTTCTTCTTTCTTTCTTGTGGAATTGGATAGTCGTGCTTACTAGTAAACAATAGCTGCTAATTGCCTGAAGGCACCAATCACTGTACCTACCACAGAGGGTGCCATTCGATAAATGCTGTTAAAGGAAATGTGTTTTTATAACATTGAAGCTTAGGCTGGGTGCGGTGGCTCATGCCTATAATCCCAGCACTTTGGGAGGCCGAGGCGGGCGGATCACAAGGTCAGGAGATAGAGACCATCCTGGCTAATATGGTGAAACCCCATCTCTACTAAAAAAATACAAAAAATTAGCCGGGTGTGGTGGCGGGCGCCTGTAGTCCCAGCTACTCGAGAGGCTGAGGCAGGAGAATGGCATGAACCCGGGAGGCAAAGCTTGCAGTGAGCCGGGATTGCGCCACTGCTCTCCATCCTGGGCGACAGAGCGAGACTCCGTCTCAAAAAAACAAAAAACAAAAAACAATGAAGCAAGCAAGTAAAATAGAGTAATAGTTAAGGAACACTGGTTTACAAACTCTAATCAGAAGAATACAGATTATAAAATAGGTCTAGAGACTTCTTTGAACATAAAGGACAGGGCCTGGCGCGGTGGCTCACGCCTGTAAACCCAGCACTTTGGGAGGCCAAGGTGGGCGAATCACCTGAGGTCAGGAGTCGGAGACCAGCCTGGCCAATATGGAGAAACCCCGTCTCTACTAAAAATACAAAATTAGCCAAGCATGGTGGTGCATACCTGTAATCCCAGCTACTCGGGAGGCTGAGGCAGGAGAATTGCTTGAACCCAGGAGGCGGAGGTTGCAGTGAGCCAAGAGCGCACCATTGCACTCCAGCCTGGGCAACAAGAGCGAAACTCAGCCTCAAAAAAAAAAAAAAAAAAAAAGAAGAAGAGGTTGGATTAGAACAGTATTTGCACAATATGGTCTCTGAACCACTCGTATTAAAATCAAGGGCTTGCATTAGAATAAGGGTTGTATCCAGACCTATGTTTTTCACAATTTTCAGGTAATTCTCACACACACACCCTGTTTTAGATCCACTGGAGTCGATGATACATTCCTAAAGTTCCACTGACATATAATTCCTGGTGAGGGCCGGGCGCGGTGGCTCATGCCTGTAATCCCAGCACTTTGGGAGGCTGAGGCGGGTGGATCACTTGAGGTCAGGAGTTCAAGACCAGCCTGGGCAACATGGTGAAACCCTGTGTCTACTAAAAATACAAAAAATTAGCTGGGCATGGTAGCACATGTCTGTAGTCCCAGTTACTTGGGAGACTGAGGAAGGAGAATCACTTGAACCCAGGAGGCGGAGGTTGCAGTGAGCTGAGATCATGCCAGTGCACTCCAACTTGGGTGACAGAGCAAGACTCCATCTCAAAAAAAAAAAAAAAAAAGATAATAATAATTCCTGGAGTGATGCAGCAGACACACATGAACTTTGAAGTAAGACAGGTTCCAGGCATACTGGAATGCTTAACATTTAAGCCAGCAACAACTAATAAAAGCAACAATCCAATGCAAAGAAGAAAGGGAAAAAGAAAAACATGTAGTGCTATGGTTTGGATATGGTGTGTCCCTACCAAAACTCATGTTGAAATTTGATTCCCAGCTGGGCACAGTGGCTCATGCCTGTAATCCCAGCACTTTGGGCGGCCAAGGCGGGTGGACTGCCTGAGGTCAGGAGTTCGAGACCAGCCTGGCCAACATAGTGAAACCCCGTCTCTACTAAAAATACAAAAAACTAGCTGGGCGAGGTGGCAGGTGCCTGTAATCCCAGCTACTCGGGAGGCTGAGGCAGGAGAATCGCTTGAACCTGGAAGGCAAAGGTTGCAGTGGGCTGAGATCAGGCCATTGCACTCCAGCCTGGGCAACAAGAGCGAGACTCCATCTCCAAAAAAAAAAAGAAAGAAAGAAATTTGATTCCCAATGTGGCAGTGTTGGGAGGTGGGGCCTAGTGGGAGGTGTTTGGGTCATGGGGGTGGATTTCTCATGAATGGATTAATGCTCTCCCAGGAGCCCATTCTCACACTTGCAGGAATGAGTTAGTTTTCCAGAGAGTGGGTTGTTAAGAGTCTAGCTTCCTTGGTTTCTCTCCCTTGCTTTCTCTCTTGCCTTATGATTTCTTTGCACACTCCCATTCCCCTTCCTCTTTCCACCATGAGTGGAAGCAGCCTGAGACCTTCACCAGATGCAGCTACCCAATCTTGAACCTTCCAGCCACCAGAATCCTGAGCCAAATAAACCTCTTGATAAATTACCCAGCCTAATTCTGTTATAGCAACACAAAACAGACCAAGACCTGTAGTAAATGAAAAATATGGAATAAAAAGGCAGAAATAAGTACTTATAATGAATTATAGTAAATAAAAATTAATTAAATTCAATTAAAAAACAGACTCTCCGATTGAATTAACAGATCCCATAATAAGATTATCTCAAAGAGAAATTTAAATCAAAAAGACAGGCCAGGTGCTCATGCCTGTAATCCCAGCACTTTGGGAGGCCGAGGCAGGTAAGATCACTTGAGCCCAGGAATTCAAGACTAGCCTGGAAACATGCAAAACTTCGTCTCTACAAAAGAATGCAAAAATTACCCAGCCGTGGTGGTACCTACCTGTAGTTCCAGCTACTTGGGAGGCTGGGGTGGAAAGATTGCTTGACCCTGGGAGGCAGAGGTTGCAGTGAGCTGAGATTGCGCCACTGCACTCCAGCCTGGGCAACAGAGTGGGACCCTGTCTCAAAAAAATAAATAAATAAATAAAGACAAAAGCAAATAAAAATTGAGCTGGGCATGGTCGCTTACAACTGTAATTCCAATTTATCAATTTCTGAAAAGTATGTGTTAAAATCTTTTAACCTGATGTATCTATTCCTGCAGTTTTTTCAGTTGCTTCTTGCTCTATCATTCATCAGCATGTAACACTCTTCTTTTTCCCTTATTATATATTTTTTCCCTTATATTCTACATTGTCAAATACTAAGATTCTTCCTCGATTCTTTTTTTTTTTTTTCTTGAGACAGGGTCTAGCTATGTCGCCCAGGCTGGAGTGCAGTGGCACAATCTCAGCTCACTGCAACCTCCACCTCTGGGTTCAAGAGATTCTCATGCCTCAGTAACCCAAGTAGCTGGGATTACAGGCATGCGCCACCACACTTGGCTAATTTTTGTATTTTTAGTAGAAACAGGGTTTTGCCATATTGGCCTGGCTGGTCTCAAACTCCTGGCCTCATGTGATCCACCCATCAGCCTCCCAATGTGCTGGGATTACAGGTGTGAGCCACCGCACCCGGCTTCTTCCCCCTTTCTTTTGAGTCACTTTTGTATTATTATTATTTGAGATGGAGTCTCACTCTGGTGACAGGCACCTGTAGTCCCAGCTACTCGGGAGGCTGTCTAGCCTGGGCAACAGAGTAAGACTCTGTCTCAAAAAAAAAGAAAGAAACTCTGTAAGTGTGAAGCCATCTAAAATGTTCAGTGAACCATTCAAGGAGTGGCCACAGAAAGGTGTGTGTTTGACATACAGCACCTGTTTTAGCCGGGTGCCGTGGCTCACGCCTGTAATCCCAGCACTTTGGGAGGCTGAGGCAGGTGGATCACCTGAGGTCAGGAGCTCGAGACCAGCCTGGCCAACATGGTGAAACCCCATTTCTACTAAAAATACAAAATGAGCCGGGCGTGGTGGCGGGTGCCTGTAATCCCAGCTACTCAGGAGGCTGAGGCAGGAGAATCGCTTGAAACCAGGAGGCGGAGGTTGCAGTGAACTGAAATTGTACCATTGCACTCCAGCTTGGGCAACCAGAGCGAAACTCTGTCTCAAAAAAAAAAAAAAGACATACAGCACCTGTTTTAGATGGGTGAATGGAGCGGGGATGGCAGCAAGAGGGAGAGTGTGTCTGGGTAATCCATGAGCACAATCATCACTGCAAAGGTTACTAATAATGGCAACACATACAGTGCTTATGATGTGAAGCACTATTCTTAGTGCAAGAACAGTGCACAATAGTGCAAGACAGGCACAATTCTTTTCATCCCTGTATTGCTAATTTTCAGAGGAATGAAAACCAAAATGAGATTTATTTGAAACTGAAAATAATTCCTACTCACCAACCCATCTGCTACCTGAAAAAACATAACACACAGGGTGATACTGACAGAAAACAAATAATAAGTCACCTTCAAGGGTCCAAGAACTAGTTTTACCAGAGGTAATTTTTTTTTTCTTTCTTTTCTTCCCCCCCTTTTTGTGGAGAACAGGGTCTTACTATATTGCCCAGGCAGGTCTCGAACTCCTGGGCTCAAGCTATCCTCCCAGCTCTGCCTCCCTAAGAGCTGGGATTACAGGCGTGACCCACCGTGCCCAGCTATCAGTGGTAAATTTTACTAACTCCTTCACTGTATTTCTTGAGACAGAGTCTCACTCTGTCACCCAGGCTGGAGTGCAGTGGTGTGATCTTGGCTCACTACAACCTGTCTCCCTGGTTCGAGCAATTCTTCTGCCTCAGCCTCCTGAGTAGCTGGAACTACAGGCGCGTGCCACCACGCCCGCCTAAACTTTTGGGTTTTTTTGTTTTTTGTATTTTTGGCAGAGACAGGGTTTCACCATATTGGCCAGGCTGGTCTCAAACTCCTGATCTCAAGTGATCCACCCGCCTTGCTCTCCCAAAGTGCCGGGATTACAGGCCTGAACCACCATGCCTGGCCTGGTTCACTTTTTTCTAGTACTTTTTCCATCTTTTCTTTTCCTTTTTTTTTTTTTTTTGAGACAGGGTATCAGTCTGTCTCCCAGGCTGGAGTGCAGTGCACTCCACTCACTGCAGCCTCGAACTCCCAGGCTCAAGCAATCCTCCCACCTCAGCCTCCCGAGTAGCTGAGACTACAGGCACACACCACCATACCCAGCTAATTTTTATAAGTTTTTGTAGAGACGAGGTTTCGCCATGTTGCCCAGGCTGGTCTCAAATTCCTGGGCTAAAGCAATCTTCTCACCTCAGCCTCCCAAAGTGCTAGGATTACATGTGTGAGCCACCATGCCCAGCCTTCATTTTTTCTTTGTCTCTTTTGGGTTTTTTTGAGACAGGGTCTCACTCTGTTGCTCAGGCTAAAGTGCAATGGCATGATCATAGCTCACTACAGCCTTGACCTCTTGGGCTCAAGCAACGCTCACACCTCAGCCTCCTGAGTAACTGGGACTGCAGGCATGTACGCCCATGCCCAGCTAATTTGTGTAAACTTTGTAGAGATGGGGTCTCACTTTATTGTCCAGGCAGGTCTTGAACTCCTGGGCTCAGGTGGTCCTCCAGCCTCAGCCTCCCAAAGTGCTGGTATTACAGGTGTGAGTCACCATGCCCAGCCTGAAAATTTCAGTAATATAATAAACTCGGCTGAGTGCGGTGACTCATTCCTGTAATACCAACACTTTGGGAGGCCGAGCAGTGTGGATCATTTGGGGTCAGGAGTTTGAGGCCAGCCTGGCCAACATGGTGAAACCCCGTCTCTACTAAAAATAGAAAAAAAAAAAATTAGCCAGGTGGTAGTGGCGCATGTCTGTAATCCCAGCTACTCGGGAGGCTGAGGAAGGAGAATTGCTTGAGCCTGGGAGGCAGAGGTTGCAATGAGCCAAGATTGCACCACTGCACTCCAGTCTGGGTGACAGAGTGAGACCTCTCTCAAAAAATAAATAAACTCAAGCTATGAGGGGTGTGTGTGTGTGTGTGTGTGTGTGTGTGTGTTGATTGGTTTTCTTAATTTTTTTTTTTTGCAAAGTTAAATAAAAGTGTCATCCTTGTGCAGAGGCCATGCTAATCTCTGCATCATTCCAGTTTTAGTATATGTGCTGCCAAAGCGAGCGTTCTGTGTATGTGTGTATATATATATTTTATATATATATAATATGTATAATTAGCACAAAATAATTAGCACAATGTCTAATTTAATGTTCTCTGGCCTTTAGTTTACTAAGAGAGTACTTTCATCAATTATTGGTTATAAATTAATACAGTAAATCCTATTGTAATTATAATTGTAATTGTAATTATAACTGAGATCCAAATAAATCAGTCATATGAAATGGAAGGTTACAATTTCTTGCAGGGTTAACAACAAAATGACCATTGTGGGTCAGTCTAGCTAGCTGTGAGGAATTTGGGAGCTAACTGCCCTATCTAAATTCATGCCAGGTCAGGCACAGCAGTTCAGGCTTGTAATCTCAGCACTTTGGGAGGCTGAGGCGGGTGGATCGCTTGAGCCCAGGGGTCTAAGACCAGTCTGGGCAGTATAGCAATACCCTATCTCTACCAAAAAATTTTTAAATAAATAAAAAATAAATTCATGCCAGACTCAGTTGTGATTTGATGCCACCTGGTGGTGGTGGTCGGCCCCAAGTTAAATATTAATGGGGACAATTTTTTTTTTTTTTTGGAGACAGAATTTCACTCTTGTTACCCAACCTGGAGTGCAATGGCGTGATCCCGGCTCACTGCAACCTCCACCTCCCAGGTTCAAGCGATTCTCCTGCCTCAGCCTCCCAAGTAGCTGGGATTACAGGCATGCACCACCAAGCTTGTCTAATTTTGTGGGGTTTTTTTTAGTAGAGACGGGGTTTCTCCATGTTGGTCAGGCTTGTCTCGAACTCCCGAACTCAGGTGATCCACCCACCTTGGCCTCCCAAAGTGCTGGGATTATAGGCATGAGCCACCGCACCCGGCTAAACATCCTGTTTTCTTTTTTGTTGTTGTTTTTGAATCAGAGTCTTGTTCTGTCACCAGGCTGGAGTGCAGTGGTGCGATCTCGGCTCACTGCAACCTCCGCCTACCCAGTTCAAGCGATTCTTCTGTCTCAGCCTCCAGAGTAGCTAGGACTACAGGCACGCACCACCATGCCCAGGTAATTTTGTATTTTTAGTAGAGACAGGATTTCACCATATTGACCAGGCTGGTCTTGAACTCCTGACCTTGTGATCCACTCTCCTCAGCCTCCCAAACTGCTGAGATTACGGGTGTGAGCCACCATGCCCAGCCTACTGGGGACAATTCTGAGTGCAGAAGCTGCAGGATAACATTAGTGATTTGGGAAATGTCCCAGTTAGTTGGCCAGATTCAGCTGGGAGAATAATTAGGACGAGATTTACCCCTCACTTCTTCTCTCTCTGAAACAAGTTCACATGACTTTTCTCCACCTTTATGGCCTTGGCCTCCTCTCTAAGACCTCCCTCTACCTGCCCTGTTTAGGGGCTAGGCAGGGAATGGGAGCCAGCCGTCAATTCTGTATCATATCTAAAATTATATTTTTGGCCAGGCACGGTGGCTTACACCTGTAATCCCAGCATTTTGGGAGGCCAAGTGGGGGGCGGATCACCTGAGGTTAGGAGTTCAAGACCAGCTTGGCCAACATGGTGAAACCCTGTCTCTACTAAAAATACAAAAATTAGCCAGGCATGGTGCTGGGCACCTGTAGTCCCAGCTACTGGGGAGGCTGAGGCAGGAGAATCACTTGAACCCAGGAGGCGGAGGTTACAGGGAGTCGAGATTGTACCACTGCACTCCAGTCTGGCAACAGATCAAGACTCCATCTCAAAAGAAAAAAAAAATTTTATTTTTGGCCGGGTACAGTAGCTCATGCCTGTAATCCCAGCACTTTGAAAGGCCAAGGTAGGGGTATCACTTGAACCCAGGAGTTCGAGACCAGCCTGGGCAACATAGCCAGGCATGGTGGTGTGTGTCTATAGTCCCAGCTACTCAGGAGGCTGAGGTGGGAGTATCACTTGAGCCCAGGAGGTTGAAGCTGCAGTAAGCCATGATCACACCACCATACTCCAGCCTGGGTGACAGAGCAAGACACTGTCTCAAAGATAAATAAATAAAATGAAATCATATTTTTGATGAGGGCATTAGCATGGGGTTTTACTGTGCTTATCGAGGAGCTCTTGAATGCTTAGAATATACTAGCACTGTATTTTTCATTTTAGAACTTTTGTGTATTCCAATTGTTTTGGTTGGCTATAAAAAGCCATTATTGGGCCAAGCACAGTGGCCAACACTTTGAGAGGCCAAGTTGGGTGGATCACTTGAGGGCAGGGGTTTGAGACCAGCCTGGCCAACATGATGAAACCCCGTCTCTACTAAAAATACAAAAATTAGCTGGGCATGGTGGCATGCTCCTGTAGTCCCAGCTACTCAGGAGGCTGAGGTAGGAGAAACACTTAAGCCCAGGAGACAGAGGTTGCAGTGAGCCAAGATTACGCCCCTGTACTCCAGTCTGGGAGACAGAGCAAGACTCTGTCTCAAAAAAAAAAAAAAAAAAAAAAAAGAAGCCATTGTTAGGCTAAGACTAATTGAAATTCAAGCAGGGGGAAGAAAAAGGTAAACATGCAAAGGTGAGAAATCCATCCAGAGGCTATTAACCCTATTGCATCAATGCCATGAAATTTTATTTTATTTTATTTATTTATTTTTGAGATGGAGTCTCTCTCTGTCGCCCAGGCTGGAGTGCAGTGGTGCGATCTCAGCTCACTGCAAGCTCCGCCTCCCGGGTTCACGCTGTTCTCCTGCCTTAGCCTCCCGAGTAGCTGAGACTAATAGGCGCCCGCCACCACACCCGGCTATTTTTTATATATTTTTAGTAGAGGTGGGGTTTCACCATGTTAGCCAGGATGGTCTCGATCCCATGACCTTGTGATCTGCCCACCTCGGCCTCCCAAAGTGCTGGGATTACAGGCGTGAGTCACCGTGCCCGGCAATGCCATGAAATTTTAAATTAACAGTTGCCTCTTGTGGATGATCTCTTGTTACCCAGCAGGATCAGAATTCTTCGTTTGTTTTATTCCTTGTTAAATTCCTTGCTATGTTAAGGCAGTTTCTCCTTCTTTGCATGCACAAACATGTGACCCTGCTCTAGTATCATTAGGCATTGCCCCTGATAAAACTGGGCTTCTTGGAAGCCATGTGGGGGTATAAGACTATAGAGGGCAATGGTCAGTTACTGGTTATGTTTCTGTGTTTCTGTCCCTATCCCTCTTCCTGCCATCTTTCCAATTCTGAGTTACCGCTGTGTCACTGAGTCTGAGATAAGCAGTCTGAGAGACCAGCGCTTGCGGAGAGCAGCAGAGCTCCAGTTCTTGGATCAGGGTCTTCTTGGTTTGTGGCTGCCAGTGGTCACATTTGTCTTCGATGAAATAGTCAAGCACCAGGCTGATTGCCAGGTTTCAGAAGATGTGTGGCTCAGACTGGAAGAAGGCCTCAATCTGTTCACCACCTGTCTGTCTGGCCTTACCTGTTACTTCTCCCTCTAACTTCAATGCTCTGTTTTTCACTCAGAAGGGCTATTTATAGGTTTCCAAATATGGCCTGCAGTTTCCTGCCTCAGCTGCTGCCCGCAATTTTCCCTGCCCAGAGTGCCCTTCGCCCAGCCTTCATGGGTCAGAATCCTGCTCAGCCTCTCCTCCATGGAATCTTCCTGATCTCTTCGAGCTCCTTGCTCCCCGGCATTCTGGGCCTCTCCTTTCTGCTTTACATCACAGTTTCCAGGGTTCATGATTGGTTCCTCGGTTAGACGATAGTTCTATGAGGACAGGGACCTTGCTTATCCATTTCTTAGTCCCCAAAGGACTCAAGGCTTTCCATCAGAGGTGCTCAATACATGTTTGTTTGTTTGTTTGTTTGTTTGAGACTGAGTTTCACTCTGTCACCAGGCTGGAGTTCAGGGATGCGATCTCAGCTCACTGCAACCTCTGCCTCCCAGGTTCAAGCAATTCTCCTGCCTCAGCTTCCCGAGTAGCTGGGACTACAGGAGCACGCCACCATGCCCAGCTAATTTTTGTATTTTTAGTAGAGACAGGGTTTCACCATGTTGGCCAACATGGTCTCGATCTCTTGACCTCGTGATCTGCCTGCCTTGGCCTCCCAAAGTGCTGGGATTACAGGCATGAGCCACGCACCCAACCCTGTGGTTTTTTGTTTTGGTTGTTTTTTTTTTTGTAGCTACAATGACTAAACATTTTTAATTTTGGAAGCTTTTTTCACATTAAAGCTACCCGAGCCATCTTCCAAAGAGGTCTCATCTTCTCCTGCCAGCTGCATGAATTCTCAGCCCTATATTTAGGTACTAAGTGGTCTTGTTCACCTCTCTCTACTGCTGATATGAGCCGAATTCCATCACTGCAAAAATTATCTGAGAACATAGGCATTGGGAGAGCGCATTCACTTATTCCAGCCTGGAGTAGAGAACTCTTTGATACCTGAAGTAATTTACTTACTTATCTAATGTGAAGGCCTAATAAATGCAGCTTCCATAAGTATAACATTTATTTACTGAAAGCTAGGATCATAATATGCTGGAAGAATTTGCAGGCTATAGATGTTGCACTTTTTATGTGTCTTAATTGTTTTAATATTAAATGTTATTAAATCATTGGCTATCAACTTGGATGTAATATATTTTGTTATATATGCCATTTGAAAACTTTGTTATCTCCACAGAGAGAATTCAGGAAATACCAAATGTTTGAGTCTTAGAGGACTAAAACATATGTGTCATGTCTGTCCCAATACTCGCTATGAGTTTCACCACACATATGCCACTGGTTTCTGTGATTCTATTACTTTCTTCTAAAAAATGATTTTCATTTTATTGGGGGAAAGGAACCCAAATCTTCTGTCATTTCTAATGTAAAATATTCAGAGGGAAGAAGTAGGTAAATGTGGGTTATTGGTTATTGAATTCCTCTGTCCCCCTTCCCTCAAACTCACACACTCGGGTTGCACAGGGCAATTATTCCTTTTTGCTCCATGCTGATTATATAGGTCGGGGGGTAATAAGGTTGTTTATTTGAAGGATTTTCATCTGGTGGATTTCTAATATTCTTGCCCCACTCCTGACCACCTAAATCAGTATCACACCGAGACCAGCATCTCTCTCCCACCACCAAAGAAAATGATGAAACAAAGGTAATTTGAGCCTGAACTTTCTGCTCCCAAATTTATCATCTTCCCAGAGCATAGGGGTTGTGTTGCTTTAATCCTTCAAATCAGCAATGGCTCAGTAATAACTAGTATCATATGTTTATTATTAACTCGGCAGATAAACCTTCAAGGTGCTAAACTCCTTTTGGTGTATTAAATTTATAACATTTTTTCAAAAACCTTATTATTCAATTCAGAAATTGCCCCTGGCAGAATCAATAAACAAGGTACTATGCTAGTAAAAGTGAACATTTTAATATATTATTAAGACAGTGGCGACCTGGCATGGTGGCTCATGCCTGTAATCCCAGCACTTCGGGAGACTTAGGCAGAAGGATTGCTTGAGCCCAGGAATTTGAGGCTACAGTGAGCTATAATCACGCCAGTATGGATGACAGAGACCCTGACCCTTAAGAAATATAAAATATAAAAAGGGAAGATGCTGTGTTACATACATATATTTTACTGTAAAAATTGAATATTTGATTATTTGGCTGAATTGGGATTTCCTTACTACAATATTTTCGTAAATAATCTCAGATCAAATATGTTCAGTAAGTATGTGGGGCAGGATAATTTTTTTTTTTTTTTTTTTTTTTGAGATGGAGTTTTGTTCTTGTTGCTCAGGCTGGAATGCAATGGCGTGATCTTGGCTCACTGCAACCTCTGCCTCCCGGGTTCAAGCAATTCTCCTGCTTCAGCCTCCTAAGTAACTGGGATTATAGGTGTGTGCCACCACGCCCAGCTAATTTTGTATTTTTTTACTAGAGATGGGGTTTCACCATGTTGGTCAGGCTGGTCTTGAACTCCTGACCTCAAGTGATCCACCTGCCTCGGCCTCCCAAAGTGCTGGGATTACAGGCGTGAGCCACCACGCCCAGCCTGAGGTATTAATCTACACTTTTGTTCTGGTATTTTCCCCTTTCCCTTTCCTGCCTCTGACCAGATACTTCCAATCTGTTTATTTTCTTAGTGAAGGGATGCGATGGGGCAGAAAGCTCAAGCTTATTTTTCTCCCCGAAGCTTTTGTTTCTAAAAGCTTAAGCCCCAGCAGGGAAAGGATTTGAGCCACAGGCAAAAGCAAAAGGCTTCTGGGTGGGGTAGGTGGGCTGAGCAGGTGGTGGGCTTTCCAGAGACCTAGCTAGCAGGCAGGACTGTTCCTGGAGATGTGGCTGAGGGCTGCAGCCAGGTCCCAAGTCACAAACGAGTTACTTTAGGCTGGATCTGACCTGCAGATGGGCTTTGGCCATGTGAATTTCAGTCATGCAGGATTTAAAAACTAGGCAATTTCACATAAAAATTCAGATTTTGTGGCCGAGTGCAGTGGCTCACTCCTGTAATCCCAGCACTTTGGGAGGCCGAGGCAGGTGGATCACGAGGTCAGGAGATCGAGACCATCCTGGCTAACACGGTGAAACCCCGTCTCTACTAAAAATACAAAAAATTAGCCGGGTGTGGTGGCAGGCGCCTGTAGTCCCAGCTACTCGGAAGGCTGAGGCAGGAGAATGGCGTGAACCCGGGAGGTGGAGCTTGCAGTGAGCTGAGATTGCGCCACTGCCCTCCAGACTGGGAGAGAAAGCGAGACTCCATCTCAAAAAAAAAAATTCAGATTTTGTCTTCTGTTGAAGAATTGGTAAATTTGATCATATTGGGTTCAGTTCATCATGGCATCAAATGGCTGCCTGTATTGGAGAAGAAATGGGTGGTTTAGCTTGTCACAGTGTCCACCAGTCCCTGCTGTGTCCCTACACTGAGGCCAAAGATTAGTTGCCATTCATGACACTGGCACTGCTGTTTTCCAGGCAATAGAGGAATGTCCCTCTTACCCAAGATTTTTCCCTTAAATGGGGAAACAAAAGAGAGATTAAAGATGGCTCATGTTGAAAGAAACACGGAGCTAGCGTGTTTCTTTGTAAAAGTGAAGAGCGTTCTTACGTATTTAGTAGGCAAACTGCCTGGTTCACTTATGAACTCTCCCTGCCTGCTCCCTGCAGGCATTTGCATCACATATCCCTGCTCTAGGCAGCCTTGCAAAGAGATGACCTTGTCCCTGGTTGGGCATGGCAGAGCCGCTGCCTGCAGGGCATGGTAAGCTAGTGATGGATGGCTCTGCAAGAACCCCAGTGGACAGATGCCCAGAGGGCAGAGGCCCCTGGAAGTCCCTGGGGTTGGGGAGGACTCCAAAAGGATAGGACTCAAAATAGCAAGTAAATTATAAAAATAGCTATTTCATACACACAGATCTATGAACCGAGACTTGCACACACTGCCTCTGCTGTCCAGTGACCTGGTTGTTTAGCTCAGGGATCTAGGGCCACCAACATGCACGTGTGATGGAGGCTACTAGAACTTGTCCTAGAGAAGGATGGGACTCATTGCGCCTTTCCTTAAGGGGCGGGGCAGGGGGTGCGGAGAATGTGGCTTAAGGACCATCACGTTTTAGACATGTTTCAGAATTATGGAGTGGTATTTGTGTCACTTTTTGGGTGGGGTGTGAATGTAAAGTGGTCCTCTACGAGTGTCTTCCAGAAGGCATTGAGGCTGCTTATGTGAACCTTTGTGCTTTTGCTGCTAAACTAGAAGCATAGTTTTGGGTTGGTTTTTTGTTTTATTTTGTATGAATAGAAAAAAATAATCAAAACTTTTTTAATGTGTCTGGGCTAATTATTTCAACATTTCACCTGCCTCATGTATGACCAATAAAAATAACAGCTACTCTTTATTGAACTAACCTTATGCCAGCCACTGTACCAGTACTAACCAGAAGTGCCTCGTATATAACTACCCTGTAGGGTGGGGTTGCCCCATGGTGTGAATAAAGAAATGGAAACTAAAAGCTTATGTAGTTTCCTAAAGTCACTTACTTAGTACATGCTGGAGCCTGGATTCAAATCCGCATCTGTGTGACTTCATATCTCCTGCACTGCACAGCTAACGAGTGCAACAGCATTTGCCACCACCTGCTATCTGCAGGACAACAGAGGTGGAGAGAGGGGAAAATGAATGCAAATGGCCAAGTCCACAAGGAGTAGCAAAGTTAAATTAGTTACATTCTTGTTTTCTTTTGAGACAGGGTCTTGCTCTGTCACCCAGCCTGGAGTGCAGTGGCACAATCACAGCTCACTACAGCATCAACCTCCCAGGCTCAATTGATTCTCCTACCTCAGCCTTCTGAGTAGCTGGGACTACAGGCTCAGGCCACCACGCCCAGCTAATTCCTGTATTTTTTGTAGAGATGGTGTTTCGCCATGTTGCCCCAGGTTGTAGTCACATTCTGGTAGTCACTTTCTTTAAGGGAAAAAAAAAAGGAAGGCAGAGGCCAGGTGCAGTGTCTCACGCATGTAATCCCAGCACTTCGGGAGGCCAAGGTGGGCAGATCATGAGGTCAGGAGTTCGAAACCAGTCTGGCCAACATGATGAAACCCCCGTCTCTACTAAAAATACAAAAATTAGCCAGGCACGGTGGCACGTGCCTATAGTCCCAGCTACTCAGGAGGTTGAGGCAGGAGAATCGCTTGAACCCGGGAGGCCGGGTTGCAGTGAGCCGAGATCATGCCACCGCACTCCAGCCTGGGCAACAGAGCGAGACTCCGTCTCAAAAAAAAATAAAAAATAAAAAAATAAACAAAAGGGAAGGCAGAATACTGCAGTGCCTGGCACATATTAAGCTTGCAATAATTATGTGTTAAATGAAGGTATGAATTACAAACCATGTAATCTCTCTGGACATTTATTGTTGTCATCTGTGTAAAAATGGGTGGACCTGTTCCACCTCTCTCAGGCCTGTCATCAAGGGCAAACAGGAAACCAAAATTTGAAAACACTATTTTTATGGACTAATGATTGTGTCCTTCATATGTTCCCCCTATTCTCCAGTGTGATAGTATTTGGAGTTACAGCTTTGGGCGGTAATTAGGATTCCATGAGATTATAAGGATAGGGCTCTCATGATGGGATTAATGCCCTTCATAAGAAGAGATAACAGCCGGGCACGGTGGCTCACGCCTGTAATCCCAGCACTTTGGGAAGCCGAGGCGGGTGGATCACCTGAGGTCAGGAGTTCAAGACCAGCCTCAACATGGAGAAACCCCGTCTCTACCAAAAATACAAAATTAGCCGGGCATGGTGGCACATGCCTGTAATCCCAGCTACTCGGGAGGCTGAGGCAGCAGAATTGCTTGAACCTGGGAGGCGGAGGTTGTGGTGAGCCAAGATCATGCCATTGCACTCCAGCCTGGGCAACAAGAGCAAAACTCCATCTCAAAAAAAAAAAAAGAAAGAAAAAGAAAAAAAGAAAAGATAGTAGAGTAGCCTGTTCCTGCCCTCAGGGATGCTAGAGTGGGGAAGATCAGAGCAAGAAGGCCGCCATTTGCAAACCAGGAAAACAGCCCTCACTAGAAACAGACCATGCTGGCACCCTGATCTTGGACTTTAGACTCCAGAACTGTGAGAAAATAAATTTCTCTTGCTCAGCCCACCCCAGCCTATGGTATTTTATTATGGTAGCCCAAGGAGACCAAGGCAAGTATGGAAAGAGGACGGCTGAAGAGAACTTTATGGCTGTGTGATATTATTATTATTATTACTGCAGAGTTAGTGTAGTGTGGGCCTGCCATGAATTGGCTGCCTGCCTTTGGATCATTCCCTTAAAATGGTATGTGTGTGATGCAGGGACAATTCCAGAAGGCACCATTCATTATAGACTAGGGATGGTTCTGCTCTCAACCTTTAACCCTTCAGTTTTTTATCTATACAAAAAGGAAAGGGAATGGAACATTGGTGTCTAACATCTCAGGTATTCTTTCAGCAAGTATTTGTTGAGAGTCGACTATGTCCCAGGCACAGAGCTAGGCACTTGGAGGTATAGTGATCAGACATGGTCCTGCCCTCCAGGAGTTTACATTCTAGCTAGGGAAATAGACGAAGAAAAAGGCAATTACAGCTGCTTGTGAGCAGGGTCTCTAGTAGTCTGCTTGGGCTGTTATAAAATACAACTGGGTGGCTTAGACAATATAATTTTTTCTTTCTGAGTCGGCTTCCTAGGGAATATAAATTTTTCTCACAGTTCTGGAGGCTGGAAGTCCAAGGTGCTGACAGGTTTGGTCTCTCCCGAGGCCTCTCTCCTTGGCTTGCAGGTAGCCGCCTTCTCGCTGTGTCCTCATGCAGCCTTTCCTCTGTGCACACGCACTCCTTGTCTCTAGTCTCGTTTCCTTTTTTTTTGAGACACAGTCTCACTCTGTCACCCAGGATGGAGTGCAGTGGCATGATCTCCGCTCACTGCAACCTCCGCCTCCTGGGTTCAAGTGATTCTTGTATCTCAGCCTCCTGAGTAGCTGGGACTACAGGCATGCGCCACCACGCCCAGCGAATTTTTTGTATTTTTAGTAGAGATGGGGTTTCACCATGTTGGCCAGGCTGGTCTTGAACTCCTGACCTCAGGTGATCCACCTGCCTCGGCCTCCCAAAGTGCTGGGATTATAGGTGTGAGCCACCTCGTCTGGCCTTTTTTTTTTTTTTCTTTCTTTTTCTGAGACGAAGTCTCTCTCTCTCTGTCACCCAATCTGGAGTGCAGTGCAGTGGCGCAATCTTGGCTCACTGCAACCTCCGCCTCCCGGGTTCAAGTGATTCTCCTGCTTCAGCCTCCCAAGTAGTTGGGATCACGGGCACCCGCCACCATGCCCAGCTAATTTTTGTAGAGACGGGGTTTTGCCGTGTTGTCCAGGCTGGTGTCAAATTCCTGACCTCAAGTGATCCGCCCGCTGCCTCGGCCGCCCAAAGTGTTGGGATTACAGGCGTGAGCCACCGCACTGGTCTCTTCCCCTTCTTGTAAGGATGCCAGCCCTATCAGATTAAGGCCCCACCCTTGACCTCAAATAACCTCAGTTACCTGCTAAGGGCCTTATCTTCAAATATTCTCATTCCAAAGTGTACTGGGGGTTAGGACTTCAACATATGGATTTGGAGGGGAACCAACTCAGTTCATAAGAGTCTCCATGGACAGTGCAAGCTGCTATGGGGGTGCAGCACAGGGCCTCCATCCCAGGCTTGGGACACATGTGGCCTCTTGAGGAAGGGACTTAAGCTGCCTAAGGACTAAAGGGTGAGGTTGGGGGCATGGCCTGATAATTTAAATGAATACAATTCTGTGAAGCACAGACCTTGTAGATTTCACTCCTTGACGGTTTCTGTTTTTTGTTTTTTTTGTTTTTTCTGGCCTATTTGACGTTTGGTAGTAATAATTTAGAAAGTGGAACCCAAAAACATAATTCTAAAGCCCAATAGCCTTGAGCAAGCCACCCTTTCTTTTTGCCCCAGTTTCCTTAGCGGTAGAACCAGGCAGTTGACACCTATTATTTCTCAGGCCCTCATGTGTAATGATTAGAGGGAAATCCTTACATATATTCACAGTGACCTCTTAAAATACCGTGTTGACACTTCAGCAACTTGAAAAAAGGAGGCATTGGATTCTGTAACCAAATGCCATATTTACTTTGGGGTCATTTTTACCAGGATTTCTTCTCTTCTTTTTTTTTTAAGCCATAAAAATATGTAGAGAAAGGGGGGATTGGTGGCATGTTTAAGTCTAGGCTCTTACATCAGCTGAGCATGACTTAGCTACTCTAGAGTCACTTCTGCTCTTTAGGCCACGGTAATGACTGTTTTTAGTCTGTGTGAGGGGAAAGGGCTACAAAGGCATAGATACTCATTATGGGGGAAAACAACCAAACATCACACACATGTATAACATGAAAAAGTCCCTCTCTTCTCTCTATCTGATATACCTTGGGGTTACCTCTATTACCTCTCCATTTCCCAGAACATTTTTTTTTCTTTTTGACACAGGGTCTCACTATGTTGCTCAGGCTGGTCTAGAACTCCTGAGCTCAAGTGATCCCCCTGCCTTGGCCTCCCAAAGTACTGGGACTACAGGCTTGAGCCACCACACCTGGCCTCCCGGACCTTTTTTATTCACAACCTAGATACTTACGTGATTTTCTTCTTGACAAAAATGAGATTACATTATATATAAATCTGTCGACCGGGCACAGTGGCTCAGACCTGTAATCCCAGCACTTTGGGAGGCTGAGGCAGGCAGATCACGAGGTCAAGAGATCGAGACCACCCTGGCCAACATGGTAAAAGCCCGTCTCTACTAAAAATACAAAATTTAGCTGGGCTTGGTAGTGTGTGCCTGTAGTCCCAGCTACTTGGGAGGTTGAGGCAGGAGAATCGCTTGAACTCGGGAGGCGGAGGTTGCAGTGAGCCAAGATCGTGCCACTGCACTCCAGCCTGGCGACAGAGCGAGACTGTGTCTCAAAAAAAAAAAATCTGTCATTTTCTTCTTTTACTCAACAATATGTCATCAACATTCTTCCATATCCATAAAAAAGAGCACCTCCCTTTCCTCTTTCTAAAGTTTACAGGCCATGCATGATGGCTCACACCTGTAATCCCAACACTGTGAGAGGCCAAGACAAGGAGGATCACTTGAGCCCAGGAGTTTGAGACCAGCCTGAGCAACACAGCAAGACCCTGTCCCTACAAAAAGAGAAAAAAAATGAGTCCAGCCTGGTGATCTGGCCTTGTAGTCTCAGCTACCTGAGAGGATGAGGTGGGAAGATGGCTTGAGCCCTGGAGTTTGAGGCTGCAATGAGCCATGATCATACCACTGCACACTGGACTGGGTGATAGAGTGAAACCCTGTATTTAAAAAAAAAAAAAAAGCTTACATAGTATGTCATGGGAGGTATTTTTAACTATTTTCCAAGTTCTCGATTTCTTTGCTATCACAAATGATCCTGCAACAAACATATTTGTCTATGTAGACTTTTTTTTTTTTTTTTTTTTTTTTTGAGATGGAGTTTCGCTCTTGTTGCCCAGGCTGGAGCGCAATGGCACAATCTTGGGTCACCGCAACCTCCGTCTCCCGGGTTCAGGCTATTCTCCTGCCTCAGCCTCCCGAGTAGCTGGGATTACAGGCATGCGCCACCACGCCTGGCTAATTTTGTATTTTTAGTAGAGATGGGGTTTCTCCTTGTTGGTCAAGCTCATCTCGAACTCCCGACCTCAGGTGATCTGCCTGCCTCAGCCTCCCAAGGTGCTGGGATTACAGGTGTGAGCCACCACGCCCAGCCCAAATAAGTCTAATCTTAACATATATCCTATCATTAAGAATCTTTGTTTTGTTTTGTTTTTCTGAGAGATAGGGTCTTTCTCTGTCATCCAGGCTGGAGTGTTGGGATTCCATCACGGCTCACTGCAGCCTCAAACTCCTGGGCTCAAGCAATCCTCCCTTCTCAGCCTCCTGAGTAGCTAGGACTATAGGCATGTGCCACCACACCTCATTAATTTTTTGATTTTTTTTTTTTTTTTTGAGACAGAGTCTTGCTCTGTCGCCCAGGCTGGAGGGCAGTGGCGCGATCTCGGCTTACTGCAACCTCTGCCTCCTGGGTTCAAGAGATTCTCCTGCCTCAGTGTCCTAAGTAGCTGGGGTTACAGGTGCCTACCACCCTGCCAGGCTAATTTTTTTACTTTTAGTAGAGACAGGGTTTCACCATGTTGGCCAGGCTGGTCTTGAACTCCTGACCTCAGGTGATCCACCCACCTTGGCCTCCCAAAGTGCTGGGGTTACAGGCGTGAGCCACTGCACTCAGCCATTTTTTGATTTTTTGTAGAGACAGGGTCTCATTATGTTGACCAGGCTGGTCTCAAACTGCTGTGCTCAATCAGTCCTCTTGCCTGGGACTCCAAAGTATTGGGATTACAGGCTTCAACCACCACACTCCACAGCATACAGTAATTTTTAAAAAATTGGTCAATTGCTAGAGCAGTATGTGTCTCCTTTTTCTTAATTTCTAATGAGCTCTGATTGGCTGGGAAGCCAGCCAACACTTGCTCCCTGCTTCCTGCCTGTCCCTGCAGCTGTGTGATCAGTTGGGGAAGGCCTAAGTACAGGCCCTTGGGCACCCCTCTGGGTGCTGGGGCCCTAGTGGCTACAGTGCCTCCAGCCAGCAGCGTGGGCTCAGCATAAGCTACAGTTCAGATTGGCATTTGTTTTCTCAAGGGCTTGAAATTGAGAGTGGGACTGCAGCAGTTTTCACTCTCCCTCATGTTTCTTTTTGCAGAATCCTATTGTGCAAACCAGATATTCAACAAAAATCAGATCCTGATGGCTGTATTGGGTGCTTACAATATCAAGCTGCTATAAATTATTAAATAGTTCTCCTACACATAAGGAAAATGTCCAGCACAAATTATCTGTAACTTTTCATTCGAAACCTCATTTTTTTCATGTTGGGTCATGGTATATCACTTACCTGCTCCACATTCCAATAAAGATAGTTGTTGGCCGGGCGTGGTGGCTCACGTCTATAATCCTAGCACTTTGGGAGGCTGAGGCGGTCGGATCACAGGGTCAGGAGATCGAGACCATCCTGGCCAACATGGTGAAACCCGGTCTGTACTAAAAATACAAAAATTAGCTGGGCGTGGTGGCGCATGCCTGTAATTCCAGCTACTCAGGAGGCTGAGGCAGGAGAATCGCTTGAACCAGGGAGTCGGAGGTTGCAGTGAGCTGAGATCGCACCACTGCACTCCAGCCTGGGAGACAGAGTGAGACTCCATCCCCCCCCCAAAAAAAGATAGTTGTTTGTTTTTTTCAGCACACAGGGGTTAACCATTGAGGCATGTCTTTCTGTAGGTCCTATTTAATAAAGTTAGTACAACCTCTCACGCCCCTTTTTTTCACCCTCTTACTTTTCTGTTGTGAGTATTCACAGAATCTGGATCTGCCAGCTACTTCTGTTTGAAGTTGAAGACTTGGCAAAATTATATATCCAGCAGGCAAGAAATAAAGTGGAAATGTCTCACAAGTAACAGTGAAATCTGTTGCGTTGTTTTAAGTCTTTACTGAAAAAAAGTCCTACTAAATATTGTCTTGCCAACTATAAATATATTTTAGCAATGATAAAAGCTTTAGAGTAACAGTTAAGATATCTGAAACCTAATGTCTGTCTGTCTGCCACTCTTAATTATATATATTTACATTTTATATCCCAATCTTCATTAAATGCCATGCAATTTTCCATTTAGGTTTTTACATTTAGTGTCTCAGTGTTTTATATGGTCAAGTAGCCAATTTTCCCCCTGCTACATTTTACTCAGGTACAACTGAAAATGAGTTGACTAGATCGATGGCAGCAGCTCTAATATGAAATCTTGAAAAATGCATTTTTTATTAAGCAATTTCAAATTGAGCAGACTTCTGAAAACCAGGTTGTTATTTTTCCGGGTCTTTACACACACATCCGTATGAACCATGAACTGTTAATGCACTTTCAAAACTATTATGTCTTGAAGTTTCCAAAATTATATACAACTATTTCAATACATTTTTCACCTTTATGCGTTATTTTCCTTCTCCATATAAAAAAGAAAACCACATAGAAAACCATTTGAAGGAAGGTGATTTCCTTTCTTGGATAGCAATGACTTCTATTTCTATTAATAACTTATTTGAAACAAGCCATTTACTTTGTTAAGTAGATAGATCCATTTATGCAAATATAAGATGCATACTTTTACAATAATATTCAAGGTCAGTTTGAGTTTCCTGAAAGTTGTTTTGAAAAGTCAGCTATATCAGTTCAATTATTGTATTTGACAGAAATCTTTTGTTTCAAGCAATATGAACAGAGAAATGTTAATTTCTATTTCTATTGTTTGATTATTTAATTTCTCCTTAAAAACCTGAGTTGTCACTGTGAAAGATTGGTTAAATATATATCCCCTGACTACACACGTTTCATCTAGTCCTCTTTCCAAAAATTTAACAAGGTCGTTTTACATTCTTAAAGCACCACAGCAAAGTGATTTAAATGCAAAATGTGCTTAAGTGCTACTTAACTATTCCTAACTCTTCTACTGGGAAATCCTAGAAAACTGAACTAATGAAATGCAACTTCTACTTTAAAAATTCTAATTATAACTGTCACATTAAATTGAAGGTGAGAATAAAACTGGTGTATCTGTTAACTAAGTCAAGCGATGTACTGTGTCGTACGTGTTATTTAATGTGCAAGTGTAAAAGTCAAGTTCTCTGCAGAAATCGAAGTGCCTCCCCTCAGTCTTCTGAGAATGTATAAATTAACCATTCTCCCCCAAGCGGTCCTCCTCCCTTCCTCCCTCCGCCCTATTTTAAATGTAGATAGGGCGACTTAAGTCTTTTGAATCTGAAGGGCTGCTATCTCGGCCCCATTCTTTTCATCATCCTGTTTTCAATGACACTGAGCACGTATAGATTCTTCTATAAAAGCACCCCCTGGATGCAGGGCTTGGTTCTTCAGGCTGCTTGCTTAATTTTGCATAGCAATTAGTACTGACTTCACTAAACCAGTAATCCAAATACAGCTCGAGAATGTTCCACGTAGTTCCTCAAACTTAACCCTGTGCCTTTTGATTTCAAGCCCGAAAGGGAGGAACTTGCATAATTACTAAATTCCCAATTGGAGTGGTCTGGAGGAGGGTACGGTAAACCCAAACTATACGTTAATTCAAACCCCCGCCGCGACTGGGCAGCAAGGAGCCAACATATGCCTTCTTTTAAAAATCTATTCTACCTATTGACTGAGCGCGCAGGGCCGTGCCACATGGTCCTCCCTTGCAGCCAGTCAGCTGTGAGCAGCAGATGGGATCATTTGCATTTTTCTTTTTATACTTTCTTTGATCGGCAAATTAAAGGATTTTTCTTAAATTTACATTCTCATTGTTTGCCTAAAATACAAACGTGGCTAAACTGTTGAATTGGGCTTCCCTGACTCTCACCCAGCACCTTCCCCTCCCCCCACCCAGCCACTGAGACTTGAGAAAATACCCGAGGGGTAGATTTCGTATTTATCAACTGGGAATCTACAGTCCAAGAGTTAGGAGTAGACAGAATCATCCTTTATTGAGTTGGTGACTCGTGTTTTTCTATTTTAGGCGCTCGGCGCAGACAGCCCGTGGGTTTGTGTTTGTGGGGTGTGTGTCTGTGAGCGCGGGCGCTTCCGAAGCTCTCGCTCCGCAGCCTCACACCCCAGAACTTCGGGTTGCAAGTAGCAGGCAAGATTTTAGCTCTGAGGCTCACAACAGAGGGCGGCCACCGTGCAGGGGGAGTGGCCAGAGCCAGCTTTTCCCAGCGCCAGGGTCGCTCTCCCGGGTCCCGCCGGACTCCATGCCGCCCCGCGGGGCCTCAGGAGCCACCCGGGCCCTCGCGCCCCAAGGTCTTTGTGCCGGTCGCGGCGCGGGAAGACCGGCCCCGGGGGCCTGGGCTGCGGCCCAAAAGACAAAAATGCGGGAGAGGCGTGGGCGCGAGGCGGGACAAGCTCCGCACAGTCGCCGTCCCGCAAGGGGCAAAAAAGTAGAAAAAGCCGTTGGGGCCAAACTCTCGGGTCTGAGAAACCACGTTTCCGAGGAAGGACTCGCGGTGGGAGGACACATGGGGTATACGGGACATTGTTCGCGGCGCCTGCCCGGCGCGCCGTGGGTGCGCGGCCGCCGCCCCCGCCCCGGGCAGCCAGCGCGGGCCCACGTGGAGCCACTGCGCCGGCCGAGCGCGCCGGGCCGCCTGGGTCCCCGGAGTGCGCGCCTGAGCTCCCCGCCGCGGCCGTTCACGCCCGAGCGCCGCCGCCGCCGGTCCCGCGTGTGCCCCGCTGAGGGGGAGGGGCGGGCCGGGGGTGGGGGCGGAGGGGTTGTGGTTCCACTGCAGCGGGGGCTCCTGTGTCCTTGTGCGGAAATGACACACGGAGTCCCGTCACGTCACGCGAGAGCGCAGCGCACGGACACACACAAAGAGAGGGGAAAATACACGGCGCTCGCCCGCCCGCCGCCCCCAGCGCCTCCCCGGGCCGCCCCGGCCAGGCCCTCCGCGCGCGGCCCCCACTCCCCGGCCCCGCGCCTTCCCCCCACGTGGCGCCCAAACTCGGCGCGGGCCCGCCCGGCAAAGTACAGAACTCGCGTCCCAGGTAAGTGCGGGGCGGATCAAGCCGGCCGCGCCGCGGCGGCAGCGTTGGCGGCTCCGGGGCGAGCGGCCGGGAGAGTGGCTGCAACATCCATGCCGGGGTGGGGGCGGGAGCAGGGGAGGGGACGCGGAGGGGGGCTGCTCCGAGCGCGCCCGCCGGTAGTAGCGCCCACCCCCACGCGGGCCGAGCCACCGGAGCGGGCGCCGGGCGCCCACGGGCTCGCCGCGCCCATTGTGTTGCGCGCCCCTTTGTGCCCGTTCGGAACGCGGCGGCTCCATGGCGTTCTGGGGAGCACGCGCGCCGCGCGGGGGCGGGGGGTTCGCGCGGTGGAACCGTCCGCGCCGCCGCCGCCGCCCGCCCCACTCGCGCCGCGCGCCGGCCCCGCACCCCCGCCGGGCGCCGCGATGGAGCGGCCGGGGCGGCCGGAAGGCTCTGCCGTACTCGCGGTGGCTTGGCGCTCGCGGTCGGCGGGGCTGTGGCGGGGCACTGCTCGGCGTGTGGAAGGGGGTGTCGGAGCGGGAGCAGGGGGCGGGGACTGCAGGGAGATGCCGGGCGGCGAGCGGGAGGCCGGGGTAGCCGCCGCTCGGAGGAACGAAGCCTCCGGAGGCTGCAAATGGAGCGAGGCCGGCCCGCGGCGGCGGCGGCCGGGAGCGGAGAGGGATGGGCCCCGCCGCCAGGGGGCGCAGCGTTCCCTTCCCGGCCGTTCCACGGCGATTCGCGGTTCCCGCTGCCCAGGAGCTGGAGGCGGGCCCGGCGCCTTGGGTGTGCACCCGGGCTGGCGCGAGGCCTGGCCGGCCGGCCGCAAACCTAAAGCCTGGGGCGCTCGCCGCTCCTCGTGACCGCTCCTTTCCCTCTCTATGATAAACGTGATTTCCCACGCATGCTTTGCCCTTGCCTCATCCGTGAGCTGTGCACCACCGATTTGGAGGCTCTTGTGTGCTTGTTTACCTACGTCTCCCTATGTAGATATTTTAAACAAGGTGTTTTTACAGAGATAAAAGTTGTATTGATTGGTCAGGTGGTCTTTCTGGAAGAATTCTGCGCGTAAAGGCTAACTGGACAAGAGTGCCGGGAGGAGCAAGGTTACACACTAGAGTTGGAAATGTGCAGTTCATCTCCTTAAAGTAACTTTTGAATGGTTGAATACAAATAGTAAACATGCCACAGGGCAGCGTGACATAGTGCCAGAAAGCTACGGTTGCAGGAAACTGAGGTAAGGAAGTGAGTCCTTCAGGCTAGCCAGGTATATAAACGGCCGGGATAGAGGACTTTCTCTTGTTACCCGCTCCCCACTTCCACTCTTGCAGTCTGTTTTTCTCTTTTTCTTTTAAACCATTCATCCCTAGGTTTTGGCTTTATACTACCATACAAGAGCCTGTCAAGCTTCCCTGGGTACTGGGACTTGGGCAAGATTTTTTATCTCCCTCACAGTTTCACATCCCCAGCCTCTAACCCAGTGTCTCATAACTTAGTAGGCATTCAGTGCGTATTTCCTAAATGAATGGAGAGAGCCTCTTGGATTCTAGAGGAAAGATGGAGCCAGAGCAGCCAGTTGCTGCTGCTGGGTTAGCTGGTGTCTGTGTGGCCCTTGAAATCTGTCACATAAACCTCCTGTCATGGAACATGAGTGTTTTTTTTTGTTTTTTTTTTTGAGACGGAGTCTCCTCTGTCACCCGGGCTGGAGTGCAGTGGCTCGATCTCTGCTCACTGCAACGTCTGCCTCACGGGTTCAAGCGATTTTCCTGCCTCAGCCTCACGGAGTAGCAGAGATTACAGTCCATGTGCCACCATGCCTTGCTAATGTTTGTATTTGTAGTAGAGACGGAGTTTCACCATGTTGCCCAGGCTGGTTTCCAGACCTCAGGTGATCTGCCTGCCTGGCCTCCCAAAGTGTTGGGATCACAGGCATGAGCCACTGTGCTTTCTTTTTTTTTAGACGGAGTCTCGCTCTTTCACCAGGCTGTAGTGCAGTGGCGTGATCTCTTCTTGCTGCAACCTCCGCCTCCCAGGTTCAAGGGATTTTCCTGCCACAGCCTCCGGAGTAGCTGGGACTACAGGCGCGTGCCACCACTCCTGGCTAATTTTTTGTATTTTTAGTAGAGATGGGCTTTCACCGTGTTAGCCAGGATGGTCTCGATCTTCTGACCTCGTGATCCGCTCACCTCGGCCTCCCAAAATGTTGGGATTACAGGCGTGAGCCACCGCGCCCAGCCTTTCTTTTTTTTTTCTTGAGACAGAGTTTCGCTCTTGTTGCCCAGGCTGGATTGCAATGGCACGATCTCGGCTCACCTCAACCTCCGCCTCCTGGGTTCAAGTGATTCTCCTGCCTCAGCCTCCCAAGTAACTGGGATTATAGGCGCGCGCCACCACATCCGGCTACTTTTGTATTTTTAGTAGAGAGGAGATTTCTCCATGTTGGTCAGGCTGGTCTTGAACTCCCGACCTCAGGTCATTCGCCAGCCTCGGCCTCCCATAGTGCTGAGATTACAGGCGTGGACCACCGCGCCCAGCCTTTTTTTTTTTTTTTTTTTTTTTTGTTACCAGAGATGCCATCTTCTTGCTGAAGAACTAATATAACGGGAAAGTTTTATGTGATTCCGCCTACCTTCTCCATGCCCAGCAAGAAGACAGGCTGGTTAGGAACTGGCAGATGAGACAGTCAGCATCCCAACAATCTATTAAAAGGTGCCATATTGACACATTTTCTTTACATCCTCTCCCTTTGAGTTCTTTCTTGGCTCCTAAGCACCCCTGTGTGAGCAGAAGCATAGCAGAATGTCCAATAATTACAAAGAGAAAAATTGGAGTGAGCCCTGACACAGGTTTGATTAGGTGAAAATGTAATATCCTATATTAATGTCTCACCTACTACTTTTTAGCGCTGCCTAGAAAGTCCCTGGAAGCAATGAGAAAGAAAACAGCATGTTTATATGAATTGTATTGACACCATGATGAAAAGTTTAAATACCTCAAATTGTATAATGTAGAACCATAAAGTGTGAAGGTTGCTAGCCAACCAGCAAAAATGATTTGGTGTTTGTATATGGGAGGCTGGGATGTAGTGTTTTTTTCCTGGTGCTTAATTTTTTTTTTTTTGAGACAGAGTCTCACTCTGTTGCCCAGGCTGGAGTGCAGTGGCACAATCTCGGCCCACTGCAACGTCCATCTCCTGGGTTCAAGTGATTCTCCTGCCTCAGCCTCCCAAGTAACTGGGATTACAGGTGCGTGCCACCACGCCCATCTAATTTTTGTATTTTTAGTAGAGATGGGGTTTCACCATATTGGCCAGGCTGGCCTTGAACTCTTGACCTCAAGTGATCCACCTGCCTCAGCCTCCCAAAGTGTTAGGATTACAGGCGTGAGCCATCGTGCCTGGCCTGGTGCTTAATTTTGGTGTTAAGTGATAGATTTTGGTTGCTAACCTAATTGCATTGTTTCCATCATTGGCTAAGGTAAGCTTGGGGAATTAATTGTAGAATCAATCTTTGGAATGGGAAACCTATTCTGTATCTTTTTAGTGGTGTTTATAGGGATGTGTATGTGTGTTATCTTTCTCTTTTTTTTTTTTCTGAGATGCAGTCTCACTCTTGTCACCCAGGCTAGAATGCAGTGGCACAATCTCAGCTCAGTGCATCCTACACCTCCTGGATTCAAGTGATTCTCCTGCCTCATCCTCCCGAGTAACTGGGATCACAGGCATGCACTACCATACCTGGCTAATTTTTGTATTTTTAGTAGAGACGGGGTTTCACCATGTTGGCCAGGCTGGTCTCAAACTCCTGACCTTAGGTGATCTGCCCACCTTGGCCTCCCAAAGTGCTGAGATTACAGGCGTGAGTCACCATGCCTAGCCTACATGTGTTATCTTTCATAGAATGATACACTCCCAGAAAGTCAGTTTTACTCTGGGAATTTTTAAGACAGGGTTTCTCTCTTTCACCCAACCTGGAGTGCAGTGGCACAGTCTAGGCCCATTGCAACCACTGACTCTCGGGCTCAAGCAATCCTCCCACCTCAGCCTCTCAAGTAGCTGGGCCTACAGGTACGCACCACCACACCTGGCTAATTTTTTATATTTTTAGTAGATACAGGGTTTCACCATGTTGGCCAGGCTGGTCTCGAACTCCTGAGCTCAAGTGATCTACTTATGTTGGCCTCCCAAAGTGCTGGGATTGCAGGTGTGAGCCACCGCCTGACCGGGATAAATTTTTAAAATGAAACTTAAATGACTGGGTGCAGTGGCTCATACCTGTAGTTCCAGCACTTTGGGAGGCCGAGGCGGGTGGATCACCTGAGGTCAGGAGCTCCAGACCAGCCTGGCCAACGTGGTGAAACCTTGTATCTACTAAAAATACAAAAATTAGCCAGGTGTGGTGGTGGGTAATCCCAGCTACTCGGGAGGCTGAAGCAGGAGAATCACTTGAACCTGGAAGGAGGAGGATGCAGTGAGCCAAGATCATGCCACACTGCACTCCAGCCTAGGTGACAGAACAAGACGCTGTCTCAAAAAGAAAAGAAAAAGAAATAAAGTCACACACAAAAAACTGTGCTAAAAACTTATTTTTTTGGTGCTTTGTATCACCTTGCTCTGACAGTGTCTTTCCTTCTCCAAATTTGATAATGCTCTTCTTCCGCTTCTGATACATCAGTATTTCTTGCAACATCATTGTTTCAACCCAGAGCTCTTGTGGTTTCTGGGATTAGCTGCCACAAGTTCCCCACACATGCCAAACTAAGAGCTCTCCATGCCAGTATCAGCCCTCAGTGTTAAACATGAGAGGGGCTGTTTTAAGAGGGGCAGTGAATGCTTGGCATGTTAGTCTCTGAATTTAGTATGAAAACCACTTTTACAAACTATTGTTTTAGAGCTGAAGTTTTCTCAGCAGGTCACCTGATACTATGCTCTCCCTCCATTTTTTGTAAGACAGAGTCTGGCTGTGTTGACCAGGCTGATCTTGAACTCCTGGGCTCAAGCAATGCTTCCGCCTGAGCCTCTTGAGTAGCTGGGACTATGGGTGCACACCACTGTGCCCAGCTTCCTTTTTTTTTTTTTTGAGTCAGGGTCTCACTCTGTCACCCAGGATGGAGTGCAGTGGCACGATCACAGCTCACTGCAGCTTCAACCTTCTGGGCTCAAACAGTCCTCCCACTTCAGCCTCCCAGGTGGCTGGAACTACAGGCCTGTGCCACCAAGTCTGGCTAATTTTTTTGAGACGGAGTTTTGCCCTTGTTGCCCAGGCTGGAGTGCAATGGCATGATCCCGGCTCACTGCAACCACTGCCTCCCAGGTTCAAGCAATTCTCCTGCCTCAGCCTCCTGAGTAGCTGGGATTTCAGGTGTCCGCCACTACACCTGGCTAATTTTTGTATTTTTAGTAGAGACGCGGTTTCTCCGTGTTTGCCAGGCTGGTCTCAAACTCCTGACCGCAAGTGATCTGCCCGCCTCAGCCTCCCAAAGTGCTGGGGCTACAGGCGTGAGCCACCATGCCGGCAATTTTTTGGTATTTTTTATAGAGATGGGGATTCACCGTATTGCCCAGGCTGGTCTCAAACTCCGGGAGTCAAGTGTTCCAACTGTCTTTGGCTGAGATTACAGGTGTGAGCCACTATGCCTGCCCCACCTTGGTTTTTGTTTTTTGTTTTTTGTTTTTTTTTTTGAGACAGAGTCTTGCTCTGTCACCCAGGCTGGAGTGCAACGGCACTGTCTCAGCTCACTGGACCCTCCACCTCCCAGGTTCAAGGATTCTTTTGCCTCAGCCTCCTAAATTGCTGGGATTACAGGCCCGCGCCACCATACCCAGCTAATTTTTGTATTTTTAGTAGAGACGGGGTTTTGTCATGTTGGCCAGGCTGGTCTCTCAACCTCAGGTGATCTGCCCACCTCGGCCTCCCAAAGTGATGGGATTACAGGCATGAGCCACCACGCCTAGACCGCCCCCCGCCCCCCGCAATTTTTAATCCAAGTTGAAACATGTATTTAAAGTCAGCCCTCTTGGGTGGATGTGGTGGCTCATACCTGTAGTCCCAGCACTTTGGGAGGCTGAGGTGGGTGGATCTCTTGAAGCCAGGAGTTCGAGACCAGCCTGGACAACATGGCGAAACCCCATCTCTACTGAAAAATACAAAAATTAGCCAGGTGTGGTGGCACATGACTGTAGTCCCAGCTACTTGGGAGGCTGAGACAGGAGAATTGCTTGAACCCGGGATGCAGAGTTGCAGAGAGCCGAGGTCGCATCACTGCACTCCATCCTGGGCAGCAGAGCGAGACTCCGTCTCAATCAGTCAATCAATCGCCCTCTTAATTTTTTTTTCTACCTATGGCCACCTCTCCTCTTGTCTGATTTTCAGTTACTTCTGACTAGTGAAACACAGTTGCATCAGTATCAGGGCATTGATTGCTCAATTGAATAAGTCATTTACTGGCCTTTTCTTGTATGTTAGGGGCTGTTTTGGTTTGAGCATGGAGCTAGCAGAGCGAAGGACCGAGGCTTGCTTAGGATTGGGGGTGCAGTATACACCCGACTGTCACGAACCCTAATTAGCTTGTGTGGTCACAAGATAAAACACTTGAAAAAATGGGAAGTGCAGCGGAAACTCAGCTTATACCTCCTAGGAAAATTAGTCACCGTTGTGCAGTCAGTCACATGGCTGGATGCTGGAATGTGCGGTCCCTCCTTCCACTTTGAGCCTCAGCTTCTGCATGCCAAGATTAATACGCAGAGTCTCCTGTGGGCCATGTGAGGAGGTAGCCCTCCACGAGGTTGGGGAGAATGTAAGTGGAACTTCTTAGCTGAGGAAGATGGCACATTTACTCAAGACTCAGAAAGACGCAAGCAATCAGAGATTAAGACGCCGAATCACAGGCGCGCGGGCAGGGTTGTGCAGCCGTGCTTGGCTGCATGCGGAGGATGAGGTTGTGCTCTGACTGAATAAGGAAGGCAGCTACAATTACAGCTTTAGAAAAACTCGGGAAAATTGCCCTGGTTTTGTGAGGACTGGTATTTTTCAAACTGCATTTGCAGATGTGCCTAAAAATAAAAACAAATTGCAAACATGTCCTGCAAGTCCCTTGGGCAGGATGCCACTGCCAAGGGGGCTGGGTCCTGAGAGCCTCGAGGCTCCCAGCCAGTCCTGTGAACCCAGAGACCCGCGGCACCAGAGTGGATGGCATGGGAACATTCCTCCTGTCCTCAGGGAGAGCATTTTATTTGGTTTCATCCCCCTCCCTCCAGTTTCTATATTTCATTGGAAAGAAAAGTTACTAAACCTTTTTAATCTTTTAAGCCATTTTATTTAATTTGCAGTTCTTAAAAATTCACTATTAAAATGCACTTTAGGCTGGGCGGGATGGCTCACACCTGTAATCCCAGAACTTTGGGAGGCCGAGGCAGGTCGATCACTTGAGGCCAGGAGTTCAAGGCCAGCCTGGCCAACATGGTAAAACCCTATCTCTACTGAAAATAAAGAAATTAATCGGGCATGGTGGCGCATGCCTGTAATCCCAGCTACTTGGGAGGCTGAGGCAGGAGAATCGCTTGAACCCAGGAGGCAAAGGTTGCAGTGAGCCGAGATCGTGCCACTGCACTCCAGCCTGGGCGACAGAATGAGACTTTGCCTCAAAAAAATAAAAAAATAAAATGCACTTTAAACATCTTTTCCTTAAAAAAAAAAAAAAAAAAAAACAAGCTTTATAATAGGTAACATTGAGTGCTATGTGTCAGACACTTTCTCCTTTGTAATTTTCACAAAAACTTTTTGAGGTGAGGTAGATGTGTCCAGTTCCTATTACAGAATACAGCTTGGATGGGTAGGTAAACAGCCGGCCTGGTGTTAGATGCTAAATATTTTAACTGGGTTAAAAAACCTTTTTGGGCTAGGCACAGTGGCTCATACCTGTAATCTCAGCACTTTGGGAGGCCGAGGCGGGTGGATCAGCTGAGGTCAGGAGTTCGAGACCAGCCAGGCCAACATGGTGAAACCCTGTCTCTACTAAAAAAATTAGCCGGGTGTGGTGGTGCATGCCTATAATCCCAGATACTTGGGAGGCTGAGGCAGGAGAATCACTTGAACCGGGGAGGCAGAGGTTGCAGTGAGCCGAAATTGCGCCACTGCACTCCAATCTGGGCGACAGAGCGAGACTCCGTCTCAAAAAAAAAAAAAAGCTGTCTTTGAAAACTGGGCTGGGTTAAGGGCCAGGTGTGGTGGCTTACACCTGAAATCCCAGCACTTTGGGAGGCTGAGGCAGGAGGGTTGCTGGAAGCCCGGAGTTTGAGACCAGTTTGGGCAACACCTGGAGATCCTGTCTCTACAAAAAATAAAAAATTAGCTGGGTGTGGTGGCGTGCACCTGTAGTCCTAGCTACTCACAGGCTGAGATGGGAGAATCATCTGAGCCCAGGAGTTCAAGGCTACAGTGAGCTCTGATCATACTACTGCACTCTGCCTGGGTAACAGAGCAAGACCCCCATCTCTGGGGAAAAAAAAAGAAAAGAAAAAACTGGATTAAAAGCCAGGGTTTCATGCAGTTCCATCTGACTCCAAAGTTTAGTAGAGAATTCCATTTTTGGGGGGGGGGGGTCACCTGCACTAGTTCCTGCCTTGGTCACAGGCTGGCCCATCTGGCTAGTTGACTTGCTCATGCACCTGCACCCAGCTCACAGCTCAGCAGGAAGAGGGAAAGAAAGCTGGGAGGTCATGGCCCATTCCTCAGTCCCAGCTTCCTTGGAAGGCTGGAATGAAGCTCTCATGCCGGGAGTCTCCTGAAGTCCTTCCTGCTCCTTGGTCTCAGCTGCATCCCTCGGGTGGCACAAATGCACCCCCATCCCCGCCCCGTTCCCTATCTGCACAAGAAGCAGTGCTTGTGGGGACTGTGTGGGTTGACATACGTAACACTTAGAACATGGAGCCTGTGCCACACGAATACTAACTACTGTCCCCCTGTTCTAGGTTTAATTTTTAGAAGTCAGTGTCACCTGTAGCAGAGAAGTTCCTTGAAATCAAATCAGACATATGGCAATTGTGAAAAGATTGAAGTAAGGTTTAGGTCTTGGTTAAATTTTTAAAATCCTTGAGTTTGTTTTGTTAATGACTGAGCATATTCTCTCCACTTTTGTGTGTGGCAGGGGCCACACAGCCACCACCATCCCTATTGTCTCAGGTTCCAATCACATTCCTGTTCTGGGGCCCACATTCTCAAGGGAATCTTCTGGTAGTGAGAGTTTGCTTCAGTTTACATCTGGAAACAGCTCTTAGGGGTAAGGGGAATTTGCCCCTGAGTGGCATGAGGTCAGCGCTGCTGGGGCTGGGTCTTCCCGGACTGGCACCTCAGCGCAGTGGCGAGGACATCTCTGATCTAGCAGGGTAAAATCCGGAGTCAGCTGGCTGGAATTTGAACCTCCAGGTTGCAGGAAGCCCAAGTACTTCCCATTTCTGGGCCTGCTGCTTGGCCTGTGTGACTCCCCAGCCCACAGGCCTCTGGCAGCTCTGATTAGGCTCACGCTGCTGTCACAAAAGACCTGGTCTGTCTGCTCTCTCCACAGCAACCGACTATTCAAAAGAACTTGATAGAAAGGTACCCCGGGCCACTCCCAGCCGCCTGTGGGTTCACTAGAGAATGTCCTTTTGGAAATCTATGGGCTGGGCAGGGAAAAGGCCAGTGATCCTGATCAATTGCCCCCTGCTTAGAAGACCATGTCATCTCCCATCCCAGTTCTTTTTTTTTTTTTTTTTTCTTTTTTGAGACGGAGTCTTTTCCTATCTCCCAGACTGGAGTGCAGTGGCACGATCTCGGCTCACTGCAACCTCCGTCTCCCAGGTTCAGGCGATTCTCCTGCCTCAGCCTCCCGAGTAGCTGGGACTATAGGTGGGTGCCTCCACGCCCAGCTAATTTTTGTATTTTTAGTAGAGACGGGGTTTCACCATGTTGGCCAGGATGGTCTCCATCTCTTGACCTCGTAATCCGCCTGGCTCAGCCTCCCAAAATGCTGGGATTACAGGTGTGAGCCACTGCGCCCAGCCGACAGTGGACTTTTTAACCAAATATCTTTTCGTGCTTGCTGATTTTTGTTCTGTGTGCATGTACAGTCGGCCCCGCCACATCTGCAGGTTCATCGAACTGCAGGTAGAAAATATTCCAGAAGCTGGAGCTGGACACAGTGGCTCACGCCTCTAATCCTAGCACTTTGGGAGGTCGAAGTGGGTGGATTGCTTGAGCCCCAGAGTTTGAGACCAGCTTGGGCAATGTAGGGAGGCCCGTCTCTACAAAATAAAAAACTAGCTGCATGTGGTGGCACATGCCTGTGGTCCCAGCTACTTGGGAGGCTGAGGTGGGAGGATGGCTTGAGTCCAGTAGGTTAAGGCTGCAGTAAGCCACGATCATACCACTGCACTCCAGCCTGGGTGACAGAACCCATCTTAAAAAAAAAAAAAAAAAAATCCAAAAGAAAAACCAGTAAAAAACTACACCAAGAAAAAACTATACACTATAACCACTATTTATATACCACTTACATTGTATTATTATAAGTAATCTGGAGGTGATTTAAAGTATCCTGGAGGGTGTACATAGGTTACATGCAAATATTACGCTATTTTTTATCAGGGACTTGAACATCTGTGGATTTGGGTGTCACTGGGAGTCTTGGAACCAACCCCCTGAGGATACTAAGGCATGACTATATTACCTGATAAAAAATGGGGAAAAGCCACATTATGTATCTTCCCTCTTAAAATGAACTCTAAAAAGATGAAGTGTCCTGTAATGTGTAACTCTTTCCAGCCTTTCTATCTCTTTGTGGTGTGGTTCTTCCTAAGCAGCAGTGGATGGTTCTCACTTCTCTGCCTTTTCCTTGCCTTTCTTCACAGCCTTTCTTCCCTCCTCAGTGTCCCTTCCACTCAAGCCAGGTGCATGCTGGTAGTCAGGATTCAGATTCATCCGGATTCCAGCATGAAGCATAGAAGTAGCCCTAAGCCCTGCAAGTTACTGGATTTATGTAGCTGATTTAAACAACTTATCCATTGTAATTTGATATTTGAGTGGCTAAAGCATCTTGTTATTTCTGAACATTTGGGATTATCCTCTTTTTTGTGCTTTTTGTAAACTGAAGGCTTTTCTGATGACCTTCTAATCTTTCTTTCACCCACGTGCCCTGAATGGAAGATTGAACAGTGCCTATCTCTCTCTGTGCAGAAGGATAGAGACTAGTAGGCATTTAAATAAAATTATATATATTCCTGTGAGCTCTGCAACATTTAAAACCTTTCTGTACCAATGACAGTCATTTTGCCTGGGGCTTCCTAGGCTATTTGTTTAAGAAAAACACAGGAGCATTTTCACTTATTAAATTAACCACCGGAGATTGGTCTTGTTTGGGAGTTGCTCTCTCATGTCTTGAAACCTGTGGTATTTTAACCCCAGGCAGCTGCAAGCTTCATGGGTCTCATGGACACACGTCTCCTTCTTTTGTTTAAACTTCCCCTTGGCTTGGTCAAGGGCTTCTCTCTTCTTCTTTTTTCTTTCTTTTTTGAGACGGAGTCTTGCTCTGTCGCCCAGGCTGGAGTGCAGTGGCACGATCTCGGCTCACTGCAAGCTCCGCCTCCCTGGTTCATGCCATTCTCCTCCCTCAGCCTCCTGAGTAGCTGGGACTACGGGCGCCTGCCACCATGCCTGGCTAATTTTTTTTTGTATTTTTTTTTTAGTAGAGATGGGGTTTCACCGTGTTAGCCAGGATGGTCTCCATCTCCTGACCTCGTGATCCGCCCGCCTCATCCTCCCAAAGTGCTGGGATTACAGGTGTGAGCCACCACGCCCGGCCTGATCTTTTTTCTTTGTTTTTTCTTTCTTTCTTTTTTTTTTTTTTTTGAGACAGAGTTTCGCTCTTGTTGCCCAGCCTGGTGTTGAATGGCGCGATCTCGGCTCCTCGCAACCTCCGCCTCCTGGGTTGAAGCGATTCTCCTGCCTCAGCCTCCTGAGTAGCTGGGATTACAGGCATCGCCACCGCGCCCGGCTAATTTTGTATTTTTAGTAGAGATGGGGTTTCTCCATGTTGGTCAGGCTGGTCTCCAACTCCCATCCTCAGGTGATCCACCCGCCTCGGCCTCCCAAAGTGCTGGGATTACAGGCGTAAGCCACCGTGCCTGGCCTCTTTTTTCTTTTTCTTTTTTCCTAGGGTTAGCTCAGCTGTCTGAGGGACATAGAACAGACATCCCTTGGGGAGAAAGTTGATTTTGGGGAACGTGTGGATGTGTTGACTGTCCCATAATTTGAGGTTTGTGGTGGGAGGCATGAGAACGTTTTGAAAGTGAGAATGTCAGAATGAGAAGTTCTCCAGAGTCCAGAAGGCAAAGGGAATGCTCACAGCAGCCTTTAGGAGGCGGGTGCTGTGGTAGTTGGGTAGTTGTGGCAGCGCCTACGTAGCCTATAGTCCGGCAGGCAAGAGGAATGTCTGTGGCATGCTAGGCATCTGGGTGCTGGGTGTCCACCCAGGAGGAGCAGAGCTTGTGACCCTCATCTGGGCAGGTGACCAGGAAATGGAGGTAGCAGTGTGCTCCCCATCCCCTTTCTGCCCAGCTGCGACGTTGTTGATGTGCTGTCCCTGCGTCAGCTGGGGATGCAGGGAGTGGCCTACACATCCCTCTTGTAGAAGCTTTTCTGTATTATGGGATGGAGTCTGTTTCTACGCACGGAGCAGACTGACTTTCCAGAGTGCTAATGGAGGCAGAAGGAGACGTGGTTTCCTGGTGCTGTTGGACAGAGGGACTCAAATCTGGAAACAGGCCCATGGTTCATCAGAGGATAATAATAGAGTGAAGACTCTATTATTTCCTCCCTGGCTGGCTGAGGGAAGGCACAGAAAGACTCAATTTGAATCCAGGTTCTGCCACTCAGTGATGTGACACTGGAGAAGTTATCTGTCCTGGGTTTCTCTATTTGTTGAAATTGGAACTAAAATAGCTCAGGGTGAGGCACACACATGCAGTGGCCAGCCCAGTGCCTGGCGTGAAGTTGGTGGGCTGCAGATGTTACAGGGGATGCTTACCTCACTCCCCACTGCGCAAGCCAGGGGCAGGCGCGAGGTTTCCAGGCCTTGCAAATGGGAAATTCCCCAGCTTCTTAATGAGCGAAGCTGATTTGCTGGCCTGGAGGGAAGGGGCCCACCATGCTGTGTTCTGGGCTACTTCTGGGCTAACCTAGCATCTGTCACTAGTCTATAAATGGACACGGAAGTGTTTTCCAAAGCACAGGCACTTGGTGTCTTGAATGCCCAGGCAGCCACACCAGCACCCCTTCCTCCCACCTCAGCTGCATGAGGCCCCTGGGGTCTCTGCCCACTGCAGGTGGCTGAGATGTGTGCTCTTCCTTCATCACTTTCTAGGGGCTCAAAATTCAGAGGCCAAATTGCCTGCTGTAGGGTCACATGGTGGTGGTTCAGAAAATAGCCTCCTTCCAACCCCACTGGAAACAAGGAAAAATAAAAAAACAGAAAATAGGCTTTCTGCTCACCAAACCACATTCCCAGCAGGCTCCATGTGGCAGCCTGGACTCCAGCCCTGCACTGCTCCCTATGTGATGGGCCTGCCAGAGACACATGGTTGGGCGAATATAATGGCAGATAAATATACTGCCCTTCTCAACCACCCATGGCCCTGTCTGCTGTGTTCTCTCATCGACACCTGTTTTGTTTTGTTCTAGTATTTGCCCATCCTTTTAATGCTTTCCACTTACTAGAATCTTTGACTCTTTGCAATTTTTCTTTCACCATGACCCTTTTCCTCCCCAAATATACCAACCGCTGTCTCCTCCCTCTCTGCCTTTTCTCTGCCAAATGTAATTTGTTTTGTAAAGTATGTCCGCCTCTGACAGTCATCATTTCGCCCCATCTGTTCTGCATCTCAGAACTCCCCTTGATTGTCAGGAATGGGTTATGTGACCATGGCAGTTTCCAAGGGCAGGGGCATTCAGGTGACCTGCAGTGTGTTTCCTTGAGAGGCCTCCTACCAGGCTGGGAATCCGGTCTTGAATTTCTGCCTGGCATTGTCCAGCCTTCCTAGCCACTCAGAGACACCCAGCTCAGATAATAGTGATCCAAAGTGAGGTGTAGTTCCTTGAAATACAGTGGAAGGAGTTGCTAAAATTTACCTCTGGTAAATAGTTCTCGGACCCTTGAAGCTGACTTATTATTTGTTTTCTGTCAATATCACCCTGTATGTAATGTTTTTTCGGTAGGAGATGGCTTGGTGAGTAGGAATTATTTTCACTTTCAAATAAATCTCATTTTGGTTTTCATTCCTCTGAAAATTAGCAATACAGGGATGAAAAGAATTATGCCTGTCTTGCACTATTGTGCACTGTTCTTGCACTAAAAATAGTGCTTCACATCATAAGCACTGTATGTGTTGCCATTATTAGTAACCTTTGCAGTGATGATTGTGCTCATGGATCACCCAGACACACTCTCCCTCTTGCTGCCATCCCCGCCCCATTCACCCATCTAAAACAGGTGCTGTATGTCAAACACACACCTTTCTGTGGCCACTCCATGAATGGTTCACTGAACATTTTAGATGGCTTCACACTTACAGAGTTTCTTTTTTTTTTGAGACAGAGTCTCACTCTGTCGCCCAGGCTGGGGTATAGTGGTGTGATCTTGGCTCACTGCAACCTCTGCCTCCCGGGTTCAAGCAGTTCTCCTGCCTCAGCCTCCCAAGTAGCTGGGACTATAGGCGTGCGCCGCCATGCCCAGCTAATTTTGTATTTTTAGTAGAGATGGGGTTTCACCATGTTGGCCAGGCTGGTGTTGAACTTCTGACCCCAGGTGTTCCGCCCACCTCAGCCTCCCAGAGTGCTGGGATTACAGGCATGAGCCACCATTCCTGGCCAGAAATTTCTTAAGAGATACTTCTTGGTCCTGCTCTCCACTCATCCTCAACCAAAATGAGAACTCTGTGTTTGTAGTCAGCTTAATCAGTTGTGGGGATCACAACTCCCAAGTGTCAACATTAAAGGTTGCAATGTATATTCTCCAAATGTTACTGCCTTTGTATCTTATACTATTTATGTACATGCTGTCATGGTATTGGGAGATATCAGAGACTTAGTGGTAATTTTGTTTGTTTTGTTTTAGTGGTACTTTGCCTTATGGTGTCAGTTCCATTCCAGCTGGGGCAGGCAGGTTTTGCTTCAGACCCTGCAGCCTGGAACAGAGCACTGCCCCCCTTTCTTGCCTCATTCCCTCACCTGGTCTATTTGGATCAGATTGTGTAGAGCTCCAAAGCCCTACACTTAAAAATCCATAGCACCACCGGGCGCAGTGGCTGACACCTCTAATCCCAGCACTTTGGGAGGCTGAGGTGGGCGGATCATAAGGTCGGGAGATCGAGACCATCCTGGCTAACACGGTGAAACCCCGTCTCTACTAAAAATACAAAAAAATTAGCCGGGCGTGGTGGCGGGTGCCTGCAGTCCCAGCTACTCAGGAGGCTGAGGCAGGAGAATGGTGTGAACCCGGGAAGCGGAGGTTGCAGTGAGCCAAGATTGCGCCACTGCACTCCAGCCTGGTGACAGAGCAAGATTCCGTTTCATAAACAAATAAATGAAATAAAGTATTGTATTTAGCCCAGTAAGTCCAAAATATTATCATTTCAACATGTAATCAATATAAAACAATTATTAGGGCTGGGCACAGTGGCTCACATGTGTAATCCCAGTACTTTGGGAGGCCAAGGTGGAAGGATCGCTTGAGGAGTTCAAGATCAGCCTGGTCAACATAGTGAAACCGCATCTCTACAAAAATTTTTTTTTAATTAGCTGTGGGTGGCGGCATGTGGTACCTGTAGTCCTAGCCATTCCAGAGGCTGAGGCAGGCGGATTGCTTGAGCCCAGGAATCAGAGGCTGCAGTGAGCCACGATAGTGCTACTGCACTCCCGCCAGGGTGAAAAGAGTGAGACCTTTCCTCTAAAAAAAAAAAAAAAGAATTACCAGTGAGATATTTTGCATTTCTGTTACTAAGCTAAGTCTGAGATTTGGTGTGTATTTTACACTTATAGCACATCTCCATTGGACTAGCCACATTTTGAGTCCTTGGTAGCCAGGTGTGGCTAGTAGCCACCTTCAGGTCATGGGCAGCACAGTTCTCCTGACAACTGTAAGTCCTAAGACTTCAGGATCCATGGCCCCCATCCTTCAGCCTATTTGTTTCGTGGCTGGAATTTATAAGCATGGACTTAAAAGAGATAATTAAAATTGGGGTCTTTTTTAAGAGTTGATTTGTTCATGTAATGTTCCCATGGCTCAGTAAGTGGCTATCAGTGGATGCTACAAGACACGTTCTGCTCACATAAAGTTCTGGAGAAGAGCTCTCAGCAGGGATGCACAAGGCCTGGCTGCTTCTGAGTGTCTGCAGACAAGATTAGGAGGACACATGCTTCTACAGTGCTGTGCTGCTCTGTTACCTAGAGCCGGGGTTGGGAGGGTAAGAGGATTTTCTGTGGGTAGAGAAAATTAAGAAATAAATCAAGCAATAAGTCAATACATTGTCTTTGTCTTTTTATTTAGCGGAATAGAAGATGAACTCAACTGAATTCACCGAAGATGTAGAAGAAGGTAAAAAAAAATGCCCTTTTTAAAAAATGTTTTTAACTAAATACTTTTGATCAGGTCATACATTCACATGGTCCAAAAATATACAAAGTTATATAGTGAAAAGTCCCCTCCACCCACACACTTGTTCCCCGGTTGCCATCACCCTCCACCCACACACTTGTTATAAGCACCTTGTGTCGCTTTTTAAAAATTACTTTTTTAAAGCACAAAAAGATAATATTTTATGTCTCTCCTTCCACTGCCTTCCCCCCCAAAAAAGATGTTTAAACCAATTTGAACTAAATGCTCTTGGAACATGGCTTTATTGTACATTACTAGTGTGGTGAGATAAAGATTGCATTGTTGGAAAGCACAGGTTTGTTATGACTAGACATCATTATCTCAGCACTGGTGTCAAAGGGCGGCCCACAGACACCCTGCTGCTCGGAGAACCCTGCTGATCTCTGAGCAGCCCTGGTTTTTCCCACTGAGCCCTATTTCTTCTCTGACACAGTTCTAAAAAGTATCACTGTGAAAGTGGAGACAGAGGCCGAAGATGCTGCTCTGGACTGCTCTGTGAATTCCAGGACTTCTGAGAAGCACTCTGTGGACAGCGTCCTCACTGCCCTGCAGGACTCCAGCAAACGAAAGCAGCTGGTCAGCGATGGCCTGCTAGACTCCGTCCCCGGCGTGAAGAGGAGGCGGCTGATCCCCGAGGTGAGGGCCTGGCTGCTGTCACTCTTTGCTCGGGCTCTAACCCTCTCTGATTCCATGCTGAATCTCCCTCTTGTTTTGGGCATCCCGGCAACTGCTGAACGCTTGGGCATGGGAAGGTTTCATTTAAGCTATCCCATCTCTGGCTTCAGTTTCTCGAAAGTGTCTGTCTTTAACTGGAATTGTTGTTTGTGTTTGGATTCCTGGTGGGTAAAGGGAGCCTTCACATTGCAGCTGCTTTTTGCGTTATTTTGCTGTGTTTTGTGGGGGAAAGCAGGAGCTTGCTGATAGTGAGGACGGTTAACGTAAGCCTACCACACTTGACATAGTAGCTGATTCTTGCAAAAGTGGGGCATTAGCTGGAGGTCAGGTCTTTTCCTAAATTAAATCTATCGTTCACTTATTTAAATAGAGACTGGATCTCACTATGTTGCCCAGGCTAGTCTTGAACTCCTGGCCTCAAGTGATCCTCCTGACTTGGCCTCCCAAAGTGCTGGGATTACAGGCGTGAGCCATAGTGCACAGCCAACTCTTTGTTTAATTGGTTTGTTTTAACTCTCCCCTGTTGGATGTTAGGGCAGATCCAAACAAATTACAAAGTTATACATTTTAGGGATTTGGTTAGGCTTTAATTTGCATAATGATGAGACTAAGATTTTAACCAAGATTTAAATATACATGTTTATAGTGAGGACCTACATTCCACATCATGGAACATTGAGTGATAGGTTTGTTGGGTTTTTTTCTTTTTTTTGAGATGGAGTTTTGCTGTTCTTGCCCAGGCTGGAGTGCAGCGGCGCGATTTCAGCTCACAGCAACCTCTGCCTCCTGGGTTCAAGCGATTCTCCTGCCTCAGCTTCCCGAGAAGCTGAGATTACAGGCATGCACCACCACACCTGACTAATTTTATATTTTTAGTAGAGACCGGGTTTCTCCATGTTGGCCAGGCTGGTGTCGAACTCTTGACCTCAGGTGATCCACCCGCCTTGGCCTCCCAAAGTGCTAGGATTACAGGTGTGAGCCACTAAGCCTGGCCCCTAGATACATTTGTTACAACTGATGATCCCCCATTGACACATTATTGCCCAAAGTCAGTAGTTTACATTAAGGCTCACTCTTGCTGTTGTATAGTCTGTGGGTTTGGACAAATGTATATACCATTTGTAGTATCATAAAGAGTAGTTTTGCTGTCCTAAAAATCTGTTATGCTCTGTCTGTTCATCCTTCACTCCCACATAACCCCCAGCAACCACTGATCTCTTTACCATCTCCATACTTTTATCTTTTCCAGAATGTCGTGAAGTTGGAATCATACAATATGTAGCCTTTTTAGATTGGTTTATTATACTTAGCAATATGCATTTGAGTTTCCTCCATGTCTTTTCATGGCTTAATAGCTCATTTTCTTTTAGCACTGAATTATATTCCATTGCCTGGATGTACCAGAGTTTATTTATTCATTTACCTACTAAAGGACATCTTGGATGCTTGGATGCTTCCAAGTTTTGGCAATTATGAATAATGCTGCTATAAACATCCATGTATAGGTTTTCATGTGGACATAAGTTTTCAGCTCCTTTGGATAAACACTGAGGAATGTGATTATGTTTAGTTTGGTAAGAAACTACCAAACTGCCTTCCAAATTGGCTGGACCATTTTACAGTCCCACTAACAAGTTCCTCTTGCCTCCACATCCTTGAAAGCATTTGCTGTTGTCAGTGTTCTGGATTTTGACCATTCTAATAGGTATGTGGTAGTATCTTGGTTTTTTTGTTTGTTTGTTTAGTTTAAAAAAATTTTTTTTTTGCAGAGATGAGGGTGGTCTCACTATGTTGCCCAGGCTATTCTCGACCTCCTGGCCTCAAGCGATCCTCTTGCCTCAGCCTCCCAAAGTGTTGGGATTACAGGCATGAGCCACTATGCCCAGCAGTTTTGTTTTTGTTTATGTTGTTGTTTGAGATACGGTCTCTCTGTTGCCAGGGTGGAGTGCAAAAGCAGTGGCACAGCTAGGTGTGGTGGTTTAACACCTGTAATTCCTGCACCTTGGGAGGCTGAGGCAGGTGGATTGCTTGAGTCCAGGAGTTCCAGATCAGCCTGGGCAATGTGGCAAAACCTTGCCTCTACAAAAAAATACAAAAAAATTATCCAAGCGTGGTGGCACACACCTGTAGTCCCAGCTACTCGGGAGGCTGCGGTGGGAGGATCGCCTGAGTCTGGGAGGTCAGGGCTGCTGTGAACCATGGTTGTGTCACTGCACTGCACTGGGTGACAGAGTGAGACCCTGTCTCAAAAAAAAAAAAAAAGCAGTGGCACAGTCAGCTCACTGTAATCTCAAACTCCTGGGCTCAAAGGATCCTCCTCTTTTAGACTCCCAAGTAGCTGGGACTACAGGCATGCCAGCACCATGCCTAGCTAACTTTTGAAGTTTTTGTAGAGATGGAGTTTGTTGTTCGTTTTATTTATTTATTTATATATGAGATGGAGTTTCGCTCTTGTTGCCCAGGCTGAAGTGCAATGGCGCGATCTCAGCTCACCACAACCTCCGCCTGCTGGGTTCAAGCATTTCTCCTGCCTCAGCCTCCCGAGTAGCTGGAATTACAGGCACGCACCACCATGCCCGGCTAATTTTGTATTTTTAGCAGAGACGGGGTTTCTCTATGTTGGTCAGGCTGGTCTTGAACTCCCAACCTCAGGTGATCCACCTCCCTCAGCCTCCAAAGTGCTGGGATTACAGGCATGAGCCACCACGCCTGGCTGTTGTTCTCTTAATTTGTGCTTCCCCAACAACATATGATGTGGAGAATCTTTTTATATGCTTATTTGCCAGCAGTATAGCTTTTTTGGTGAAGTGGCTATTAAGATTTTTGGCCCATTTTAATTTTTATTTTATAGAGATAGCATCTTGCTGTGTTGCCCAGGCTGGTCTCGAGCTCCTCGGCTCAAGTAACCCTTTGGCCTCAAGCCTTCGAAAGTGCTGGGATTACAGGCTTGAGCCACCACACCTGGCTGGCCCATTTTAAAATTGGGTTTTGTTCTTATTGTTGAATTTTAAGAGTTCTTCATATATTTTGATTAACTGTCCTGTATTTTGGTTAACAGTCCTTTATCAGGTATGTCTTTTGCAAATATTTTCTCCCAGCCTGTGGCTTGTCTTTTCATTCTTTTGACAGTGTCTTGTAGAGCAGAAATGTTTACTTTTAATGAAGTCCAGTTTATTAATTCTTTCATAGACTGTGGCTTTGGTATCATATCTAAAAAGTTACTGCCAAACCCAAGGTCATCTAGATTTTCTCTGATGTTATCTTCTAGGTGTTTTATAGTTTTTCATTTTACATTTAGGTTTGTGATCCATTTTGAGTTGATTTTTGTAAAGGGTGTAAGGACTATGTCTAGATTGACATATTTGCATGTGGATGTCCAGTTTGGTCCAGTAAAATATGTTGAAAAGACTGTCTGTGTTCCATCGTATTGCTTCCGTTGACTGTCTTTATGCAGTTCTACTTCTGGGCTCTCTATTCTGTTCTATTGAACTATTTGTTTATCCTTGCCCCAGTACCACCTTGTCTTGATTACTGTAGCTTTATGGTAAATGTTGCAGTCAGGTAGTATCAGTCTTTTAACCGGGGGTTTGTTTTTTTTTTTTTTGAGACGGAGTCTCGCTCTGTCACCCAGGCTGGAGTGCAGTGGCGTGATCTTGGCTCACTGCAAGCTCTGCCTCCCGGGTTCACACCATTCTCTTGCCTCAGCCTCCTGAGTAGCTGGGACTGCAGGCACCTGCCACCACGCCCGGCTAATTTTTTTGTATTTTTAGTAGAGACGGGGTTTCACCGTGTTAGCCAGGATGGTCTCGATCTCCTGACCTCATGATCCGCCCGCCTTGGCCTCCCAAAGTGCTGGGATTACAGGCAACTGTGTTCTTTTCTTTCACTATTGTGTTGGCTATTCTGGGCTTTTGTCTGTCCATATAAATTTTAGAATTAGTTTATTGATATCAGCAAAATAGCTTGCTGGGATTTTGATTGGGATCATATTGAATCTATAGGTCAAAGTGGGAAGAACTGACATCTCGAAAATACTGAGTCTGCCTCTTTATGAGCATGGAATGTCTCCCCATTTATTTAATTTTTTAATTACTTTCATCAGTTTTGTACTTTCCCTCATATACACCTTGTATACATATGTATTTTGTTAGGTTTATAACTTAAGTGTTTCATGTTTTTGGAGTCCTGATATAAATGGTATTGTGTTTTTAATTTTAAATTCTACTTGTTTATTGCTGGTGTATAGGAAATAAAATTGACTTTTGTATATTAACCTTGTGTACTACAACCTTCCTATAATTGCTTTATTAGTTCCAGTTGTTTTTTGGTTGATTCTTTTGGATGTTCTACATAGAGAATCATGTCATGTGCAAAGAAAGACAGTTTTATTTCTTCCTTCCCAATCAGTATACCTTTTATTTCATTTTCTTTTCTTATTGCATTAGCTAAGACCTTCAGTAAAATATTGAAAAGGAATGGGGAGAGGGAGACCTCCTTGCTTTGTGCCTGATCTTCATGGGAAACCTTCTGATTTCTCACCATTAAGTACGATGTTAGCTGTGGGATTTTTGTAGGTGTTCTTTTTCAAGTTGAGAAAGTTTCCCTCTAGTCCTAATTTACTGAGAGTTTTTGTTATGAATGGTGTGGGATTTTGTGAAGTGCTTTTTCTGCATTTGTTGACATGATCATGTGATTTTTCTGCTTTACCCTGTTGCTGTGGTGGATTTCATTAACTGATTTTTAAATGATGAACCCCTTTGCATGTCTAGGATAAATCTAAGTTGGTTATGGTATATAAAATCTTTTTTTTTTTTGGAGACAAGAGTCTCACTCTGTCGCCTAGGCTGGAGTGCAGTGGTGCCATCTCGGCTTACTGCAAGCTCTGCCTCCCGGGTTCAAGCAATTCTCCTGCCTCAGCCTCCCAAGTAGCTGAGACTACAGGCACCTGCCACTACACCTGGCTAATGTTTTGTATTTTAGTAGAGATGGGGTTTCACCATGTTGCCCAGGCTGGTCTCCAACTCCTGAGCTCAGGCAGTCCGCCCACCTCTGCCTCCCAAAGTGCAGGGATTACAGGCGTGAGCCACTGTGCCTGGCCTCAGTTCTGTTAAACGTGAGGCTGGCCACGTGGAAGACAAGACAGAGTGACGACGCAAATCAGTCTCCTGCTGATGTTTTATTGAGGGTTTTGCATCTGTGTTCATGAGAAATATTGGTCTGTAGCTTTTTTTCTTGTAATGTCTTTGTCTGGTTTTGGTATTAAGGTAATGCTGGCCTCATAGAATGAGTTAGGAAGTAGTTTCTCTACTTCTGTTTTCTGAGACTGTAGAGAAATTGTATCATTTTTGCCTTAAATGTTTGGTAAAATTCACCTTTGAACCCATTTGGGCCTGGTACTTTGTATTTTGGAAGGCTATTAGTTACTGATTCAATTTCTTTAATAGATATAGCCCTATTTGGAATGTCTCTTCTTCCATGAGTTCTAGAAGATTGTGTCTTTTAAGGAATTAGTCACTTTCCTCTAGGTTATCAAATTTGTGGACATAGAGTTAGTCATAGTGTTCCTTTATCATTCTTTCAATGTCCATGGGGTCTGTAGTGGGATCTCTCATTTCTGACAATATTAATTTGTGTCCTCTTTCTCTAAGTTAGCCTGCTAGAGGCATATGGATTTTACTGATCTTTTCAGAGAAACAGATTTTGGTTTCATTGATTTTTTTTATCTATTGATTTCCCGTTTGCAATTTCATTGATTTCTACACTAATTTTTTTTGTTTCTTTTCTTCTGCTTACTTTGGATTTAATTTGCTTTTCTAGTTTTCTCAGGTAAAAGCTTAGATGCATTTTAGATCTTTTCTGTTATATGCCTTCAATACTATATATTTTCCTCTAACCACTCTTTTTGCTGCATTTCACAAATTTTGGTAAATTGAGTTTTCATTTTTTTTCTTTTTTTTTTTTGAGACGGAGTATCACTCTGTTGCCCAGGCAGGAGTGCAGTGGTGCAATCTTGGCTCACTATAACCTCTGCCTTCCGGGTTCAAGCAATTATCCTGCCTCAGCCTACTGAGTAGCTGGGATTACAGGTGCCCACCACCATGCTTGGCTAATTTTTGTATTTTTAGTAGAGACGGGGTTTTGCCATGTTGGCCAGGCTGATCTCGAGCTACTGACCTCAGGTGATCCACTGCCTCTGCCTTCCAAAGTGCTGGGATTACAGGCGTGAGCCACTGTGCCTGGCCTAATTTTCTCTTTTTTTAGCATGTTAATTATACTTTTTTCTTAAGTATTTTTTTCTTTTTTTTAATGGTTGCCCTAAAGTTTGCAACATATATTTACAACTAGTCCAAGTACATGTTCAAATAACCCACCACTTCAGGAATGGTGTGAGTACCTTATAATAACGAAAGAGTCCAAATTCCTCCCTCTTCTCCCTTGTATTATTGCTGTCACTCATTTATATATAAGTGCATCCACACGCGCGCGCACACACACAAGCATATATAGTTGACTACATTGTCGCTGTTATTATTTTGAACAAAGAGTTGTCAGATCAGAGTAAGAAAAATAAAGTTTTTATTTTACCTTCAGTTATTCCTTCCCTGATGCACTTTCTTTCTTTATGTAGATTCATGTTTCTGACCTCTGTCATTTTCTTTCTCTCTGAAGAAGTCCTTTGAACATTTCTGGCAACAAACTCCCTTATTTATTTATTTATTTATTTATTTATTTATTTATTTATTTGAGACAGAGTCTTGCTCTGTCGCCCAGGCTGGAGTGCAGTGGCGCGATCTTGGCTCAGTGCGACCTCCACCTCCCAGGTTCAAGTGATTCTCGTGCCTCAGCCTCCCCAGAAGCTGGAATTACAGGCACATGCTACCACACCCAGCTAAGTTTTGTGTTTTTAGTAGAGACAGGGTTTCTCCATGTTGGCCAGGATGGTCTTGAACTCCTGACCTCAAGCAATCTGCCTGCCTTGGCCTCCCAAAGTGCTGGGATTACAAACATGAGCCAGTGCACCTGGCCTCTGTAGTATAATTTAAAATCAGGTAATGTGATTCCTTCAATTTTGTTCTAGGATAGCTTTGGATATTCTGGGTCTTTGGTGGTTCCGTATAAATTTTAGGATTATTTTTTCTATTTCTGTGAAGAATGTCATTGGAATTTTGATAGGGATTGTATTAAATCTGTAGTTGGCGGCCAGGCGCAGTGGCTCACGCCTGTAATCCCAGCACTTTGGGAGGCTGAGGTGAATCATTTGAGGTCAGGAGTTCGAGACCAGCCTAGCCAACATGGTGAAACCCCATCTCTATTAAAAATACAAAAATTAGCCGTGCACAGTTGTGCGTGCCTCTTATCCCAGCTACTCAGGAGGCTGAGGCAGGAGAATCACTTGAACACGGGAGGCAGAGGTTGCAGTGAGCCAAGATCATGCCACTGCGCTTTAGGCTGGGCTACAGAGCAAGACTCTGTCTCAAAAAAATAAAAATAAAATCCTTTTTTTTTTTTTTTTTTTCCGAGACAGAGTCTTGCTCTGTAGCCCAGGCTGGAGGCTGGAGTGCAGTGGCATGATCTTGGCTCACTGCAAGCTCCGCCTCCCGGGTTCACACCATTCTCCTGCCTCAGCCTCCCGAGTAGCTGGGACTACAGGCGCCCATCACCATGCCCGGCTAATTTTGTTTTTGTATTTTTAGTAGAGATGGGGTTTCACCATGTTAGCCAGGATGGTCTCAATTTCCTGACGTCGTGATCCACCTGTCTCGGCCTCCCAAAGTGCTGGGATTACAGGCGTGAGAAAAAAAATAAAGTCTTTAGTTGGCTTTTGGTAGCATGGATAATATTTCACTTTAACAATATTGATTTTTCGAATCATGAATGTGGAATATCGTTCCTTTTTTTGTGTCTTCTTCAATTTCTCACATGAATGTTTTAACGTTTTCATTGTGGAGATATTTCATTTTTTTTTTTTTTGAGACGGAGTCTCACTCTTTTGCCCAGGCTGGAGTGCAATGAGACGATCTCGGCAACTTCACCTCCTGGGTTCAAGTGATTCTCCTGCCTCAGCCTCCCAAGTAGCTGGGATTACAGGCACCCACCATCACGCCCAGCTAATTTTTGTATTTTTAGTAGAGACTGGGTTTCGCCATGTTGACCAGGCTGGTCTCCAGCTCCTGACCTCAGATGATCCACCCGTGGTAAGTGGTAAGATTACAGGCATGAGCCACCGCGCCTGGCCGAGATCTTTCACTTCTTCGGTTAAATTAATTCTTAGATACTTTATTTTTATTTGTAGCTATCGTAAATTATATTACTTTCTTGATTTCTTTTTCAGATTGTTCACTTTTGGCACATAGAAATACTCCTGGTTTTTGTATGTTGTTTTTGTATCCTGCAATTTTACTGCATTTGTCAGTCCCCTTCCTTCTTGCTTGCACAGTTTCTAAGGAGAATGTAGGTATAATTCTTATCTTTGCTCCTCTATAGGTAAAGTGTTTTGTTCCCCACCTTACTTCTTTCAGGATTTTTTTTAATCTTTGATTTTCTATAGTGTGAAAACAATATGCCTAGGTATAGTGGATTTTTTTGTTTTGTTTTGTTTTTCGTGTATCATGTTTGCTATTCTCTGAACCTCTTAGATCTGTGGTTTGGTATCTTACCTTAATTTAGGGAAATTCTCAGTCATTGTGGTTTCAAATATTTCTTCTGTTCCTTTCTCTCTTTCCACGTATTCCCATGGTGTATATGTAACACCCTTTGTAACACCTTTTGTAGTTATCCCACAGTTCTTGGGCAGTCTGTTCAAATTTTCCAGTCTTTTCTCTTTGCTTTTCTGTTTTTGAGGTATCTATTAAGATATCCTCAAATGCAGAGATTCTTTTTTCAGCCGTGTCCAGCCTACCAAAAAACCCATCAAAAGGATTCTTTTATCTGGGTGTGGTGGCACATGCCTATAGTCCTAACTAGCTACTTAGGAGGCTGAGGCAGGAGGATTGCTTGAGGCCAGTAGTTTGAGGCTGCAGTGAGCCAAGATTGCACCACTGTATTTCAGCCAGGCAGGGGAACAAAGCAAGAACCTGTCTCTAAAAAAAAAAAAAGGACTCTTCATTTCTATTACAGTGTTTTTTTTTTTGTCACTAGCATTTCTTTTTTATTGTTTCTTAGAATTTCAGGTCGAGTGTGGTGACTCATGTTTGTAATCTCAGCACTTTGGGAGGCTGAGGTGGGAGGATCATTTGAGCCCAGAGTTTAAGACCAGCTTTGGCAACATAGCAAGACCCTGTCTTTAAAAAAAAAAAAAAAAAAGTATTTTCATTTGTGTGTCCATTGACCATCTGTTTTTTATGTTTGTTTGTTTGTTTTGAGATGGAGTCTTGCTCTGTTGCCCAGGCTGGAGTGCAGTGGCACAATCTCAGCTCACTGCAACCTCCGCCTCCCAGATTCAAGCAATTATTCTGCCTCAGCCTCCTGAGTAGCTGAGATTATAGGTGCGTGCCACCATGCCCGGCTAATTTTTGTATGTTTAGTAGAGATGGGGTTTCACCATGTTGGTCAGGCTGGTCTCAAACTCCTGACCTCGTGATCCGCCCGCCTTGGCCTCCTAAAGTGCTTGCGCCTGGCTGACCATCTGTTCTTGCATGTTGTCTACTTTTTCCATTAGAGTCCTTGGCATATTAATCATAGTTGTTTCACATTCTCTGTTTGATAATTCCAGCATCCCTACCACCTCTGAGTCTGGTTTGGTCTTAGTACGCCTTGTAGTTTTTTCTTTTCTTTTCTTTTTTGAGATGGAGTTTTGCTCTCTTACCCAGGCTGGAGTGTAGAGGCGTAATCTCTGCTCACTGCAACCTCCACCTCCCAGATTCAAGCAATTCTCCTGCCTCAGCCTCCCAAATAGTTAGGATTACAGGCGTTTGCTGATTTTTGTATTTTTAGTAGAGACGGGGTTTTGCCATGTTGACCAGGCTGGTCTCGAATTCCTGACCTCAAGTGATCCACCCGCCTTGGCCTCTGAAAGTGCTGGGATTACCGGCCCAGCCTTGTAGTTTTTTTTTCTTTTTCTTTTTCTTTTTTTTTTTTAGACAGAGTCTTGCTCTGTCGCCCAGGCTGGAGTATAGCAGCGCAGTCTCTGCCCACTACAACTTCCGCCTCCCAGGTTCAAGCAATTCTCCTGCCTCAGCCTCCCGAGTAGCTGTGACTACAGGCGTGTACCACCATGCCTAGCTAATTTTTGTAGTTTTAATAGAGACGGGTTTTTACCATGTTGGCCAGGATGGTTTCAATCTCTTGACCTTGTGATCCGCCCACCTCGGCCTCCCAAAGTGCTGGGATTGCAGGCGTGAGCCACTGTGCCCAGCCAGTTTTTTCTTAGTAACCAGACATGGTATCCTGAGTGCAAGGAACTCCTGTGAATAGTCCTTCAGTAATGTCGGGGGAGAGGAAAGGGGAGGGCAGCATTCTCCAGTCCTGGATTTGGTCGGTCTTTTTTCTTTTTTTTTTTTAAGACAGAGTCTTGCTCTGTCGTCTGGCCAGAGTGCAGTGACGCGATTTCAGCTCACTGCAACCTCTGCCTCCTGGGTTCAAGCGATTCTCCTGCCTCAGCCTCCCAAGTAGCTGGGACTATAGGCGCATGCCACCACGCATGGCTAATTGTTGTATTTTTAGTAGAGAGAGGGTTTCACCATGTTGGCCAGGATGGTCTCGATCTCTTGACCTCGTGATCCGCCCACCTCAGCCTCCCGGGGTGCTGGGATTACCAACATGCGCCTGGCCAGGTCTCAGTCTTTTAGCAGCCCTGGATCTCTGAACTGTAAACTTCACTTGGACTTCGTTGTTCCTCCATTCCTCCCTTAAGTGGGACAGGATGAGTCAAGTGGGCTGATGTTGGCTGTTTCTCTTCCTCCAGGTAAAAGGCAGGAGCTGGAGTAGGGTATCTCCCTTCTGGTCAGGTAGGCTCTGATAAAACCCCTGCAGGTTTAGCTCACGTTAAATAGTTCTCCGGAGGGCAAGCCTTAAGAAAAGAGAAGGCGGCCAGGCGCAGTGGCTCATGCCTGTAATCCTAGCACTTTGGGAGGCTGAGGCAGGTGGATCATGAGGTCGGGAAATCGAGACCATCCTGGCTAACACGGTGAAACCCCGTCACTACTAAAAATACAAAAAATTAGTCGGGCGTGGTGGCGGGCGCCTGTAGTCCCAGCTACTCAGGAGGCTGAGGCAGGAGAATAGCATGAACCTGGGAGGCAGAGCTTGCACTGAGCCGAGATCATGCCACAGCAGTCCAGCCTGGGCGACAGAGTGAGACTCTGTCTCAAAAAAAATAAAAAAATAAAAAATAAATAAAATTTAAAAAGAAAGAAAAAAAAAAGAGGATGCTCTGATATTTCAGATTGGTTCCCTTTCCCCTCCCCCTGCCAGAAGTAGAAGGGGATTTTTCTCTAATATTCGCTGTGAGAACCTGGTAGGGTTCTTGGAGGTAGTGTGTCTGGAATTTATTCCTTCTGGTGGGTTCTTAGTCTCGCTGACTTCAAGAATGAAGTCGCGGACCCTCACAGTGAGTGTTACAGCTCTTAAAGATGGTGTGTCCAGAGTTTGTTCCTTCAGATGTTCAGATGTGTTGGGAGTTTCTTCCTTCCGGTGGGTTCGTGGTCTCGCTGACTTCAGGAGTGAAGCCGCAGACCTTCGCAGTGAGTGTTACAGCTCTTAAAGGTGGCGCATCCAGAGTTGTTTGTTCCTCCCAGTGGATTCGTGGTCTCGCTGACTTCAGGAATGAAGCCACAGACCCTCGCGATGAGTATTACAGCTCATAAAGGTAGTGCGAACCCAAAGAGTGAGGAGCAGCAAGATTTATTGTGAAGAGCAAGAGAACAAAGCTTCCACACCGTGGAAGGGGACCCCAGCAGTTGCCGCTGCTGGCCTGGGTGGCCAGCTTTTATTCCCTTCTTTGGCCTGCATCCTGCTGATTGGTCCATTTTACAGAGCGCTGATTGGTCCATTTTACAGAGTGCTGATTGGTGTATTTACAGTCCTTTAGCTAGACACAGAGCACTGATCGGTGCGTTTTTACAGAGCGCTGATTGATGCGTTTTTACAGAGTGCTGATTGGTGCGTTCACAATCTTTTAGCTAGACACAGAGTGCTGATTGGTGCGGTTTTACAGAGTGCTGATTGGTGCTTTTTACAGAGTGCTGATTAGTACGTTTACAATCCTTTAGCTAGACACGGAGTGCTGATTGGTGCATTTTTACAGAGTGCTGATTGGTGCGCTTACAATCCTTTAGCTAGACACAGAGTGCTGATTGATGTGGTTTTACAGAGTGCTGATTGGTGTGTTTACAATCATTTAGCTATACACAGAGTGCTGATTGGTGTGTTTTTACAGAGTGCTGATTGGTGCATTTACAGTCCTTTAGCTAGACACAGAGTGCTGATTGGTGTGTTTACAATCCTCTAGCTAGACAGAAAAGTTCTCCAAGTCCCTACCTGACCCAGAAACCCAGCTGGCTTCACCTCTCAGTAGAACCCACAAAAGTGTGGGGCCTGTGCTGATTGGGTAACCTTGGAGATTTTAACTCTCAGACTTGTCCACACTGCGTCTCCAGCAATTCCTCAGTTGCAGTTCAGGTTTCCCTGCCCTAGCCCTGGTTCCTGTGGAAGTCTGCTCTCTGGTGTCTGCTGTGGTAAGCTGGGAGTCTCTGTACTCACCCGTCTGTTTCGACAAGTCTGGGGGCAGTGGTTTGCCCTGTGACCTTACCGGTCTTATGGGTCTAAGAAAACATGTTGATTTTTTCAGTTTTTTCAGTTTTTTCCTTGTAGTTAGGATGGAATGCTGACTTTCAGGCTCCTTCCATGCTGGACCAGATACCTGAAGTCCTTCATCTTCTTTCATGGCCAAGTAATATTCCATTGTAGAGATGCTTTTTCTTTTTCAAGATAGGGTCTTGCTGTGTTGCCAAGTCTGGTCTCAAACTCCTAGCCTCAAGGGGTCTCCCGCCTTGGCCTCCCAGAGTGTTGGGATTACAGGCGTGAGCCACGGAGCCCAGCCTCACCACATTTTGTTTATCCATTCATCAGTTGACAGACATTTTGGGTTGCTTCTACTTTTTGAGTATCATAATTCATACTTGAACGAGACATTATTTAAAAATCTATAATGTCCAGAAAAAAATGTTGACTTTTTTTTTTAATACCTATGAGTATTGTTTTCTTTTTTTTGAGACACAGTCTTGCTCTGTCACCCAGGGTAAGTGCAGTAGTGTGACCACGGCTCACTGCAGCCTCAACCCCCTGGACTCATTGGATCTTCCCATCTCAGCCTCCCAAATATCTGGGACTGCAGGCACACACCACCACACCTGGGTAATTTTGTTTTTTGGGGTTTTTTTTTTTGTAGAGATGGGGTTTGGCCATGTTGCCCAGGCTGGTCTGGGACTCCTGGGCTCAAGCATTCCTCCCGCCTCAGCCTCCCAAAGTGCCGGGATTACAGGCATGAGCCACCATGCCTGGCCGATAATTTTTAATAAATGAATAATTAGAAATATTCCACCCTTGACTCTGGCTGCCTGACCCTGCCACTTGCCGCATACCTTGTGATCTGGGCAAAAGTTTCACGCATGGATGGCAGTTTCTAGTGCAGTGAGTAATAACTAGATGAAAACCCACAGATCTGATCTGTGATCTGCTGTGGCAGATGAAAGCTACAAGACAGCTAGTGGAATAGCTTAACCATACTTTATTATCCTTTTCCTTTGTGATTGATATTTAGATGTTTTCCAATTTTGTATTATTACAAGTAATGCTGGGAAAACATCCCCAAACATCAACCCAATGACTGTATGAGTGTTTCCGTAGGTTAGATTCCTAGAGGGTTATGCTGGAAGTGATGAGAAGTTTGACAAGCAGTATGTTAATTTCCTAAAGGAACTCCCAAAAATATTTTCCTCTGTGTCATATTACATTTCTGTTTGTGATCAGTTCTGCAAACTCACTTCAAGTTTTCACATAAAGCCAGAATTCAGGAAATAGAAGACAAAGTTTAGTGTATCAGTTCATTTGTGCTATGTTGTGTTACATAGCACAGAACCACTCCAGAACCTAGTAGTTTAAAGCAACCACTAGGCTGGGCGTGGTTACTCACGCCTGTAATCCCAGCACTTTGGGAGGCTAAGGCAGTCAGATCACCTGAGGTCAGGAGTTCCAGACCAGCCTGGCCAACAAACCTCATGTCTGCTAAAAATACAAAAATTAGCCCGGTGTGGTGGCGTGTGCCTGTAATCCCAGCTACTCAGGAGGCTGAGGCAGAATCGCTTGAACCCAGGAGGCAGAGGTTGTAGTGAGCCAAGATCACACCGCTACACTCCAGCCTGGGTGACAGAGCAAGACTCCTGAGACTTCATCTCAAAAAAAATAAAAAGCAACCACTATTTTATTTTTTCATGATTCTCTGGACCAGCTGGTGGTTCTGATTTGGCCTGACATATTTAGGGCTGGGTAGTCTGGAATAACCTCACTCACGTATCTGGGTCCTCACCTGGAATGAGTGGCAGGGATGATTGGAGCTTCCCTTTACGTACATTATCCCCCTGGAGGGAGCTAGTCCAGGCTTACTCACGTGACAGTGCAAGAATTCCTAGGGGCAAGAGAGGGCAGGCTTGTCAAGCTTCTGTTTGCATCACATGTACTAGTGTCATGTTGGCCAAAGCAAGTCACATATCCAAAACTACACCCGAAAGTGGAAAAGTAGACTCTGTCTCCTGTTGATAGAAGCATAAAATCACCTTGCAAAGAGGCAGTCACACAAAGGTGGGAGGGAGTATTGTGGCTGTTGTTATAAACAGGGAGCAGCAAGCTCTCCCAACAAGTTGTGTCCATGTGTACGTCAGGTTGTAGCCTTTGTGGACAGTCCAAGATAGTTATGTTGCCTTGCTGCACAAATGATGTCACACTTCACCCTTTCACTCAACACATTTTTATTGTAACAGGATCATAGAGAAGGGAGCATCTTCATATTCTTGGGGACACAAAGGAAAGGGTATATTCTCCTTTATTTACTTATTTTTTTTTGAGACAGGGTCTCACTCTGTCTCCCGGGGGTAATTTTGTCTGGCTGGAGCTTCAGGTATCACCCAGGGACTCTGACATGTTTAGGGAAAAGGGATCAAAACCAAAAATGCATTTGAGTATTTCTAATATGACTTGCCCAATCTACATATACAAAAATGGTCACGTGTATTTACTGTACTTTTTAGTAGACAGGATACAGAAGGCAGTTCTGACCCATTAGATTTGAAGGGGAAATCGTGTTTAAAGTCCTGGATTTGGCCAGGCGCGGTGGCTCATGCCTGTAATCCCAGCTCTTTGGGAGGCCGAGGCTGGTGGATCACCTGAGGTCAGGAGTTCGAGACCACCCTAGCCAACGTGGTGAAACCCCATCTCTACTAAAAATACCAAAAATTAGCCGGGCGTAGTGGTGGGCACCTGTAATCCCAGTTACTCAGAAGGCTAAGGCAGGAGAATTGCCTGAACCTGGGAGGTGGAGGTTGTAGTGAGCTGAGATCGTGCCACTGCACTCTAGCCTGAGTGACAGAGCAAGATTCCATCTCAAAAAAAAAAAAGTTTGTGTAAATTGAGGCCAGGCGCTGTGACTCATGCCTGTAATCCCAGCATTTTGGGAGGCTAAGTTGAGTGGATCACTTGAGCCTAAGAGTTTGAGACCATCCTGGCCAACATGGCGAAACCCCCATCTCTACATAAAATACAAAAACTGAGGTGGCAGGATCACCTGATCCTGGGAGGTTGAGGCTGCAATGATCTTGCCACTGCACTCCAGCTTGGGCAACAGACTGAGATCCCATGCCAAAAAATAAAAAATAAGTTTGTATAAGCTGATGGATGTGCCAGTAAATCAATAGTCTTAGAACCCTGGGGACTTTATTTATTTTATTTACTATTTTGAGATGGAATCTCCCTCTGTCACCCAGGCTGGAGTGCAGTGGCATGATCTCGGCTCACTGCAACCTCTGCCTCCCAGGTGCAAGTGATTCTTCTGCCACAGCTTCCTGAGTAGCTGGGGTTACAGGTGCACACCACCACAGCCAGCTAATTTTTTTGCATTTTTATTAGAGATGGGGTTTCACCATGTTGGCCAGGCTGATCTCAAACTCCTGAGCTGAGGAGATCCACCCGCCCTGGTCTCCCAAAATACTGGGATTACAGCCTTAAGCCACTGTGCCCAGCCAACCCTGGGGACTTTAGAACAATCCAAGTGTTTTATGAAATTATACTGTATGTTAATTTTTCAAAAAAGTACTAGTCTTAATTCAGGGTGAATATTCTCTCATCCTCTGCTGCTGAATCTTCTGTTTCTTCTAAGATATATGTGGTGACTGGAGTAGGGTGGGGTGTATGTACTGTTTTCTTCTTTTTCTTTTTCTTTTTTTTTTTTTGAGATGGGATCTCATTCTGTGACTCAGGCTGGAGTGCAGTGGCACAGTCCTGGTTCATTGCAGCGTCGACCTCCCAGGCTTAAGCAATCCCCTCACCTCAGCCTCCCAGTGGCTAATTTTTGTAAAGACAGGGTTTTGCCGTGTTACCCAGGTTGGTCTCGAACTACTGGGCTCAAGCAGTCTGCCCACCTTGGCCTCCGAAAGTGCTGGGATTACAGGCGTGAGCCACCACAGCCAGCCGTACGTAATGTTTTTTGAAGCACTTTCATTAAAGACGGGAGGAACCTAGAGGATGCAGCCAGTGATAATCAAAAAAGTAGAAAGGGTGAGGCGTGGTGGCTCATACCTGTAATCCTAGCGTTTTGGGAGGCCGAGGCGGGAGGATCACTTGAGCTCAGGAGTTCAAGACCAGCCTGGGCAACATAGTGAGACCCTGTATCTATTTAAAAAAAAAAAAAAAGTAGAAAGGAAGCACTCTAACAGTTACCAGTAGCTACTCAACAAATAGTGCCTTCCATACCTTATTCCATCTAATCCATATAACAAACGAGTTAATACCTCCACCAGGCAGCTGAGCAAACTCAGGCATGTAAGTTAAAAGGTGCCAGGGTGCCAGTGGGGCAGCCTTGTTCCTGGGGTGAGATTATCAGGACTGATTGGGAAGACACTGTCACTTTCTCTGAGTCATCCTACTGAAACAGGAAAAGTTCCCTTATCCCCTCGCAGGGTATGCCATGGGGGTGTGGCTCACTTCTTCAGTGCCCCACTGCTCAGACCTTTAGGGGAGCATACAGACAGGCAGGCTGTGGGGCTCCGACCCCATGGCAGTGTCTGGGGTGGATGTTTACAGCTCCTGAAGCCCCAGTGGGCATATGTTACAGGGTGCCCTTTTAGTTTTGCTCTTGTCTATAGGCAGCTTGTGTTAACCAGCTCAATTAGACCCTCTACCTTGTTGCAAGGACAGAGGGCTTTCTGTATCCTGGGTTCTTGCCTTGGTGTACCAGAAGAATCGGATCACACCTGGGCTTAGAGAATGAGTGCAAGGTTTTATTGAGTGGAAGTAGCCCTCAGCAGATGGGGGAGCCAGAAGAGAAATGATTTTCCCCTGGAGTTGGGCCGCTCAGTGGCCCGGGCCCTCCTCCTACTGCCCCGGCCAAACTCCACATCGTTTTGCTGGTCAATGACCTGTCATCGTGCTGGTGGTGCCTGTCGGTGTGCTCCCGACGTCCTCTCGACATCCACCCAGTTGTGTGTTCCTCCACCCATGTGTTTCTGTAGACATCCAGTTGCTTGTATCTTCTTCCACTGATCCGCTCCTCTTGACATCCAGCTGCTTGTGTGCCTGCCTGCTAGGGTCTCGGGGATTTCTATAGGCACAGGATAGAAATCGGGGCATGGCAGGCCAGGGTGGTCTTGGAAAATGCAACATTTGGGTGCAATGGCAGGAGTGCCTGTCCTCACCTAGGTCCGTGGGCACAGGCCTGAGGGTGGAGCCCTAGCCAGGGACCTGCCCTTCTCTACTCAGCACTTCTATAGCCCCCTCCCATATCACTACCAGCATGCTAAAATACAAGAACAAGCAGAGTCTGGGGTCAGACAAGGGGCAGATTGCCAAAACTCAGGTTCCTCCACCGTCATGAGGGATGACACTGCCCGCCTCGCTGGGCTGTTGTGGATCACTGAGATAGTCCACATGAGGACGCAGCATGGGGCATGCTCCACGTCAGCCTTTAGAAATGTTTATTTACTGGGCCGGGCATGGGAGGCTCACGCCTGTAATCCCAGCACTTTGGGAGGCCAAGGCAGGCGGATCACGAGGTTAGGAGATCGAGACCATCCTGGCTAACACGGTGAAACCCCGTCTGTACTAAAAATACAAAAAATTAGCCGGGTGTGGTGGCAGGCGCCTGTAGTCCCAGCTACTCGGGAGGCTGAGGCAGGAGAATGGCATGAACCCAGGAGGTGGAGCTTGCAGTGAGCCGAGATTGCCCCACTGCACTCCAGCCTGGGTGACAGAGCGAGACTCCGTCTCAGAAAAAAAAAAAAAAAAAAAAAGTGTTTATTTACTGCCTCTGAGCTCCCATTTCCAGCCCTCAACCCCATGACCAGCATTCAGCTGCCTCCCTCTACATTTATCGGAATGAAACCAGTATGGCACCATCAAGGGAGGCCACCTGATGCCCTTGAGGACACCCAGCCTGGGCACCATCCAGTCAGGACATAGACCATCTCCTGTCTTCTCTCCCCTGCCCCGAGGAAAGTGCAGGAGGGCAAAGTGGGGAGCCCTGATGCTAACAGCACGTCACAGGCAGGCATCTATCAATGTTGACAACTTGTTTTATGAGTGACATTTAGTACAATGCTTAGAAGAAAAAAACCTCCCTCAAAAAGTCTAACAAAGGGCTGTATAAAGACTTATTTGGCACCTGTGTTGGAGAGGACTTTGTAGCCAAATACAGCAGATGTGGGAGGTGCATAGCCAAAGTTTTTATTGGTAATCATCTTTTTGTTCACAGAAGTGGGGCGGTGTTCAAGAGCCATATGCCAGGCAGAGGTTAGCTTTGTTCTCCTGGGGTTTTTTGTTTATTTTTTTTAAATCCTAAAATGTCATTGTGGTTTGTTTTTCATTTGGAAAATGGAAATGGCATCTCATGTAGAGCAAATGCACAGAACATCTCGTGAGTGTCAGTTACTGTGGTGTGAGCTGAGGATTCTTAAGAAGTCTCTCAACAGCTATCGCAGATAGGTACATTCCCATTTTAATGAGGCTCAGAGAAGTTAGCACTACCAAGCCTGTGTGATTCCGAACTGGGCACTCAAACATCATGCTGGTGGGATACTGGGATATTTGTAAGATGCATGAGAAGCCTTAGGTGCACTCATATCTTGCTCGGTCTTCTGGTCTTCCTCTTTTCCCTTCATTATAGTTGCTTTATCTCCCCAGAATCTTGTTTCTTCAGCCATCTTAGCACATCCTTCACCCTTACCATATAGTGTTGGCAGCAGAAGGATGACCCACAGAGTAAGAGCTGTGAGAGCAGAGACTGTGTCTGGCTCGATCCTGGGAGGTCACCATATTGATGCTGAACTTAGTGAGGGTTACCACTGGGTTGCCTAAGGAGGGGTGAACCGGCCCAGGTCAGAAACAGAGCAGGTCAGAACTCCCCTGCTGATCAGTAGCGGGATCATGCCTGTGAACATAGGCAACTTAGTGCAACCCTGTCTCTTATTTAATTAAAAAAAAAAATTGTTTTGGCCGGATGTGGTGGCTCACACTTGTAATTCCAACACTTTGGGAAGCCAAGGTGGGCAGATTACTGGAGCTCAAGAGTTCGAGGCCAGCCTGGACAACATGGTGAGCACATTTAAAATAGGATTTTGTGCAGAAAGAGACCATTAGAAATTCATATACTGTGCAACAAGAGTACATGTTCTAGAGGGAGACCTGCCCTAATTAATGCCCAGGATAGAAAAATAAGTACAGGGTCTCTACTAAAAATACAAAAAAAATTAGCTGACCATGGTGGTGTGTGCCTATGGTCCCAACTACTTGGGAGGCTGTGGTGGGAGGATAACTTGAGCCTGGGGGGTGGGGGGCAGTGGCAAAGGTTGCAGTGAGCCAAGATCAGACCACTGCACTCCAGCCTGGGCCACAGAGTGAGATCCTGTCTCAAAAAAAAATGTGATGATGAAAATAATAATGTTGAAAATGAAAGTGGTATAAGCATCATTCTTGCGACTGTGATTCCAGGAGGGAGATGCCAGCCCGCCTGACCACTGTTTTACATGGCCTCCCTGCTTCCTGCTTTCTGGGTGTTCCAGTGTGCTGACTCTCAGGGCACTTTTGAGCCACTCATTCATTGAACTAAATTCAGTGACCGCTCTTGGATTTGGGGTCACGATGAAGACGTCTAGTACTTGGAGCATCTCCAGGGTGACCCACTCCCTGGGATGTCACTGGGCATGGACACCTGGAATCTCCCTAAATAGTCTGTTTACCCCTCACTTGTAACCCAACATCAGCTTCTTTTTGTTCAGTCAGATTCTCCGGCTGAGAGATTTGGGCATTCTCTCTGGGTTCTATGGGTGCTGGTGGTTGAATGAAACGCCCTGATCAAGATCCGGGCTAGACGCTGGCATTGCAGAGCCTGAGCTGTACAGCAGAGTTCCCATATGGTTGGAAGACGAGCCTCAGAGAATTGGGAACGTGTCAGCCAGTCCTACCCAGTGCCAAGTAGCACAGATTTAAAGATTTCTTGATACTCCTAGACAGCTGAGCCGAGATTTTATCATCAGCCACAAACGCAGCCAGCCCATTGCCGCCTTGGCAGCATTTGTGGAATTAATTGGAGCACTGAGCTGACAGGACACCAGTGTGGGAGTATCTAAGAACTTTCTCTTCAGTGTTTGTGTTGTGTTCTGTGTTGAATTGTGTACCCAAGGTTTCTGGGAGTGAATATTGCCCTCTACTGGGACACTAACATTTTTTATTCAAGCAATCTAGCCAAAAATGTTTCTATTGACAGCAGTGTTTCTAACATGCTTGGTGGAAACGGAAATATTTGTATTAATGAGGCTGAATATTGAGAGTTATGGGGGGTTCCCCAGTTTCAATGTACTCTTGCCTCCCACCTGCTGTAGGAATGTGAGGGAGTCAAATCTTGTGTGTGTTGTTGGTATTCAAATAATTCACCAGAAGCTTCTCCCTGTACTCATTTCTCCCCTGGGTATTAATTAGGGCAAGTCTCCCTCTAGAACATGTACTCTTGTTGCATGCTATATACGTTTCTGATGATCTCTTTCTGTAGGAAATTCTGTTTTAAATGTGCTAATGGAACCTTATTTTAAAGCAAAGTCTCCTTTTCTAAAATCACTCTTAATATAGTTATGATTTGTGATTGTTAGTACTCCAAACCCAAATTTCTCTCTATTGGTAAACCTTATAGTAATCTTATAGTCCATGGGACCTCTAAAATTATTTTAGTGTAATAGAACTAAATGGTGAATAAATTGCCAAAAATTTTACTTTACATTCTACAGGAATTAGCAAGTAAGGCACTTTGAGTTTGTTAGGGCAGTGGTTTTCCACAGTGACCCACAGTTATAAATCACCTTATAGAGCAATACAACTTACCTGTATGAATTCGTAAATAAATATTTAGACATACACATAGTAATGAAACAAAACTCTTAAATTGATTTACTTTGTGCAGTACACTTTGATATTTTCTATTCTTTTTGCTTTCTTATTTCCTCCTTCCCTCCCTCTTTTTTTTTTTTTTTTTTGAGACAGGGTCTCACTCTGTCGCCCAAGCTGTGGTACAGTGGTGCAGTCACAGCTCACTGCAACCTCCACCTCCAAGACTCAAGTGATCCTCCCACCTAAGTCTCCCTAGTGGCTAATCCCTCCCCTCTTCTTCTTCTTCTTTTTTTTTTTTTTTTTTTTTGAGACACTCTGTTGCCCAGGCTGGAGTGCAGTGGCGACCTCCGCCTCCCGGGTTCAAGTGATTTTCCTGCCTCAGCCTCCTGAGTAGCTGGGACTACAGGCGTGTGCTACCACTCCCAGCTAATTCTTTGTATTTTTAGTAGAGATGGAATTTCACCGCCTTAGCCAGGATGGTCTCAATCTCCTGACCTCGTGATCCACTCGCTTCAGCCTCCCAAAGTGCTGGGATTATAGGCATGAGCCACTGTGCCCGGCCCCTCCCTCTTCTTATGTTGGTCACGATCCACCAAAATCAGTCATCATCTACTAACCTATAGTTTGAAACACTGCATTAGGGGTAAAGGTTTTCAGCTATCTCCACCCCTTCCTTTCTGGTGTGTGTATATATTTTCTTTTCTTTCTTTTTTAAAGAAATAATGCCAGCTAACAGAACAGAAGAAACATAAAGGGCTTAAATTCTCAGCCTTTAGGACAAACAGACCTCTAAGAAGTGCCTTCCATGAGCGACTTACCCTGAGGCACTGTGGGATAGTCCTTCTCAGTGTACTGGTTGAAAGTGTCATTACAACTCCCCTAATAAAAGTCCCCTACAGAACTACCTCTGCCATGGCTTGGGAATAGCATAATGCAATAATAAATCATATTGTAATAATAAATTTTTATTTATTTATTTTTGAGACAGAGTCTCACTCTGTTGCCCAGGCCGGAGTGCAGTGGCACGATCTTGGCTAACTGCAACCTCGGCTCACTGCAACCTCTGCCTCCCAGGTTCAAGCAGTTCTCCTGCCTCAGCCTCCCAAGTAGCTGGGATTACAGGCATGCGCCACCACACCCAACTAATTTTGTATTTTTAGTAGAGATGGGGTTTTGCCGTGTTGGCCAGGCTAGTTTCGAACTCCTGACCTCAAGTGATCCACCCGCCTCGGCCTCCCAAAGTGCTGGGATTACAGGCATGAGCCACCGCACCTGGCCATAAATATTTATTAAGCACTTACTGTGATTCAGATAGACTCAGTGCTGTATGTGCACTGTCTCATTAAATCCTCACAACCATCCTGTGGGACAGGTAGCATGATTTACCCTGAGTAAAGGAAGGTGAGGCTTACAAGGTCACAAACAGAATGCTTGCTGATTGAGCTGAGTTCTTAGCCACACCTTCATATGTCTCTGCCAGTGCTCTTATCAGAACAGCTCCCTTTTCTTTTTCTTTCTGAGACAGGGTCTTGCTCTGTTGCCCAGGCTGGAGTGCAGTGGTGTGATCTCGGCTCACGAAGCCTCAACCTCCCAGGCTGAAGCAATCCTCCTACCTCAGCCTCCCGAGTAGCTGAGACTACAGGCACACATCACCACCACTCCCAGCTTATTTTTGTAGAGGTGGGGTTTCACCATGTTGCCCAGGCTGGTCTTGAACTCCTGGGCTTGAGATCCCCCGCCTCAGCCTCCCAAAATACTGGGATTACAGGTGTGAGCCACTGCACCTGGCCTCACTTTTCTTAAGCATGTATTTGAGAATGGTGGAACACTTTGCTCTGCTTTATTCACATGTGTGGTTGACAGAAATTCATTGACCTCTTCTGTACCCTGGGCACTTTGCTAGGCACTGGGGATAGACTCAGGAACAACATGGTCCCATCGCACAGCCATCATGCAGTTTGACAGGGATGGGGACAGCTCGGCAAGGATACCCCAGAGGGAGGGGTCAGGTGGTAGGCCACCCCTGACAGGCTGCCTGCACTCTGGTATGTCCTTGGTCCTCTGCTCCTGGGAGTGCTGTAGAGGGGAGGGGTGGGGAGTGGGGGCCACAAGGGCCAGTTGCCACTGACCATTTGCTCATATAAATATATATACACAAACCCTGAAGGAAGTATTGGCCAGCTCTGTGATAACTAATGCACTTACGAGTCCCTTTATAAGGTCCCTAAGGGAGTAGTTTTTCTTTTGCATGGTTGTCCTCATGGGGGCACAAGAGAAGAATGAACATTTCTCTGAGTCAGATTATTCTATTATCCAAAAGAGAGAGTCTAGGAAGTAATTCATTAATTATTATTGAGATGGGGTCTCACTCTGTCACCCAGGCTGGGGTGCAGTGGCAAGATCTTAGCTCACTGCAGCCTCCATCTCCCAGGCTCAAGTTATCCTCCTACTTCAGTCTCCTGAGTAGCTGGGACTACAGGTGCACACTACTGTGCCTGGCTAATTTTTTTGTATTTTTTTAGTAGAGACAGTGTTTCGCCATGTTGCCCAGGCTGGCGGAACTTCTGAGCTCAGGAGATCCACCCATCTTGGCCTCCCAAAGTGCTGGGATTACAGGTGTGAGCCACCACGCCCAGCCGTTCATTAATTTAAATGAAAAAGAACACATGGAAGGTTCAGAATGATGAAAGTTTTCTGTTTATTTGGGCTCTTGGTTTCTATTCCCCCTGGATCTACCTATTCTCAGCCTCATATTGCTCACTTGCTGTACGAAGCCTCACTTCTGAGGTTGTCTCTTTTCCCTACATTGGTTGAGGCTGCAGAGAAAAACACCTCATGCACTGTTTTGTGCTGGCATTAGTTACCTGAAAACTTTCAAATAACCCTGATCTGCCCGGATGAGATAAACTGAGAGCAAACACTGACTGCCAGGCCCTGGCTACTCAGAGAGGATGGATAGCAGCCACAGCACCCAGGAGCTTGTTAGAGATGCAGGCCCAGGGTTCACACTCTGCATTCCAGCAAGACCCCAGGTGATTCAGTGTGTACACTAGAGCTTAAGAAGCGCTGGGCTAGGCCAGTCCCAGCCACCTGTATTCTTCCCAAGTGTGGAGAGAAGCACCCCAGGATGCCGCCGTTTGTTCTTGTCCATTCCCACTTGCCCAAGGCACATGCCTGTCAGCGGGAGCAAAGGTTCCCTGCTCCCCCGACACCCACCAGCGCTCACTGACTAGCTCATCTGCTTTCCTAAAACTCAAATATACATTTCCATAAGTATCTGGGTCAAATTCAACATTTGTCAAAAACAGGCTTATTAGGTTATGGCTGAAATACAATGACTGATACATATTTAAGGTATACAATTTGATACGTTTTGACACGTGTCTACCAGTGAACCCACAGCCACAGCATGATGATAAACATCGGTCACCCACTGACATTCTCCATTTCATTCTCCGTGTCCCATCGAATTCTCCCTGCCATCCTTAGGCAATGACTGTCTGCATTCTGTCACTATAGGCAAGCTTGCATTTTCCGGAGTTGTACATACACAAATGGAATCATACACTATGGCCTCTTTTTTGTTATTTATTTTGAGATTTATCATGAGTACTTTGTGTACTGTATCAATAATTAATGTCTTATTGCTGAGTAATATTCCATTGTATGAATATAATATAGTTTATATACTTGTTGATTTTTCAGAAACGGGGGTGTGTTTCTATTGTCTCACAGTTGCATAGGCCAGAAAGTTCTGGGCTGGCCTTTTCTGGTCTAAGATGTGATTTCAGGCAGTGGTGGAGTTGGCATCAGACAGCCGCTCTCCACAGCCCAGTTCTCATGTGCCCCGACCATGCATCCCAGAGGAGCCGTCCCGAAAAGGGACGCCTGCTCTCCCAAAGGCTGCAGGCTGAAAGGACATACTGCTGCCTTTGGGAGCTACCATAGGTAGGAATCTCTGTCCCTTCCTGAGAGCAGACCAAGGCACGGGTCCATGAGGTGACCTGCCCATGGCCGGCAGCTGCACAAGCCTGTCGCCTTCCTGTGCTCTTCCTCCTGTTTCTTGCAGAGTTCTTGCCCAGTATTGCCAGCATCAGTGTCAGCCCTCTGATGGAAAGGAAGTCCACTGCTGGTGTCCTGTGAGAGCACAAAGCCTCCCTGGGCCCAGCCTGAGTCTTTTCTCAGGGAATGGGGAGAGCAGCAGGTTTGGGGTGGTGGGGATGCAGGTTTGTATCAGTGGTGCAGCCTTGGATGACAGAGTGATTCAGGGTGAGGAATCAATTTCTTACATGTTCCCAAGGTTGACCTTGGCCTCTGTGTGCTACACAGACCCTTGTTTAGTGTCATAAACCACAGCACCCACCTAACACTCTGGGAAATGATTTTTGTTTTGCAGGCTCTCCTAGCAGGCATGCGGAACCGTGAGAACAGCTCGCCCTGCCAAGGCAATGGCGAGCAGGCCGGCAGGGGCAGGAGCTTGGGCTCTGTGTGGCCAGGAGAGGAGGAGCCCTGCAATGATGCCACCACCCCTTCCTACAAGAAGCCTCTGTATGGCATCTCACACAAGATCATGGAGAAGAAGAATCCTCCCTCGGGGGACCTGCTAAACATGTACGAGCTCTTCGAGAAGGCAAACGCCAGCAACAGCCCCTCGTCGCTGCGGCTCCTGAATGAGCCACAGAAGCGGGACTGTGGCAGCACCGGGGCAGGCACTGACAATGACCCCAACATCTACTTCCTGATCCAGAAGATGTTCTACATGCTCAACACCCTCACGTCCAACATGTCCCAGCTGCACAGCAAGGTGGACCTGCTCTCCCTTGAGGTGAGCCGCATCAAGAAGCAGGTGAGCCCCACTGAGATGGTGGCCAAATTCCAGCCGCCCCCTGAGTACCAGCTCACAGCCGCGGAGCTCAAGCAGATCGTGGACCAGAGCCTGTCAGGGGGGGACCTGGCCTGCCGCTTGCTGGTGCAGCTCTTCCCCGAGCTCTTCAGCGACGTAGACTTCTCCCGAGGCTGCAGTGCCTGTGGCTTTGCGGCCAAGCGCAAGCTGGAGTCGCTGCACCTGCAGCTCATCCGCAACTATGTGGAGGTCTACTACCCCTCGGTGAAGGACACGGCTGTGTGGCAGGCCGAGTGCCTGCCCCAGCTGAACGACTTCTTCAGCCGCTTCTGGGCCCAGCGGGAAATGGAGGACAGCCAGCCCAGTGGCCAGGTCGCCAGCTTCTTTGAGGCAGAGCAGGTGGACCCCGGCCACTTCCTGGACAACAAAGACCAGGAGGAGGCCCTGTCTCTTGACCGGAGCAGCACCATCGCCTCAGACCACGTGGTGGACACGCAGGACCTCACTGAGTTCCTGGATGAAGCCTCCTCACCAGGCGAGTTTGCGGTCTTCCTCCTCCACCGGCTCTTCCCCGAGCTCTTCGACCACCGCAAGCTGGGTGAACAGTACAGCTGCTACGGGGACGGTGGAAAGCAGGAGCTGGACCCGCAACGGCTGCAGATCATCCGCAACTACACGGAAATCTACTTCCCCGACATGCAGGAGGAGGAGGCCTGGCTGCAGCAGTGTGCCCAGCGCATCAACGACGAGCTCGAGGGCCTGGGGCTGGACGCGGGCAGTGAAGGCGACCCCCCGCGCGATGACTGCTACGACTCCTCCAGTCTGCCCGACGACATCTCAGTGGTCAAGGTGGAGGACAGCTTTGAGGGCGAGCGGCCGGGCCGCCGCTCCAAGAAGATCTGGCTGGTGCCCATCGACTTCGACAAGCTAGAGATCCCCCAGCCTGACTTCGAGGTTCCCGGCGCCGACTGCCTGCTCAGCAAGGAGCAGCTGCGCAGCATCTACGAGAGCAGCCTGTCCATCGGCAACTTCGCCTCGCGCCTGCTGGTGCACCTGTTCCCCGAGCTCTTCACGCACGAGAACCTGCGCAAGCAGTACAACTGCAGCGGCTCCCTGGGCAAGAAGCAGCTGGACCCCTCCCGCATCAAGCTCATCCGCCACTACGTGCAGCTGCTCTACCCGCGCGCCAAAAACGACCGCGTCTGGACCCTGGAGTTCGTGGGCAAACTGGATGAGCGCTGCCGGCGCCGGGACACGGAGCAAAGGCGCTCCTACCAGCAGCAGCGCAAGGTCCACGTGCCGGGCCCTGAGTGCAGAGACTTGACCAGCTATGCAATCAACCCCGAGAGGTTCCGGGAGGAGTTTGAGGGGCCCCCGCTGCCCCCCGAGAGGAGCAGCAAGGACTTTTGCAAGATCCCCTTGGACGAGCTGGTGGTTCCCTCGCCTGACTTCCCGGTGCCTTCTCCCTACCTGCTGTCTGACAAGGAGGTGCGTGAGATCGTGCAGCAGAGCCTCTCCGTGGGCAACTTTGCAGCCCGGCTCCTCGTCCGCCTGTTTCCCGAACTCTTCACCGCCGAGAACCTCCGGCTGCAGTACAACCATTCCGGGGCTTGCAACAAGAAGCAGCTGGACCCCACGCGGCTGCGGCTCATCCGCCACTACGTGGAAGCCGTCTACCCGGTGGAGAAGATGGAGGAGGTGTGGCACTACGAATGTATCCCCAGCATCGATGAGCGGTGCCGCCGCCCCAACAGGAAAAAATGCGACATCCTCAAGAAAGCGAAGAAAGTGGAGAAGTGAAGGCCTGTGACCTGCCCAGAGATTCGGGGTCACCAGAGGCTGAACGATGGGCACCCTTGGGACTGAGCAATACTTGGGAGCACGCCTATGGCATCTACAGACAGGCACCTTATGTCCGTGGGGAGTGGCTTATTACATTTGCACACGTAAGCACCCACCCATCCGCAAGAAAGAAGCCTTGAGTTTGGTCTCTTGTACTTACAACTTCTGTCCTATGTGCCCCGGCGGGGCAGCCTGAGTGTGGGGAGAGCAAGCTGTGAGGGCAGGGACCAGAGGGTAGGGGTCCTCTCCCTGGTTGTGCCCTCCCCAGCCCCTCACAGCTTAAAATGCAAACCCAGCAACTCTCTTGCCTCTCTTCCCATATTTTACATCTTCCATTTTTACCCATTTTTTTCTTTTTAATTAAAAAGAAACCCTTAAAAAAATCATTGGGCTCTTTGGGGGCCATTTTACTTAGAAAAAAATCTCTTTAAAAGTGCCATGTTCGTGCACAGTGGCTAATCATAGCTTCAGGTGGCATGGATACTGATTTTACTGACCTTGTTTTTTACATCTGATTTTGGAAGAGTCAAGATGCCCCTTGGATAGCAGTAGAGGGGATGGAATAGTGCGAAGTCCGTCACCACCACTTGCAACTTTTCCCTTCTGCTCTGGTGCCTGGGAAGGCTTCCGTTCAGCTTGGCCTGTCCTTCAGGCGCATCGGTAGAATGTTGTATCACTCTGTAGGCGAGAACACTGGATGATGATTATATGAATGTAGACAGCCGTGGAAACACGTTCGCAGTGTCTCCATCTGAGCCGTGTCCTTCCACTGCCCCCATTCCCTCTCCATACATGGTTGCTGGTTGGAGGGAGTGGATGTGTTTCCTTGGAAAACAGTGCGGGGGCTTTTGGCTTCTTGTTAGATTTAAGGGTGGGCCTCTTTGAGCTCACCATGAACTGTTTACTTTTCCGTGTGTGTGTTTGTACAAAATCCAGGTTCCGGGAGCTCTGTGGTGACTTCCCCAGACCTCAGTGTTAGCTCCTCCAGGCAGCACTACATCCTCATTCCTCAGGGCGGGCCCAGGTCTGGGCCTCTCTTGGGGATACCAGGCATTGGAAGGACACAGGCCATCTCAGATGGGGTACACATGTCCCTTCCCAGGGTCCACTCAGAAATTTCCTCTTGGACTCTCTAGAAGGTCCTGCTGTCCTATACCTGGCCACCCCCTGCCTTGGGGGGCACATGTCTTTGTTCCCTCCTGACTGGGAATGTCAGGCTCCTGCAGGCCAGCTGCATGCTCTCCAGGAGCACCAACTGGGAAATTCCCCAACAGGTAAAGTCCTTTAAAATGATACTTTTACCTACCTAACTCTGGGGGCCAAATGCCTAAGAGGGAAAGGAAACAGTCAAATGCAAACAATACATCATACCAGAGTCCTGGAAAATTAATTGAATCACACAGGGTAGTCATAGAACCCCTGTGGGATGGCTTAATATTTTGCTACTTTAAAATGCAGAGATAACAGAAACAATCTGAATTTTCTTCATTCAGCTGATAAGGACTTCAGTTCCAGTGGCTGTATGACATAATTTTGCCAGGAGCATTTTTTAAAATATAGGATTTTAAAAGCAATGTTAAGTTGCTGATCTAACTAGTAAATTTGCTCCTAAGTGTCATGTACAGATTATTTCTGTTGAAACTGCAAGCAGATTTAGAAAGGCACAGGGACTGAATGACTCTCTGTCACACACAGCTACTCATGCACACACGCACTGCTTACTAAAAGCTGAAGTGAGATGAAGGGGGCCTACACGAATAACAAGTTCAACTTCTTTGTGCCTGGAAAGGAGGGACTGGAGCAGCCAGGAGACTCACTTTCCCCCCTCGCTTGGGCCCTTCTCTATGCCTTAGTCTCTCCAGCACATGCACACAGCATGCACACACACGCACCCTACCCAAAGACAGCTGTGGCCCTCTCCCACCACCTCCCCCTTCCCACCACTGGTTGTTGGGGGCTGGAGTGGGGAGGTCCCATGGAATTTGTTCTGGTTTCTAGGATGTAAACAAGAGGACTCCAAGCCATGAACTGCCCTGCTTTCTAGAGGGTGGAATGTTGACCCTGCAACTTTAGAAGCACAATCATTTATTAATAATTTTTTTGAAACTCCCATCTACCCCTGTTAGAGAAATCAACAGGTTCTAGGAATTAAATATGTCTCTTTGTAACCCAGAGCATGTTCAATTTTTGGAAACCGTATTTCAGTGATTTTCTTAATACCTTTCATGTGTAGGGCATCTTCCCCCAGAATCTTACAGTCCCTTTCTGTGAAGAGAAGTGGACACACCTGGGAACTCTTCCCATCTCTGGACTGTCGTCAGGAGACGCCTGCAGGTCCTTGCCCTGTCTGTATGGTGTCCTCACTTCTCCATCCATACAGGTGGCTCCAGTGGGCATTTTTTTATTTTAAATTTTTTACATGAAGCAATAGAAGTACAAAATACTTATTTTTTCAAAATTTAATGTGTTCCATGAAACCTGTTGGCAATCCGTTTCCTTCCCCCACATCTAAATTCTTTGGTTTTTAGTTGTTTGTTTTTTGGATTTTTTTTTTTTTTTTTTTTGGCCTTGTATCCCAAGGACTAAAAAATTAGCACAGACACGTTTTGATGTTGAATGAACTAGTAAGTCACAGTAGGTAGTAGTCTTCATTGATTTCTCTGTAAGTTTTTAAAGAATGTATGAAGATAGTCATGAATGTACTGAGTGTTCGCATCCTGCTTCAGTTCACCTTGGCTGTGTCTACAGGACAACAAATGTTTGACAGGGAATAAAGTCGTGTCTGGTGTCATTTGCGCTAGCGTGCCCCTCCCCTTTCGGTCTTGGCTCCAAACCTTCCTTTCCTTTTATGTTTGTGGGGAGGGGGAACCACATCAGCAGCAATCATCAACCAACCAACCAATGGGATCTACTTAGTGGTGAATAGATTGGCTATTTAATTGGTAAAAGTTGCTGGTCTGACCACACCACAGCATGACCACTGGGTTCACTTACAGATGGCCTCCGTTTCCAACGTTCCCCCCAAATGTTTGCTTCTTGCCCAGTCGAGAGGGGATCGCGAGACTCCCGAGTGGAGGTTGTGAGCTTGCACCCCGCCTGGCTGTGTAGATAGACTGTATGGATACATGAAGTGAGGGTGGGGGCCAAGGGGCTATTACTGCTGTTTGGAAATACTTGCCTCTCGTAGATCCAGCCTTAATGTTTTTCTGACATCCTAGTAATAGCAGACCCTGCACAAAGTGGATATCAGACTTAATACTGTGAGGAGACAAAATAATGAGAATAGTTTTACCAAAGATAATGAAATCTCGCATCATGTCTGCATTTTACCATAGATTGGAGTGCATCCTTAGGAAACTGAATGTAACAAAAACCCAGGACATTTTTGGAAATTGTATGCTCTTCAGCAACTTTGTGTGAATTTTTATACAAACACTGTTTTATGAGTTATATAAAATGTTATAAAAATAGAAAAACGTGGTCTCGTAACATGTTATTTTCTTAGAGCACTGGTCTCAGAATATGTCTTGGTCTATTTGTTTTTGTGTGTGGCCTCCTCACCCGCCTCCCAGGGGAGAACGTGAATGTTCCGGGGGATTTCAGCTTCTGGGGCTTCCACACTCTACGTGTCAGGGGTACAGCTCACAGGATTTCAGTTTGGCCACAGCTGAATGAATGAGAAATTGCCAGATAAATCCTCCAAACCATTTCTCCGCAAACCACTTCCTGGCTATGTAGTGGGAGGCTTGTTTGACCTTTTTTAACCTTTCCTGGTCAGGTGCCAGGCCAGTCCTGCAAAGCCAGCAGAGTTTCATTTTCATTTAACCGCCTTTTTTTTTTTTTCACTTTGGATCAAATGGGTTTTAGTTTCCCCCTGCCCCAACCCTGCTAGAGTGCAGTGGTATAATCATGGCTCACTGCAGCCTCGACTTCTGGGCTCAAGTGATTTTCCTGCCGTAGCCTCCTAAGTAGCTGGGACTACAGGCCCACACTACCATGCCTGGCTAGTTTTATTATTGTAGAGATGTGACCTCACCATGTTACCCAGGCTGGTTTCAAACCACTGGCCTCAAGTAATCCTCCCACCTCAACCCCCAAAAGTATTGGGATTACTGGTGTGAGCCACTGTGCCCGGCCTCATGTATTATTATTTGTAAAAAGGGATGTTTTCCCTCACCTTCTCTTCTCTTTGGCTAATTATAAATCATTAAACTTAATATTTTATAGTAATAATTAGGCCAGGTGCGTTGGCTAACACCTGTAATCCTAACACTTTGGGAGGCCAAGGTGGGTGGATCACCTGAGGTCAGGAGTTTGAGATCAGCCTGGCCAACATGGTGAAACCCCGTCACTACTAAAAATATAAAAATTAGCCAGGCATGGTGGTGCATGCCTGTAATCTCAGCTACTTGGGAGGCTGAGGTGGGAGAATCGCTTGGACGTGGGAGGCAAAGTTGCAGTGAGCCGAGATCATGCCACTGTACTCCAGCCTGGGCAACAGAGACTCTGTCTCAAGGAAAAAAATATATATATTTATATAAATATAAATACATATATAATATATTTATATAAATATAAATACATATATAATATATTTATATAAATATAAATACATATATAATATTTATATAAATATAAATACATATATAATTATATAAATATAAATACATATATTTATATAAATATAAATACATATATAATATATAAATATAAATACATATATAATATATTTATATAAATATAAATACACATATATTTATATAAATATAAACATAATATATAAATATAAACACAATATATAAATATAAACACATTTATATAAATATAAATACATATATAATATATAAATATAAACACATATATATATAAATACATATATATATAATATATAGAGTAAAAATTGTATCTCAAGATGTCAGAGAAACTTCTTTGGCCCAGGGATCAGAAGATATAAAGTAGTTGGTGGCTCATGATTGAAACACGTACTTCAGTGAGTATTTGCTTATTTGATAGCCTTGAAATTTCTACAGCCAGCACATCCGTGCTGTAAACCTTTTCAGCAGGTGTGCCTTGGTTGGGGGCTGGACCTGAACCTCCAAATGCTAAATCCACTAGCCAGTTTAAGCAAGAAGTGAGGAAAAGCTAAATTCTTTGAGACTCTTCTGGCTGTGGGTATCTTTGTTTTCTTCCAAAAAGAACATTCCCAGAGTGTTTCAGTGAGAGTATACTTGTAAGATCTAGTTCTCAGAAATAAGAACTCGACACCAGATTATCATGATCATTGGAATGGTGAAATGCAGTGGACTCTAAGGAGCTTTTAGATAAATCTGGAATATCTGGGCCGGCGTGGTGGCTCACACCTGTAATCTCAGCACTTTCGGAGGCCAAGGCGGGCGGATCACTTGAGGTCAGGAGTTTGATGCCATCCTGGCCAGCATGGTAAAACCCCGTCTCTATTAAGAATACCAAAATTGGCTGGGTGTGGTTGTGAGCACCTGTGGTCCCAGCTACTCAGGAGGCTGAGGCAGGAGAACTGCTTGCACCTGGGAGGTGGAGGTTGCAGTGAGCCGAGATCACACCACTGCACTCCAGCCTGGGTGACGGAGTGAGACTCCATCTCAAAAAAAGAAAAAATTTGGAATATCTGGCCAGTGGTGGAGAAAGGAAAGAACAAGCATTGCTTCTGACTGGAATGGCACCAACATTCATTGAGTATATTTTATGTGCCAGACACTGCTAAGAATGGAACCTGGGCAACGTGTTATCCTTTCAAAAGCCTTGTGAGGTAAGTACCATAATTATGCTTTGTTAACAGGTGAGAAAGCTAGGGACGCAAATGGTGTCTACATTATCTCATTTGCTTCTCATAAAAACTCATTGTGGTCACTGTTATTAACTCAGTTTTGTGGTGAGGAGAGAAGTTGGTTTCTTGCTCAAGTTCACACAACTGGAAATTGGCGGTGCCGGGATTTGAGCCCAAGTTGGCCTCTGATTTCCATCATACCCAAGCCACAATACACAAGACTCAGATCCTAAAACAATTGCAAGTCAGCAGTGGTGTCTCACTCCCATCCTCTAAGCCCCAGTGTGTCTGATCTTAGATATAGGAGTGCTGGTTTTAGAATTAAGCTTCAATGACAGAGCCTTGGGAGCTAATGAATGTAAATAATAGAATTAGGGTGGGCGCGGTGGCTCACTCTTGTAATCCCAGCACTTTAGGGGGCCAAAGTGGGTGGATCACCTGAGGTCAGGAGTTGAGACCACCTTGGCCAACATGGTGAAACCCCAGCTAATACAAAAATTAGCTGGGCATGGTGGCGTGTGCCTGTAATCCCAGCTACTCGGGAGGCTGAGGCAGGAGAATCGTTTGAACCCGGGAGGCAGAGGTTGCAGTGAGCCGAAATGGCACCACTGCACTCCAGCCTGGGCGACAGAGTGAGATCTTTTCTCAAAAAATGAAACAAACACAAAAAAAATTATCTGGGCATGGTGGCGTGCACCTGTAATCCCAGCAACTGAGGAGACTGAGTCAGGAGAATTGCTTGAACCCAGGAGACGGAGGTTGCAGTGAACTGAGATCAAGCCACTGCACTCCAGCCTGGGTGACAGAGCGAGACTCTGTCTCTAAATAAATAAAATAAAATAATAGAATTAAGCTAATTCTAAATAATTATAGCAATTGTGAACTTTTTTTTTTTTTAAGAATGTGAAAGTAACTGCTGTAGATCAGGTTCCCTAGGAGCAGAAGCTGAGACAGATTCTTAGGCCATTAATTGAGGGCGTGCTGTCAGGAGACAGGACTCAGGAAAGGAAGAGAACCGGGGAAGGCGAGAACCAAGATTGTGGTCTCCGATGCAGTCTAGCCACATTCTCCTCCACGAGGAAGCCCTGCAACGTGAATTGTATGGCAGAATTAGTTCTGGTTGAGGCAAAGGGGCTGGTGGGTTATTGTCCAAGGTCTTCCCTGGGAAAGGGGTAGTGTCCCTGTCCCTTTGGCCAGGACAAGGCTCCAGAGGTGCCTCTGTGGTGGTTAGCAGCCAGCCCTCAGCAGCCATGGCGTGGGTGCTCTGGTAAAGGGGTTTGGGTGGGATTCTGTCTGCATCCACTACTGCAGTGGGTCTCAAGAGTTTACCTGCATCAGAATCACCAAGGAACAAGTTAAAACAGATTGCCGTGAACCACCCGCAGAGATTCTAATGCAGTGGGTCTGGGGTGGGGCCCAAGAATTTGCATGTCTAACAAGTTCTCAGGTGATGCTGGTGCTGCTTGTCCTGGAACCACAGGGGAGGACCAAGGCACTATAGGTAGCTTCCCAAAATGTGCTGTCTGTGGTAGAGAAACTGAAAGGTTAGCATTTTCCTGGGTATTAGCAATAGATCTGAGTTGAAATATGTGGTTTCCTGTTGTATTCAAATAAAACTGACTGCTGCTTTAACTAAATCTTTAGCTTAGGAAACTAAATCTTAGCTTTCAGGCCGGTGGGAAGAGGCCGGTTTACTAATGCTTCACTATCAGGGCTTATGGGCACTGGCCACATACAGCACTTGACAGAATGTTTCTTCACAGGGAAGGCTGTCTGTTGATTTTAGGGATTAAGAATTCATTTGTTCTTCTAAACAGTCTTTGTATTCCTGATGGTGAACTGTGTTCCTAATAGAAGTTGAGAGCGTGTAATGCTACATATAGCCTGTCCTTCCAGGAGCTCCTACAGTGTGACTCCTGTGGATTCAGAAGTGATCACGGGTCCTGAAATCAGAGTTCTGTTTCTAATAATAGCTCCCATTTTTGAGCACCTGTATTGGGTCAGGGATGTGCTGGGAACTTGATATATGTCATTTCGTTTAATCCTTACAGAAACCCATTTTACAGATGGGGAAATGGATGCTTCCAGAGTTAAATATCTTGGCCAAGGTCAAATAGCTGGCAGAGCTGGGGCTTCTAACGAAGGCCAGACTGACTCCAAAGTTTGTGCTCTTCATTTCTGTGCTGCCACTTATGTAGCTGTGCCAAGTAAATCAATTTCTCTGTCTCTCTGCCTAGTGGTTCCTGTGATTTAACTTGGGGTTTTGCTGACTGCCCACTATTTCGGGGCTTCTGGATCGCCCTGGTGAGAGAGTATAACCCAGGAAACCAGCCGGGTGCAGGGGCTCACGCCTGCAATCCCAGCACTTTGGGAGGCTGAGGCAGGTGGATTACCTGAGGTCAGGAGTTCAAGACCAGCCTGGCCAACATAGTGAAACTTCATCTCTACTAAAAATACAAAAAATTAGCTGGGCATGGTGGTAGGTGCCTGTAATTCCAGCTACTTGGGAGGCTGAGGCAGGAGAATCGCTTGAACCTGGGAGTTGGAGGTTGCAGTGAGCTGAGATTGCGCCATTGCACTCCAGACTGGGCAACAAGAGCGAAACTCTGTCTCAAAAAACAAAAAGTAAACCCCCTCCAAAACCAGGAAAACTTTCAGTGCCACAGAAAATAGATTAAGGAATGCAGTAAGAATATCTCTGCCTCTAAGGCAGTTGATTCATTCAGCAAATATATTTGGAGGACCAGCTATCTGCTGGGCAGTGATCCATAATTCTAACAAGTCCCGACCTCGGGAGTTGGTAGTTAAGAAGTTAGCCGGGCATGGTAGCTCATGTCTGTAATCCCAGCATTTTGGGAGGCCGAGACGGGCGGATCACCTGAGGTCAGGAGTTCCAGACCAGCCTGGCCAACATGGTGAAACCCCGTCTCTACTAAAAAATACAAAACTTAACCAGGCATGGTGGCAGGCGCCTTAATCCCAGCTACTTGGGAGGCAGAGGCAGGAGAATCGTTTGAACCGGGAGGCCGAGATTGCAGTGAGCCGAGATCGAGCCATTGCACTCAAGCCTGGGGGACAAGAGTGAGACTTCTCTCAGAAAAAAAAAAAAAAAAAAGCCCATTTGAGCTTGAAGAGAAGGTTTTGGTAGTAAACAACACAAAACCTGACATCTCTTACCTGAAGCCAGTTTTCAACATGTACGAGGATAGAACCAGACTGGGAAGCTTGGCTCCTCCTCACAGTGCAGACAGCTGAGGCCATCGCAGATGGAATTAGGCTGGGCTCTGGCCTGAGGCACACCTGCAGGACGGCAGTGTTTCCCGACTCCTGTTTCTCCAGAGACTGAAACATAGTTGCTAAGTTTGCTGTGAGTGCTGACAGCGGAATTCAAGAGCCCTGGTGTTTCTGGTGTGTGTTTCTGGTATAGCTTGTGCTCTTCTTAACACAGGGTATTAGACATGCCTCTCCTCCTTGGTTTTGACAAGCTGAAATCTTAGCCCAGGCACAGTTCCATGCGTAAAGAGGCATATACTTCAGCATAGGTAAGGAAGGCCCTAGTGATGGGTGCCTTCTCCTCAGGTAGTTCATGCTGATTGCATTGCTTACATCCAAAGAGTTGGCCACTATCATTTCAGCCCCACCTTTCATTTGTCTGTCTTAGAATCAAGAATTAAAGGATTTAAGTAAAATAAGGGTTACTAAAAAAAAAAAAAAAAAAAAATTAAGGGATTTCTCCTACAATCCTAACAAAAATTCTACATGCATTCTGAGAAGAAGTGTCTAATAGTGACTCCTCTGAGTGGGACTCCAGAAGCGAGTCCTTACCGGACCTCTAAACAGAAATTCTCCATTTTAGACACCTGTGGTCCGGCCTTGACTGTGGTCTTTAGGATTTCACTTGTCTGCCTTAGGGAAGGTCTCATCAACTTTAAGAATAAAGTCCCATTGGCCAGGCATGGTGGCTCATGACTATAATCCTAGCACTTTGGGAGGATGAGGCGGGTGGATCGCCTGAGGTCAGGAGTTCCAGACCAGCCTGGCCAACATGGCGAAACCCCGTCTCTATTAAAAATACAAAAACTTACCCAGGCATGGTGGCGGACCCCTGTAATCGCAGCTATTCAGGAGTCTGAGGCAGGAGAATCGCTTGAACCCAGGAGGCGGAGGGTGCAGTGAGCCAAGATCGTACCAAAAGGCAGAAGCAGCAGGCTGTGAGGCTTGTGTGTATAAGAAAGATGTTATGCTGGGCGCAGTGGCTCAGCATCCATACAGAATCCCAGCACTTTGGGAGGCTGAGGCAGGTGGATCACGAGGTCAGGAGTTCGAGACCAGCCTGACCAACATGGTGAAACCCCGTCTCTACTGAAAATACAAAAATTAGCTGGGCGTAGTTGTGCGCACCTGTAATCCAAGCTACTCAGGAGGCTGAGGTAGGAGAATCGCTTGAACCCGGGAAGCAGAGGTTGCAGTGAGCTGAGATCATGCCACTGCACTCCAGTCTGGGTGACAGAGCGAGACTGCATCTCGAGAAAAAAAAAAGGAGAAAAAAAAAGTTATGAGGAGTTCATGTTAAAAAATAATCTCTTTACGGCTGGGTGTGGTGGCTCAGGCCTGTAAATTCCAGCACTTTGGGAGGCTGAGGCGGGCGGATCATGAGGTCAGGAGTTCGAGATCAGCCTGACCAACATGGTTAAACCCCATCTCTACTAAAAATACAAAAAAAATAGCTGGGCATGGTGGCGGCCACCTGTAATCCCAGCTACTCAGGAGGCTGAGGCAGGAGAATCATTTGAACCTGGGAGGCAGAGGTTGCAGTGAGCCGAGATCGTGCCATTGCACTCCAGCCTGGGTGACAGGGCAAGACTCTGTCTTGAAAAAAAAAATACAAAAATTAGCTGGGCGTGGTGGCAGGCACTTGTAATCCCAGCTACTCGGGAGGCTAAGGCTGGAGAATCCCTTGAGCCCAGAAGGCAGAGGTTGTACTGAGCCGAGATCGCACCATTGCACTCCAGCCTGGGTGACAAGAGTGAAACTCTGTCTCAAAATAATAGTAATGTTAATAATCTCTTTACACCTGTATTATACTGGCAAAAATTAGAAAGCTGAGTAATGCCAGGGGCTGAGATGATGGGTCTAAGGCACTCTCCTGTGGGAAAGCAGCCAGTGCAGCCATTCTGGTGGATAGAAGCGCTATGTTATTTGTCAAGAGGAGAACTGGGTACAGTTTGGGACAGTGTCACTGGGAGCATGGGTAAGCAAAGTGCATGGTGGATGCACTTTGGTCTTTATCCTGCAGCAGTGAGAAGCAGTGGATTTGATGTACGCATAATGCCATGAATGGATCTTAAAAAACATCCTGAACATGCGAGAGGAAATATAATAATGCCATTTGTAAAATTTAAAATATATGGACAGAACAGCAAAATATGTTTTACAGGAGCATACACCATCACCCTGAACTGAAATGTTTTCTTCCAGTTTCTTTCTTTTCTTTTTTTTTTTTGAGACAGAGTTTCACTCTTGTTGCCCAGGCTGGAGTACAATGGCACGATCTCGGCTCACCGCAACCTCCACCTCCCGGGTTCAAGCGATTCTCCTGCTTCAGCCTCCCGAGTAGCTGGGATTACAGGTGTGCGCCACCATGCCCGGCTAATTTTTTTGTATTTTTAGTAGAGACGGGGGTTTCTCTATGTTGGTCAGGCTGGTCTTGAACTCCCGACCTTAGGTGATCTGCCCGCCTCTGCTTCCCAAAGTGCTGGGATTACAGGCGTGAGCCACTGCACCTGGCACTTCCAGTTTCTTGAAAGCCAGTAATGTTTCTATCTCCTCCCCAACCACTATTGCCCAAATAAACCATGACTTTAAAATTATCCCCCAGGCCGGGCGCGGTGGCTCACACCTGTAATCCCAGCACTTTGGGAGGCCGAGGCGGGCGGATCACAAGGTCAGGAGATCGAGACCATCCTGGCCAACATGGTGAAACCCCGTCTCTAGTGAAAATACAAAAATTTAGTCGGGACTTGGAACATCTTTATGAAACAGAGAAACATGAAAGCAATTCATAAAGATTTATGGAGCTCTTGCAACTCATTACTAGTTCCAAATGATAACTGCCTTTTAATGTGGTCCTGGCAAGGCTTCCTCAGTGAAAAATGTGACCAACATATGAAAAGATTAAAGAAAAAAATGTCTAATGCAGTGATTCTCAACTGGAGATGATTTTTCCTGCTGGGGAAGTTTGGCAATATCTGGAGATATTTTCGGTTGTCATGACTGAGGAGGTGCTGTGGGCATCATGTAGGTAGAGGCCAGGCATGCTGCTGAACACCCTCCAGTGTACAGGACAGCAAATACCTATCTGACTCAAAATGTCAATAGTGCTGAGGTTGAGGAACCCTGTGACAAGGAAGAATTGTGTTTTTGTTTTGTTGTTTGAGATGGAGTTTCGCTCTTGTTGCTCAGGCTGGAGTGCAGTGGCACGATCTCTGCTCACTGCAAACTCCACTTCCTGGGTTCAAGCGATTCTCCTGCCTCAGCCTCCTGAGTGGTTGAGATTACAGGCACCCACCACCACACCCAGCTAATTTTTTGTATTTTTAGTAGAGACGGGGTTTCATCATATCGGCCAGGCTGGTCTCAAACTCCTGACCTCAGGATCACCCTGATCCACCTGCCTTGGCCTGCCAAAGTGCAGGAATTACAGGAGTGAGCAACTGTGCCCAGCCAGATTTTTTTTTTTTTTTTTTTTTTTGACGGAGTCTTGCTCTGTCACCAGGCTGGAGTGCAGTGGTATAATCTTGGGTCACTGCAACCTCCGCCTCCTGGTTTCAAGTGATTCTCCTGCCTCAGCCTCCTGAGTAGCTGAGACTACAGGCACGTGCCACTACGCCCAGCTAATTTTTGTATTTTTAGTAGAGACCGGGTTTCACCATGTTGGCCAGGATTGTCTCGACCTCTTGACTTCATGATCCGCCTGCCTCAGCCTCCCAAAGTGCTGGGATTACAGGCCTGAGCCACTGCACTCGACCCCGAATTGTTTTTTTAATCTAAGATATAGTTCTTGCTTTCCCAGGAAAGTCTGAAAATATTGCTAGTGTCTGCAGTTTTTAAAGGATGAAACAATGTAAAGTTATGACTTTTGGAAGAGGACTATCCAGCCAGCTCTTCTTCTTTTTTTTTTTTGAGACAGAGTCTCGCTCTGTCGCCCAGGCTGGAGTGCAGTGGCGCAATCTCGGCTCACTGCCAGCTCCGCCTCCTGGGTTCACACCATTCTCCTGCCTCAGCCTCCCGAGTAGCTGGGACTACAGGCGCCCACCACCACGCCCGGCTTTTTTTTTTTTTTTTTTGTATTTTTAGTACAGATGGGGTTTCACCGTGTTATCTAGGATGGTCTCGATCTCCTGACCTCGTGATCCACCCGCCTCAGCCTCCCAAAGTGCTGGGATTACAGGCGTGAGCCACCGCACCCGACCCCAGCCAGCTCTTTTACCAGTAACGGTAATCCTTTCAAAAGAAACAGATCTCCTCTAGGAAACATGGTGCTAATTGCATTTCCCTGCCAAATAGCATTCACTATAACTTGTTAGCTTGAAAGTAGGGAAAAATAAAAAGATAATAAAAAAATTTTTTAAAAATAGCATTTACTAATTTTCCTGGAAATTTACATAGATGGGTAGGCAATAGTTTATTATTTTTAACATTTTTTTAAAAAGTAGACATTTGGGGGATAATATTATTTTATTCATTTTTTAAAAAAATTTTATTTTTTTTGAGACAGAGTCTCGCTCTGTCACCAGGCTGGACTGCAGTGGCGCAATCTCGGCTCGCTCTCTGCAACCTCTGCCTCCTGGGGTCAAGCGATTCCCCTGCCTCTGCCTCCTGAATAGCTGGGACTACAGGTGCCCGCCACCACGTCTGGCTAATTGTTTTTTTGTATTTTAGTAGAGACAGGGTTTCACCATGTTGGCTAGGATGGTCTTGATCTCCTGACCTTGTGATCTGCCCGCCTTGGCCTCCCAAAGTGCTGGGATTACAGGCGTGAGCCACTGCACCTGGCCCCTTTTTTTTTTTTTTTGAGATGGAGTCTTGCTCTTGTCGCCCAGGCTGGAATGCAATAGCACCATCTCGGCTCATTGCAACCTCCACCCCCCGGGTTCAAGTGATTTTCCTGCCTCAGCCTCCCGAGTAGCTGGGATTACAGGCACCCGCCACCATGCCTGGCTAATTTTTGTATTTTTAGTAGAGATGAGTTTTCACCATGTTGGCCAGGCTGGTCTCGAACTCCTGACCTCAGGCGATCCACCCGCCTCGGCCTCCCAAAGTGCTGGGATTACAGGCATGACCCACCATGCCCTGCCATTTTTTTGATTTTTAATAGAGATGAGGTTTCACCGTGTTGGTCAGGCTGGTCTCGAATTCCTAACCTCAGGTGATCCGCCGACTTCGGCCTCCCAAAGTGCTGCAATTACAGGCATGAACCACTGTGCCTTTGTTTTTTTTTTTTTTAAAAAAACAGAAGGTTTGAATGGGCCAATGAAACCCTTCCAAGCAGCTAAGTTGAGGTACTAATGACCAATAGAACTTCAAAAAGCCTTTCAAATGGCCCTTTCTGTTTTCTAGCTACTGTCAATGCATCTTACCTCATACTACGCATTTTAACTTTCTTTTTTGAGACACAAGATAGAACAATCGGTACCTTGATCCCCATTTGACCAGTGAGGAAACCGGCTCAGAGAGGTTTAGGTGAAACTATGACCAAGATAACCCAATGTGCTAATGGCAGGACTGGGCCTGAACGCCAGGACCCCTGACATCACTAGATTGTGCTGCCCTCACCAACCAGGGTTTCGTGGGTTTTCTGATCACTTTCCAAAGAGAAGTCAAGAGATGCGAAGGAAGGGGGAGGGGGAAGGTAAAGGGGAGATGGGAGGAAGGAGAAGATGAGAAAAGGTATGGGCATCTAATTTCCTAAATTATAATTCAGGCCAGGTGCGGTGGCTTATGCCTGTAATCCCAGCACTTTGGGAGGCTGAGGTGTGTGGATCACCTGAGGTCAGGAGTTCAAGACCAGCCTGGCCAGCATGGTGAAACCCTGTCTCTACTAAAAATATAAAAAAATCTGGGGGGCATGGTGGCAGGGGCCTGTAATCCCAGCTAGTTGGCAGGCTGAGGCAGGAGAATCTGAACCCAGGTGGTGGAGGTTGCAGTGAGTCGAGATCACACCATTGCACTCCAGCCTGGGCGACAGAGCGAGACTTCGTCTCAAAAAAAAAAATCATAAATAACGCGTGGAAATTAAGCTACTATTTTTACTGATGACTCAATAAAGCCAAATTCACAAATAGTAAAATAGAAAACCCCCCTGTTACACTGCATAGTATATATTCTGAGAGTTTAACTTTTCAAATAAAAATCAATTTTCTTGAGTCTTTTGAAAAACAAGCTGGTAGGCCAGGTGCGGTGTCTCACGCCTGCAATCCCAGCACTTTGGGAGGCTGAGGCGGGCGGATCATGAGGTTAAGAGATTGAGACCATTCTGGCCAACAATGGCAAAACCCTGTCTCTACTAAAAATACAAAAATTATCTGGGCTTGGTAGTGTGTACCTATAATCCCAGCTACTTGGGAGGCTGAGGCAGGAGAATCGCTTGAACCCGGGAAGCAGAGGTTGCAGTGAGCCGAGATCACGCCACTGCACTCCAGCCTGGTGACAGAGCAAGAGTCCGCCTCAAAAAAAAAAAAGAAAAAGAAAAACAAGCTGGTTAACAGTTCCAGACACATGAGCCCAAACATCCCACTGCTTTGGGCTATAGAAGTTTCTCTTCACTGACAGTTAAGGATTCTCAGGAGTTCCTGGGGGACAAATAAGAGCCCAGATATAGGATCTTTTTTTCTTTTTTTTGAGATGGAGTCTTGCTCTTTTTGCCCAGGCTGGAGTGCAGGGGCGCGATCTCTGCTCACTGCAAACTCCGCCTCCCAGGTTCAAGCGATTCTCCTGCCTCAGCCTCGAGTAGTTGGGATTACAGGTGCCTGCCACCATGCCCAGCTAATTTTTGTATTTTTAGTAGACATGGGGTTTCACCGTGTTGGCTAGGCTGGTCTCAAATTCCTGACCTCAAGTCTCAGCCTCCCAAAGTGTTGGGATTACAGGCGTGAGCCACTGCGCCTAGACCAGCCAGTCTTTTTGATGTGACATAATCTAACAAGTCTCTTATTGGAGGTGACCTCTCCAAGTGCCAGGAAAGAGCTCCTGGGAATCTATAGCCTGGCCTATTCATCCATAAGTCCTTTCTTAGATGATGTACATTATGTGTGTGTCTACCCCACCACACTACTCTGTTAAGCCTTCATCCATTTTATGACACTTTGAGAATTAGAATTGGTTTTATTCTCTTCATTGATAAAACAGGTATGTTTACTTTCACCTGAAAATTAAACCCTTACCTATTACTCTAAACTAGGGGTCAAAAAACTTTTTCTGTAAAGGGGTAGATAGTAAATATTTTAGGCTTTGGCTGGGCACAGTGGCTCATGCCTGTAATCCCAGCACTTTAGGAAGCCGAAGTGAGACAGTCACCTGAGCTCAGGAGTTGGAGACAGCTTGGGCAACACAGCGAGAACCCTCCCCTACAAAAATATGGCTTTTTTTTTTAAGAGAGAGACGAAGTCTCACTATGTTGCCCCCAGGCTGGTCTCAAACTCCTGGGATTAAGTGATCCACCTGCGTTGGCCTCCCAAAATGCCGAGTTAGCAGGTGTAAGCCACTGTGCCCAGCCAAAAAATTTAGTTTTTTTAAAGTAAATATTTTAGGCTTTGTGGGCCACAGAAGGTCTCTGGCTGTGTGTGTGCGTGTGGGTGTGTGTGTGCGTGCACATGCGTGTGTGATGTAAAAACCATTCTTGGCTCAAGGGCCATAGAAAAACAAGTGTTTGGCTGCCTTCATTTATGGATCCCAGCCCTAAACTAATAATTTCAAATGGGCTCTAACTAGCTGGTTTGAAATTAGCTGGAACAACTTTATTCATCCACACTTGTGAAGACAAATTGAAGGGCACTAAGGCCCCCCGCTGGTAATTCAGAAGGGCAGGGGGAGAAAGGGCTCTCCCAGAGGTTATCCCCTAACATCTGAAGGTACCCTTGACTTTGCTTGGTTTTGTCTAAAGAAACCTGAACCTGGGAAGCTGGCCCGGCTGGACAGGGAACATTTTAAATAAAAACACTAAGAGACAACAAGGCCAGTTTATTTTACAATGACTCCTGAGGTAGTTTATGTGGGAAACAGCAGGCAAGCCATTAAAACCCTCTAGGGCTTAGTTCATTCTGCACACGTCTCACTCTGGCAAAGGGGTTCTCACACAAGGAGGTCAAAGGAGCATGGATCAAGGTGGGCAGGGGGTGGGGGTGAGGCAGGCCTTGGGAAGTGTCTCCACATATGGATCCCAATTTCCACAAAATGGCTCAGCAGATTCCACAAATGCTAAGACAACTTTATTTTAATAAAAATGTCCTATTTTTCAGGTGACCCCTTCCTTTACCACTAGAAAGCAGCTTTATTGCTAAAAAGCAATCCATTTATTTAGACATTCTCTTCTTAGGCAACTTTAAACTTTTCCACCGCCGTAACACCACTCTGTATTTTTCACTTTCAGTCTTCTCTTCAAACACTTTTTTCAAGAGAATCCGCATAACTGTCTCTGTTCCTGCTTCTTTATCCTCTCCAATGAGAAGATCCAATGTATCTCCCACTTTCACCTGAAAATTGAAAGAAAACGGAGGCTTGGTTACACTTCGGGAAATCCAGGCCAATGCAAACATTACTGCTCTGAGTTTTCACCACATGATCATGACCCAGAGAAGGGGCAGGTGAGTAAAGGCCCTGACCTCGGTCACTGTCACCTATCCCTAGTGCCACAGCATGAAAGGGAGGGTGAAAGGTCAGGTGCAGTGGCTCATGCCTGTAATCCCAGCACTTTGGGAGGCCGAACTCGGTGGATCACCTGAGGTCAGGAGTTCGAGACCAGCCTGGCCAACATGGTGAAACCCCGTCTCTACTAAAAATACAAAAATTAGCTGGCTGTGGTGGTGGGTGCCTGTGATCCCAAATACTCGGGAGGCTGTGGCAGGAGAATCGCTTGGACCCGGGAAATGGAGGTTGCATTGAGCCAAGATCATGTCACTGCATGCCAGCCCGGGTGACAGAGGGAGACTCCATCTCAAAAAAAAGAAAGAAAAAAAAAAAAGGAAGAAAGGGAGGGTGCCTCAAATACAAGGGCCTCAATATCAGCCAGCGTCCTTCCTTCAGAACTAGACAACTGGCTGGCTGTGGATAGTCCCTGTGCAGAGTAGCTCAAATACTCACATCTATTGGGTGACTTAAGGAAATATTTGAATGGACACATTTATCTTGGTAACACTGGCAAAAGACAAAGAAAGTGGGCGCAGTCTTAGAGACTGTGTGCACAGTAATTACTACATGCACTGGGAAGACAATTTCCAGTGCAACGCTTGCCTCAACTCACGAAGGTAGAATGCCACAGAAAGCAGAGTTGGATGCTGATTCAATGGGTTAAAAGGCTGAGGTCAAATCCATTTTTGCACAGAGAGCAGCTTCAGTTGAGGCAGTGCAATGCATACCCTGGGGCAGTTATGTCAGCTCCAAGGCCAAGGACACTGGTCTGTGCTGAAGGTATGGACAGCCCAAGACAGATACCTGGTCCAGGCAGCTCAGGATCTCAAGGGATCTTTCCAGACACTCAAGAAGGGCCAAACAGGGCCAAGCGCAGTGGTTCACACCTGTAATCCCAGCACTTTGGGAGGCCAAGGCGGGTTGATCACCTGAGGTCAGGAGTTCAAGACTGGCCTGACCAACATGGTGAAAGCCCGTCTCTACTAAAAATACAAAATTCGCCGAGCGTGGTGGCGCACACCTGTAATCCCAGCTACTTGGGAGGCTGAGGCAGGAGAATCGCTTGAACCCAGGAGGCAGAGGTTGCGGTGAGCCAAGATGGCGCCATTGTACTCCAGCCTGGGCGACAAGAGCAAAACTCTGTCTCAAAAAAAAAAGAAGGGCCAAACAGACCCAGGAGCCACATGCTGCTGCTTCTACTAAAACACAAGCCAGGGATGACTGGGAGCCATCTCATACCCCTCACCACTGCTTCCAGTAGGGGGTGAGCAAGCCCATGTGTGGACCACTGACAGTAAGTGGGCACACATGGCCATTTATAAGGCTACTAGAGGGCTTCTGTTTAAGAAGTATGGTGTCAAATGCTGACTTTTATCTTATTTTACAATTAATGTTCTTTAAGGCAGATACAACTTCAGACTCTGAAACCTTTCAACCTCACCAGAACAAGCCCATGTCTATTCTCCCACCCACTCAAGACCTCTGCAGGCCCAATAATCAGTCCACAACATGGGCATGCACACCTGCTTTCCACAACGCTATACTGGCCAATCCAGGAAACCCACAATAGCTGGATATAAAACTCACGCAGGGGCAGATTTTAAACCATTAACTTCCTCTCCTGTGGGCTGAGAAGCAGAAAGGCTCATACCACAGCTATGGTCAAGACTGTTTCTCCCCTTGGGTTTGAGGGATAGGACAACACAGGTACCTGGGCAGGGGTGGGGTCGGGGGGGTTCCACCCTTCTGTAGTTCTGCTGGGTTCAATTTTTTTTTTCTTTTTTTTTTTGACATGGAGTCTCACCGTGTCACCAGCCTAGAGTGCAGTGGTGTGATCTCGGCTCACTGCAACCTCCACCTCCCAGTTTCAAGTGATTCTCCTGCCTCAGCCTCCCGAGTAGCTGGGACTACAGGCGTGTGCCACCACACCCAGCTAATTTTTGTATTTTTAGTAGAGACGGGGTTTCATCATGTTGGCCAGGATGGTCTTGATCTCTTGACCTCATGATCCACCTGTCTCGGCCTTCCAAAGTGCTGGGATTGCAAGTGTGAGCCACCGTGCCCAGCCCTGGGTTCAATTTTTTAAAATGACTACTTCAGCCTATGTGGACATTTTAAAAAATCTGTCTAGAAATACAGGCCAGGCGCGGTGGCTCACGCCTGTAATCCCAGCACTTTGGGAGGCTGAGGAGGGTGGATCACGAGGTCAGGAGTTCAAGACCAGTCTGGCCAACACGGCGAAACCCCGTCTCTACTAAAAATACAAAAATTAGCGGGACGTAATGGTAGGTGCCTGTAATCCCAGGTACTCGGGAGGCTGAAGCAAGAGAATCGCTTGAACCTGGGAGGCGGAGGTTGCAGTGAGCCGAGATGGTGCCATTGCACTCCAGCCTGGGCAACAACAGCAAGGCTATCTCAAAAAAAAGAAATACAAGGCTTGGGAACTCTGCTTTACCTTTTTGGTATAACCTTATTTCATTCAAATTATTATTATTTTTAAAATGTTTAGGGATGAGGTCTCACATGTTGCTCAGGCTGGAATGCAGTGGCTATTCATAGGCATAATCATAGCGTACTGTAGCCTCAAACTCCTGGGCTCAACGACACTGCTTCCTCAGCTTCCCAAGTGGCTGGGACTACAGACACGCACCAACTTGCTCAGCTAAAATTCTTTTTTTTTTTTGAGATGGAGTCTCGCTCTGTTGACCAGGCTGGAGTGCAATGGCGCGATCTTGGCTCACTGCAAGCTCCACCTCCTGGATTCAAACGATTCTCCTGCCTCAGCCTCCTGAATAGCTGGAATTACAGGAGGCTGCCACCATGCCCGGGTAACTTTCTGTATTTTTAGTAGAGATGGGGTTTCACCATGTTGGCCAGGCTGGTCTCGAACTCCTGGCCTCAAGTGTTCCGTCTGCCTTGACCTCCCAAAGTGCTGGGATTACAGGTGTGAGCCACTGTGCCCAGCCTACAATTCATTTTTAGTAAGTAATATATGCATGTGATACAAAATTTAGAAGACACAAAAGGGTATACAAAGAAAAGGTACATAGGCCAGGTGTGGTGTCTCATGCCTGTAATCTCAGAATTTTGGGAGGCCAAGGTGGGTGGATCACTTGATGTCAGGAGTTCAAGACCAGCCTGGACCACACAGTGAGATCCTATCTCTATAAAAAATAAAAAATTAACCAGACGTGGTGGTGTGACTGTCATACCAGTTACTTGGGAGGCTGAGGTGGGAAGATCACTTGAGCCCAGAAGGTCAAGGCTGCAATGAGCTGTGGCTGCACCACTGCACTCCAGCCTGGGTAACCAAGCAAGACCCTGTCTCCAAAATAAAATAAAGAAAAAGAAAAAGAAAATAAAAAAAGATATACAAAGAAAAGGATACTCTGTGTATATTCTTTCATAGAGATATTGTGCATGATGTCTGCCTCTGGAAAGAGAAGGCTAGTGTGTGGCTAAAGAATGAATCCCTTTGGCCGGGTGCGGTGGCTCATGCCTGTAATCCCAGCACTTTGGGAGGCCGAGGCAGGTGGATCACAAGGTCAGGAGATCGAGACCATCCTGGCTAACACAGTGAAACCCCGTCTCTACTAAAAATATACACACACACACACAAAAGAATGAATCCCTTTGGGGCTTCCTTGTAGCACAGAGAAGGGGTGTTCCTCCTTTACCGAACTGATTCCAGGAAGAGATGAGTTTAGGAAGGATTCCATCCCCATACTTGGACACCACACACCCACTGTTTAATCAACAGTTACCCAACACCTACCACACCCTAGGCTTCACCTGGTTTTCGGCTCAAAGAAAAGCTTTGCTGAATCGCAGGCAGCCAGGGTTAGAGCTGCAGCATCAGACAAGCACCTGACCCTTCGGGGTCAGCAGCCAGGCACAGGCTCCACAGAGCAGACCAGGGAAGGCGAGGCATTCTTTATTCCCCTCCACGGCCCTGTCCCTCAGCAGACAAAGCAAAACTGGCTGGGATTAGGGGCTGTTCCAAATATCTACATTTCAAATCTCTAGTTAGCTGCAGTTTCTATGGCTACCAGGCCTCCTAGTAACAAGACAGCTGAGTGTTAATAATGCCCCCTTCCTTTGCTGACCCTCACAAGAAACCTGAAAGGCAGCTGAGACAACAGAACACCCAAGGCAGAATGAAGCAGCAACAATTAGGCTGTAGTTAACAACATCACAAAACGGGGGCGGGTGGGAGAGGGTGTGAGGAAAAATAGTCTAGTAGGGTTTGTAAATGAGGCCCCAGCACAGAGACAGGGTGTTCAGGGAGTAATCATTCTTTACTCCAAGAACACATCTTGTTTTTGGAATACTGCAGCTTAGAAGGAGGGCAGGCTACAGCAGGAAAAAGCTATTCAGAGATGAGAAGGGCTTATGACTGCATGTAGCTCACTGAGCAATAGCTGCTGACAGCCAGCCACAGTCCCAGCCTGCCGGTTCAAGTCAGGGGCATCACCAGGGCCTTGGGACTTGGGGGCTGAGACAGCATGGGGGAGTTTTCCCTCCTTCTGCCCACAGAGCTGCAAGAACCTGCATGATCCCAGTTAGCAAGGACTGCAGGAAGCCTCAGTGCTCACCCAAATGCACGGCTGACAGCCAACAGCCTCAATTTCCCATGTCCTAGGGCAACCGGATGTAGTTCGGATCCTCCAACCCCAGGGGTATTTTAAAATATGAAAGATGAAATGAAAACAATCTCCAAAGTATGTCTAACTTCTCTGGAACTTTTGTTCCCTGAACAGTGAGTTACATTATGTCTTCCAATACCTCACGTCTTGTGTCTTCCCCACTTTTTAAGGGTCTCTGTCATACCTTTTTATTGTGTTTTGTTAACTTTTATTATCAGTATTGTTTTTTCTAATTATGAAAGTGATACATACTCATGGTAAAAAAATTCAGAAAATAAAAAGCATGAAGAAAATTAACATAACCCATAATGCTTCACTTAAAGATAAATGCTAGTAATAGCAGTATTTTAATTCCAGATGTGTATATATACGTAATTTACTTTTACAAAAAAATATTTTCTAACAGAATTTTTTTTTTTTTTTTTGAGATGAAGTCTCGCTCTGTTGCCCAGGCTGGACTGCAGTGGCACCATCTTGGCCCACTGCAAGCTCCGCCTCCCAGGTTCATGCCATTCTCCTGCCTCAGCCTCCCAAGTAGCTGGGACTACAGGTGCTCACCACCACACCCGGCTAATTTTTTTGTGTATTTTTAGTAGAGATGGGGTTTCACCATGCTAGCCAGGATGGTCTCCATCTCCTGACCTCGTGATCCGCCTGCCTCGGCCTCCCAAAGTGCTGGGATTACAGGCGTGAGCCACTGCGCCCGGCCAGAATTTTTTTTTTTTGAGACAGGGTCTCACTCTGTCACCCAAGCTGGAGTGCATTGGCATGATTATGGCTCACTGCAGCCTCGACCTCCCAGACTCAGGTGATCCTCCTGTCTCAGCCTCCCGAGTAGCTGGGACAAGCGCCTGCCACCATGCCTGGCTAATTTTTTGTATTTTTTGTAGAGACAGAGTTTTACCATGTTGCCCAGGCTGGTCTTCAATTCCTGGGCTCAAGCGATCCGCTGGCCTCAGCTCCCAAAGTGCTTGGATTACAAGCATGAGCCACTGTGCCCCAGAATTTTTATATATGATTTATTGTTAGAAAAGTGGAGACTGGAAACACATTTTCTCGTAACTGACTTTCACTTAACAACAGTATTGATAAGAACTTGTCAGAAAATACAGAACACATCCTTTTCTATAACTGCTCTGCACACAAAGCCATGCATCCAGCAAGCACTCACTGGGTACTGCTGAGCTGTACAGAGTTACACATCTGCTCAGATACCACTGGCCAAAGAACAACTCTACGTGGATCAAATGTTTCTTTGAAATCTGATTATGAGGATTCCATGAGGGCTAACATTAATGACCCGGAAGTTTAATTAATGGATTTCTGCCAGTTCTAACAGTGGTGTATTCTAAAATTTTAAAAGGGAGAAGCTTCATCAGAAGGTCATTAAGGCTACAAAAGTGAAAGTGCCCGTGTGTCTGAAGTCGGTAGCTGATTCCCACCAGCTTGACGTGGAGGACCACAAAGGACCTCAGAGAAAGAAGAGGAGCCAGAGGGAAAATCTGGGACAGCATTAATTGAGTTACTAGCAGAGTAAGAGACGAAAACATCTGGCTGTCATTTTAGGTTAGTATCTCACCGTTCTGCTTTTCTTCCATAATTTTTCCTCATTCAGCCTGAGTTCACCTTTGTAGAAGGCATCCTCCACTTTGCTACAAAACAAAACAAAAAAAGCAACAATGTACACAATTTGGGTGATGGGTACACTAAAGCCCAGACTTCATCACTACACAATATATCCGTATAACAAAACTACACTTGTACCCTCAAATCTATTTTTTTTGTTTGTTTTTTGAGACAAAGTCACTCTGTTGCCCAAGCTGGAGTGCAGTGGTGCCATCTCGGCTCACTGCAACCTCCACCTCCCGGGTTCAAGTGATTCTCCTGCCTCAGCCTCCCAGTAGCTGGAACTACAGGCACACGCCAACATGCCTAACTTTTGTATTTTTAGTAGAGACAGGGTTTCACTATGTTGGCCAGGCTGGTCTTGAACTCCTGACCTCGTGATCCGCCCGCCTTGGCCTCCCAAAGTGCTGGGATTACAGGCATGAACCACCGCACCTGGCCTCAAATCTATTTTTTTAAAGGTAAAGTGCTTTAAAATATAGAAATATACTCAAAACAATTGCAGTTGACCCTTGGCCAGCACAGGTCCAAACTGTGCAGATCCACTTATATGTGGATTTCCTTTAGCCTCTGCCACCCCTGAGACAGCAGGTCCAACGCCTCCTCTTCCTCAGCCAGGATGAAGACCTTTATTAAGTGGAAGATCCACTTCCACTTAATAAATAGTAAATATATTTTCACTTCCTTATGATTTTCTTAATAACATTTTCTTTTCTCTAGCTTACTTTATTGTAACTGTGTATCAGTAAGGCCTTTGGTCAACAGTAGGCTATATTAGTAGTTAAGTTTTCCGAGTGTCAAAATATTAGTAGTTAAGTTTTCCGAGCATCAAAAGTTATATGTGGCTTTTCAACTGCATGGGGGTTGGCACCCCTAACCCCCACACTGTTCAACCATCAACTATATACAAGTTTGGGAGAAACACTTGCCATTAATTTTTTTTTTTTTTTTTGAGACAGAGTCTCGCTCCGTTGCCCAGGCTGGAGTGCAGTGATGTGGTCTCAGCTCACTGCAACCTCCGCCTCCCAAGTTCACGCCATTCTCCTGCCTCAGCCTCCTGAGTAGCTGGGACTACAGGCGTCCGCCACGCCTGGGTAATTTTTTTTGTATTTTTAGTAGAGACGGGGTTTCACTGTGTTAGCCAGGATGGTCTCGATCTCCTGACCTCATGATCCGCCCACCTTGGCCTCCCAAAGTGCTGGGATTACAGGCGTGAGCCACCGCACCCGGCCCTCCGTTAATATTTATTCTGACAATGATTCCCCAGTCTCCATTTTGAGTCCTGGGAAAGTGAAAGTCACCTGCTCTGATGTGTATCTAAAACAGGGAGACCAAAGGGCATTTCTAAATAGATGGTGAACTACTGCAAAGATTTGCTAGTGCTCTTGGGCAGTTAATTGGAGCCTTAAGAGAGGTTTTAGCATACATGTCAAGCTCCATTCTGGACAGGGGCCTGGGGTACTCCACCTGACTCCCAGTGCAGAGAATACATGGCCAGGCTGTAGCTCTGGTGATTCACAACAGCCAAAGTGAGTGGGCACTTCCTTCCCCTCAGATACCTGCTCTGTACACTGAGAGAAAAACCAGGCACCAGTATGTATGGCAAGGCCATTAAGAAACCCTCTGCCAGTTTGTACTGAGGCTGGGGAAATTCCAATCTGACAGCTGCTGATCTCTCTGAACTTAAGTCACTAGGGCAACCAGACCAGGGGAGGAAGCAGCTAAAAATCAGTACACATTTTTTTGATGATCTGATTCCAGGTGACTGACATGTGGAGCTCGGCTTAATAATAACAGCAGGAGTTACTACTCTGGGAGAGGAGAGGCCCCCTTATTTGTTTGCCAGAGTTTAGAGAACATTCTCTAATGGCACCCTGATCAGAATGCCAAGGGCGGGGCCTGTGGGCTGGCTCATTTTTATGAACCTCTTTTTTTTTTTTTTTTTTTGAGACGGAGTCTCACTTTGTCGCCCAGGCTGGAGTGCAGTGGTGCGATCTCGGCTTACTGCAAACTCTGCCTCCCGGGTTCACATCATTCTCCTGCCTCAGCCTCCCAAGTAGCTGGGACTACAGGTGCCTGCCACCGTGACCGGCCAATTTTTTGTATTTTTAGTAGAGACAGGGTTTCACTATGTTAGCCAGGATGCTATTGATCACCCGACCTCGTGATACACCTGCCTTGGCCTCCCAAAGTGCTGGGACTACAGGCGTGAGCCACCGCACCCGGCCCTTTTTATGAATCTCTTAAGCTTCAAGAATTAAAAAATTATGCCATTACATTAGGTCATAAAGGTACAAATTACACAAGAAGTTTTTCTGCATTTATTCATATCACAATTCCTACATTGTATACAATATGCATGCAATCATTCCTAAGGGAATAAATGGACAATGAAGGCCACTATTCTTATATAATTAATCTAGCAGAGAGGGAATCAGAATACTAAAGAAATCTTCGCCGAGCACGGTGGCTCACGCCTGTAATCCCAGCACTTTGGGAGCCGAGGTGGGCGGATCATGAGGTCAGGAGATCGAGATGATCCTGGTTAACACAGTGAAATCCCGTCTCTACTAAAAAAATACAAAAAAATTAGCCAGGCGTGGTGGCGGGCACCTGTATTCCCAACTACTCGGGAGGCTGAGGCAGGAGGATGGCGTGAACCCAGGAGGCGGAGCTTGCAGTGAGCCGAGATCGTGCCACTGCACTCCAGCCTGGGCAATAGAGCGAGACTCCGTCTCAAAAAAACAAACAAACAAACAAAAAGAACCCAGAAATACCTCTATTATATATGAACATATATGTAGTATTTTCTTCAAAATAGCCAACATATATTGAGTACCTACTATGTGCCAGACACTGTTATAAGTGCTTGAGATAAATATATACTCACTCAGTCCTAGCAACCACTCTCTAAACTAGGTTCTATCATCTTCATTTTATAGATGAAAAAACTGAGGGTCAGAAAGTTTAAGTAACTTGCCCAAGGTCACACAGAACCAGGATTGAAACCCCAGTAATCTGGCTCCAAAGCCTGCATTTTTTTTTTTTTTTTTAAGACGGAGTCTCGCTCTGTTGCCCAGGCTGGAGTGCAATGGCGTGATCTCGGCTCACTGCAAGCTCCGCCTCCCAGGTTCCCGCCATTCTCCTGCCTCAGCCTCCAAGTAGCTGGGACTACAGGCGCCTGCCACCACGCCCGGCTAATTTTTTGTATTTTTAGTAGAGACGGGGTTTCACCGTGCTAGCCAGGATGGTCTCGATCTGCTGACCTCGTGATCCGCCCGCCTTGGCCTCCCAAAGTGCTCGGATTACAGATATGAGCCACTGCGCCCGGCCAAAGCGTGCATGCTTAACCAACATCTTATTATACATCATGCTGTTAATTCTAAGAGGTACCTTTTTTTTTCAGATGGAGTCTCACTCTGTCACCCAGGCTGGAGTACAGTGGCGCGATCTCGGCTCACTGCAACCTCTGCCTCCCGGGTTCAAGTGACTCTCTTGCCTCAGCCTCTCAAGTAGCTGCGACTACAGGCACCTGCCACCTCGCCTGGCTAAGTTTTGTATTTTTAGTAGAGACAGGGTTTTACCATATTGGCCAGGCTGGTCTTGAACTCCTGACCTTGTGATCTGCCCAGCTCAGCCTCCCAAAGTGCTGGGATTACAGGCATGAGTCACCGCGCCCAGCTGAGGTACCGTCTCACATTATAGCATTTGTGAAATATCCAGGTACATTTTATGCTTGCTACATACATCTAATATGGTGATTCATTTTCCCCTCAAGAAGCTGTTATTAAATCAATGGTTCATCTTACAGTCAACTGTGTCTTAGATTCAAATATGGCACATAGGATTTGCAGGCAGTCACTTCTTTGGAAATCAGTTTGCTCATCTATAAAATGAAATAATTGAAACAGGTTACCCATAAAGGTCCTTTTATTGTGGTTATTCTTCACCATAATATGGGCCAAGTGATTTGTAATGCTACATTAAAATAACACGACTACGAGTGAGTTTATAATGAAATGCATATCATACTCACTTTCTCCCAATATCTAGCCCCGTCTTCAGGATAACATCATACCGAAAAGACTGCACTGCTTTTTCCAGGTCTTTATAGTTTTTGACTACAGTAGGGTCATCCTCAAGCTCCTCTTCCTGCTCACTCATCTCGTCATAATCGCTTTCTTCATCAGAGTCCTCTTCATCTACTTTTTGCAGAGACTTTTTAGTAGATTTTGTAGACCTTATATTACTTTTGAGTCTTATGGAAAAAGGAAAAATATATTCTGGAGATAGTAAAAGCCCTGGGAGTCTCAGTGAGAAAATATTATAAAAAAGTGTTTTATAATTTGGTGCACATAACTTGGTACTAGAAAAATACACGTATCGATTCCAGGAAGTACAGAGTTTGTATGACGAAGGTGTCCCTCGGAGAACACCCCAGAGTCCAATCCAGGCATCTGGCTTTCTTAAAACACCGGCAATCAATTTAACACTAGCCATAGCCATGGTGCTTATAATCTGAAACAGATAATAAATCAGTTTTATCTCACAAGTGCAGTGTCATGACATTCTTACAACATAAATAATATGCACTATGAACACTTTATGTATAGTACTATACGTATTCGCCCCTAAAAAGTCCTATTGGGCCTGGCACAGTGGTTCACGCCTGTAATCTCAGCACTTTGGGAGGCTGAGGTGGGCGGATCCCCTGAGGTCAGGAGTACAAGACCAGCCTGGCCAACATGGCAAAACCTCATCTCTACTAAAAATACAAAAATTAGCCGGGTGTGGTGGCAGGCGCCTGTAATCCCAGCTACTTGGGAGGCTGAGGCAGGAGAATCACTTGAACCCGGGAGGTGGAGGTTGCAGTGAGCCGAGATCGCGCCATTACACTCCAGCCCAGGCAACGAGAGAAACCACATCTCAAAATTAAAAAAAGAAAAAAAAGAGTCATATCAATCTGCATGTACTAAGGGCCACATACCACAGCACAGTGAATCTTCTAGCTGCAACTAATGTGCTTAGCTCATAGGATTATCAGGAAGGTCCAATGTGATACCAGTATATGTGAAAGCACTGGTTCTACTCTTCTCCCTCCCACAAATTAGCTTTGGGTACTGATTGCTCCTAAAAAAAAATACTAACAATAGCTCTCAATTATTTTTGTTTTTTTATTTTTTATTTTATTATTTTTTTTGAGATGGAGTTTCGCTCTTGTTGCCCAGGCTGGAGTGCAATGGCGTTATCTCGGCTCACCGCAACCTCCGCCTCCCGGGTTCAAGCTATTTTCCTGCTTCAGCCTCCCCAGTAGCTGGGATTACAGGCATGCACCACCACGCCCAGCTAATTTTGTATTTTTAGTAGAGACGGGTTTTCTCCACGGTGGTCAGGCTGGTCTTGAACTCCCGACCTCAGGTGATCTGCCTGCCTTGGCCTTCCAAAGTGCTGGGATTACAGGCGTGAGCCACCGCGCCTGGCCTGTTTTTGTTTTTAAAGGAAAATTTGGAGAGAAAGACTGTTGACTGACATACATTACATCATTACAACATTGACTTTGCCAAGGAAGGACACCAGATCATGACTTCATAAAATCCAGAGTGAATCTCTAAACTTTATTTCAACCTTCAGCCCCAGCAAATCAGAGGTAAGGGTGAGCAAACTGGACAGACCTGCATTTTAACTCCTTTTACATCTCCTTCCCAATGTTTAACAGAGGCATTAGCTAGCAGACAAGGAAGGGGTCTAGAGATCCACAAACTAGGGAATTGCGACAAGTGCTTGTGACATGTCTGAGGGCAATCAACTCCTACAGTTACTTCAAATGTAGCAGAAACCATCTTATGATGGTGGCAGACTCACACCCACCCCCACCCCTGCAAGTATATCAAGAAGGTTTTAGAGACCATGATTTGGTAATGACGGAAGGGTTTCCATATGGTTAACATCCTTGTACTGTGAGTCTGCAAATGACTTTCCTTTGTGCCTAGATTGTACCTTAGGATTGATACCTCTGATTATGGCTCACTCAGAAACATGGAGCTAGCTACTTCCAATTTATATTTAACATTTTGGGCCTTATTTCCCTGGCATAGATGAGCATACGACCCAGTCTCAACTCTATTAATCCACCATTCTTGGGACTCTAAGTCTTAAAAGAGAAATAAAGCAGACTGAATGTAAAGACTCTATTTCAACATAACTATAATTTGGAATAATTTTAAAATGCTAGGGTGGGCATGGTGGCTCACGCCTGTAATCCCAGCACTTTGGGAGGCTGAGGCGGGTGGATCTCCTGAGGTCAGGAGTTCAAGACCAGCCTGGCTAACATGATGAAACCCCATCTCTACTAAAAATACAAAAATGAGCCGGGCGTGGTGGCATGCGCCTATAATCCCAGCTACTCGGGAGGCTAAGGCAGGAAACTCGCTAGAACCTGGGAGGTAAATGTTGCAGTGAGCTGAGATCGCACCACTGCACTCCAGCCTGGGTGACAGAGTGAGACTCTCTCTCAAAAATAAAATAAATAAATAAAATGCTATATAATCCAGAGTACTCTAAAATAATGACTAGAAACTACCTGAAGTACCTTCAAGAGAAATGCTGCCAATAATTACTTTTACACATATTCTAACGTAATAGAGAATGAATAATACCCATTCATAAGTGCCTTTAAATTTTTTAGATTTAATTTATTTAGTAGAGATGAGGTCTCGCTAATTTTAAATTTTACATAATCAGGCTGGGTACAGGCTCACGCCTGTAATCCCACCACTTTGGAGTCCAAGGAGGGAGGATCACTTGAGGTGAGGAATTCAAGACCAGCCTGGCCAACACGGTGAAACCCCATCTCTACTTTTAGTAAGAAAATTAGCTGGAGCCAGGCATGGTGGCTCATGCCAGTAATCCCAACACTTTGGGAGGCTGAGGCGGGCAGATCACTTGAGGTCAGGTGCTTGAGACCGTCCTGGCCAACATGGTGAAACCCCATCTCTACTCAAAATACAAAAATTAGCCAGGTGTGGTGGCGGGTGCTTAAACCTGGGAGGCAGAGGTTGCAGTGAGCTGAGATCGTGTCACTGCACTCCAGTCTGGGATTTCAGCATTTCCCAGACTGTATATTTCATTGTTTGTACAATTTAAAAAACATTCTTTTTTAAAGGTAACTAGGCTAGGCGCAGTGGCTCACGCCTATATCCCAGCACTTTGGGAAGCTGAGGCAGGAGGACTGCTTGAGCCCAGGAGTTTGAGACCAGCCTGGGCAACAGTGAGACTCCATCTCTACAGAAAAAACAAAATTGAGAAAGACACCTCATGGTGGACTCCAAGAAAGATTTTATGCCAAAAGAGTAGGAAAGACATAATCTCAGAATTAAACCATTTTTTTTTTTTTGAGACGGAGTCCCACTCTGTCACCCAGGCTGGAGCGCAGTGGCGCGATCTCAGCTCACTGTAAGCTCCGCCTCCCAGGTTCACGCCATTCACCATTCTTCTGCCTCAGCCTCCCGAGTAGCTAGGACTACAGGCGCCCACCACCACGCCCGACTAATTTTTTTGTATTTTTAGTAGAGACGGGGTTTCACCGTGTTAGACAGGATGGTCTCGATCTCCTGACCTCGTGATCCACCCGCATCTGCCTCCCAAAGTGCTGGGATTACAGGCGTGAGCCACCGTGCCCAGCCCACAATGTAAAATCTGAAGAAAAATAATTAACTCATAAGCACAGCCTCTCATACTCTCCCAACCACCCAAAACACACAGAAAGGTTTAGCCACAGGTGGCCAGAGCTCTCTAACATCATCCCCCGGAAGTCTGTGTTGGTCTTAAGTCCTAGAATCATTATTCAAAGTTTTACTTAGGCAGCTCATGCCTGTAATCCCAGCACTTTGGGAGGCTGAGGTGGACGGATGACCTGAGTTTGGGAGTTTGAGACCAGCCTAAAATGGAGAAACCCAGTCTCTACTAAAAATACAAAATTAGCTGGGCATGGTGGTGCGTGCCTGTAATCCCAGCTACTCAGGAAGCTGCGGCAGGAGAATTGCTTGAACCTGGGAGGCGGAGGTTGCGGTGAGCCGAGATTGTGTCATTGCATTCCAGCCTCGGCAACAAGAGTGAAACTCCGTCTCAAAAATAAGAAAAAAAAAAGCAGCCTCTGAGGGATGACCTTGTGCAGTTCCCTCATTTTGCAGATGAGTACAAACAAAAGTTGAAGCAATTTAAGAATAAGCTAAGTGGCACAGCTAGTAAATGACAGGGCTGGGATCCCAAGGTCAAGTCTTCTTTTTTTTTTTAGACGGAGTTTCACTCTTGTTGCCCAGGTTGGAGTGCAATGGTGTGATCTCGGTTCACTGCAACCTCCGCCTTCCAGGTTCAAGTGATTCTCTTGCCTCAGCCTCCCTAGTAGCCGGGATTACAGGCATGTGCCACCATGCCTGGCTAATTTTGTATTTTTAGTAGAGACGGGATTTCTCCATGTTGGTCAGGCTGGTCTTGAACTCCTGACCTCAGGTGATCTGCCCACCTCGGCCTCCCAAAGTGCTAGGATTACAGGCATGAGCCACCACACCCGGCCAAGGTCAAGTCTTCTTAAAGCTCATTGTTTTTACCGTGGGCCAGGCATTGCTCTACACGTTAACTCATTTATTCCTTGTGACAAGCCCATCTCAGTTACAGGGTCACACAGACACTCTTCAAATCTAGGCATCCGAGCTCCAAAGCCTAGACTCATTACTACCATGCTGAACTGTCCATCAGTGTTCTGACTCCAAGTTAAGCGCTCTTTCTTCCACACCCTGACATCTATTTTCTTTTTTTTTTTTTTTTCTGGAATAAAAACTCACCAACCAGTACAATAACCAGAGAGAACAGATAGTTTTCAGGGATAGAAGAGTGGGAGGAACTGTTGCCCCAACTTAGAAGAAATCCTAAGAGGAGACACCTAGGGGAGGGAAGTACCCATGGCTAGGGGTAGAAGTCCTGTTTCTGTGTCAGACCCTGGGTGCCCACATTCCCCATCCATAAGTTCTATTTTTATGTTTTTCAGTATCTTTTTTACACTCTTTTCCTGCCTTTGAGAAAAGTCCTAGCTTTATACCGTACCGTTGTTTACTTTGAGGAATGCCTAGATATGATGTGGCTCTCTGCTACCTGCATTAGGAAACCTTTCCTTGCAGAAAATAACTATTTAGAATCAGATGCACTTGTAAATTCAACAAACATACCAAAATGTCAAGCCACGTATTCCCTTGTGTTTATTAGCTACTCACTACCTCTCACTGTGATCAGCTTAACTTTCTAGCAGGCAAACATTGGCAAATGTTGGAAGCTTAGATAAAATTCATTGAAAACATAAAATTGAGGAAACACATTAACCTAATTCTTGCTGGAGATGATGACCATTTGTAGTTGTTAGCAGTGGGCACTCAGGGTCACAAGGGAGGACCCAGATTCTGCCTCAGAACTTTGTTATTATTATTATTTTTTTGAGACGGAGTCTTGTTCTGTTGCCCAGGCTGGAGTGCAGTGGTGCAATCTCGGCTCACTGCAAGCTCCGCCTCCCAGGTTCCTGCCATTCTCCTGCCTCAGCCTCCCAAGTAGCTGGGACTACAGGCACCCGCCACCACGCCCGGCTAATTTTTTGTATCTTTGGTAGAGATGGGGTTTCACCATGTTAGCTAGGATGGTCTTGATCTCCTGACCTCGTGATCTGCCCGGCTCGGCCTCCCAAAGTGCTGGGATTACAGGCATGAGCCACCGTGCCTGGCCCTGCCTCAGGACTTTGAAACTGGTCAGGGGAGCCCTGAGTTGGAAGTGGGGGTGCCAGAGAAGAGAGCTAACCAGGCACCCAGCTCCTCTCCAACCAAAGCAGCACTGGAGAATACTGGGTTCCTTATAGCTCATTTGAAAAAAAAAAAAATCTACTACTGAAAAATTCCTGTCCCTTTGTCATGGTTTCCTCTTCCTCCAGACTCCACACGAGTCACATCCTCCTCTACCAAGTCATGCCCCACATGTCCTTTTCCATACTCTGGTTGCACCAACACTATACATTTTTTTGTTACTTTTGAATTAAGTCACAAATTATCTCCCAAACTCTATGGGTAGTGATAGGGACTACACAGTGCCCTGTTCTTCACTCCTCTGCTCAGGACATACCAAAACCAGTGAATGGTTGCAGATTCAATTTCTAGAAATGAAATGAACATCCTGCCCATTACTATAGCCACCCCCACAATCACTCATTCGCTCACATATGCCAAGTGCCTGGCTAGGCCTTGGTATAAAACACACAGTCCTTCTCATCAGGGAACTGCCATTTCAGTGGAATGTGGGCAAGTAAACTGACTGCGAGGGCACAGATGTGAAAGCAGGTCCGAGGAGGCTGAACCCTGCACCAGCTGGAGCGCAGAGCAAGGATGCCTACAAAGTTCTGAGAGCAAAGGTGGCCTGAAACTGAGCTATGGGGAAATATCAAGTTACAACAGTGATTTTTTTGCTTGATAACGGATCATTCCATTGGCATGCTGTTATTTTTTCTCTCATTCAAGGATGAATGAAGATGAGCATTCAAGGATGCTCAGGCATTTTTTTATTTTTATTTTTTTGAGATGGAGTCTTGCACTGTCACCCGGGCTGGTGTGCAGCGGCATGATCTCAGCTCACTGCAACCTCTGCATCCTGGGTTCAAGCGATTCTCCTGCCTCAGCGTCCCCGGTAACTGGGACTACAGGCACACGGCATCATGCCCGGCTAATTTTTGTATTTTTAGTAGAGATGGGGTTTCACTATGTTGGCCAGGCTGGTCTCGAATTCCTAACCTTGTAATCCGCCTGCCTCGGCCTCCCAAAGTGCTGGAATTACAGGCGTGATCCACCGCACCCAGCTCAGGCATTCTTGCTCTGAGCTCCAGCTGATGCAGGGTTCAACCTCCCCTGGACCTGCTTTTACATGTGTGCCCTGGCAGTCAGTTTACTTGCCCACATTCCACTGAAATGGCAGTTCCCTGATGACAAGAACTGCGTGTTTTATACCAAGGCCTAGCCAGGCACTTGGCATATGTGAGGAAATGAGTCAACGTGGGGGTGGCTATAGTAAAGGAGAGGATGCTGTTACTTTTCTCTCATTCAAAAGCAAGCAATTACACAAACCTCTTGCCTCCACTCCTCCCCAGCTACCACCCCTTTTCTTGCTCCTCTTTACCATAAAACTCCTCAAAATGGTTGTCTAACTCTCCTCAATTCCACTCCTTTCATTTTCTAAATCCAAAAGGTCATTTAGTCCTCATCTTAATTGACTTCTCAATTAAGCAGCACTTGAAAAAACTGATCACGCCTCTCTTCTTCACCTGGTCACCAAGACACCTTCCTCTTGGTTTTCTTCCCATCTCTCCTGTGGCTGCTGCTTCCCAAGATTCCTCTGCTGGCCGGACACGGTGGCTCACGCCTGTAATCCCAGCACTTTGGGAGGCCGAGGTGGGTGGATCACCTGAGGTCGGGAGTTCGAGACCAGCCTGGCCAACATGGAGAAACCCTGTCTCTACTACTAATACAAAAATTAGCTGAACGTGGTGGCACGTACCTGTAATCCCAGCTAGTCAGGAGGATGAGGCACGAGAATCGCTTGAACCTGGGAGGCAGGGGTTGCAGTGAGCTGAGATTGCGCCATTGCACTCCAGCCTGGACAACAAGAGTGAGACAACATCTCAAAAAAAAAAAAAAAATAGCCGGGCACGATGGCGGGCACCTGTAATCCTAGCTACTCAGGAGGTTGAGGCAGGAGAATCACTTGAACCTGGGAGGTGGAGGCTGCAGTGAGCCGAAGCCATCGCACTCCAGCCTGGGCAACAGGAACGAAACTCTATCTCAAAAAAAAAAAAAAGACTCCTTTCTGCCTCCTTCTCTTCTCCTTTTTTCTTTTTTTTTTGACACAGGGTCTTCCTCTGTTGCCCAGGCTGGAATGCAGTGGGTGGCGCGATCTTGACTCACTGCAACCTCTGCCTCCCCGGTTCAAGCCATATTCTCCCACCTCAGCCTCCAGAGTAGCTGGGATTACAGGCGCCCACCACCACACCCGGCCACTTTTTATATTTTTAGTAGACACAGGGTTTCACCATGTTGGCCAGGCTGGTCTGGAAATCCTGACCTCAAGTGACCCGCCCACCTCAGCCTCCGAAAGTGCTATAGGATTACAGGCCTGAGCCACTGCGCCCGACCCTCCCTGATATCTTAAAGTTGGAGGGGCCCAGGGCTCTATCTTTGGTCCTCTTCTCTTCCACATTCACTTTATTCAGCTCAGCTCTTAAATGTACCCAATTAGTTCTTACAAATGCATTATCAAGACATCAATCATTTCTGTGGCTTTAAATTCCACCTATATGCCAACCACACCCTAATCTATATCCCCATTCCAGAACTTTCTCCCAAATTCCAGACTCGTACATCTGTGCAGAAAAGAGTTAACATAACAGGCCTGAGATTGCTATCCTTAGAATGCCTGCTTGCAAAGTGTCTCAGAACTTGAACTCCATGAGGGTTCCCACAATTCCCGCCTGGTAAGAGTGGCTCACTGTGCTGGAAACTGTACAATGTGATTCTGAACACCTGCGTTTTTTTCTGGGCGGCTGAAATTTTGGCACATTCTAGGCAGACAGTGCCTATGTGACTTTTTATTGGAAAAATGAGCTCTATAAGCTTTCCTGATAGAGATCTCTCACGTCTTGTCATAATTTGATGCTGCAAGAATTAAGCATACTCCATGTGACTCCACTAGGAGAGGACTCTTAGAAGACTGCACCGGGTTTCCTCCAGACTTTGTCCCATGCATCTTTTCCCTTTGCTTATTTTGCTTTGTATCCTTTTGCTATAATAAATCACAGCGTCAATATGACTATGTGCTGAGTCTTTTGAGTCCTCTTAGTGAATCAATGAACCTGGGGACCTGCAACGCAATATCTAACTGCCTATCTGAAACCTCCACGTTGGTACATAATAAAGTCATTCATACCATGCCACTCCTTTCCTCAAATCCCTACCAAAGCACTCAGAGAAAAGCAAAGTCTCTACCATGGTCTAAAGGCTCTATAGGATCTGGTGCTCCCTCAACCCCCATTTCCTCTCCAACCTCATCTGCCAATCTGACTCTTGCAAATTCATCTTCAGCAACACTGGCCTCCTCCCCTTAATTAAGCACTTACCATGTGCCAAGCACTAATCTGGGCACTAGGAATTCAGCAGAGGAAAAAAATATGAAGATTCCTATTCTTGTAGAGTTTATAGTCTAGTAGGGGAAACAGGTAGACAAAAAAAAAAAAAACAAAAACACCCTGTAAATTATATGATAGCTGATGGTTAATGCACTGGGGGAAGAAAGTGGAGCAGGGTAAGGGGGATTGAGAAGGCAAGATGAGGTCAGGCAGGTGGCTCACGCCTATAATCCCAGCACTTTGGGAGGCCAAGGCAGGTGACTCACTTGTGTCCAAGAGCTCGAGATCAGCCTGGGCAACACAGTGAGATCTAAAATAAAAATAGGCCGGGCGCGGTGGCTCACGCCTGTAATTCCAGCACTTTGGGAGGCTGAGGCGGGCGGATCACTTGAGGCCAGGAGTTCGAGACCAGCCTGGCCAACATGGTGAAACCTCGTCTCTACTAAAAATACAAAAATTAGCCAGGCGTGGTGGTGCACACCTGTAGTCACAGCTATTCGAGAGGCTGAGGCAGAAGAATCACTTGAATCTGGGAGGGGGAGACTGCAGTGAGCCCAGTTCACACCAGTGCATTCTAGCCTTGGAGACAGAGCGAGTGTCAAAAACAACAACAACAACAACAAAACAAGCCGGGCGCGGTGGCTCACGCCTGTAATCCCAGCAATTTCGGAGGCTGACGTGGGCGGATCACAAGGTCAGGAAATCGAGACCATCCTGGCTAACACGGTGAAACCCCGTCTCTACTAAAAATACAAAAAATTAGCCAGGTGTGGCGGTGTGCGCCTGTAGTCCCAGCTGCTGGGGAGGCTGAGGCAGGAGAATGGCGTGAACCTGGGAGGCGGAGCTTGCAGTGAGCCGAGATCACGCCATTGCACTCCAGCCTGGGCAACAGAGCAAGACTCCGTGTCAAAATAAAAAACAAAACAAAACAAAACAAAAAACAACACCACCCTGTGGAATAAAAATTGATCAGGAGGACGGGTGCATTCGAAAGAATCAAGAAAAGAACACGCAATGATGGGCCCTGGGAAGTCACCTGATAAAGTTCATTTTAAAAGATCTCTTTGGCCTTGGCGTGGGGTGAGTGGAGAGATGATCATGGCAGAAGCTCATAGGAGGTTTTGGGTGACATCTTCAGGAGAGGTATACAATCTGAACTAACCGAAGACTGTAAGAAAAGCAGTGTCTGTAAAAAAAGCAGCGCTGACTTTGACCTGCTTGACGCCAGGAAACGCTCCACATTCCTGAGCCCGTTCACCGCTCCGTAAGATGGAGAAACTGGTCTAAATGCTTGGAAGTCTAATGCAGCTAAAGATCCTTCCCTTTAGTTGGAGACCTCGGAGGCTGTGGGCTGAGACAAGGTCGGGTTCCTCTGGCTCCCTCCCCGCCCCCGCGGGCAGTGCACCTTCCTGGGTCCCCAAGGTCAAAGGAAATGGACAGCTGCGTCCCCGGGTTCGCAGTCTGCATTCGGAGCCAGCAGGAGCGACCGGACGCAGGAACGGAAGGCTTCGCCGCGCTCAATTACCACAGCCCCTGCGCAGCCCTGGGCTCGCGAGGCGTCCCGAGGCTGGCAGGACACGGGACACTCACAGGGAGACCCGGCGGGAGCGTGGGCGGGGCGGAGGGGCGAAGTGACAGGGGGCGCGGGCAGGGGGCCCGGCGCAGCGCGCCAGCAGAGGCGCACTCACCTGTACGTCAGGCCCTCTTGTCCCTCCCCGCGGCCGCGCGGACTGCAGGCCTCCAGGCTACCTCCAGGCGCCCCGCCCCTTCCGCCGGCGCCGGCGCAGTGAGAGAGGGTCGGGCGGGGCGCGAGGCCAGGGTGGCAGCGAGGCAGCGACCCCTGCTGGAGACCGCGTCTCGGAGGACTGCGCGGGAAGTAGGCTTGGGGCACACCATTCTCCCGGGTTCACGCCATTCTCCTGCCTCAGCCTCCCGAGTAGCTGGGACTACAGGCGCCCACCACCACGCCCGGCTAATTTTTTTGTATTTTTAGTAGAGACGGGGTTTCACCGTGTTAGCCAGGATGGTCTCGATCTCCTGCCCTCGTCATCCACCCGCCTCGGCCTCCCAAAGTGCTGGAATTACAGGCGTGAGCCACCGCGCCCGGCCATCTTAATTCTTTTTTCTTTTTTTCTTTTTCTTTTTTTTTTTGAAACCGAGTCTCACTCTGTTGCCCAGGCTGGAGTGCAGTGGCGTAATCTCAGCTCACTGCAACCTCCGCCTCCCGGGTTCAAGCGATTCTCGTTCCTCAGTCTCCCAAGTAGCTGGGACTACAGGCGTGAGCCACCATGACTGGCTAATCATCTTAATTATTAATGAAGTGATCCTTTCTCTGGGACCACTAACCCCTTTGAACATTTTTTTTTTTTTTGACAGGGTCTCACTCTGTTGCCCGGAGTGCAATGGTGCGATCTCGGCTCACTGCAACCTCTGCTATCCAGGCTCAAGTTATTCTCCCCACCTCAGCCTCCCCAGTACCTGGGATTCCAGGTGTGCGCCACCACGGCCTGCTAATTTTTGTTTTGTTTTGTTTTGTTTTGTTTGTAGAGATGAGGTTTCGCCATGTTGCCCAGGCTGGGACTCAAGAGAAGCGATCTTCCAGCCTCAGCCTCCTAAAGTGCTGGGTTTACAGGTGTGAGCCACCGAGCCTGCCCCCTTTGAACATCTCCGAGAGATATAGGCGTTGTTTCCAGAAAAATGTGCAAATACGTTAGAACTCACAGTTTAAGGGAACATCTTTTCAAGACTAACACAATTTACACGTGAGCCAATTCCCCTTTCCCTCCCAACCAACCATCCATCCATCCATCCATCCCTCTCTCATTAGGTCTGTCTGTGGAGAACTCTGACTCATACATCAAACAAGACGTCACCCTGCAGCATTCTAACAAAACTTCTAGTCAAAGTCACAGATGTCCTCCGCAATGTAAATCCAAAGGTCTGGTCTCATTCCTCAACTTACTTGAGTTATAGGATACCACATTGGTTTCACCTACCTCACTTGCCACTTAATCTTCTTCCCTGTTTTTTCTTTGTTTTGTTTTGTTTTGTTTTTGTTTCTGAGAATGAGGCCTGCTCTGGCCTCCAGGCTGGAGTGCAATGGCATGATCTCTGCTCACTGCAACCTCCACTCCCGGGTTCAAGTGATTCTCCTGCCCCAGCCTCCTTAGTAGTTGGGATTACAGGTGCCTGACACCACTCCCGGCTCATTTTTGTATTTTTAGTAGAGATGGGGTTTCACCATATTGGCCAGGTTGTCTCAAACTCCTGACCTCAAGTGATCCACCCGCCTTGGCATCTCAAAGTGCTGGGATTACAGGCGTGAGCCACCGCTCCCAGCCTGCTGTTTTTTCATTACATCCTTAGAATGCCATAGAGTTAAGTCCCCCAGGCTTAGACCTCTAATCTTTTTCCTTTTTGTCTATCCTAGTTCCCCAGTCGATCTCCAACAATTTCATGGCTTTAAATATTATCTATATGGGGACGATCCTCAAATTTGTATTGTGAGCCGAGATCATTCTCTTGCATTGAAGACTACAACTGCCTACTTAACATCTTCACTTGGATATCTAACGGAAATCTCAGACTTGATAGGACCAAAACCCAGATCCGGGTCTCATCCCCACACCCAAATGCTTTCCTCCCACAGCATTCCTTATTTCAGTTAATGACTCGTCCACCCTTCCTGTTACTTAGGTCAGATATCTTAGAGATACACTCAATTTCTCCCTTTCTGTCTCACCTGGGATTAGAGGCGTGCACCACCACACCTGGCTAATTTTTATATTTTTAGTAGAGATGGGGTTTTACCATGTTGGTCAGGCTGGTCTCAAACTCCTGATCTCAGATCATCCACCCGCCTCAGCCTCCCAAAGTTCTGGGATTACAGGTGTGAGCCACCACGCCTGGCCACTTACCTTTCTTCAGGCTATCTTCAGGACAATAACCAGAGCAATCCTATTAAATCACAAATCAAATCCTGTCATTACTTAAAACCCTCCTGGGCTGCTCGCGGTGGCTCACACCTGTAACTCCAGCACCTTGGGAGGCTGAGGTGGGCGGATCATGAGGTCATGAGTTTGAGACCCGCCTGACCAACATAGTGAAACCCTATCTCTACTAAAAATACAAAAATTAGCCAGGCGTGGTGGTGTGTGCCTGTAATCCCAGCTACTCAGGAGGCTGAGGCAGGAGAATAACTTGAACCTGGGAGGCGGAGGTTGCATTGAGCTGAGATCGCACCACTGCACTCCAGCCTGGGTGACAGAGTGAGACTCCGTCTCAAAAAAAAAAAACAAAAAAAAACCACCAAAAACCAAAAACCCAAAACCCTCCCAGGCTACCCACCTTATGTTACAGTTAAAGCCAAAATCCTTTCAATGGCTGGTGAGGCCTTCTGCATCTGAACTCACCTACATTGCTGACCTTGTCTACACGGCTGACCTTATCTCCCACCACTATCCTCCTCCCTCTCTGGGTTCAGCCATACTCCCCTCCTTGCCATTCCTGGATGAAGTCCCTGGAAATCTCAGATGATGTCTTGCTTTAGGGCTTTTGCCCACTTTCTTTCCCTCCATCTGGAATCCTCTTCCCTCAGCTGACCACGTGATTTGTTTCCATACTTCCTTCAGGTTTTCACACAAATATCACTTTCTCAGTGAGGCATTCTCTTAATTATACTATTTTAAATTAACCCCTTATGTGATGGCATGTGCCTCTAGTCCCAGTTACTCAGGACTCTGAGGCAGGAGGATTGCTTGAACCCAGGAGTTTGAGACCAGACTGGGCAAGAGAATATTTTAGATCCAGCCTAAAAAAATTATTAAATTAAATGTCCTAAAATTTTTCAATTTTTCTTCACAACACTAATCACCATCTAATATATTTTCCACTTATTTAACTCTTCTGTCTAATCCCACTAGAATGTGAGCCCTATCAGGGTAAAAATCATGTTTAATGTACTGCTGTATCCAATGCCTAGAACTGTGACTAGCACATAGTAGGTTCTGAATAAATAAGAGTTGTTTGAGAACAGAATAAATCTACAGGTACAGAGATATGCACTGCAGCTTTATTTGTATGATACTAAAAAATGAAAACAACCTGATTTTCCATCAGTGTAATTATTTATTTAATTATTTTTTTGAGACAGGGTCTCGCTTTGTCACCCAGGCTGGAATACAGTGGCCTCATCTTGGCTTACTCCCTGGCTTAAGCAATCCTCCCACCTCAGCCCTCTAATTGTTGTATTCTTTGTAGAGATGGGGTTTCACCATGTTAACCAGGCTGATCTCGAACTCCCAGCCTCAGGTGATCCTCCCGCCTTGACCTCCCAAAGTGCTGGGATTACAGGCTGGTCTCGAACTCCTGACCTCAGGTGATCCGCCCGCCTCGGCCTCCCAAAGTGCTGGGATTACAGGCATGAGCCACTGTGCCCAGCTGTTGTTTTTCTAAAGATGGGGTTTTGCCATATTGCCCAGGCTCGTCTCAAACTTCTGGCCTCAAGTGATCCTCCTGCCTCAGCCTTCCTAGTAGCTGGTATTATAGGCATGAGCCACAACACCTGGCCTTATTTTTAATTTTTCAATGCAAACACTGAAGACTAAATATTTCCCTCTAAGGACCACTTAAACTGTACCCCACAAGTGTTTCCAATACTATTGTTTAGACCACAGTTGAGATTGCTGGTGTATATTGGTTTATGGCAAGTAAACTAAATTTGTTGGCACTTACTAACTGTAGGTGACTATAATAATCACTTTAGGAAGTGAAGAACCTGCAGGAGATGCTGCTCACTTCCTTCCTTCTACCCATTAGGTAAAGTAAACTTATTGCATATTTTAGTTGTGACTCATTTCCTCAAAGTTGTACAAACCTAATAATGTTCCCTGTTATAAGGATCTTAGAATCAATAAGGATAAGACAATGCCAATGATAAGTAGTGAAGCAAGTGACCCAAAACATGAACAATGAAGATAAACAGTCCTAGCTCCAAGATATTTACTTAAGTAGCAAGGAGTATATCATGGAAAATGGCAGTTTTCTTCACAAATGTACTTTTACCTTGTTCTCTACCCTCGCCTGAAGGATGAACTAAAAATTATAGCTTACTAGTAAAATGAAAAGGAAGAGCTCTTTGGCCAGAAGTATTTTTGGCTCTTTGAGCCGTGTGATTTGGAATGTTCTCAAGGGCAGCTTTTCATATTTTGTGTAATTATAGTCAAGGCTGGAATCTATAATTTGTGCTAATTTTCCATGAGTATTCCCCTTGCCACCATTCACTTTCTGCTATTCCACAATTTCTAAGATCCATATTTGGGTGTATATAGTACAGGTAACTAGGCAACTTGAGAGATTTTTTTTTGTCTGTTAGTGTTATAAAGATCCAGAAGAATGAGGGAGGATTGCATTCATTTATATATCATGTGTATTTATACTAGGTTGAACCATATGAAATCGCTGATCTTTGACCACTTTTATTTCTGGTCATTTTATTTTATTATTTTATTATTTATTTATTTATTATTTTTTGAGACAGAATCTTGCTCTGTCACCCAGGCTGGAGTGCAGTGGTGTGATCTCGGCTCACTGCAACCTCCGCCTCCTGGGTTCAAGCAATTCTCCTGCCTCAGCCTCCCGAGTAGCTGGGATTACAGGCATGCACCACCACGCCTGGCTAATTTTTGTATTTTTAGTAGATATGGGGTTTCACCATGTTGGCCAGGCTGGTCTCAAACTCCTGACTTCAAATGATCCACCCACCTCGGCCTCCCAAAGTGCTGGGATTACAGGTGTGAGCCACCACACCTGGCCTATTTTATTTTTTTGTGACAGGGTCTGGCTCTGTCACCCAGGCTGGAGTGCAGTGGCAAGACCACGGCTCTCTGCAGCATTGACATCCTGGGCTCAAGTGATCCTCCCATCTCAGCCTCCCAAGTAGATGGAACTACAGGTGTGAGCCACCATGCCTGGTTAATTTAAAAAGTCTTTTTTGTAGAGATGAGGTTTCATCATTTTGCCCAGGCTAGTCTTAAACTCCTGGGCTCAAGTCATCTGCCCACCTCTGCCTCCCAAGGTGCTGGGATTACAGGCATGAGGCACTGCGCCAGCCTTCAACCATGTTTTCATTTCTTTATTTTTGAGACATGGTCTCCATCTGTTACCCAGGCTAGAGTGCAGTGATGCAATCATGGCTCACTGCAGCCTCTACCTTCTGGGCACAATTGATCCTCCTGCCTCAGTCTCCTGAGTAGCTGGAATTACAAGTGTGCCACCACACCTGGCTAATTTTTGTATTTTTTTTAGAGACGGGTTCTTGCCATGTTGCCCAGGCTGGTCTCAAACTCCTGAACTCAAGCAATCTGCCGCCTCAGTCTCCCAAAATGCTGGGATTACCGGCGTGAGACACCGTGCCTGGCCAACCATTTATAACCTATGACTCAGCCTTGTATAATTAGAAGCAAATCCTAGGTGATGGTCATGAAAACTCCCTTTTCTGATAAGAGAAAGAAAAAATGGAGAAAATTAAAGTAGTTGTGTCTTATGTTGATAACTTAAAATTCAAGGCTACTAACTTTTTTTCTACTCTTTTCTTTTCTTTCTTTCTTTTTTTTTTAAGCCTCTGAGGGCAGTCAGAATGTTGAACTTTTGATAAGCAGGTTAAGTCTTATCAGGAAATAAGCCTTTTTTTGTTTTGTTTTTTGAGATGGAGTCTTGCTCCTGTTGCACAGGCTGGAGTGCAGCGGCGTGATCTCAGTTCACAGCAACCCCCACCTCCCAGGTTCAAGCTATTCTCCTTCCTTAGCCTCCTGAGTAGCTGGGATTACAGGTGTGCGCCATCATGCCCGGCTAATTTTTGTATTTTTAGTAGAGACGGGGTTTCGCCATGTTGGCCAGGCTGGTCTCGAACTCCTGACCTCAGGTGATCCACCTGCCTTGGTCTCCCAAAGTACTAGGATTACAGGCGTGAGCCACTGCACCCAGCCGGAAATAAGCCTTTGTTTGCTTGCTTTGAGTCTAAAGGGAAAGACTGATGATATTACAAATTCTTGGCACACTATTAGATGGGTTTTGTTTTGTATTGAGCACCTGCGGAGAAAAAGACTGATATGAGGAGTGGGAAGGAGTGCAGAAAAAATATTGTTGAGCCTGGTGGTTCACGCTTGTAATCCCAGCACTTTGGGAGGGCGAGGCAGGCAGATCACCTGAAGTTGGGAGTTCAAGACCAGCCTGGCCAATATGGTGAAACCCCGTCTCTACTAAAAATACAAAAAATTAGCTGGGCATGGTGGCAGGCGCCTGTAATTCCAGCTACTTGGGAGACTGAGGCAGGATAATCACTTGAACCAGGGAGGCAGAGGTTGCAGTGAGCCGAGATCACACCACTGCACTCCAGCCTGGGCTACAGAGCGAGACACCATCTCAACAACAACAAAAACATTGATATCACAAAGGACCAAGTTAAATTCACTATTCATTTTCATCCAGCCTTGTCATATGAAGAACCAAGACTGTTGCTGTCTCAATAATCTCAAATGAGAATGAGGCCAGTTGTTCTAGAATGGAAACTAATAATGCTGTCAGTGCCAACCTGCCCCCAGAGCAGTTTTGCTGCTGCATTGCATACTGGTCCCGTTCTCTGGTCTCGTGTGCTTCTAGCATTTGGTCTTGCTGTGCATTCGTTTTGTGTGTGCATTGCAATGAAACTCACATTCTTAGAAATTTACAGACCTGATTTTTGCCATAATGAATAAATGCTACCCCTGTCCTCCATTTTTCATTTATACAATACTGGAAGGTTTTTTTTTTTTTGAGATGGAGTCTCGCTGTGTCGTCTAGGCTGGAGTGCAGTGGTGCAATCTCAGCTCACAGCAACTTCTGCCTCCTGAGTTCAGGTGATTCTCCTGCCTCAGCCTCCAGAGTAGCTGGGACTACAGGTATGTGCTACCAAGCTCAGCTAATTTTTTGTATTTTTAGTAGAGACAGGGTTTCACCATGTTAGCCAGCATGTTAGCCATCAATCTCCTGACCTGGTGACCTGGTGATCTGCCTGCCTTGGCCTCCCAAAGTGCTGGGATTACAGGCGTGAGCCACCGTGCCCGGCCACCGGAAGGTGTTTTGTTTTTTTTTGAGACAGAGTTTTGCTCTTGTTGCCCAGGCTGTAGTGCAGTGGTGCGATCTCGGCTCACCGCAGCCTGTGCCTCCGGGTTCAAGCTATTCTCCTGCCTCAGCCTCCAGAGTAGCTGGGATTACAGGCATGTGCCACCACACCCAGCTAATTTTGTATTTTTAGTAGAGATGGGGTTTCTTCACGTTGGTCAGGCTTGTCTCAAACTCCCGACCTCAGGTGATCCACCCGCCTTGGCCTCCCAAAGTGCTGGGATTACAGGTGTGAGCCACTGTGCCCGGCCCGGAAAGTCTTTTTAACTTTAAAAATCAGAACCCAGCCGAGCGCTTTGGCAGGCCAAGGCGGGCGGATCACCTGAGGTCACGAGTTCAAAGCCAGCCTGGTCAACATGGTGAAACCCCATCTCTACTAAAAATACAAAAATTAGCCGGGTGTGGTCGCACACGCTTGTAATCCCAGCTACTTGGGAGGCTGAGGCAGGAGAATTGCTTGAACTCAGGAGGCAGAGGTTGCAGTCAGCCGAGATCGCGCCACTGCACTCCAGCCTGGGTGACAGAGCAAGACTCTGTCTCAAAAAAAAAAAAAAAAAAAAATCAGAACCCAGAGCTTTGCGTGTTGGTCAGTGAGTGGGGGTATACTCTGATAATTTGAGAACAAGGTCAGAAAACGGGATTCAGTGATAGGATGGTAGTAATCAACATAAAAGGCATAAAACTACCATCAGTGGAAATGAAGCAGGCTAAGAGTTTGGTTTTTAGATGTGTGTCAGCAGAGAGATGTGTGACTGAACAAATTATGTAATCTGGCTATGTCTCAGTCTCTGGATCCGTAAAATGGTTATAATAGTGCTTACCTCACAGAATTATTGTGAGGATTAATGACACTCTGTATATAAGACTTAGCAAATAGGAATCTGGAATACCTAGTTAAATCTGAATTTCAAATGAACAACAAATTTTTTTTAGTATAAGTATATCCCAAATATTTTATGGAACATATGCATTCACATTTAGCTGGGTGGCTTGTGTTTTATCTGGCAACCCTGTGTAATTGTTCATTTTAGTGACTAGCACAAATAAATAAAAGCTGTTTATGGGTTGGGCATGGTGGCTCATGCCTGTAATCCCAGAGCTTTGGGAGGCTAAGGCAGGAGGATCACTTGAGGTCAGGAGTTTGAGACCAGCCTGGGCAAAAGAGTGAGACACCATCTACAAAAAATGAAAAATAAATTTAAAAAAAATTAGCTGGGTGTGGTGATGCACACCTGTAGGCCCAGCTACTCAGGAGGCCAAGGCAGGAGGATTGCTTGAGGCCAAAGTTTGAGGCTGCAATGAGTTATGATTGTGCCACTGCACTCCAGCCTGGGTAACACTGCAAAACCCTGTCTCTAAACAAAAATGAATAGCTATTTCCCTTGTCTGCATCAAGAATATTGTCAAGAAGGCATCTTACAAATTGCATCCAACAGACTAAAATTATCAATAACATAAGATAAACTGCAGTATTCTAGCTGGCTGTTACTTCTCTATCCCCTCCCAGACTGTAAGCTCCCAGAGGGCAGTAATGATGTTTTGTTCATATTTTCCTGCTCCTATAATCTAGTACTTAGGATAGTGCTTTGTATGTAGACAGGGACAGGATAAATGCTTATTTGTAGAAAGAAATTCAAGTAAGAGCCAAGTCAAAAGTTTGGCTATGTCTTCACCACTGGCTGGCTGATCATCACAAATCTTCCTGTCCAATTAGGGAGAGGAGTTGGGGTGTAAGCTTGTCTGTCAGGGTCCATTGAAATCTTCCAGTTTGTTCACTTCATTTCTATTTTAACCCAGCAACTGATATCTATGATATCAGATATCTTGATATCAATTGATACCTTTTTCTTCTTTCTTTCTTTCTTTCTTTCTTTCTTTCTTTCTTTCTTTCTTTCTTTCTTTCTTTCTTTTTCTTTCTTTCTTTCTTTCTTTCTTTCTGTCTCTCTCTCTCTTTTTTTCTTTCTTTTTTTTTGAAACAGGGTTTCACCATGTTGCCCAGGCTGGTCTCGAACTCCTGACTTCAATAGATCCATCTGCCTTGGCCTCCTATAGTGCTAGGATTACAGGCGTGGGCCACCGTGCCTGTCCGAGGCTGTTTTTCAACTAGACTTTTCTCTCAGGAAATATATATGCTGGGCCGGGCACGGTGGCTCACTCCTGTAATTGCAGCACTTTGGGAGGCCAAGGCGAGCGGATCACGAAGTCAGGAGATCAAGACCATCCTGGCTAACATGGTGAAACCCCATCTCTACTAAAAATACAAAAAATTAGCCAGGCGTGGTGGCGGGCGCCTTTAGTCCCATCTACTCAGGAGGCTGAGGCAGGAGAATGGCGTGAATCCAGGAGGCGGAGCTTGCAGTGAGCCGAGATTGCTCCACTGCACTCCAGCCTGGGCGACAGAACCAGACTCCATCTCAAAAAAAAAAAAAAAAAAAAAAAAAACAAGGAAATGTATATGCTGGCCCAGCCATACAAGTATTCCATTCTGGTCAGTAATCTTTCCCAAGACGAATGAGTAAAGGGATAAACAACAACAACCCCACCAAAATGCTATAGAGTAGTTATTAGAATGGATTCTGAAGGCAGATGGCTTGGGTTCAAATCTTCGTTCCAACACTTATTAACATTGTGACCTTGGCCATGTCGTTTAACCTCTATGCCTCAGTTTCCTTATCTGTAAAATGCACATAATAATGTATCTATCTTAAAGGATCATGTTGAGGATTAAGTGAGTTAATATATGTAGAGTACTAAAATAGGGCATGATACATGGCAAGTGATATATAAATATGTTAGCTGAAAAAAAAGAAGGATGCACTTCTTGATCTTTGTGGACAGGCAGGACATCTCTCTAATATCCTTCAATGAACCTGACAATTTAGTTATCATTACCTGTGACTGCTCTATGAAAATATAAACTCTTCTCTTGTAAATGACCAAGGTAGAACTTTCTCAAAAGTTCCTACAGAGGCCAGGCACAGTGGCTCACGCTTGTAATCCCAGCACTTTGGGAGGCCGAGGCTGGCGGATCATCTGAGGTCAGGGGTTCAAGACCAACCTGGCCAACATGGCAAAATCCTGTCTCTACTAAAAATACAAAAATTAGCTGGGCGTGGTGGCACACGTCTGTAGTCCTGGCTACTCGGGGAGGCTGAGGCAGGAGAATCACTTGAACCAGGGAGGTGGAGGTTGCAGTGAGACAAGATCACACCACTGCCCTCCAGCCTGGACAACAGAGCGAGACTGTATCTCAAAACAAAAACAAAAACGAAAACAAAAAACAGCTCTTACAAGGTTTATGTCAAAAGCCCATTTGTAGATTTTTTCTTCATTTTTTAATTTTAATTTTATTTTTTGAGACAGGGATCTTGCTCTATTGCCTAGGCTATAGTGCAGTGGCACAATCTCAGCTCACTGCAGCCTTGACCTTGTGGGCTCAAGGGATCCCCCGACCTCAGCCTTCTGAGTAGCTGAGACCACAGGTGTGCACAGCTACATCCAACTAATTTTTGTAGTTTTAGTAGAGATGGGGTTTCACCATGCTGGCCAGGCTGGTCCGAACTCCTGAGCTCAAATGATCCTCCTGCCTTGGCCTCCCAAAGTGCTGGGATTACAGGTGTGAGCCACCGCACCCAGCAAGATTTTCTTATTTTCCCTTCCTCCCTTTCTTTCTTCCTTCCTTCCTTTTCTTCCTTCCTTCCTTTTTCTTTCTTTCTTTCTTCCTTCCTTTCTTTCTCTTTCTTTCTCTCTCTCTCTTTGTCTCTCTCTTTCTTTCTCTCTCTTTCTTTCTTTCTGTTTTGAGACAGAGTCTTGCTATGTCACCTAGGCTGGAGTGCAGTGGCATGATCTTGGCTCACAGCAACCTCCGCCTCCCAGGTTCAAAGGATTCTCCTGCCTCAGCCTCCTGAGTAGCTGGGATTACAGGTGCGCGCCACCACGCCTGGCGATTTTTTTTATTTTTAGTAGAGATGGGGTTTCACCATGTTGGTCAGGCTGGTCTTGAACTCCTGACCTCATGATCCACCCACCTCAGCCTCCCAAAGCATTGGGATTACAGGCGTGAGCCACCGTGCCCGGCCAGATTTTCTTCTTTCTTGACAGGAAATGATGATGCTATTTAGCAGAATAGCTTTGACAAGTTTTGGTAGCAAAGTGGGTGTCCTGCCAGGGGGCTGTGAGGCTCTGAAGAGAAAGCTGTCCTTCTGTGCACACGCATGCTCTTGGCTGGCACACTCTCCACCAGGGTCCCTGGCCAGGTAACTGGAATCAATGGAAAGACTTTTGAGATATTTGCCCTGGATCATGTTGCTGGCAGCAGCCACTGCTCACCACGCTGCCCTTGCTGCATTCTGTGTGGGGTGAAGTGGGTTGGCAATGAGAAAACACATCAACACGTCTATATAACACAGGAGTCCCCAACCCCTGGGCCACAGATACGTACTGCTCTGTGGCCTGTTAGGAACGGAGCTGCACAGCAGGAGGTGAGCAGTGGGTGAGCGAGCATTACTGCCTGAGCTCCACCTCCTGTCAGATCAGCGGAGGCATTAGATTCCCATAGGAGTGCAAACCCTATTGTGAACTACACATGCAAGGGATCTAGGTTATGCGCTCCTTATGAGAATCTAACTAATACCTGATGATCTGAGGTCGAACAGTTTCATCCCAAAATAATCCCCAACCCTGTGGAAAAATTGTCTTCCAGGAAACCGGTCCCTGGTGCCAAAAAGGTTGGGGACTGTTGATATAACATATAACTGTGTATGTATATGTATGCATATAGGTGTATAGATAAATATATATGTAAGCATATAACATGTAGGTTCAAAAGTAATTGTGCTCAAACACACACACACACGTGTGTGTATACATATATATATATATATAGAGAAAGAGACTCTTGTCTCTCTCTGTCGCCCAGTTAGAGTGCAGTGGCGTGATCTCAGCTCACTGCAACCTCCAACTCCTGGGCTCAAGAGATTCTCCTGTCTCAGCTTCCCGAGTAGCTGGGACTATATGTGTGTGCCACCACACCCAGCTTAATTTTTTTGTATTTTTAGTAGAGATGGGGTTTCACCATGTTGGCCAGGCTGGTCTCGAACTTCTAACCTCAGGTTATCCGCCTGCCTCAGCCTCCCAAAGTACTGGGATTACAGGCGTGAGCCACCTCACCCAGCCTCAAACACATCTTTATTAATCAAAATGGGAACCATTACAATCAACACATTTTTGCCAACAAGAAATAAGTTTATTCCTGTATCGTAAAAAGTTGTGCTTTGGGATTTGACAAACTCTTGGAAAGCATTTTTTGCATCTGAGGCAGGACTATAGACTCTGGAGGCAGGGAACATAAGGCCAATTCACGCTTCAGCTATAACAGGAAATATCCTCTCCATAGGGTGTATGCCATAAATAACTTTGTAACTTTACTTCATCCTCTCCATTTACATGGGGCATACCCGAAATAGCCAATGGAATCCTCTAGCGGGTATTTAAACTCCCAAAAATTCTGTAACAGGGTCTTTGTGCCCCTCTTCCCAGGCCCGCTCCCACACTGTGGAGTGTACTTTCATTTTCAATAAAACCCTTCATTCCTTCCTTGCATTGTTTGTGTGTTTTGTCCAATTCTTTGTTCAAGACGCCAAGAACCTGGATACTCTCCACCGTAAACACATCCTGCTGGTTGTGGAAGCATTTTCTCTGCAAAAAGTTGTGGAGATGCTTGAAGAAGTGGTAGTCGGTTGGTGAGAGGTCAGGTGAATACGGCGGATGACACAAAACTTTGTAGCCCAATTCATTCAATTTTTGAAGCGTTGGTTGTGCGTGCAGTCGGATGTTGTCATGGAGAATTGGGCCTTTTTTTCTTTTGACCAGTGCCGGCTGCAGCCCTTGGTTTTCAGTGCATCTCATTAATTTGCTGAGCGTACTTCTCAGATGTAATGGTTTTGCCTGGATTCAGAAAGCTAGAGTGGATTAGACCGGCAGCAGACCACCAGACAGTGACCAGGACCTTTATTGGGTGCAAGCTTGGCTTTGGGAAGTGCTATGGAGCTTCTTCGCTTGGTCCTACCATTGAGCTGGTCATCGCTGGTTGTTGTATAAAATCCACTTTTCACTGCATGTCACAATCTGATTGAGAAGTGGTTTGTTGTCGTTGCATAGAATAAGAGAAGATGACACTTCAAAACGATGATTTTTTTTATTTTTGCTGAACTCATGAGGCACCCAGTTATCAAGCTTTTTCACCTTTCCAATGTGCTTTAAATGCCGAACAACTGTAGAATGGTTGAAGTTGAGTTCTTCGGCAACTTCTCCTATAGTTGTAAGAGGATCAGCTTCGATGATTGCTCTCAATTGGTTGTTGTCAACTTCCAATGGCCGGCCACTATGCTCCTCATCTTCAAGGTTCTCATCTCCTTTGCAAAACTTCTTCATTTTCTTCTTCTTCTTCTTTTTGGAGACGGAGTTTCGTTCTTATTGCCCAGGCTGGAGTGCAATCTCGGCTCACTGCAACCTCCACTTCCCGGGTTTAAGCGATTCTCCTGCCTCAGCCTCCCCAGTAGCTGGGATTACAGGCAAGTGCCACCACACCCGGCTAATTTTTTATTTTTATTTTTATTTTATTTTGAGACAGAATTTTGCTCTTGTTGCCCAGGCTGGAGTGCAATGGTGCAATCTTGGCTCACTGCAACCTCTGTTTCCTGGGTTCAAGCGATTCTCCCATCTCAGCCTCCCGAGTAGCTGAGATTACAGGCACATGGCACCATGGCTGGCTAATTTTTGTATTTTTAGTAGAGACAGGGTTTCATCATATTGGTCAGGCTGGTCTCGAACTCCCAACCTCAGGTGATCCACCTGCCTCGGCCTCCCAAAGTGTTGGGATTACAGGCGTGAGCCACCATGCCCGGCCTGCAAAACTTCTTGAATCACCACTACACTGTACATTCCTTAGCAGTTCCTGGGCCAAATACGTTTTGATTTTGCGAGTTGTCTCCTCTGCTTTACGACCCATTTTTAACTTGAATAAGAAAATCGCTCAAATTTGCTTTTTGTCTAACATCATTTCCATGGTCTAAAGTAAATATAAAATAAACAGCAAGTAATAAACCATTAGTCAAACAAAAAGCGAGAAATGCGTGTTAAAGTGGTGTATAACATAACCGCACTTATTTAAGAATGTATTCTAATAGCAAACGGCAAATTTCAACACTGCAAACACCACAATTACTTTTGCACCAAACTTAACAAAATGAATCGCGTAAGCCCAGCAATCCATGGGTTAATAAGCCCTCCAGGTGATTCTGATGCACACTTGGCAGGCTACAGCAGCTGTCCTCCCTCTCCTCCTCCCCTCCCTCCAGACCTTCCTCCCTTCTTTTACTTCTCCTCCTCCTCTTCCTGCCCACCACTCGCTACTTGCGCTTTTTTTTTTTTTTTGAGACGGAATCTCGCTCTGTTGCCCAGGCTGGAGTGCAGTGGTGCAATCTTGGTTCACTGCAAGCTCTGCCTCCTGGGTTCATGCCATTCTCCTACCTCAGCTTCCCAAGTAGCTGGGACTACAGGTGCCCACTACCACGCCTGGCTAATTTTTTTTTGTATTTTTAGTAGAGACGGGGTTTCACCATGTTAGCCAGGATGGTCTCAATCTCCTGACCTCATGATCCACCTGTCGGCCTCCCAGAGTGCTGGGATTACAGGCATGAGCCACTGCGCCTGGCCAACCCCTACTCCCCTTTTAAGAAAAGGGAACTGGATAGGTCTTTCCCACTGTTATGCAGGCACAAACCCAGTTATCTCAAAAAATCTGGAAAGGGGATTTAGCATTTTTTCTTCTTGGAGTTTAGGGATTGCAAAGTGCTTTCTTTGCAGGTGAAAAATCAGATAATCGGCCAGGCACGGTGGCTCACTCCTGTAATCCCAGCACTTTGGGAGGCCGAGGCGGGCAGATCACCAGGTCAGGAGATTGAGACCATCCTGGCTAACATGGTGAAACCCCGTCTCTACCAAAAATACAAAAAATTAGCCGGGCGTCGTGGCGGGCGCCTGTAGTCCCAGCTACTTGGGAGGCTGAGGCAGGAGAATGGCGTGAACCCGGGAGGCGGACCTTGCAGTGAGCCGAGATCACACCACTGCACTCCAGCCTGGACAACAGAGCGAGACTCCGTCTCAAAAAAAAAAAAAAAAAACAGAAAAATCAGATAATCAGGCTTAGTGAACCTAATTATAAACCCCCTTGCCTTTACAAGCCTCATTCTCTGTAGTCTGTAGTCTCAAAAACCTATGAGAAAGAAGTTGAGTGATTTATCCCCGACACAGAAGTTTCTTTTCTTTTTTTTTTTTTTTTGAGATAGAGTCTTGCTTTGTCACCCAGACTGGAGTGCAGTGGTGCGATCTCAGCTTACCGCAACCACTGGCTCCTGGGTTCAGGTGATTCTCCTGCCTCAGCCTCCCAGGTAGCTGGGATGACAGGTGCACGCCATCAGGCCCAGCTAATTTTTGTATTTTTAGTAGAGACGGAGTTTTCACCATGTTGTCCAGGCTGGTCTCAAACTCCTGACCTCAGGTGATCCACTGGCCCCAGCCTCCCAAAGTGTTGGGATTACAGGTGTGAGCCACCATGCCCAGCATCCCTGACACAGAAAGTTGTATGAAAACATAAATGATCTCAGACCACTCCAACCTGAAGAACAGAAGGGGTTAAGACTTCATCACTTTGTAAATGTTTTCAACATGGTGCTCTGGGTCATGGATTGGAATAAACCCATCACCTATCACTCTCTGCAGGAAATGCCTGGGATCCACTTGGGTAGAAGTATAAGCATTTGTCTGTCCTCCCGTTTGGGGAAGGGATACAGGTTACTCCCTTTAGCTGTCCCCTTGGTGGAACGGAGGTCAATTCTCTGGACTTTGAGCTATCAGTCTTCTCCTGTCATCTAGTCCCTCTTCCTGGGTTTCCAGGTGAATAAAATGAGAAGCAAAAAGGCTAAAGAAGGTTTTTGAAATTACTCGGCTTGTAAGTGGCTGAGTTTTTGTTTGTTTTTAGTACAAAAAAATTATGAGGTAGAATTTGCCTATGTTGCAGGTCAATGATAGTCTAAAGCTGTGCTGTCCAATATAGTAGCTACTAGCCACATGTGGTTATCTTAAATTAATTGAAGTTAAAAATTCAGTTCCGCCGGGCGTGGTGGCTCACACCTGTAATCCCAGCACTTCGGGAGGTGGAGGCAGGTAGATCATGTGATCAGGAGTTGGAGACCAGCCTGGCCAACATGGTGAAAACTCGTCTCTACAAAAAAAAACAAAAATTAGGCCAGGCGTGGTGGCTCATGCCTGTAATCTCAGCACTTTGGGAGGCCAAGGTGGGCGGATCACCTGAGGTCAGGAGTTCGAGACCAGCCTGACCAACATGGAGAAACCCCGTCTCTACTAAAAATACAAAATTAGCCGGGCATGGTGGCACATACCTGTAATCCCAGCTACGAGGGAGGCTGAGGCAGGAGAATCGCTTGAGCCTGGGAGGTGGAGGTTGTGGTGAGCCGAGATTGTGCCATTGCACTCCAGCCTCGGCAACAAGAGCGAAACTCCGTCTCAAGAAAAAAAAAAAATTAGCTGGGCGTGGTGGTGCGTGCCTGTAGTCCCAGCCACTTGGGAGGCTGAGACAGGAGAATCGCTTGAACCCGGGAGGCAGATATTGTGCCACTGCACTCCAGCCTGGGTGACAGAGCAAGACTCCCTCTCAAAAAAAAAAAAAAAAAAAAAAAAAAAAATTCAGTTCCTCATTTGCACTGACCACATTTCAAGTGCCCAGCAGCTGCGTGTGGCTAGAGATACTGTATTGTAAAGTACAGATACAGAATACTTCCATCACTGAAGGATGTTTTGTTGGATGCACTGGTTGTCATATTATTATTTTTTCACTTTTCTTTTTCTTTTTTTTTTTGAGACAGGGTCTCTGTTGCCCAGGCTGGAGTGCAGTGGTGCGATCTTAGCTCATTGCAACCTTTGCCTCCCGGGCTCAAGCGATCCTCCTGTCTCAGCCTCCTGAGTAGCTGGGACCACAGGCACACACCACCATGCCCAGCTAACTTTTTTATTTTGTGTAGATACAGGGTTTTCCCATGTCATCCAGGCTGGTTTTAGAACTCCTGGCCTCAAGTGATTCTCCCATCTTGGCCCAGCAAAGTGCTGGGATTACAGGGATGAACCACTATGCCTGGTCAATTCAACTATTCCTTAAAATTTTTTTTTGTTTGTTTTTTGGACAGCATCTTGGTATGTTGCCCAGGCTAGTTAGAAAGTTAGAACTCCTGGCCACAAGCAATCCTCCTGCCTCAGCCTCCCAAGTTGCAGGGATTACAGATGTGAACCACTGTGAATGGCCATTGAACTGTTCTTTTGGTTAGTATTACATCCCTACTGTGTTCCTGGCACTAGTGTAGGTGCTGGGCTATTGCACTGCCCACTAGGAGCTACTGTCTGGAGGAGACAGTCACAAGAACTAACAATTTTAATACCAAGTGATAAATGCTTTATGTTATGGAAGGACTTATAGGAACAGAAAGAAGAAAGAGTTGCTGGGCCTGGCAGATTTTGAGAACTCAGACTTCACAGAGAAAGTAACATTTGAATTGGGGTTTGAAGGATGCATGAGTTCACCAATGAGCTAAGGCACCCTGGGCCACGTGAACAGCATGCACGAAGACACAAAGGCATGAAATGGCTGATGTGCTGGTGTGCTGAAGTGCACTATGACAGGGGAGGGAAGGTGAGACTGGGGTGATTAACAGGTAGTGTGTGCCTTTTTTTTTTTTTCCTTTTTTTTGAGACTTAGTTTCACTCTTGTTGCCCAGGCTGGAGTGCAATGGCGTGATCTCGGCTCACCGCAACCTCTGCCTCCCGGGTCCAAGCGATTCTGCCTCAGCCTCCCAAGTAGCTGGGATTATAGGCATGCGCCACCACACCCAGCTAATTTTGTATTTTTAGTAGAGACAGGGTTTCTCCATGTTGGTCAGGCTGGTCTCGAACTCCTGACCTCAGGTGATCCGCCCACCACGGCCTCCCAAAGTGCTGGGATTACAGGCGTGAGTCACTGTGCCCAGCTACCTTTTTAACAATTTTGAACTTTGCCTAATAGGCACTAGGGGCTGTTTAAAGTAGCCTCCTACATACGGTTTTCATATACAAAATTCTATTAAACCTCTGATGTGTTGTGTAGTTGAAAGTATCATCAAAGCATGTTATATGCTTAGCACTGGGCCTGGCACGTGGCAGATGCTCCACAAATCTTGATTCTTGCCCCTGCCTTTTCCTTGTACCTTTGCTCTTCTTTCCTCTTAACAAGTTGCTGCTTTTACCTGCTCTTCCACAGTGTATTTCTAAGTCTCTAGGAGTGGCCAATTTCTCTTCTCATTTCCCCAGCTATTAAGTCTGACACCCTCATTGATACGGTCCTTTCAATAACAGTGGAGATGTCCACTTCAATTTACCTACTTTCTTTCCCCTGCTGTTTTTCTCCTTCCTTTGAGATATATGATGTTTCTGCATATAACTTTACAAAGGGATGTCTCTGGTCTATACATTACTGTCCATGACATCCTAAGACAGCATTATAAATGAACAATTTTCAGCAATAGTTTCTTTTTAACTTTTATTTATTGTTATTATTTGAGACAGGGTCTCACTCTGTCTCCAGGTTGGGATACAGTGGTATGATCATAGCTCACTGTAACCTTGAAATCCTGGGCTCCAGCAATCCTCTTGCCTCAGCCTTCTGAGTAGCTGGGACTACAGGTGCACAGCACTATGCCCGGCTAATTTTTAAATTTTTGGTTGACACGCCTGGCCTCAAGTGATCCCTCTGTCTTGACTTCCCAAAGTGCTGGGATTATGGGTGTGAGCCACCATGCCTGGCCTTCTTTTTGAAAAGGGCATCTCTTATTTCTGAATGATTGCAGAGATTTCAGTTGCGAGTAACTATGCCAGACAGATATTACTTTTAATTCTGATGGATTAATAACAGGCACCTAATTCATTCTAGGACACTAACATTTAGGGCAAGCATAAAAATGGAGGCACATTCCAAGTTTGTAAATGCTATACATCAAGTTAACAGCTGTTGAAATATAATTTGTCTTTGTAAATTGACAAATATAACTTTATAAAGGGCCAGGCACAGTGGCTCATGCCTGTAATCCCAGCACTTTGGGAGGCTGAGGTGGGTGGATCACTTGAGGTCAGGAGTTTGAGACCAGCCTGGCCAACAAGGTGAAACCCTGTCTCTACTAAAAATACAAAAATTAGCTGGGCATGCTAGTGTGCACCTGTAATCCCAACTACTCAGGTGGCTGAGGCACAAGAATCGCTTAAATCGGAGAGACAGAAGTTGCAGTGAGCAGAGTGCAGTGGAGCCGCTGCACTCCAGCCTGGGTGACAGAGTAAGACTGTCTCAAAATTAAAAAAAAACACTTCCCCCTAAACCAAATCAAACAAAAAAAAAATTTTAAAGCCACTTTATAATAACAAAATAGAATGTGTTAACTTTTTTTTTTAAGAGATAGGGTCTGGCTCTGTCACCCAGGTTGGGGTGCAGTGGCATGATCATAGCTTACTGCAGCCTCTAACTCCTGGGTTCAAGTGATTCTCCTGCCTCAGCCTCCTGAGTAGCTGGGATTACAGACACACTCCACCATGCGTGGCTTATTTTAAAATGTTTTTGTAGAGACAGGGTTTTGCTATGTTGTCCAGGCTGGTCTTGACCTCCTGGCCTCAAGTGATTCTCTCTTTTTAGCCTCCTAACGTGTTGGAATTACAGGTGTGAGCCACTGCACCAGGCCTAAAATATGTTTAAAATGATGGCTTTGGCTGGGCGCGGTGGCTCATGCCTGTAATCCCAGCACGTTGGGAGGCCCAGGTGGGTGGATGACTTGAGGTCAGGAGTTTGAGACCACCTTGGCCAACGTGGCAAAATGCCGTTTCTATTAAAAATACAAAAATTAGCTGGGTGAGGTGGTGTGCGTCTATAATCTCAGCTACTTGGGAGGCTAAGGCAGGAGAATCGCTTAAACTTGTGGGGCAGAGGTTGCACTGAGCTGAGATGGCGCCACTGCACTCCAGCCTGGGCGACAGACTCTGTCTCTAAATAAATAAATAAAAAAAAAGGTGGCTTTTATTGACAGAAAGTTGCTGAACTATCTGAGATTATTAAATCTAATTATTATTGCCTATATGTCTGAGCATTCTGTTAATAGGCTACTGATGTCTGGATGAAACAAAATGACATACATAACTCATATATGTTTTTGTAATTTTTTTTTTTTGAGACGGAGTTTCACTCTTATTGCCCAGGCTGGAATGCAATGGTGCCATCCCAGCTCACTGCAACCTCCGCCTCCTGGGTTCAAGTGATTCTCCTGCCTCAGCCTCCTGAGTAGCTGAGATTACAGGTGCCCGCTACCACGCCTGGCTAATTTTTTGTCTTTTTAGTAGGGACGGGGTTTCACCATGTTGGCCAGGCTGGTCTCGAACTCCTGACCTCAGGTGATCCACCTGCCTCGGCCTCCCAAAGTGCTGGGGCTACAGGCGTGAGCCACTGCACCCAGCCTGTTTTCATAAATTTATTTTTCTTACCTTCAGTTCTGCAGAATTATTTTGTTGTTATAATCAGTATTTTTGGCAATGACCTAAAGAAACAAAGAACGTGCCAGGCGCAGCGGCTCACGCCTGTAATCCCAGCACTATGGGAGGCCAAGGCGGGCAGATCACAAGGTCAAGAGTTCAAGACCAGCCTGAACAATATGGTGAAACCCCATCTGTACTAAAAATACAAAAATTAGCTGGGTGTGATGGTGGGTGCCTATAATCCCAGCTACTTGGGAGGCTGAGGCAGGAGAATCGCTTGAACCCGGGAGGCAGAGGTTGCAGTGAGCCGAGATCATGCCACTGCACTCCAGTCTGGGTGACAGAGCCAGACTCTGTCTCAAAAAAAAAAAAAAAAAAAAAAAAGAAACAAAGAACATATAACTGTATTCAAATATTAGTTGGGTAGGTTTTCTTTTTTTCTTTTTCTTTTTTTTTTTTTTTTTTGAGACAGGGTCTTGCTTCATTGCCCAGGCTAAAGTACAGTGGCACAACGTCAACTCAACCTCCGCTTCTTGGGTTCAGGCTAAATAGGTTTTCATTTAAAATATATATTAAAATAAACCATAGAAAAAGTAAATTTATTTTTATTTATTTAGGTTTTTGAGACAAGGTCTTACTCTGTCACCCATCCTGGAGTGCAGTAGTATAACTATGGCTCACTGCAGCCTTGAACTCCCAGGCTCAAGCAATTCTCCCATCTCAGACTCCCAAGTAGCTGGGACTACAACTGCCACTACCAAGCCCAGTTAATTTTTTTTTTTTTTTGAGACAGAGTCTCGCTCTTTTGCCTAGGCTGGAGTGAAGTGGAGTGATCTTGGCTGACGGCAACCTCTGCCTCCCAGGTTCAAGCGATTCTCGTGCCTCAGCCTCTTGAGTAGCTGGGATTACAGGTATGTGCCACCATGGATAGCTAATTTTTATAGTTTTAGTAGAGACAGGGTTTCACCTTGTTGGCCAGGCTGGTCTAGAACTCCTGAGCTCAATTGATCTGCCAGCCTTGGTCTCCCAAAGTACTGTGATTACAGGCCTGAGCCACCATGCCCTGCTCCCAGTTATTATTATTATTTTTTGAGACAGTTTGTTGTTGCCCAGGCTGGAGTGCAATGGCGCGATCTCAGCTCAACGCAACCTCTGCCTCCTGGGTTCGAGTGATTCTCCTGCTTCAGCCTCCCAAGTAGCTGGGATTACAGGCGTGTGCCACCACACCTGGCTAATTTTTGTATTTTTAGTAGAGACAGGGTTTTACCATGTTGGTCAGGCTGGTCTCGAACTCCTGACCTTGTGATCTGCCCACCTCGGCCTACCAAAGTGCTGGGATTACAGGCGTGAGCCACTGCGCCCAGCCCACAGGAGTATACTTTACTCAATTGTTAAAAGCTGTAAATAGCTGAAAAGTTTCCTTGACTCTGAAAAACAAAACAAAGGATCATCAACGTTTTAAGCAAAGTTAAAAAAAATGACTTTCGACTTCTTCAGTTTAATTCTGATTGGTACTCATGAACATTTCAGCTCTCCATGAGTCCTGAAAGTGTTTTCCTCTATTCTAATGTTACAATTACCAAAGTTATCAGAAACTTGCATTTAAGAATATCTGTCAGCGGAGCGCAGTGGCTCACGCCTGTAATCCTAGCACTTTGGAAGGCCCAGGTGGGCAGATCACCTGAGGTTGGGAGTTCGAGACCAGCCTGACCAACATGGAGAAACCCCGTGTCTACTGAATACAAAATTAGCCGGGCGTGGTGGGCCACTTGGGAGGCTGAGGCAGGAGAATTGCTTGAACCCAGGGAGCGGAGGTTGTGGTGAGCTGAGATCACACCACTGCACTTCAGCCTGGGTAACAAGAGTGAAACTCCATCTCAAATTAAAAAAAAAAAAAGAATATCTGTCGAAGTCCTGTAGTTGATCATAAGCCACCTTCTAAAGAGGATTAAAACAAGACAACAATTGCCTGTGGATGACAAAAAGTCCTAGGATAGCCGTTATTAAAGTCACAAGTTACTGGGAAATTGTGGTCACTTCTATGGTACACAATCTCACATAACAATTATAATTATTAATAACATACACTAAGTCATATCAGAATTATAGGAGTTTTTTTATAATTTTGTGACATATGCTAATAACACATTTATACAAATACAGCCCCAAGTAAGCAAAACACCATTTCATATTTGATAATGCTTCCTGTATGATTTTTATACCAAATAAGCCAAATGTCACTGTTGCATTAGTGCATTATTGATGTCAAACTCAATTCTTGATAAAACGTTATAGATAAATGTAGCCAATTTTATTTAGTTTGACCACAAGGTAAGATTTTCATAGCCTTTTATAACCCTTTACGACTTTTGTTAAAGAGCAGATCATAAGCAGGTTTTTGTCTAAGAAAAACCCGTTGTGCTTTTATTCCAATGTTTAATTTACAGAAAAACTGAATACTCCTTTAATTTTAGCCGATATGTTCACATACAGAATTTTTTTTTACAGTTAATTTTTTTCACAAATCTCCCATAACTTGTTTAAACCTTTAGATTTTTCCTATCTCACTCAAAACAATTCTTTAACCCTTTAATCTAGGCAAAAAAAAAAAAAAAAAAAAAAAAATCCACATTCCCATGACTTCTTATCTTTTACCAAAAACATGTTTCACTTTTTTTTTTTTTTGACACAGAGTTTCACTCTTGTTGCCCAGGCTGGAGTGCAATAGTGCGATCTCGGCTCACCGCAACTTCCACCTCCCAGATTCAAACAATTCTCCTGCCTCAGCTTCCCGAGTAGCTGGGATTACAGGCATGCACCACCACGCCCAGCTAATTTTGTATTTTTAGTAGAGACGGGGTTTCTCCATGTTGAGGCTGGTCTCGAACTCCTGACCTCAGGTGATCCGCCCGCCTTGGCCTCCCAAAGTGCTGGGATTACAGGCGTGAGCCACCGCACCCGGCCACATTTCACTTTTTCTACACACCTTGCATGTATAACTTTTTTTTAGTAGTCCCAAATATATGTTACACTGTTAACTCTTAGCAACTTTTACTTTTGGTGAAAACCTTGATAAGTTCAGATTTTTTTTTTTAGACGGAGTCTTGCTCTGTCTCCAGGCTGGAGTGCAGTGGCCCGATCTCGGCTCACTGTAACCTCAGCCTCCCGGGTTCAAGCGATTCTCCTGCCACAGCCTCCTGAGTAGCGCCACCATGCCTAGCTAATTTTTGTGTTTTTAGTAGAGACAGGGTTTTACCACATTGGCCAGGATGGTCTTGATCTCTTGACCTCGTGATCCACCTGTCTCGGACTCCCAAAGTGCTGGGATTACAGGCATGAGCCACTGCGCTTGGTTGAGTTCAGAATTTTAATTATGTGCTAGGTGTGGAGCCTGTGACAGTAGACAGAAGTGCAGATAAGGTCTGACTCTTTTTGTTGTCTAACTTCATGTGTCCCAGGCCTTATCTAGCTGTAAAGGAGGAAAGTTGTACAGTTAAGAGTCCTAATGGCATTTTATGAAGCATTTAGGAGACCCAGCAACCTTTAAATTATACATTTCTTGCATAAATTCCCTTTTTTAAAGCAATCAGTCATTTTACTTTAGGACAAGTATTTACCATACAACATCCTTTCTTATACAAAATTTCTTCTTTTTTTTTTTTTTTTTTTTTGAGACAGAGTCTTGCCCTATCGCCCAGGCTGGAGTGCAGTGGCCCAAGCTTGGCTCACTACAACCTCCACCTCCCGGATTGAAATGATTCTCCTGTCTCAGCCTCCTGAGTAGCTGAGATTACAGGTGCCTGACACCACTCCCGGCTCATTTTTGTATTTTTAGTAGAGATAGGGTTTTGCCATGTTGACCAGGCTAGTCTAAAACTCCTGACCTCAAGTAATCCACCCTCCTCGACCTCCCAAAATGCTGGGATTATGAGTGTGAGCCACCGCACCCAGCCTTAAAATCTCTTTTCTTTATAACCTTCTTTGCATAGCTAGGGGGCATGGCTAATTCCACATATCCCAGTCTTTATCTAGAATCTAATGCTCCAAAGTAGGTAAATTGAATAATTTTCAAAAGACAAAGAAGCACTTTATGACCTTAAAGCATTTAGTAAACTTAATATCTGACTTGCATAATTTAGACCAAATGCTTACTTTTTTTTTTTTTTTTGAGAGAGTCTTGCTCTGTCACCCAGGGTGGAGTACAGTGGCGCGATCTCGGCTCACTGAAACCTCTGCCTTCCAGGTTCAAGCAATTCTCCTCCCTCAGCCTCCTGAGTAGCTGGGATTACAGGCGCCTGCCACCATGCCCAGCTAATTTTTGTATTTTTAGTAGAGACGGGGTATCACCATGTTGGTCAGGCTGGTCTTGAACTCCTGACCTCAGCTGATTCACCTGCCTCGGCCTCCTAAAGTGCTGAAATTATAGGTGTGAACCACTGTGCCCAGCTGATATTTTTATTTTATCAATAATCTTTAAAACTCTCTTATTTCCCAAAGATTATTTAAGTCACATGAACTAAAAGACATTACACTTTTTACTTTTCTGACAAAATATTTGATTTAAGCTCTTATTATTTTAAAATCAATTAGTTAAGTTCTTTCATATATAAACATCACACACATAATACATATAAATACATAGAAGATAAAGGACTCATCCCCTAAGCTGGGAATTGAACCCTGAACCCAGCCTGCCATTGTGAAAAGAGAAAACATGGCCACACAGTTAGAAGGTGAAGCTCCCAAGGACATACAAGACAAGAAGGAAACCTCATCCATTTTTTGGGGGGACCTGCAGCAACCTTTGTAACTGACCAGTTTGCTGGGCCATCTTGAAAAGCAGACTTGCAGGTATCCTAAAAGCCTATGTTCTATCCTAACGTACCTCTCGTTATGACAGAACGATACAGAAAGACACACAAAGCACACTAGGTTCACTACAGCTTAAGACTAGCTTCACAAATCTTTTTTTCTGATTAATTAAGACTTTGCAGGAGATAGGCCAGGTGCGGTGGCTCATGCCTGTAATCCCAGCACTTTGGGAGGCCAAGGTGGGCAGATCACCTGAGGTCAGGGCTTCGAGACCTGCCTGGCCAACATGGTGAAAGCCTGTTTCTACTAAACGTACAAAAATTAGCCTGGAGTGGAGGCACACGCCTGTAATCATAGCTACTCTGGAGGCTGAGACAGGAGAATTGCTTGAACCCAGGAAGTGGAGGTTGCAGTAAGCCAAGATTGCACCACTGCACTCCGGCCTGGGTGACAGAGCGAGACTCTGTCTCAAAATAAAAAAACAAACAAAAAACCATTTTTTTTTTGACATAGTCTCCCTCTGTCGCCCAGGCTGGAGTGCAGCCGCGCGATCTCTGCTCACTGCAACCTCTGCCTCCCGGGTTCAAGAGATTCTCCTGCCTCAGTCTCCCAAGTAGCTGGACTACAGGTACGTGCCACTGGGCCCGACTAATTTTTGTATTTTTAGTAGAGACGGAGTTTTGCCACATTGGCCAGGCTGGTCTCGAACTCCTGACCTCAGGGGATCGGCCCGCCTTGGCCTCCCAAAGTGCTGGGATTACAGGCGTGAGCCACTGTGTCTGGCCTACAAACAAAAAACTCTACAGGCTGGGCGCAGTGGCTCACACCTGTAATCCCAGCACTTTGGGAGGCCAAGGCAGGTGGATCACCTGAGGTCAGGTGTTCGAGACCAGCCTGGCCAACATGGCGAAACCTTATCTCTACTAAACATACAAAAAATTAGCCAGGCATGGTGGTGAGCACCTGTAATCTCAGATACTCCGGAGGCTGAGGCAGGAGAATCGCTTGGACCCGGGAGGCGGAGGTTGCAGTGAGCCAAGATTGCGCCATTGCATTCCAGCCTGGGCAACAAGAGGGAAACTCTGTCTAAAAAAACCCAAAAGAAAACCCCAGAAAAACAACTTTACAGGAGATAAACAGTGATTTTTGTACCATTATTCAACCAGTTTGCACAGAGAGAGAAAGAGGAAAGCATTGCCTGAGGTCGAATGGGGAAGGCGAGACATTCAGTGAGGCCAGAAAAAGACCTACCCATTGCAGTGACACTGAAAAGTTCAGGTGGCCACTTGTTGGTTGTGAAGGGATCTTTTCCAGCAGTCTCATCAGCTTTCAGGAAGCTCCTTTTAGGAAGGAAAAAGCTCCCCATGTCCCATGATCCTGTACATGCCTAATCCTATCACTCACAGCCATCAACAAAGAGTGCAAGACAGATTAATCCAAAGAGAAGAGCAGTTAACATCCCATAGGGCCAAACCTGTTCTTAGCTGAAAGGGACTTTACCGAGAGGGACTTTACTGAGAGGGGCTTCTAACTCCCTAAATCTTAGAAGGGATTCTAAACTTCCTAAGTTGGGCCTCTAACCCAAGGTCGGTCAAGCACCCTTGCCTTTTATTATTATTATTTATTATTATTATTATTATTTTTGAGACAGAGTCTTGCCCTGTCGCCCAGGCTGGAGTGCAGTGGTGTGATCTTGGCTCACCGCAACCTCCACCTCCTGGGTTCAAGTGATTCTCCTGCCTTAATCTCCCGAGTAGCTGGGATTACAGGCATGTGTCACCAACATCCAGCTCATTTTTTTTTGTATTTTTAGTACAGATGCGGTTTTGCCATGTTGGCCAGACTGGTCTTGAACCCCTGACCTCAAATGATCCGCTAGCCTTGGCCTCCCAAAGTGCTGGGATTACAGGCGTGAGCCGCCACGCCTGGCCATTTAATGCCATTTTTATTTTGAGCAAAGACATTTTTGTAACTACACTATCCTTCCAATTACCTTGTTATCATATAGAATCAAATTAGGCACTATCATTTCTTCACCCTGGTTCAAATAATATTTTGTTTATTTATTTATTTGTTTGTTTATTTTAGAGACAGTCTTGCCATGTTGCCCAGGCTGGTCTCCAACTTCTAGACCCAAGCAATCCGCCTGCCTTGGCCTCCCAAAGTGTCGGGATTAAAGGTGTGAGCCACCACACTCAGCCAAGGTTCAAAGAATATTTTATCAATCTTATATTTGACTGGTGTTCTTATATCTGACTGGTGTTCACTGATTAAGATTTAGGTGATGGGTTTCTTTGTTTGAGATGGAGTCTCGCTCTGTTGCCAGGCTGGAGTGCAGTGGCAAGATCTCGGCTCACTGCAACCTCCACCTTCTAGTTCAAGCGATTCTCCTGCCTCAGTCTCCCGAGTAGCTCGGACTACAGATGCCCACCACCACGCTCGGTTAATTTTTGTATTTTTAGTAGAGACGGGGTTTCACCATGTTGGCTAGAATGGTCTCAATTTCTTGACTTCGTAATCCGCCCGTCTCAGCCTCCCAAAGTGCTGGGATTACAGGTGTGAGCCACCGCGCCTGGCCGGGAGTTTCTTTATTCCATTTCAGCAGGGCCAGAGATGTCCATGAAGGCCTTGGTGTGTGACAGAACAGACGGTTGTCTAAGGGCTGCACTGAGGCACAGTGAATGCAAGTTCTTCCCATCTCTGAGTCAAGGGTTTTCCGGGAAACAGTAGGGGATAACAACTTTCACAAATTTATACAATTATATACACTGAATTTATACGATTATGTACATATATAATTATGTACATATTTGATTATGTACACTGAGAAGATTAAGCCAACTCTTTCAAACTCATGGAGTTTACTTCTTGAAACTGAAAGGCCTCAGAGATAAGCCTCAGAACCAAGTTCCCTCTCTTGACTTTTCCCAGCCTTTCTGTCTCTTTGTTCCTCTTTCTTTCCCAGGAACTCTCTCTGGAATTTCCTTATTTGACTAACAAAGCTTCTTTCCAAAATAAATGCAATTATTTTAAGACCCCTCTCTCTAGGAACCTCATCAGATAGCCAGGAACGATCAACCACCCGAGAAGAGACTGGGAGTCATCATCATACCCAGATAGACTTTCCATCTATTTTTATTTTATTATGTAAATTTTAAATTATTACTAAAAAAATTTTTTTTTTTTGAGACAGAGTCTTGCTCTGTTGCCCAGGCTAGAGTGTGCGATCTTGGCTCACTGCAACCTCCGCCTCCTGGGTTCAAGCTATTCTCCTGCCTCAGCCTCCCAAGTAGCTGGGATTACAGGCGCCTGCCACCGTGCCCGGCTCATTTTTGTATTTTTAGTAGAGACGGGGGTTTCACCATCTTGGCCAGGCTGGTCTCGAACTCCTGACCTTGTGATCCACCCGCCTCGGCCTCTCAAAGTGCTGGGATTACAGCCGTGAGCCACCGCTCCCAGCCAAAAAAAAATTTTTTTGAGACAGTAGCTCACTCTGTCAACCAGTGTGGAGTACAGTAGCAAGATTACAGCTCACTGCAGCCTCTACCTCCCAGGGTCAAGCAATCCTCCTACCTCAGCCTCCACCACTTCAGCCTCCAGAGTAGCTGGGACTACAGCTGTGTGCCTGGCTTTTGTGTTTGTGTGTGTGTATGTGTGTGTGTGTGTGTGTAGACACAGGGTTTTGCCATGTTGCCCAGGCTGGTCTCGAACTACTGGGCTGAAAGGGCCTTCCTACCTCAGGTGAGCCACCGTATGCAGCCTTCAACTATTCTTCTTCTTCTTTTTTTTTTTTTTGAGACAGAGTCTCCCTCTGTCACCCAGGTTGGAGTGCAGTGGCTTGATCTTGGCTCACTGAAACCTCCGACTCCCAGGTTCAAGTGATTATCCTGCCTCAGCCTCCCCAGTAGCTGGGATTACAGGCACTTGCATCCACACTGGCTAATTTTTGTATTTTTAGTAGAGACAAGGTTTCCCCATGTTGGCCAGGCGGGTCTCAAACTCCTGACCTCAGGTGATCTGTCCGCCTCGGCCTCTGAAAGTGCTGGGATTGCAGGGGTGAGCCACCAAACCAGGTGGAGCTTTTAACTATTCTTCTGACAGCAGCCCTGAGAGATTGCCTGGAAGACTTTATCTGCATAATAAGACAACATTGATGGCCTGGGCGGTGGCTCATGTGTGTGTGTAATCCCAGCACTTTGGGAGACCGAGGCAGGTGGATCACCTGAGGTCAGGAGTTCGAGACCAGCCTGACCAACATGGTGAAACCCCATCTCTACTAAAAATACAAACATTAGCCGGGCGTTGTGGTGCGCATCTGTAGTCCTAGCTACTGGGGAGGCTGAGACAGAAGAATTGCTTGAACCCGGGAGGTGGAGGTTGCAGTGAGCTGAGATCATGCCACTGCACTCCAGCCTGGGTGACAGAGTGAGACTCTGTCTCAAAAAAAAAGAACACTTGTTCACAGTGATAGTCCACCCCCCCCACCTTCCTGCCACCTTCCCCAGTGCTCAAAGGAACTTTGTCCCCAGCAATTGTTCTTTGGCTCATTCATTTCCTCTGGAAATCATTTACTCCTACAACCCCTGTCTCCCTTTCCCCATGGAGAAGAATATAAGCAGCCAGTCCTCATTGGGTTACTGGGTAATCATAGTCTTGTGATTTTCTTCTATGCACATTAAGTAAATTTCGTATGCCTTTTTCTCCTGTGTATCTGCATTTCATCAGTTTATGTTCTGCAAACCTTCAGTGGGCAGAGAGGAAGCTTTCCCTCTGCCCCCAGTGTGGCAATAGCCCTGACTGGGGCAATGCTGCTGCCTTGCTTTTGACACCCCTCACACACCCCCGCATCCCCCTTTCTGCTCTGTGGAACGCCTCCAGCCCCTTCTGAGGCTGGCTTGCCCATGGCAGAATGTCACCTCAGGTTGGGGGACTTTCAAAATGCACCCTAGACAGCTCTCCTGGGAGCCCACGTCTGGAACGTAGAGCTGAGCGTCTCTGGCTGACGTTGGAGGATGGGCAGGCTGCCCATGATGCAGCCCCTTTCCTGCTCTGGCACAGCCTTGACCTTTAAATTTCTCATTCTTTTTTCTTCTTCCACTAAACTCTAAGAGATAAGTTTGTCTCTCCCGTTGTTCCCCTAAGAGCACCTCTCACTGGACTGGGGTGAGGAGAAAGCGCCTTTGCTCTGCAGTTCCTGCAGGGGGCGCTTGGCACCTCACTTTGGAACCTGAGAACTTGTTTCGTTGAAGGCCTTTGAGCTTCGGTTGAAATGAAGACAGAAAGGACTTCCATGTTCACATCCTGTTACACTCTCCAGCATAAATACGATCATTTTCATTTTACAGAAGGCTCAGAAAGGCAAGTCTGTGGTGGAAGTGGTTGAGCTGAAATCTGAGCTCAGGTCTGCTTGATCCTGTAGGTTACAGGTGAGACAGAAATGATATGCCCTGTTATACCCAGGGTGGCCACATCTGAGGCTCTAAGACAAATAAAAAATTACCACCATAGTGGAAAGATTAAATTCCCATGTACAACCAAATCAAAGTCTTCATATACAGTTAGAATAAAACACAAATTTCAGAAGAATGACCCATATACATTTCAGTTTATTAGTGAGTGAAGATGTGTTTTAGAAACTGGTTATATAAATAAAAAAACCAGCATCGAAGGGCTCTAAGATTAGCCAGGAGGCATAATAGTATCCTAATTTAAGAGTTACTTGAAGATATTTTCTAAGATTGCTGTTTCTGTTGAGATATAAAATGGCTCTTAGCCTAGGATGTTAATAAATTCAAGGTAAAGTGAGTAGGCAGAGTTAGAGTAAAAGGTGGCCTTCCTCTCATTGTGCTTGGATTCTGGTGGTTCCTGTGTAGAAATTCATTTGCTGAGGACTTATTATGTACCAGGCACTTTGCTAGGTACTGGGGAAAGGAAGATGAACATGATGTGGTTCCTTTCTTTAAGGAGCTCAGCTGGTGAGGAAAAAGCTGCAATCCCTGTTACATGTACAATGACAGAGGAAAGCTTGGGGACTTGGGGGATGCAGGGGTGGACACTTCAGAATGGCCCTAACCAAGGCTGAAGGGTAAGGGGTGGCTTTTCAAGGAGATGACACTAATCTGGGTCCTGAGAAATGCATAGAAATCATCCAAGCAAAGAGAGACCTTGGCTTGCATTCTTCCTTGTGTTGTGCTGGGCCCCCAAACGGGCAAACTGGGAAGGCACAGTCACCGAGAGACCGAAGAAAAGACCTGAACACAGTGCATAAGACATAGAGTTTAGGCCGGGCATGGTGGCTCATGCCTGTAATCCCAGCACTTTGGGAGGCTGAGAGGGGCAGATCACCTGAGATCGGGAGTTTGAGACCAGCCTGATCAACATGGAGAAACCCGGTCTCTACTAAAAATACAATATTAGCTGGGCATGGTGGTGCACGCCTGTAATCCCAGCTACTCAGGGGGCTGAGGTAGGAGAATCACTTGAACCTAGGAGGCAGAGGTTGCAGTGAGCCAAGATTGTGCCATTGCACTCCAGCCTGGGCAACAATAGTCAAACTCCATCTAAAAAAAAAGACATAGAGTTTATTCAGGGAACTTATGTATGGAGTGTCCAAGAGTGGGAGGCTGGACAGGAGTCCCACTGCCCTTTGTGGAAAGAATACAGGTTAGTAGGAACTCCCACACAGCAACCTCTACTTAGCAACCTCCACCTAGTTTAAAACAAAGGCCATTGGTTTATTTTTTTTTCTTTTTTTGAGAAGGAGTCTTACTCTGTCTCATAGGCTGGAGCACAGTGGTGCCATCTTGGCTCACTGTAACCTCTGCCTCCTGGGTTCAAGTGATTCTTATGCCTCAGCCTCCCGAGTAGCATGGTGGGCACGTGCCACCATGCCCGGCTAATTTTTGTATGTTTTTTAGTAGAGATGGGGTTTCACCATGTTGGCAAGGCTGGTCTCGAACTCCTGACCTCAAGTGATCCGCCTGCCTCGGCCTCCCAAAGTGCTGGGATTGCAGCCGTAAGCCACTGTGCCTGGCCTAGGCCACTGGCTTCTTGTATGACTTGTGTTCCAAGGAACGAGGCCAGGGTCCAGGTGTTCTTCATGCCCCCATCTGTGTCCCTGCTCTGAGCCTTCACACCTTCATAAGTACGGCGTAAACATCCAGGTTGGCCTTTCCCAGAGTCCATAGCTCAGAACAGTGAACAAACATTCACCCAAGAACATAGGGTCGGCCATGTATGGCAGCTCATGCCTGTAATCTTAGCACTTTGGGAGGCTGAGGCAGGAGGATCATTTGAGCCCAGCAGCTCAAGACCAGCCTGGGCAACACAGTGAGACCCCTGCCTAAAAAAAAAAAAAAAAAAGTCCTGGTACAGTGGCTCACACATGTAATCCCAGCACTTTGGGAAGCTGAGGCAGGCAGATTACCTGAGCTCTGGTCTCATTCGAGACTAGCCTGGGCAACATGGTGAAACCCAGTCTCTACCAAAAATACAAAAATTAGCCAGATGCGGTGCTGTGCACCTGTAGTACTGGCTACACAGGAGGCTGAGGCAGGAGGATCACTTGAGCCTGGGAGGTGGAGGTTGCAGTGAGCTGAGATTGCACCATTGCACTCCAGCCTGGGTGACAGAGTGAGACTTTGTCTCAAAAAAACAAAGAAAGAGAACATGGGGTCATTCTCAGGGTATGCTTGAATTATTGTTATCTGGCAAGACATCCCCACCATATACCCTGAAGGATTTTTTTTTTTTTTTTTTTTTTGAGATGGAGTCTTGTTCTGTTGCCCAGGCTGGAGTGCAGTGGCGCGATCTTGGCTCACTGCAAGCTCCACCTCCCGGGTTCACGCCATCCTCCTGCCTCAGCCTCCGGAGTAGCTGGGACCACAGGCGCCCGCCACCACTCTTGGCTAATTTTTTTGTATTTTTAGTAGAGACGGGGTTTCACCGTGTTAGCCAGGATGGTCTCGATCTCCTGACCTCGTGATCCGCCTGCCTTGGCCTCCCAAAGTGCTGGGATTACAGGCATGAGCCACCGTGCCCGGCCTACCCTGAAGGATTTTAAACAGATCAATGAAATGATCAGATTTGCATTTTAGAACTACTTACCCGGGCAGCATTGAAAAAGGGCATCTCTGAAGGCTGAAAAAACAGGAGATTAACATAATAATCTTTGCAAGAAATGTTGAAGAACTGAACCAAGGCAGTGGCAGCATGGATGGAAGGGAAAGGATAGTTAAGGTAGAATCAATAGGTCTTTGTAGTGGATTAAAAAAAGAGAATTAGGCAAGTTAGGATTAAGTTTGGCTGTTCATGATGGAAATCCCAAAGTAAAAGTGGCTTAAACAAGAAAGAAGTCTATTTCCTCCTTATGTAAATGTTGGCAGGCCAAAGCGAATACGGCAGCTCCACAATCATCAAAGATTCTATCTTTTTATTGTCATGATTAACACCTTATGGTCCAGAATTGCTATTGCAGTTCCAGTCATCACATCTGCATTTTAGCCAGTAGGAAAAAGAAAAGGAGAGAAAAAAGGCTTTCCTAAAAATTTGCAAAGACCATTTCTGTTTATCTCCAGTTGGCCAGACCTTAGATACATAGCTATACCTTGCTACAAAGGATGCTGGGAAATATAGTCTTTTCAGGGTGGCAGTTTCTTCCCTTAAAGATTGGGAGTTTTATCATTATGGAAGAAAGGAAAAGCAAATATTGGAGGACAAGGGGCAATTAGCAGTCTTTGCCAGTGGATTTGAGGTTTGGTCTGGCAGCCTATGTTTAAAATGAGTGCCATGAATGATTCTGAAATGTATCTAGGATTAAGAACTACCACAAAGACAATGGAGAGCCACTGAGTATTTTGGAATGGATGAATGAATAAATAAATATCACTTTTAAAAAAAAAGAGACAAAGACTGCCAGGCGTGGTGGCTCACGCCTGTAATCCCAGCACTTTGGGGTGCCGAGGCGGGCGGATCACGAGGTCAGGAGATCGAGACCATCCTGGCTAACACGGTAAAACCCCGTCTCTACTAAAAATACAAACAAAAATTAGCCAGGTGTGGTGGTAGGTGCCTGTAGTCCCAGCTACTCTGGAGGCTGAGGCAGGAGAATGGCGTGAACCCGGGAGGCGGAGCTTGCAGTGAGCCAAGATCGTGCCACTGCACTCCAGCCTGGGCAACAGAACAAGACTCCATCTCAAAAAAAAAAAAAAAAAAAAAAAGACAAGTATTTTTGTTCATTCAGAATATATGGTTTTTACGTTTGTTTGTTTTGTTTTGTTTTATTGTTGTTGTTGTTTTGAGACAGGTTTTTCTGTCACCCAGGCTGGAGTGCAGTGGCACAATCAGAGCTCACTGCAGCCTTGATCTCCTGAGCTCAAATAGTCCTCGCACCTCAGCCTCCCAAGTAGCTGGGACTACAGGCATGAGCCACCATGTCTGGTCGAGGTCTCATTATGTTGCCCAGGCTGGTCTTAAACTCCTGGACTCAAGCGATCTTTCTACCTTGACCTCCCAAAGTGGTAGGATTACAGGTGTGAGCCACCATGCCTGGCCAGAACATATGTTTTTAAAAGGAGGAATCAGAGGTTGAGAGACATGTTAGGAAACAACTGTGAAAGTATTCAAATAAGGCTAGGTGAGCTGGCTCATGCCTATAATCCTAGCACTTAGGGAAGCTGAGATGGGAGGATTACTTGAGTCCAGGAGTTCAAGACCAACCTGGCCAACATAGGAGACCCTATCTCTTCAGAAAAAAAAAAAAAAAAAAAAAAAAATTAGCCAGGCATGGTGGCACATGCCTGGGTCCTAGCTACTTGGGAGGCTGAGATGGGAGGATTGCTTGTGCCTGGGGAGTTGAGGCTGCAATGAGCTGTGATCATGCCACTGCACTCTAGCCTTTGTGACAGAGCAAGACCCTGTCAAAAAAAAAAAAAAAAATTAAAATATGATAGAATAAGAACTGAAGCCTAAGACAACAGAAAAGAACAATTTAAAAAATGATTGCAGGGCCAGGCATGGTGGCTCACACCTGTAATCCCAGCACTTTGGGAGGCTGAGGTGGGCAGATCACCTGAAGTCAAGAGTTTGAGACCAGCCTGGCCAACATGGTGAAACCCTGTCTCTACTAAAACTACAAAAATTAGCCTGACCTGGTGGTGCACACCTGTAATCCCAGCTACTCGGGAGGCTGAGATAGAAGAATTGGTTGACCCCAGGAGGCAGAGGTTGCAGTCAGCCAAGATTGCACCACTGCACTCCAGCCTGTGAACAGAGCGAGACTTTGCCTCAAAAAAAAAAAAAGATTGCAAATGGAAGCAAAGATGCATGAGGATTAAGACACTGCAATCTTCAATGCTTGAACAACTAAAATAGGAGAAGCAGCATGTTTATGAAAGGAAAGGGGACACTTGCTGTTAGAGAATGTTGAGCCAAGGATGAAAGAGGACTATTCAGAGAGAAACATCCAGGAGGCAGGTGGTGACGTGGAGCTGGAAATTCCAATAAGAAGCTGGCATAGGTTTTGGGCTGTCCTTAGAGAGGTGACAGGAGAAAGCATGAGAAGAGATACATGAATATATCACGTGGACAATGGAAGCAAGTGAAGACCTGTATATGTAATTAATACTTGCTTTTTAAAATTTTTTTAATTTTAAATTTTTATTTATTCTTTTTAAATAGATATGGGGTTTTGCCATGTTGCCCAGGCTGGTTTTTAACTCCTGGGCTCAAGCAATCTGCCCGCCTCAGCCTCCCAAGTGTTGGGATTATAGGCGTGAGCCACTGCACCCAGCCAATACTTGAATTGAGTTTGGGGTGGTACAGGAAGAGCTGGGAAGAACTGGAGTGAGCCACTGGCTTCAGGGGGGACGCTCAGGTTTTAGTGAGGAATGAGGTCCATCTGCAGACTCCTCTTCAGACTGCCACTCATGCTCAGGGGTCAGATCCTCCCTCCACTTGGGGTTTCTCACATAATCAATCAAATGGGAAACTGGAGAATTGCTTGGAAAATATCCCCATCTGTGTCTCTGCTCTGAGCCTCCTGTTACTGGTAAAATGGCATGCAGGGAAAAGGATCAATTCTTTCTGTTGACTGGCTTAGAGTGGTCCTGCTATGAGTCAAGGGGAAAGGTGTGAGGGTATTTACCAAGATATCTTCCTGGGAGCCCTCTGATGTTACAGTCACCTGGCCTTTCTGTAAATGGCCTTTTTAAAACTATTTCTCTCAGCCTATAGGACTTGCCCATTAAGTCAGGGCAAGTATAAAGTAGAATTGTAAAAATAAATGCAAATCATATTTTCCAGCCTCTACTTGCTTTGAGGATGCAGATTTAAAATAATACCGGCTGGGTGTGGTGGCTCATGCCTGTAATCCTAGCACTTTGGGAGGCCAAAGTGGATAGATCACCTGAAGTCGGGAGTTCAAGACCAGCCTGGCCAACATGGTGAAACCCTGTCTCTACTAAAAATACAAAAATTAGCTGGGTGTAGTGGCGCATGCCTGTAATCCCAGCTACTCGGGAGCCTGAGGAAGCAGAATCGCTTGGATCTGGGAGGTGGAGGTTGCAGTGAGCCGAGATCATGCCACTGCACTCCAGCCTGCATGACATCTCAAAAATAAATAAAAATAATACCAATACATTCTTTATCTATTAGAGATGACAAGGCTGGGTACGGTGGCTCACATCTATAATTCTAGCACTTTGGGTGGCCAAAAGAGGTGGATCTCTTGAGCCCAGGAGTTCCAGACAAGCCAGAGAAATACAGAGACCCCTGTCTCTACAAAAAATACAAAAATTTGCCAGGTATGGTGGTACATGTCTGTAGTTCTAGCTACTTGGGAGGCTGAGGAGGGAGGATCACTTGAACCTGGGAGGTGGAGGTTGCAGTAAGCCAAGATCGTGTCACTGCACTCCAACCTGGCTGACAGAGTGAGACGCTGTTTCAAAAATAAAACAAATAAACAAACAAACAACAAAAAGAAATAACAAAATGTTCTTAACCTACCATACCTTTATGCTTCTAGTTCTTTTGAGACTGAATTCTTTATAGAGACACATGATTGCTAAAACCAGTGTTTGGGTATCCTGTAATTCCCCAGATCTCTGGGTTTGGTCGATACAGAATAACACCGTTCAATATGGCAGCCACTAGCCAGTGGTTACTGAGTACTTGAAATGCGGCTGCTCTGACTTGAGATATGTTGTAAATGGAGAACACACAGAACTGTAGATCTCAAAGACTTAATAAGTATAGTAGACAGACTCTAAAATGACTCTCAATAATTTCTGCCTTCTGGTATTCACACCTCTGTGGAATCTCCTTCCCCTGAGTGTGGGCAGGAACAGTGATTTGCTTCTAATCAGTAGAATATAACAAAGATGATGGGATGCCACTTTCATGATTATGTTACATATGATTGTAGCTTCCATCTTGTTAGAAAAGTTTCTCGTTTTAAAAAAAAATTTTTAAAAATGTTTACATTTTATTTATTTTTGTTTTGTTTTGAGATGGAGTCTCATTCTGTCACCCGGGCTGGAGTGCAGTGGTGCGAGCTTGGCTCACTGCAACCTCCACCTCCTGAGTTCTAGTGATTCTTCTGCCTCAGCCTCCCGAGTAGCTGGGATTACAAGCGCCCACCACTATGCCCAGCTAATTTTTTGTATTTCTAGTAGAGATGGGGTTTCACCATGTTGGCCAGGTTGGTCTCGAACTCCTTACCTCGTGATTCGCCCCGAACTCCTGACCTCCTGATTCGCCCCCCTCTCGGCCTCCCAAAGTGCTGGTGTGAGCCACTGTGCCTAGCCTTTTTTTTTTTTTTTTTTGAGACAGGGTCTTACTCTGTCCCCAAGACTGGAGTACAGTAGCATGATCTCAGTTCATTGCAACCTCTGCCTCCTGGGTTGAAGCGATCGTCCCATCTCAGCCCTCACAGTAGCTGAGACTACAGGCATGTGCCACCATGCCTGCCTAATTTTTTTTTTTTTTTTTGAGACACAGTTTTACTCTTGTTGCCCAGGCTGGAGTGCAATGGCATGATCTCAGCTCACCACAACCTCCGCCTCCTGGGTTCAAGCGATTCTCCTGACTCAGCCGCCTGAGTAGCTAGGATTACAGGCATGCACCACCACGCCCAGGTAATTTTATATTTTTAGTAGAGACAGGGTTTCTCCATGTTGGTCAGGCAGGTCTTGAGCTCCCAACCTTAGGTGATCCGCCCACCTGGGCCTCCCAAAGTGCTGGGATTACAGGCATGAGCCACCGCGCCCGGCCAATGCCTGGCTAATTTTTGTGTTTTTCTGTAGAGACAAGGTTTCATCATGTTGCCCAGGCTGGCCTTGAACTCCTGGACTAAAGTGATCTACCACCTCTTCGCCTCCCAAAGTGCTGGGATTACAGGCGTGAGCCACTGTACCCAGTGGAGACTCTATTTTTATTTTTATTTTTTTTGAGACGGAGTCTCTCTCTCTTGCCAGGCTGGAGTGCAGTGGCGCAGTCTTGGCTCACTGCAACCTCTGCCTCCCGAGTTCAAATGATTCTCCTGTCTCAGCCTCCCGAGTAGCTGGGACTACAGGCACGCGCCACCATGCCCAGCTAATTTTTGTATTTTTAGTAGAGACAGGGTTTCACCATGTTGGCCAGGATGGTCTTGATCTCTTGACCTTGTGATATGCCCGCCTCAGCCTCCCAAAGTGTTGGGTTTGCAGGCGTGAGCCACTGCGCCTGGCCAAAAAACACTTTAAAGGCAGGGTCTATTTTGCCCAAGCTGGTCTTGAACTCCTAGGCTCACATAATTTACCCACCTCGGTATCTCAAAGTGCTAAGATTGCAGGCATGAACCACCATGGCTGGCCCAAATTCTTACCAGTCTTTTTTTTTTTTTGGAACAGAGTCTCACTTGTTCACCCAGGCTGGAGTGCTGTAGTGCAATCACAGCTCACTGTAGCCTTGAATTCCTGGGCTCAATCAATCATCCCACCTCAGCCTCCTGAGTACCTGTGACTACAGGAGTGTGCCAATGTGCCCACTTTTTAAATACTTTGTAGAAACAAACTCTTCCTATGTTATCCAGGCTGGTCTCAAACTGCTGGGCTCAAGTGATCTTCCCACCATGGCCTTCCAAAGTGTTGGGATTACAGGTGTGAGCCACTGTGCCCAATGCAGACTCTATTGATTTATCCCTTGGTGGCTTTGATGAGCTAATTCACCATATAGAAAGGCCTACATGGAGGAGAACTGAGAGTGGCTTCCAGCTGACAGTCACCAGGGAAACTGAATCCTGCCGATAACCATACAAACTTGGAAGTGGATCCTTCCCTAGTCAAGCCTCAGATGAGACCTCAGCCCTAGCTGACACCTTGATTGCAGCCTTTTGAGAGACTCTTACACAGAGGACTTTGCTAAGCTCTATCCTGATTCCTGACCCACAGAAACTGTGAGATAAGCTGCTAAGTTTGTATTAATTTATTATATGCTGCAATAGCTAACTAATGTTGTATGAAAAAAGAATGTAAACTATCTCATCAATAATTAATATTGATGACTTGTTGAAATATTTTTAATATTTGAGTTAAATACAATATTTTATCAGACTTAATTTTATCTATTTCTTTTTACTTTTTTATGTGGCTACTAGAAAATTTAAAATTTACTTATTTATTTATTTTTGAGACGGAGTCTTGCTCTGTTGCCCAGGCTGGAGTGCAATGGCACCATCTTGGCTCACTGCAACCTCCACCATCTGGGTTCAAGCGATTCTCCTGTCTCAGCCTCCTGAGTAGCTGGGATTACAGGCACCCACCACCAAGCCTGGCTAATTTTTTTGTTTTAAATATTTTTTTGTAGAGACAGGGTTTCACCATGTTGCCCAGGCTGGTCTGTAACTCCTGAGCTCAGGTGATTTGCCCACCTCGGCCTCCCAAAGTGGTGGGATTACAGGCATGAGGCACGGTGCTCAGCTGAAAATTTAAAATGTAAAATCTTTGGTTTGCATTGTATTTCTATTGGCAATACTGGTATAGATCTCCAAGGAGACAAGAATTTCATGTAGCTTATATAGCCCAACATACTAAAGGGAGTTGGCAATCACATCCTTAACATCACCCTCTCACTTACTAGGGCATGCTATGCAAACAGAAAACACTCTACCACTTCTGGAAAAGAATGTTTCACTCTTTTTTAAGTTGGGTGAAGCTGCTGTATAATATTTTTGCCCAAAGGTGAAATCTGCAGTCTTCTTACTTTTGAATACTGCCTTCAAGGTTTAATTGTTTCAAATTAACAGCAGGTGGCAGATGCAATTAAAGGGAAAAACACAATCGCAAATTAAGCATGATATTTTGAATTTCCTTATTTGCTATGGCAGCCACACATTCAGGGAATAAATGCTAATTATCTTGAATTATTTGTTTATGCATTGTCATATGTTTGCCTCTTACTGATTAATGCTCTACAACTTACGTTAAATCCTTTGTGGCTAATTAATAAAGCTGTAGTGGCATGACTAGTGACTCTGAACTCTAGAGGACTCTTTTACACAGGACCCCATTACCCCAGTCCCATGGGAATTGCTGCTGTCCAGCAATTGATGCTAATGTAGGTTGCTACAACCCTCCGGTGTGTTAGGACAGAAAAAAGTGTAGAGAATAACTTTAACGGAGATATGTGGGTGCTCAGGGAAGGGTAACTAGTTGTTGCACCTTTAAATTTAAACCAGTATTTTAAAATATTTGTACCTTTATTTATTTATTTATTTATTTATTTATCTTTTTGAGATGGAGTCTCACTCTATCACCCAGGCTGGAGTGCAGTGACACAATCTCAGCTCACTGCAACCTCTGCCTTCTGGGTTCAAGCGATTCTCCTGCCTCAGCCTTTGGAGTAGCTGGGATTATAGGTGCACACCACCAAGCCTGGCTAATTTTTGTATTTTTAGTAGAGACAGCATTTCACCATGTTGGCTAGGCTGGTCTGGAACTCCTGATCTCAGGTGATCTGCCCACCTTGGCCTCCGAAAGTGCTGGGATTACAGGCGTGAGCCACCATGCCTCGCCTGTACCTTTCTTTAGAGGAGAGTTTGAGAAGTTTAGAGAAGAGTGAGGAACTTCCAGCAGCAACGCCACTTAATATCTTCTCTATTGTCTCAAGCAATTTAGCCAGCAAAACAAAACAAATAACAAAACAATACTGTTTGATATTACTGCATCCAAGTACTTTCCCAAGTGTGTATCAAACATTCCTTCACACCACATATAGAATTCTCAAGAAAGAAGAATTTTAAAGAAAATATTGTCTTCATCTTATTTATAGTGGTGCTTTTAGGCCCCTTTGGAGATTGGCACACTGGGCACTGTTTGGCAGTCCTCACCCTTAATTTGACTCTGGACAGTCAGATGTGCAAGATCCTCACTCAGATGAATCTCTCATGAACACATTTCTTTTCTTTTTTTTTTGAGATGGAGTTTTGCTCTTGTTGCCCAGGCTGGAGTGCAATGGTGCAATCTCGGCTCACTGCAACCTTCACTTCTCAGGTTAAGGCAATTCTCCTGCCTCAGCCTTCCAAGTAGCTCGGATTACAGGCATGAGCCAATGCACCTGGCTAATTTTGTATTTTTAGTAGAGATGGGGTTTCACCATGTTGGCCAGGCTGGTCTCGAACTCCTGACCTCAGGTGATCCACCTGCCTCAGCCTCCCAAAGTGCTAGGATTACAGGCGTGAGCCACTGTGCCCGGCCACATGTTTCTTTTTATTTACTTATTTTTATCCTTTTCTTTTTTCCCTCCCAGCTAGTGGATTTCAAACTTTTTTTTCTTTTCTATTTTTTTTTTTTTTTTTGAGACAGAGTCTCGCTCTGTTGCCCAGGCTGGAGTGCAGTGGCGCAATCTCAGCTCACTGCAAGCTCCACCTCCTGGGTTCACGCCATTCTCCTGCCTCAGCCTCCCGAGTAGCTGGGACTACAGGCGCCCACCACCAAACCTGGCTAATTTTTTGTATTTTTAGTAGAGACAAGGTTTCACTGTGTTAGCCAGGATGGTCTTGATCTCCTGACCTCGTGATCCGCCCGCCTCAGCCTCCCAAAGTGCTGGGATTACAGGCATGAGCCACCGTGCCCGGCCTTTCTTTTTCTATTTTAATATTAGGTTCAGGGGATAGGTGGGCAGGTTTGTTATTTGGGTAAATTGCTTGTTGCTGAGGATTGGCGTACAAGTTATCCTGTCACCAAGGTAGTGAGCATATTATCCCATAGGTAGCCTTCCAACCCCCACCCCTCCTCCTCCTCCTCCCTCAAGCCATCTCCAGTGTCCACTAACATGGGTTTTTGTTTTGTTTTGTTTTGTTTTTTGAGACAGAGTCTCGGTCTGTTGCTCAGGCTGGAGTGCAGTTGTACAATCATGGCTCACTGCAGCCTTGACCTCCTGGGCGCCAGTGATCGTCCTACATCAGCCTGTCAAGCAGCTGGGACTACAAGCACACAGGCACATTCCCCGACACTCGGCTAATTTTTTTTTTTTTTTTTTTGAGACGGAGTCTTGCTCTGTTGCCCAGGCTGGAGTGCAGTGGTGCGATCTCGGCTCACTGCAACCTCTGCCTCCTGGGTTCAAGCGATTCCACTGCCTCAGCCTCTCCAGTAGCTGGGACTACAGGTGTACACCACCACGCCAGGCTAATTTTTTGCATTTTAGTAGAGGCGGGGTTTCACCATGTTGGCTAGGATGGTCTCGATCTCCTGACCTTGTGATCCACCTGCCTCGGCTTCCCAAAGTGCTGGGATTACAGGTGTGAGCCACCATGCCTGGCCACACTCGGCTAATTTATTATTATTATTATTATTTTTTGAGATGGAGTCTCGCTCTGTCGCCAGGCTAGAGTGCAGTAGCATAATCTCAGCTCACTGCAACCTCTGCCTCCCAGGTTCAAGCAATTCTCCTGCCTCAGCTTCCCAAGTAGCTGAGACTACGGGCACACGCCACCACACCCGGCTAGTTTTTGTATTTTTCGTAGAGACGGGGTTTCACCATGTTGGCCAGAATGGTCTTGATCTCTTGACCTCGTGATCCATCTGCCTTAGCCTCCCAAAGTGCTGGGATTACAGGCGTGAGCCACCGCGCCCGGCCTTGGCTAATTAAAACAATCTTTTTAAGTTTTATTTTTAGTAGAAACGAGGTTTATGCTGTCTTTCCCAAGCTGTTCTCGAACCTTCTGAGCTCAAGCAATCCTCCCACCTTGGCTCACTAAAGTGCTGGGATTACCGGCATGAGCCACACACCCAGCCCCGACAATCATATTTCTTCAAGGTGATTAAAGGCCAGGCGCCCGTGGCTCACACATGTGGTCTCAGCACTTCAGGAGGCTGAGGTGGGTGGATCCCTTGAGCTCAGGAGTTCGAGACCAGCCTGGCAAACATGTGAAACTCCATCTTTACAAAAAATACAAAAATCAGCCCTGGGTAGTGGCCCGTGCCTGTAGTCCCAGCTACTCGGGAGGCTCAGGTGGGAGGATCACTTGAGCCCAGGAGGCGGAGGTTGCAGTGAGCCGTGACTGGGCTCCTGCACTCCAGCCTGGGTGACAAAGTAAGACCTTGTCTCAAAAAAGAAAATGAAATGAAATAAAAAATAAACCAGAATACAGCATTAAAAAAAAAAAAAAAAGTGGTTAAGAGGACTGAGTTCATGTCTCAGGGTACCATATTTTGTAATCACATTGTGTATTAAAAAATTTCAAAACTGAAGAGGTGTTCCTGGCCCCGCCAAGTTCCAGTATATATTCAGAGGAGTTTACAAGCAGAACTGTTTTAGCCTAAGTACATAAGACTGGTTATAGAGAGACCAATAGACTTCTAGGTGTTCTGATCTCACCTTCATGCATGTAGATTTTGTCATCTGCCCAGTGAAGATTTCAGGACCTGGAACCGTGTTCTGACTCTCCTGGAAAATACTGCATCTCTGTCTGCTTTGCAGTCTGACTGCAGTGACTTGATTCTACATCCTTCAGGTGATTAGACTCTATTGATCTAATCAAGAGACACCTGAGTCTAGTTTATCCTCACCCTGAGTGCACTCTGACATGTATCACTCCTACAGATGGGCAAAATTTATAAAGAACAATTTAATTCATAAAAGGAGAATCCAAATGGCCAATAAATATCTGGAAAAAAGGTTAATCTCATTGACAGTAAACATACAATTAAAAATGAAATTTTTATCATGCCACTGCACTCCAGCCTGGGCGACAGAACGAGACCCGTCTCAAAATAAATAAATATAAAAATGAAATCTTTTTCTCCCATGAAATTAAAAAAATATATTTTGCACTGTAATTCTCATAGTTAGCAAAAGTTTGTGAATTAGACAGTCTTCCACACTGCTGTTGTGAGTGTACATTTCTGGAGGACAATTTGGCAGCTTATATCAAGACCCAGACTTTCAATGTACGTGACATTTTCTAATTTATGTATTTTTTTTTTATTGAATTAATTTTTTTTTTTTGAGACAAAGTCTCACTCCAGCCCAGGCTGGAGTGCAGTGGCACAGTCTCAACTCGCTGAAACCTCCGCCTCTCAGGTTCAAGCTATTCTCCCGCCTCATCCTCCTGAGTAGCTGGGATTACAGGCGCATGCCATCACACCGAGCTGATTTTTGTATTTTTAGTAGAGATGGGGTTTCGCCATGTTGGCCAGGCTGGTCTTGAACTTCTGACCTCAGGTGATCCACCTGCCTAGCCCTCCCAAAGTGCTGGGATTACAGGTGTGAGCCACCGTGCCTGCCCTATTTATTTTTATTTTTTTTTTTGAGACAGGATTTTTATTTTCTTTTTTTTTTGAGACAGGCTGAAGTGCAGTGGTGTGATCTTGCCTCACTGCAGCCTCGACCTTAGAAGTGTATTCCAAGAAAATAACCAGAAATAAAAGCAAAACATGCGTATAACTGTGTTTCTTATGAGATTATTTACAATAAGAGCAACTGTCCAAATAGAAAGAATATTGTATAGTCATTATGAAGTGTTTTTAGAAAACATATAATGACCAATAAAAATACAGTAAAACCTGGCAAAAACTTTTTCCTAAGATAATGCAAATTCAGTTTGGCTACCATCCTCACCAGATCCCCTTCTCTAATGGGGTGCACTAAAGAAAGCTCTTATCTTCTAGGATGTGGGGAATGCAGAAAGAGGACAAGGCGAGTCGGGGAAAACAGAAATCCCTTCTCAAAAGCGAGGAAGCAAGGAGTTCTGCCCCAGGGTTCTCCTAGCTCCAAGAGATTACAAGCCTTGCCACTGCGGTCCTGGAGGTCCTGTCAATCCCGAACCCAGAATCACCTCCACTGATAGACGGTGCAGATAAATGCCACCAGGGGCCTCAAACTGAAGCCAGGACCTGGTTGGATCTGGATATTGCAGAAATCCTGGCTGACCACCTGCATAAGCCATCCCAGATATTTCGTTAACTTTGTAAGAATGTGACCATGAATTTTGTGATTTTTTAAAATGTTTTCTATTATGTAAAAAAAAAAAAAGCAAGATAGAAAACTTTATGGGCCTGGCTTGGTGGCTTATGTCTGTAAGCTCAGTACTTTGGGGGGCCAAGGCAGGCAGATCGCTCAGATCGCTTGAGCTCAGGAGTTCAAGACCAGCCTGAGCAACACGGTGAAACCCGGTCTCTACAAACAAACAAACAAACAAACAAACAAAACAAAATTAGCTGGGTGCAGTAGTGCGCACCTGAAGTCCCAGCTACCTGGGGGGCTTAGGCAGGAGGATAGCTTAAACCCAGGAGGTTGAGGCTGCGGTGAGCTGAGATCACACCACTACACTTCAGCCTGGGTGACAAAGTGAGACCCTGTCTTAAAAAAATAAAATAAAATAACAAATAAATAAATAAATAAGAAAACTTCACTTACATTTGCTCCTACTTCAGCAAAACAAATAAACAAGCAAACTCTCTTTCTCTATATATATGTGAAAAGAATATATTTTAAAATGTTATTAGTGATTGCCTCTGATTAGTGGGCTATGGGTAATTTTATTTTTTAAAAATTTATCCTTATTTATTTATTTATTTCACTCGAGATGGGGGTCTTGCTATGTTGCCCAGGCTGGTCTTGAACTCCTGGGCTTAAACAATCCCCCGACCTTGGCATCCCAAAGTGTTAGAATTACAGGCATAAGCTACCACCCCCGACCTGGCTATGGGTAATTTTAATATTTTTATTTTAATATTTTTATTATGCTTTTCTGCATTTTCCAAAAAATGTTTTTTCTTTTTTCTTTTTCTTTTGAGACAGGGTCTCACTCTGTCACCCAGGCTGGAGTCCAAGCAAGCTGGAGTGCTGTGGCACGATCATGGCTCACTGCAGCCTCGACATCCTGTGCTCAAGTGATCCTCCTGCCTCAGCCTCCCAACTACAGGCATGTGGGACCAACCCAGCTATTTTTAAAATTTTTTCGTAGAGATAGGGCCTCCTTATGTTGCCCAGGCTGGTCTTGAACTCCCAGGCTCAAGGAGTCCTCCTGCCTTGGCCCCCCAAAGTGCTAGGATTACAGGTGCAAGCCACCATGCCCAGCCCAAATTTTTCTATACTGCACGTGTATTACTTTTATAATATGAACAAGAAAAAATATACAAAAGAACATTGAAGGCTGGGCATGGTGGCTTACGCCTGTAATCCCAGCACTTTAGGAGGGTGAGGCAGGTTGATCACCTGAGGTCAGGAGTTCGAGACCAATCTGGCCAAAATGGCGAAACCCTGTCTCTACTAAAAATACAAAAAAATGAGTCGGGTGTGGTGGCAGGTGCCTGTAATCCCAGCTACTTGCGAGGCTGAGGCAGGAGAACTGCTTGAACCTGGGAGGCAGAGGTTGCAGTGAGCTGAGATGGTGCCATTGCACTCCAGCCTGGGAGACAGAGCGAGACACCTCAAACAACAACAACAACAACAACAACAACAACAACAAAGAATATTGAGAGAAAGTTTTTTCTTTTTTAAAAGTGGAGACAGGGTCTTGCTATATTCCCAAGGCTGGCCTCAAACTCCTGGCTTCCAGTGCTCCTCCTTGCCTTGGCCTCCCAAAGCGCTGGGATTAGAGGCGTGAGTCACCATGCCTGGCCAAGTTTTTTCTTTTTTAACTCTGAGATCTACATACAAATATATGGTTCACAACAGAGAAGTCCTTATTCAACCTAGCTAATTAAATTCATATGTTCTCCTTTTATTGGCTATTACAGAATACTTTTTCCTCAGAGTGACATCTTAAAACTATATTGAATAAGATGTCAGCCAGCATCTGCTTTAGATATTATTGAGTGGAATCTTGGAAAAAGTATGTTAACAGATTTAGAAAGGATTTCACGAAGTCTGAAAATGTGATACCTGTTTCAAGTTCAATGTAACATTTCATTAAGTATACCATTGTGAGGCTGGGCGCGGTGGCTCATGCCTGTAATCCTAGCACTTTGGGAGGCCGAGGCAGGCAGATCATGAGGTCAGGTGTTCGAGACCATCCTGGCTAACACGGTGAAACCTCGTCTCTACTAAAAATACAAAAAAAATTAGCTGGGCGTGATGGTGGCACACGCCTATAGTCCCAGCTACTTGGTAGGCTGAGGCAGGAGAATTGCTTGAACCTGGGAGGCGGAGGTTGCAGTGACCTGAGATCGCACCCCGCACTCCAACCTGGATGACAGAGTGAGACTCTGTCTCAAAAAAAAAAAAAAAAAAAAGTATACAGATATAAAATATACATATACTTTTCCACTCTTCCAATTTCGTTATTTCCCAGCAAAGAATCATTCAGGGTCTGCCTGCAAATGGCAAATGATGTAGCACTTTTGTGGTCTGAAGACTCTTTTCTAGGAGGTAGAAGTGGGATTTCACTTCTGCTAGAACTTAATTACCCCAATTAGGCCTGGACTCTGCCTCCTGCAGAGGGGTGGAAGGGGGGTCTTAGAAAGGTCCTACTTATGGGATGAGCCTACCCAGCTCAGGCCATTCTCTGAGGCAAACTCTGCCCACCGGAGGCTTTCCTCCCCCATAGCCTTTATAACTTGAGGCTCCGGAAGGGAGAACAAAATGTGGAAACTGATGCGATGCCAAGCGATTTCTCATGATTTTTTCTGCAGCTGGGTTCTTCATTTTTCTTCACTTTTACTGAAACATTTTTTGTGTGTGCCATCTGGACTGACAGAATTTGGTCTCACAGTTGTCATAGATGGATGAATTGAGGCAAACTCAAATTTCTGCTTGAGAACTTGCCAGTGATGGGAGGAGGGCTCCTGATGAGGAGGAGGGTGATTCTGAGGCCTTAGGGGCTGGAGAGAGTTCCTTTCCACATATTTGCTTTGTGGGAGTTGGGGAGGTAAAGGCCACAGAGTATATTGACTTATTTAAATTCCTTTATTTGTGAATGAGTGATGGTACAAGCTAACGTAATGAAAAATGCATCTCATTCTCGTGTGCCCTGGCCACCCTTCTTCTCAGTGGTGCCCTGGCCACCACTCTTCTCAGTGGCCAAGACAATTTCTTGTGTATCTCTTTAGAAATACTTTCTCTGTCAGGTTTTTGTTTTTTATTCTTAAAATTTATTATTTATTTATTTTTTGAGACAGGGTCTTGTTCTTTGCCCAGGCCAGAGTGCAGTGGTACCACCTTAGCTCATTGCAGCCTCAAACTCCTTGGCTCAAGTAATCCTTCTGCCTCAGCCTCCCAAAGTGCTGGGATTACAGGTGTGAGCCACCCCCGGCCAGTTTTGGTTTTTTAAACACAAAGTACCATGCTGTACACACTGTTATGTATCTTGCTTTTTTCACTTCAGAATTTATCTTGGATTTTCCCCTATAGTATAGATTATGTTCCTTTACTCTTTTTAATGACTTCATAATATTTCATGATATGACAGTGCTGCAACAAATCCCTGAACATACATTATTCTGCATTTGTAGAAATTTATCTGTAGGTTAAATTCTTTTTTTTTTTGTCACCCAGGCTGGAGTGCAGTGGCATGATCTCGGTCCACTGCAACCTCTGCCTCCTGGGTTCAAGCAATTCTCCTGTCTCAGCCTCCCAAGTAGCTGGGATTACAGGCATGTTCCACCATGCCTGGCTAATTTTTGTATTTTTAGTAGAGACAACGTTTCACCATGTTGGCCAGGCTGGTCTCAAACTCCTGACCTCAGGTGATCTGCCCGCCTCGGCCTCCCAAAGTGCTAAGATTACAGGCATGAGCCACTGCCCTCGGCCAGGTTGAATTCTTAAAATAAGGAGAATGGGCATTTTTAATACTGAGAGATGTCAAATTCCTTTCCATAATCCCATCAGCTTCGACGAGAAAGACTTTTCTTGCATCCTTGCCAATACAAGGGAGACACCAAATTTAAATTCTGGCAAAAGAGATTAAGAGTTGCTTCTTTCTTTTATTTCAAACACCCCAGGATGCTTAGAGGTAAGCATCCTATTATTCAATTTGCATCTGAAAACAGTCACGATTCTTTCTCTTTACATTTGTTTTATGGTCTCAATAAGGTTTAAGAGAATTTGAGTGACTCTACAGGGGGAAAAAGGAAGTAATAGTCAAAGAAAATCATTGTGGTTTATTAGCTTTATAAGGATTCCAAAATGCAGGGCTTTTTACATTCAGCGCAAGAGTTGTTTTTGTTTTCCTGACAGTGAGCGCGTAAGGTCCCAGTGGCCAGCAGGGGGCAGCACGTCCACACAGAGAGTCCGGCTGGGACGCCACCAGCTGATTCAACTTGCTGCAGCTACTGGACCTAGGACCTCATCAGTCAGAAATGCAAACTCACTTTGTTACCTTCACTGCCTTCTCATGATTGGTAGTGAAGAACAAAGCTCCACTAAAAGACCCGGATAAATGGAAATATTCCATTTATGCCAACCAAGTGCAGGGTGGCACAGAATTAAGAGGGAAAAGAGGGCCGGGCGCGGTGGCTCACACCCAAATCCCAGCATTTTGGGAGGCCAAGGCGGGCAGATCACAAGGTCAGGAGTTCCAGACCAGCCTGACCAACATGGTGAAACCCCGTCTCTACTAAAAATACAAACATTAGCCGTGCGTAGTGGCGCGCGCCTGTAGTCCCAGCTACTCAGGAGGCTGAGGCAGGAGAATCACTTGAACCTGGAAGGCGAAGGTTGCAATGAGCCGAGGTCACGCCAGTACACTACAGCCTGGGCGACAGAGTGAGACTCCATCTCCAAAAAAAAAAAAAAAAAAAAGTATTATGAACACAACTAAGAATTGCATCATGTTGTAGAACAGAATTTAAATTAAATATTTGATTATTCCAGCCACTATTTGTGCTATAAAGAACAGATGGAACACCTTTATTGGATTCACATTGTATTTCATACCTATTTTGCCAAAAAGTGCTAAAAATGTCAAATAATTAACCCCTGTGTCTTCTGTTCCTCTAGAAACAGGATTTATTATTTTATCCTAAAAAGAAAATTAACCTGTTTCCTTAATATTAGTCCATTCAACCAGCAAATACTGATTGTGTGCCAGGTGCAGTGGATATTGGGTAGACAAGACATAGCCTCTCGGGAGGCTAAGGCAGGAGAATGGCTTGAACCAGGGAGGTGAAGGTTGCAATGAGCCACTGCACCCCATCCTGAGTGACAGAGTGAGACCCTGTCTACAAAAAAAAAAAAAAAAAGAGAAAGTGGTGGTGCGGGATTCAAATCCAGGTTTGACCCCCGAATCCACTATGTGCTATGCCAGTCTGGTCTCAGGTCTGCCCTTAGAAATTGTAGGCATTGTCCGGGCACGGTGGCTCACGCATGTAATTCCAGCACTTTGGGAGGCTGAGGCAGGCGGATCACCTGAGGCCAGGAGTTCGAGACCAGCCTGGCCAACATGGTGAAACCCTGTCTCTACTAAAAAAATATAAAAATTAGCCAGGCATGGTGGCAGGCGCCTGTAATCCCAGCTACTCGGGAGGCTGAGGCAGGAGAATCGCTTGAACCCGGGAGGCAGAGGTTGCAGTGAGCTGAGATCGCGCCATTGCACTCCAGCCTGGGAAACAAGAGCAAGACTTCGTCTCCAAAAAAAAAAAAAAAAAGAAAGAAAGAAATTGTAAGCACTGCTCCTCCCTCAGTATTCTCAGAAGAGAACCAGCATCAAATGAGGGAGTTTTTCATACTATCTTGTGAAAGCTATGAAAACTGAAAGTTATAACTTTCCACACATACATCAATTTATGCAATCAATCTGTTTCAAAATCATTCTATACCACACTTTCTCTATAAAATGGAAATTGGCCATGTGTCTCAACAAAAAGTTCAGGATAACTGGTAAGAGTCTCAATTTGTTAGTGGCGTGAGTTATTATTGGCTAAGGTTTTTTTTTTTTTTTTGAGACAGAGTCTTGCTCTGTTGTTCAGGCTGGAGTGCAGTGGCGCGATCTTGGGTCACTGCAACCTCCGCCTCCTGGGTTCAAGTGATTCTCCTGCCTCAGCCTCCTGAGTAGCTGGGACTACAGGCATGTGCCACCATGCCCAGGTAATTTTTTGTATTTTTAGTAGAGATGGGGTTTCATCATGTTAGCCAGGATGGTCTCGATCTCCCGACCATGTGATCTGCCTGCCTCGGCCTCCCAAAGTGCTGGGATTATAGGTGTGAGCCACTGCACCCAGCCGTGGCTCAGTTTTTATTAGCAACCAAACTATGAAAAACCAGGAGAAGTGGATAAAGAATAGGAAGAAAGAATCACAAACCAAAAGAACTGCAAAGGAAAAATCAGGCAGTTTTCTTGAGTTTCTAGCTGTACAGGAAAAGGGTAGGGTGGAGACCTGTAAAGAGAAGTTATCTTACCTGTGTTGGGCCTCCAGTTGTCAAAGTCCTGGGCAACATCCCCGGTAGGATGCCCAGGGGGAACTCCTGGGCAGAGGTGAAGGGCTTTGCTACGTGAATTATCCAGTCTCATTAGCTGGTGATGAAATGGTTCACAAAGCACAGATCCTGAGTGCCTTGCCAGTTTTGGGAATTATTTGGAGACTGATATTCTTTCACATATCACACAGTGGCAGAGAAGGTAATTACCTTCTGGTTGCTGGCACCTTCAGTGGAAGAGCAAATATTAAGTGAGAGCTACTACTCTGAGGCAGGCAGTGTTCTAACACTTATATATATAATAACTCTTTAATAACTAATTAGTAATGATGTTATTATCTCCATTTTATAGATGAAGGAACTGAGGCTTTTTGTCTCCAGCAAAATTAGCAAAGCCACGGTTTGAACTCTGGCAGTCTGTCTTTAGAGGCTGTCTTATCCTAGGAATACCATCAGTTAGTTCAACAAGCAGCTTGTGGAGGACATAGTATGTTCCTTGCCTTGGAACCTGGCACTCCTGAGTCACAAACAGTCCATTTTTTCACCCGGAAAAGGAATGGAGAAGCTGGGCCAGAGTATTTCTTTTTTCTTTTTTTTTGAGACAGAGTTTTGCTCTTGTTGCCCAGGCTGGAATGCAATGGCCTGATTTCTGCTCACTGCAACCTCCACCTCTCAGGTTCAAGCCATTCTCCTGCCTCAGCCTCCCAAGTAGCTGGGATTACAGGTATGAGCAACCATGCATGGCTAATTTTGGATTTTTAGTAGAGACTAAATTTTGGTAGAGACTAGATTTTAGGTTTCACCGTGTTGGTCAGGTTGGTCTGGAACTCCTGACCTCAGGTGATCAGCCCTCCTCAGCCTCCTAAAGTGCTGGGATTACAGGTGTGAGCCACCACGCCCGGCCAAAGTATTTCTATATAATGTGGTACACTGTTAAACAGGAAAGTCCACTGGTGCCCGACAGAAATTCTCGTGTTCCCAAGCACATCTTAAACGTGCTTGGAAAGTTACTGAGCTAAAGTGACTGACCTTGAAGGCACAAACCGATTCAGTCACTATTCAGTCAACAGACCTATTGCAGATTTCATTGTCACTTTGCTTCCCTGAAACTTACTTTGTTTTAATGAGACTGCTGTGCAAAAGTGAAATTTAAACAAATTTAGAATCTTACTACTCTGTGGTTTACTTTAAAGACCGAAAAATGCTTGGGCTAAACCTTAAATAAAAGGATTAAGTCTTGCAATTAAAAATTGAACCAACAGTACTAACGAGAGTGTTCTGCAAAACTGAAATTTAAACAAATTTACAACCATACTAGGTTTGGTCTCTGCTGTTTGCTTTAAAGACTGAAAAACGCTTGGGCTAAACCTTCAATAAAAAGATTAAGTCTTGCAATTAAAATTTAAACTCAAAATACTCCACCAGTAAGATTACTTCAACTTTTGTTGTATGCTTGAAAGTTTTCACAACAAGATGGATAGAAAAAAAGTATTCCACCAAAATCTAAAGAGTGATGACGAATCTCCTCTTTGTGCCAGTTCATTAAATTGCCTAATGGCAACTACGGATAAGTAAATGCCTTTATCCCGAACGGTTCTGCTCTTTAAACGAATGACGGGAAATAGAGACCGAAAAAGTGTATCCCCAGGAATTCGAGAGGGACAGTGAATTGTAGTGGGACCACCAGGAGGGGAGGTTCCTGCCTCCGAGTAGAACCCGGGAGCAGAGCAGCTCGGGGAGGGCGGTGGGGGCTTCAGGGCCGCGGAGGAGGTCCCCTCAGGGTGGGCCGTCTCCTCGCCCGCCGCAGGCAGGAGCGCGGGGGACCGAAACCCTGTAGTTTGCAGCGTCAGGCAGCGGGTCCGCGCCCAGCGAGCGGCTCCCCAGCTCCTGGGAGGATGCGGACCCGGGACGCCCCCGTGAGCTCACTGCGCCTGGCTGACACGAGGCGCTCACAGAACAAAGCAAGGGCTTCGGGGAGGGCGCAGCCGCGGGGCCGAGCGCGCAGATCGCTCTGGACCCGGACACCGCCTGCGAGCCGCGCCGACCAGCCGGGAAGGGTTCGCGCTAGGCGGCGCCCGGGTCCCGTCGGCCAGGGTGAGAGTCCGACCCGCGTCCCCGCCACGCCCGCCGCGTTCCCCTTTACTCTGCGGCGGGCCGAGAGATAACCCTGCCCGAGGGGTCCCGGCGCCCGCCCCCCACGCGGTCGCACTGGAATTCGCGGCCCCTCTCGGGTCCCTGGGGCGCATTTTGCAGTCTGGGTGGCAACGCATTTGCTCCAGGACCCGCGGCTACCCCGCCGCAGCGGAGGCGCGGACTTTTCTTTTGGGGGGTAAGATGGCAGGTCCCGGGAAACAAAGGAAACTTGGGCCCGGCCCCCAGCGCGGCGTGTGTGGCTCGCGTGTGTGCCCCAGGTCCTGTGTAGGAGTCGCTGGGCGCCTGTACCAGCCTGCCCGCAGCCCGCAGCTGGCGCGGGGAAACCAGCCGGGTACCAGCAGCCGGCGACGCCCGCCCACCTGCAGCGGCGCCCGCCCGGGGGGCTCCCGGCCCGCGAGGGCCGGAGCGGCGGCGGCGGTGGCGGTGGCGGCGGCGGCGGCGGTGGCGGGGGTGCTGGGGGAACCCGGAGCGGGGCGGGGAAGGCGGGGAAGGCGGGGAGGCGGCGGGCGGCGGCGGAGGGGAGCCGGGGTGGGCGGGCGGCGCCACGTCACGGCTATTGTGGCTGTCCTGGTATATAAGGTCTCGCCGGCTCGCCGCGCTCCCCACCTTGCCTGCGCCCGCCCGGAGCCAGCGGTTCTCCAAGCACCCAGCATCCTGCGAGACGCGCCGCGCACCGACGGAGGGAACATGGGCAGAGCAATGGTGGCCAGGCTCGGGCTGGGGCTGCTGCTGCTGGCACTGCTCCTACCCACGCAGGTGAGGCCCTGGCGCCCGGCGGGGCTCGAGGGCCGTGCCCGGGGTGGGGGAAGGAGAGATGGACCCGGTCCCGGGGGACCGTCCTGCGCCCCTACCTCGGGCCCCGGACAGGGACCGGGAGAGAATCTTGCTTAGTTGACCAGGGGAGAGGGCCATGTGGACCCCATTTTTCCATTCCCTTGCGTGCTGCCCCCTCCCCTCCCACGGCCCTGGGAACAATGCAGCTCCGCGCGCAGGCTGAGAGGACCCTGCCCCACCCCAGGTTCCACGCTGTCCCTCGCCAGGCAGCCAGGTGTCTACTTCCCACTTTCACCCAGAGGCCCGAGGTGCCTGCAGGGATTAGCGCCTGGAGAGCTCAGGCTCCCGGGGGACGTCGTCCCTGGGTCCCTCAGGACCCGCTTCCCTCTAGGAGTGTCTTCGCGCTCCCCGGGCTCTACACAAAGAGAGGCGACGGTCCCTTTCGGGGAGGGCGGCTCACGCCCATCCTCCACCCTCGGAGTTGAATTGGGGATCCCGGAGAAGCTACGGCTATCTGGCCCTTTTAAAACCCCAGTCCCGGGAGGTTCGGGGCCGAAGCCGAGGCGGGGACCCTCTCCTGACGCTGCGCTCTCTGCGAGGCAACCTTTCACGTCCATCGCTTGTCATCTTAGGATCCGCATGTTGTTTTAGCCCAGATTGGCTAGTTCTGGGGAGACAGCATGGTGGGACGATTCTGTCCCGAGTCCCCGCCAGGCTTTGTCCGGGTCGCCGCTACCAGCGCCGTCTCCCCAGACCCTCCATCCGGGGAACCTCGCCCCAGGTGCGGGTACCGGGGGCCGCGCAGCGCTGCCTCGAGGGTGTATGGATGCACGGCGCCGGCGAGAGAGACCGGGGGCTGGGCCTGGGAGACCCTAGCGGGGGCGGGGGCCAAGAAGGTACGTTTGTTTGGGTCAGTTCGGGTTTGGAGGATGGGAGTCATGACGGCTCTCCAGCGCCTTCGGTTGGGGTTAATCGAGGACTGTCTCTGGGGCTTCTCCCCCAAAGTTGGGCGCGCTGCGTCCTCCGTCCCCAGACATCGAACGTCCGGGCTCACCTGGAGGTGCAGCCTGAGTGTGGAGCGCTCTTCCCCACCGCTGGCGGGGTAACCGTACCCTATTGTCTTCCTCCCAGTCCGCTGCGCTCCCGAGCCTTCCTCAATTCTTTGATGGGGGAGGGGCGCGGCCGCGAGAAACCGGCCCCCTCCACTCCCCGCCCCATCTTCTCTCCGACCAGATTTTTTTCCTCCAACATTGTAAGTGAGAAGTTTTAATAATGCGAATAAATCTAGCTTGGGAGAGAAAATTTTGTTTAGTGTCAATTTAATAAACATAATTTTTCTGTTGGTGTAGAGGATCTTTAGATCCTCAGATTGATACACCGGGTTTTAAAAAGAAAACATCACCTGCTGCAGTAAAACTCATTGTATGAATAAAGAACAGGTTACTTTCAGGGATCCCAAACAAGGTGTCCAAAACAGGCACCCTGTTTTAAGTAAATTACCATATTAATGCTTTTCTTTATTGGGAGTGCCATTTCCTGATGGGACACACTAAATCTTGCACACAGTAGGTGCCCGATAAATAAATTTGATTTGATCAAGATTTTTTTGTTGTTGTCACTAATCTATTTTGGGTAGGATTTGTACATTTCTTTAGTCAATATTTGTTTAATGACCTTATGGATTTTACAACAAAAGTCGCTGGTGCTGATGTAGGAGGGCTTTATCTTTGGATTAATAGGCAGCCAAATGTACACGGGGCCCAGACTCTTGCCTGGTGCCACATCCTCCCTCCCGCCTGTAATCAGAAGCCCTTGTAAAACCCTCCCTTGCAGTGAGGGCTGAAAACTCCGATCTGCCTTTGTTCCATGACAAAGGAGAGATTATCACGTGCCCTACTGGACTGTGCATTTCGTGGCTTGAAAAATCAGTGGTGAATGATGCCCCTGAGACTCTGGGACACTGGGAGAACCTTGGTTCTTGGCCACAGCACTGAGCTTAGGGACCAGTGAGGCTGCTGCTGGTGAAACTTAACACCATAACCTCTGGTTGTCTTTTGTGAAATCGTTCCGACTTCATGGTGTTTTCTTGAAGTCATTCTGCCTTAAAGGAAAAACTCCTTTTCTTTTTCAATTTAACACAAATATTGTGGCCATTTTTTAGAAGAGTTATTATTTCAAATTTTGAGGGAGAAGATAAGACTGCATTTCCCCCTTAAGGAAAAGGCTAAGTTACCCAGGCTGTATTAAATTGAGTATGTGAAAGTTACCTAGCAAATCCAGGATAGACAGTGACCCAATGAATTCTAGTTCCATAAGTCTCAGTTACAATATTTAAAAATCCCCATTTTTTTGTGCAACTTTAAAATCTCCCCCTTTCTGGGAAAATAGGCCTTATTGCAATGCCATTAAGTCAATATAATGTTGGAAACTGAATTAGTTAACTTGGTCCTTTTTTCCTTTGCAAAGAAATAAAAACAGGAGTTACAGTTATTGAATAACTTTTTTGTTCTTGTTGCCACTTGGCATTTTTGAGGCATCTCTAGGTAGTTTGTTTTGAAACTAAAGAGAATGACCTTGGTGGGCTGAGCAAGAATTCAGAACTTAATGATGTTGGGTAAGAGAACAATGGTAAGAGAGCAATCTAAGAATATATCACCTACTTTAATTTTATATGAGAGTACGTGGAGGTAGCTGTGATGTGAAAATGTATCCATATAACTTTTTATGTATTTTAGATTTATTCCATTGAAACAACAACTGGAATTTCAATTAACACCTCCCAGAGTACTTCCAACTTTGGGACTGCCCCAAATCCAACTAATGCCACCACCAAGGCGGCCGGTGGTGCCCTGCAGTCAACAGCCAGTCTCTTCGTGGTCTCACTCTCTCTTCTGCATCTCTACTGTTAAGAGACTCAGGCCAAGAAACGTCTTCTAAACTTCCCCGTCTTCTAAACCCAATCCAAATGGCGTCTGGAAGTCCAATGTGGCAAGGAAAAACAGGTCTTCATCGAATCTACTAATTCCACACCTTTTATTGACACAGAAAATGTTGAGAATCCCAAATTTGATTGATTTGAAGAACAATGTGAGAGGTTTGACTAGATGATGGATGCCAATATTAAATCTGCTGGAGTTTCATGTACAAGATGAAGGAGAGGCAACATCCAAAATAGTTAAAACATGATTTCCTTGAATGTGGCTTGAGAAATATGGACACTTAATACTACCTTGAAAATAAGAATAGAAATAAAGGATGTGATTGTGGAATGGAGATTCAGTTTTCATTTGGTTCATTAATTCTATAAGGCCATAAAACAGGTAATATAAAAAGCTTCCATGATTCTATTTATATGTACATGAGAAGGGACTTCCAGGTGTTACTGTAATTCCTCAACGTATTGTTTCGACAGCACTAATTTAATGCCGATATACTCTAGATGAAGTTTTACATTGTTGAGCTATTGCTGTTCTCTTGGGAACTGAACTCACTTTCCTCCTGAGGCTTTGGATTTGACATTGCATTTGACCTTTTACATGGTAATTGACATGTGCCAGGGCAATGATGAATGAGAATCTACCCCCAGATCCAAGCATCCTGAGCAACTCTTGATTATCCATATAAAGTCAAATAGTAGGCATTTCCTATTACCTATTTCCATTCAACAAGAGCACTACATTCATTTAGCGAAACAGATTCCAAAGAGTAGAATTGCATTGACCGCGACTAATTTCAAAATGCTTTTTATTATCATTATTATTTTTTAGACAGTCTCACTTTGTCACCCAGGCTGGAGTGCAGTGGTGCGATCTCAGCTCAGTGTACCCTTTGCCTCCCGGGCTCAAGTGATTCACCTGCCTCAGCCTCCCAAGTAGCTGGGATTACAGGCACCCGCCACCGTGCCCAGCTAATTTTTGTAATTTTAGTAGAGACAGGGTTTCACCACGTTGCCCGGGCTGGTTTCGAACTCCTGACCTCAGGTGATCCACCTGCCTCGGCCTCCCAAAGTGCTGGGATTACAGGCTTGAGCCCCCACGCCCAGCCGTCAAAATGCTTTTTATTTCTGCATATGTTGAATACTTTTTACAATTTAAAAAAATGATCTGTTTTGAAGGCAAAATTGCAAATCTTGAAATTAAGAAGGCAAAAATGTAAAGGAGTCAAAACTATAAATCAAGTATTTGGGAAGTGAAGACTGGAAGCTAATTTGCATTAAATTCACAAAAACTTTTATACTCTTTCTGTATATACATTTTTTTTCCTTTAAAAAACAACTATGGATCAGAATAGCCACATTTGGAACACTTTTTGTTATCAGTCAATATTTTTAGATAGTTAGAACCTGGTCCTAAGCCTAAAAGTGGGCTTGATTCTGCAGTAAATCTTTTACAACTGCCTCAACACACAGAAACCTTTTTAAAACTAGACACTCCCCGAAGTCTTTTGTTCGCATGGTCACACACTGATGCTTAGATGTTCCAGTAATCTAATATGGCCACAGTAGTCTTGATGACCGAAGTCCTGTTTTTCCATCTTTAGAAAACTACATGGGAACAAACAGATTGAACAGTTCTGAAGCTACTGTGTGTGTGAATGAACACTCTTTTGCTTTATTCCAGAATGCTGTACATCTATTTTGGATTGTATATTGTGTTTGTGTATTTACGCTTTGATTCATAGTAACTTCTTATGTTATGGAATTGATTTGCATTGAACACAAACTGTAAATAAAAAGAAATGGCTGAAAGAACAATCTTGCGTTTTAAGTTTTTCCAGTATGAGGAATACTTTGTGGGTAATCACGGTTCTATGAGCCTGTTAAAATTTTTAAAAATAATTAAAAACAAATTTTTGGGATTTTTTTTTTGTTGTTGTTGACACAGGGTTTCACCATGTTGCCCAGGCTGGTCTTGAACTCCTGGGCTCCAGTGATCTTCCTGCCTTGGCCTCCCAAAGTGTTGGGATTACAGGCGTGAGCCACCACGCCTGGCCCCCCAGGTCTGCTAATTTAAACCATAGGGATATACCTCAGTATTTTTCTCTTTCTTTCTCTCTTTTTTTTTTTTTTTTTTTTTGAGACAGAGTTTTAGTGTGTCGCCCAGGCTGGAGTGCAGTAGCGTGATCTTGGACATTTAAACTGAGATCCAAATGACAAGACAGTTGTAGGAGGATCTGAGGAAAATTCCCTGGTAGAAGGAACAGCATGTGCCAAGTCCATGAGTCTGCAGCAATTTTTCCCCTATCTACAGGTCCACAGACCCTGTTGGTTTATCTATCTATATCTATCTATCTGTCTTATTTATAAGAGATGGGTCTCACTATGTTGTCCAGGCTGGTGTTGGACTTCTGGGCTGAAGTGATCTTCCTGCCTTGGCCTCCAAAAGTGCTGGGATTACAAGCCACCATGCTCGGCCCTCTTTGGTCATCTAAATTGTCACTTCCATCTGCTCCTTTCACGACCCTGAATTTCTTTGAGACCCTTCAAGTGCATTCTGAGGTGGTTTAGGGACAACCTGGAAAGGCAGGCTGGAACTTGGGAATATGTGGAACTTGTAGTCCGCAAGTGTGCTTTCTTTTTTTTTTTTTGAGACGGAGTTTCGCTTTTGTTGCCCAGGTTGGAGTGCAATGGCGCCATCTTGGCTCACTGCCACCTCTGCCTCCTGGGGTCAAGCGATTTTCCTGCCTCAGCCTCCCAAGTAGCTGGGATTACAGGCATGTGCCACCACATCTGGCTAATTTTGTAGTTTTAGTAGAGATGGGGTTTCTCCTTGTTGGTCAGGCTGGCCTCGAACTCCCGACCTCAGGTGATCCGCCTGCCTCGGCCCCCCAAAGTGCTGGGATTACAGGTGTGAGCCACCACACCTGGCCTTACAAGTGTGCTTTCTTCAATGAACTTCAGTTCTGCCTTTAGGGCCTTTCAATTGATGGAATAAGGCCCCCTCAGATGATCTAGGTATCTATGTATCTATCTATGTATCTATCTATCATCTATCTATGTATACATCTATCTATGTATACATATATATACACACACACACAAACATAAGGAAGAAATATAACTGTTAGAATTCTCATTTCTACAACTGGTCATGTGGCTGTAGCTGGTTTTACAGTTACCTTCTTCCATTATCAATTCCATATTAACTTGGCTGTCAGTAAGCATCTCAGCTGGTTATGGTTCTAAGCCTGGCAAGGTGAACAAAATCTTTGCTTGAATTTTGTTGTGGTTTCCCTTTGATTGTATTTTATTTTATTTTTGGAGACAGAGTCTTTTGCTTTGTCACCCAGGCTGGAGTGAAGTGGCATGATCTCAGCTCGCTGCAACCTCCACCTTTTGGGTTAAAGCAACTCTCATGCCTCAGCCTCCCGAGTAGGTGGGACTATAGGCATGCACCACCATGCCCAGCTAAGAGACAGGGTTTTACCATGTAGGCCAGGCAGGTCTCGAACTCCTGACTTCAAGTAATCTGCCTGCCTCAGCCTCCCAAAGTGCTAGGATTACAGGCTTGAGCCACTGTACCTGGCCTCCCACTGATAGTGACAGGACATAGTAGTACTAAGAGATGCCCTAAGACATCCATATTTCAAAAATACTTTTCCTTAACTTCCATTGTGTAGTAGCAACCCAATTTCCCCATGGTAATCAGAATTAATCACTTCAACAGTACAGTAACTCCCTTCTTTGCCTTTTTTTTTTTTTTTGAGACAGAGTTTCACTCTTGTTGCCCAGGCTGGAGTGCAATGGCCCAATCTTGGCTCACTGCAACCTCCACCTATCGAGTTCAAGCGATTCTTCCACCTCAGCCTCCTGAGTAGCTGGGATTACAGGCATGTGCCACCACACCTGGCTAATTTTGTATTTTTAGTAGAAACGGGGTTTCTCCATGTTGGTTGGGCTGGTCTCGAACTCCTGACCTCAGGTGATCCACCCGCCTTGGCCTCCCGAAGTGCTGGGACTACAGGCATCAGCTACCATGCCCAGCCCTTGTTTGCGTTTTGATGCAGAGGCTTCAGGAGCCCAAAGTGATTGGATGGCAGTCTCAACTTCCAGTTCAGTGGGATCATTGCTGTTTCCAGGTTGGAAACATTCTTCCATTGGAACTACGACCTCTAGACCAGCAGAGGTTAAGGTAGTAACAATTTTGCTAGTGAATCACTAGGGGTAATGATGAGTGGTGTCACTGAATTTCCACTCCTTGATTCCTGGGTCTGCAAACCTGGCTATGAGAGAAACAGCACCATCTTTAGACCATGTATAGCTTCCTGGAGGACATTGCCCCATTCCTGCAAGGTATTGCCATCTAGTTGGTCCTGTAACTTGTTTCCAAAATGCGATTCCTCTGTTCCGTCAAGTCACTGGCTTTATGAGGGATACACTATGCTAAAATCAGTGAATTCCATCACCATGGGCCCATCACCACACGTCATTGGCTATGAAGTGAGTTCTCTGGTCAGAAGCAGTGCTGTGTGGATTACCATGATGGTGGTAAGCATTCTATAAGTCCACGAATGGTAGTTTTGGCAGAAGCACTGTATGCAACAAAGGCAAATTCATACCCTGAATAAGTGTCTATTTTACTAAGAACAAAATGCTGCCCCTTCCATGATGGAAGAGGTCCAATGTAATGAACCTTCCACCACATAGCTGGCTGATTACCCTGGGGAGCGGTGCCACAGAGAAGACTCAATGTTGGTCTCTGCAGCAGCAGGTTGGGCACTCCCCAGTGGTTGTAGCCAGGTTGGCCACAGTGAATGGAAGTCTATGCTGCTGGGCTTCTGCCACCATGAGCCCACTGGACAATGACAAGGATGGCTGGAGAAAGAGGTTGATTGATATCCACAGAATGGGTCCTGTGATCCACTTGATTATTAAAATCCTCTACTGAGGTCACCCTTTAATGAGCATTCACATGAGACACAAATATCTTCATGTTGTTTGCCTATATACCTCTATCCTTTCATCTCTTCCCTAGATCTTCTTGTTACCAACTTTCCAATTATGTCTCTTCCAATTCCATTCAGCCAAATCATGGGCCATAGCCTGATGGCCAGATTCATATCTCTGGCGGTTTCTCCTTTCAAGCCAAATGAGCAACCAAGTGCACTGCTTGTAATTCTGTCCACTAGGGGTATTTCTCTTCACCACTGTCCTTCAGGGATGTCCTCAAGGGGTTTGTAGAGCTGCAGCTCTTCACTTTTAGGTAGATCCTATGTATTGTGCAGTACTTTCTACAAAGGAGACCCAAGTTTTTTCTATAAATCAGACCCAAGTTTTGTCTTTCTCAATCAACTGATCATAAGGAACTCTCCATGAGGAAAGAGGTACAGACTGGGAAAGAGAAGGTCATGTAGCAAGGAGTAGGGACTGTGGGCATCTGGGCTCTTTCCTCATATAATTTACTCTTGTCCTTAGGGCCTGCTTGAGCCAGTCTTATATATACCACTTTCATTTGACAATGAGTGCCGCTATGCACACCCAACTTTATGGTCTGGTGGGTTAGACAAAATGATGTCTAACCCACCAAATCATGATGGGCAGCTCAGGTCCCATGGTAGCCCATGGTTAAGGGTTCAGTCTCACTAAAGTATGGTAGCAAGCCAGAAACTGTTTCTCCAAGAAGAGTTGTTGTCTGCAGAGAATTGGCAAGGCTTTGCTTTGAAATCCTAAAAGTCATCATCATGCCAACACTGGATCATTATCATATAAGCAATAAAAAATTTGGGTGAATATCTTAAAAAGTAATGATCAGCAGGGTGGGCTGGTTTATGCCTGTAATCCCAGCACTTTGTGAGGCTGAGGTGGGTGGATCACCTAAGGTCAGGAGTTTGAGACCAGCCTGGCCAACATGACGAAACCCTGTCTCTACTAAAAATACAAAAATTAGCTGGGCATGGTGGTAGGTGCCTGTAATCGCAGCTACTAGGGAGGCTGAGACAGGAGAATCACTTGAACTTGGAAGACGGAGGTTGCAGTGAGCCGAGATGGCACCATCGCACTCCAACCTGAGTGATAAGAGTGAAACTCCATCTCGAAACAAACAAAATAATGATCAATCCTCACAGAGGAGGAAATTAATAACTTTTTTTCCACTTGTCTTTGAAAATGCTTTTAAACTCATCTGGGCTATTTTATTTATCAGATTTCCATTCTGAGGTTATATTTTTAATATTCACAGTTAAATACTACTCATATGATTTATGGCTAAATTGAGTAATGAGTAGCCATTGTATGAATGTCTCTTCAACAAATTTTAGCCTTAGAAGATAAAAGCAAACAGTGTAGAAACAAAAATCTAGTTGAAGTATTATCCGTAAAGGGAAGATGAACATCTATTTAGAATGAAACATTCTAAAGACACACACCCAATGCCACCACTGTCCTTAAAATAGAACTCAAATATTTAGTTAGCTGAAAAGTATGTGTTTTTCATGTCTCATAGGCCTCATTTGGGGTTGGCTTGGTTATCTTTGGATTCCTTACTCCGTATAAAAGAGTATTTTTTTTTTTCTAATTTTGGTAGGATGGCACTTTTTGAAACAACAAAATCACCATCATGGGTTCCTTCTCAGTTTCTCTTCAAATAACACCTAAATTCTAAAATCAATGCATTTCTAAGAAACTTTAGGAAGTATCCACATTTATGATTTTGCAAAGAAATATCTCAGTGAGCCCAAAGGATCTGAAGTGACTTAACTGTCATGCCTCTTAGCAACTAACTGGCAGATAGTAAGGCTTGTGGAAACCTAACATGTCCAGAAGTGAGCTCATTACCTTCCTCCAGGTGCTCCTTTACCGACTCCTTTTCTATCCAGAGCACTCGCTTGTTAAGTCGCTTTCATTACAGGCCTGGGAGCCGCCTTCCTTTTCTCTCTCCCTCTCCAATCAGCCATGAAATCCTGTCATTTCGAAGTCAGAAGTGTCCAGGTGTCCTGCCTTTCTTCTCCCTCCACCCCACTGCCTTCCTCTAACTTGCATCATGTGTCACAGTTGCACCTCTCTGTCCCCATCTCTCCATCCTGTGGTTATTCTCACTCTTATCTTTTGAAATGTAGATCTGCTCACTTTGTTTCCTGATTTAAAACTTTGGCTGGCAATATCCATAGAAAAATAAATTGTTCTACCAAAAAGACACCTGCACTTGTACGTTCATTGTGGCACTATTCACAATCTCAAAGACCTGGAATCAACTCTGGTTTCCATTAATGGTAGATTGGATAAAGAAAATGTGGTTCATATTCACCATGGAATACTACACAGCCATAAAAAAGAATGAAATCATATTCTTTGCAGCACCTCAGATACAGCTGGAGGCCATTCTCCCAAACGAATCAATGCAGAAACAGAAAACCAAATACCTCATGTTCTCAGTTATAAGAGGGAGTTAAACATTGGGTACACACAGACACAAAGATGGGAGCAATGAACACTGGGGATTTGAAAAGTGGTGAGGGAGAGAGGACATGAAGGGTTGAAAAATCACCTATTGGGTACTATGCTCAGTGCTTGGGGCGATGGGGTCATTAGAAGCCCAAACCTCAGCATTACATAATATACCTTTATAACGAACCTGCACGTGTACTCCCTGAATCTAAAATAAAAATTAAAAAGATGAAAAAAGGAAACAAAACTTGGGCGGCTACCCTTTGTCTAGAGGAGATAGAACAGAGCCGCCTGTTCTTGGCCTGTAAAGCGTTTCATAATTTGGCCCAAACCCGAATTTTCAGCCCTGTGACCGGCCGCCCTGAATTGCTCACCATTCTTTGAATCAACATCTTTTCATGCCTCTGTGATTTTTAGTACATTCACATATCCACTCAGTGTGGCGGAAAGGTGTGGACGCTAGAGCCAGACTGCCTCAGTTTGGCTCCCAGCCCAACTACTACTAAAGGACCTTAGGCAGTTACATACATTCTCTATGGCCCAGGAATCTTGTCTGTAAAATGGGTTTGATAGTAATGGTACCTATCTTATAAAGTTGTTGGGAGAATTAAATGAGGTAATACACAAGGTCTTAGAGTCTGGCACATTGTGAGTGCTTCCTAAATGTTGGCCAGTGCATTATTTTCTATTGATGTGTAAAAATTATGTTGCCCTGACTGTGAGCTCCTTGAAAGCAGGAGCTGTGTCATATTCATTTCTGGGTTCTTGGTATATGACTGAGAGTAGGTGCTCAATTAATGTTGAGAAGTAAAATAGCCAACAGTAATATCTTAATACCAGGATAACTTAGTACCACGGTAACTGGGGGAGGGGAGGGCAGACCTTGGATACCATATGAGGTCATGGGGGGACGTCTAAGAGGATGGTGAGGACTATTTCTAAGCAGGCTGGCCTCTTAGGGCTGCTCAGTCCTCATTAGGTAGGCAGCCTCCTTGTCCATCTATAGCATCGGTTCTCAAACCCAACCACATATTAGAATCACTTGGGAAGTTTTTTTTTTTTTTTTTTTGACAGAGTCTGGCTTTGTCACCCAGGCTGGAGTGCAGAGGCGGGAACATGGCTCACTGCAGCCTCTCGGGCTCAAGTGATCCTCCTACCTCAGCCTCTCAAGTAGCTTGGATTGCAGACGTGGGCCACCACACCCAGTTATTAAAAAAATTTTTTTTTGTAGAGATGGAGTCTCGCCACGTTGGCCAGGCTGGTCTTGAACTCCTGTGCTCAAGTGATCCCTCTGCCTTGGCCTCCCAAAGTGCTAGGATTACAGGCCTGAGCCACCCTCCCTGGTCTTGGGGAAGCTTTTTTTTTTTTTGAGATGGAGTCTCACTCTGTCGCACAGGCTGGAGTGCAGTGACACAATCTCGGCTCACTGCAACCTCCGCCTCCCAGGTTCAAGTGATTCTCCTGCCTCAGCCTCCCGAGTAGTTGGACAGGTGCGTGCCACCACACCCAGCTAATTTTTTTGTATTTTTAGTAGAGACAGAGTTTCACTGTGTTAGTCAGGATGGTCTGGATCTCCTGACCTCGTGATCTGCCTGCCTCGGCCTCCCAGAGTGTTGGAATTACAGGCGTGAGCCACCGCGCCCAGCCCGGGAAGCTTATTTAAAATACTGATGTCTGCCACCTCTACCTACCTAGGAGACTCTGATTTAATTGGTCGGGGTGGAGCTCAGTCATCTGTAGCTTTTTTTTTTCTTTTTTACATTAATTGACACATAATAATTGTACATATTTATGGGGTTCAGTGTGATATTTCGATTCATATGTACAATGTGTAATGATCAAATCAGGGTAATTAGTATATCCACCACCTCAAAACTGATCATTTGTTTGTGTTGGGAACATTCAAAATACTCTCCTTTAGGCCAGGCCTGGTGGCTCACATCAGTAATCCCAGCATTTTGGGAGGCTGAAGCAGGAGGATTGCTTGAGGTTAGGAGTTCAAGACTAGCCTGGGCAACATGGTGAGACCTCATTTCTACTAAAAATACAAAAAATATCTGGATGTGATGGTGTGTGCCTGCAGTCCCAGCTACTTGTGAGGCTGAGGTGAGAGGATCACTTGAGCCCAGGAAGCAGACGTTACAGTGAGCTGAGATTGCACCATTGTACTCTAGCCTGGGCGACAGAGCCAGAACCTGTCTCAAAAAAACCGAAAAATACAAACAACCAAAAATAACAAAGCAGAAAAAAATCCTCTCTTCTAGCCACAGTCATGTGTTGCTTAACAACAGGGATCTGTTCTGAGAAATGCATTGTAAGCCAATTTCCTTGTTGTGTGAATACCATAGAATGTACCTACACAAAGTTAGATGGTATAGCCTATTACACATCTGGGCTATATGCAATAGTCCATTGCTCGTAGGCTACGAACCTTTCCAGCATGTTTCTGCACTGAAAGGCAGTCGTAATACATTGATAAGTATGTGTGTATCTAAACATAGAAAAGGCACAGTAAAAATCCCATATTATAAGGTATGGGACCACTGTCATATATGCAGTCCATCATTGACTGAAATGTTATTACGCAGCACATGACTGTATTTGAAAATATACAATAAATTATTGTTAACTAAAGTTGCCTTAATCAGTAGTTTTTAAAAGTTCCCTAGATGATTCTAAAGTGCAGCCACATTGAGAAGCTCAGGTGGGTGTGGGTAGGGGCACCTCTCCCCTCATGCCAATGAGCTGGCAGGGGCTGTCGATTCAGACATGGTTCAGTCCCTTGGCTTCAAATCCTTGTGCCTAGGAGGTGTACACACGTCAGGGTTGTGCTTGGAGATAAGTGAGGTCATTTTCCTCCAGTCTGTTGTTTGGATTTCTACCCAACCAAAAATGGCATTGAAGTGCCTCTGCTCTGTGTCTGCTGGAATCTCCTTCCCAAGGCACAGAGGACACCCCTTCCTTCTGAGCCACAGACCCACTGTGCTCCCTCCAGCTAAGGAATAAATACTTAAGTTGTGCAGATAGAACATTCAGCTTCAACTGGAAGATGAGTAAAATGATACCACAGATTAGAAAGTATGGTTACCACCCTAGCAGGGTGTGGTTGAATGGACACATGGATTCATGCTATAGTTGCCTATGTCCAGTGCCTGAGGCATCATTGTCAGGGGATCCCAATCCCAGCCCTGGGTCTGCCAACTTGCTGCATGGCCCCTGAAAGCATCTTAGGACTTCCAGAGGATTGCGTTTTTTGGAGGTACTTTAGTTTTTTTTTTTTTTAATTTTTTCATTGAGACGGGGTCTTGTTCTGTCACCCAGGTTAGAGTGCAGTGGTGTGATCTCAGCTCACTGCAGCCTTTGCCTCCTCAGTTCAAGTGATTCTTGTGCCTCAGACTCCTGAGTAGCTGGGATTACATGTGTGCGCCACCACACCTGGCTAATTTTTGTATTTTTAGTAGAGATGGGGTTTCACCATGTTGTCCAGGCTGGGTCTTGAACTCCTCACCTCAAGTGATCCACCTGCCTCAGCCTCCCAAACTGCTGGGATTACAGGTGTGAGCCCTTGCGACTGGCCTTCAGTTTTAAAATACTAAGATTCCATACAAATTAAAAACAAAATTACATGAATCAAAATGTTGTCTTTCTGTGAGCTTTGGTGAACTTGCTGTCTCATCCGTGAAAAATTGGGCTCAGTGCTCCGAAGCTGAGCCTATAAAAATTAATGTAAATTCCTTGCCATTATTCTAGGAGATCCTGGGCATTCATCATATTCATTTGTTCTGTTACCTGGTTGTCATATGATGTGCAATCTACTGTTTTTTATGAAGACTTGGAAAAATTTCCCCTAATGATATATTAGCACAACTGACTGCCTCATTGGTAGTTGCTGTTCGTCTTAAATGAGATTGCAACAACTTTGAACTGTTTGGTGGGGCAGGACAACCAGTGACACAACCCTTGTTGAGACATGACTGTGACTGCAATCAGCAAACAGGATTTCCTGTGTAGCTTCATGTTACCACTATGTGTAGCTTCATGTTACCACTGTGTGTTATCAGCATGTATTTGGTTTTATATTTACTTATTACTTGCTTATTGACTTTCATGTTCCATCTCATTCCTGCCCCCCAAAGTATTTTGAGTTAACTTGTAAAAATATGCATTAAGCAACAGGTTACAAATAGAGGTAGAGGACAGGTAAAGGTAGAAAATAATCCATCAATTCATGGATAGGATTCAAGGATGTTTGCCACAGGGTCCTGAATAACTGCTATAGCTGATGGGAGGGAAGGCCTATGATTAGAAACAGAAGCTAAACCGCCTTTGCATCTAAAACATACGACTAACCCAGAAGTGCTGAGGTCTGAGGAAAGATTCTCATATGGGTCCTGATGAGGGGGGCTTCCAGGTGAAATGTGATCTCTGTTATTGGCACCATCCCTACAATGACGCTACGGCACCAGCAAGTTTTTATAATTTTCATGAAGACAAGTGACACAGCAAATACTTTAGCAGAAGCAATATTACCAGCAGCTAAAATAGTGCTAACCAAATAATGCAGCTTTAAAATGGAATATGTATAGGAAGAACCCTGATTATTTAGAGGAATAGATGGACAGCATTTTCCATGAATATTATTTCTTATAATTTAGCCTTTTGACAAGGATTGAACAGAAAATTATAATGGCAAATACCACATACCAGTCACTATTCTCAGTGTTTTTACATATATTTGCTCACTTAATACTCGTAACATTTCTCTGGAATCAGTGCCATGAGCAACATGATCTCTTTTTTGCAGATGAGGAAACTGAAAGACATTGGGTCGCTTGCCCAGGGTCACCCTACGAAGCCCATGTCGGGTGGCTCCTTGCTCTTGGCTACTGCACTAGCATTTCCTCTGTGAGAGTTTGGAGGGTTCTCTTTGACAAGATCTTGGAGTTTGGCTCTTCTATTTGCTGTTAAGAGCAAGTGCATAAGCTTTGTCACTTAATCAAGCCCAGGGTGAAGCTGACATCATGTCATGACCATAAAGGAGCCAGTTCAGGGATGGTGAACAGCCCATGCCTACACTGGGCATAATTATTTAAAAATAATTTTTAGGCTGGGTGTGGTGGCTCATGCCTGTAATTCCAGCACTTTGGGAGGCCGAGGCGGGTGGGTCCCTTGAGCCTAGGGGCTTGAGACCAGCCTGGGCAACATGGTGAAATACCATCTCTATTTAAAAAAAAACTTTTTTTTAGTGTGCGCATTTTTTTTTTGTTGTTGAAACGGAGTCTTACTCTGTCGCCCAGGCTGGAGTGCAGTGGCGCGATCTCGGCTCACTGCAAGCTCCGCTTCCTGGGTTCATGCCATTCTCCTGTCTCAGCCTCCCGAGTAGCTGGGACTACAGGCGCCTGCCTCCACACCCGGCTAATTGTTTGTATTTTTTAGTAGAGACGGGGTTTAACCATGTTAGCCAGGATGGTCTCCATCTCCTGACCTTGTGATCCACCCGCCTCGGCCTCCCAAAGTAGTGTGCACATTTTTAAAGCTTGTGATATACATTGCCCTACTATCTGCCAGAAGGGTGTTAGTAATTTCCATTCCCACCAGCGTGCAGTTATTTTAGTTAGAACATTTTGTGAAAAAGACATTAGCAATTACTCATCTATGGCCATTAATATTTCGATGTATAGAACATTATATATAAAACATAAAATATGTAATCCTATATATATTCTCTCTATAAAATACCTTCTGTGTATCTATATATGTTATCTCTATCTAATATATAGAGTACATGATCAATACAATGCCCAACTTTAAGTAATTTAACTTGTAGCATACTTTCAAAAATAAGATTTTTATATTTTTTAGAGACAGGATCTCCCTCTGTTGCCCAGGCTAGAGTGCAGTGGCTCGATCTTGGCTCACTGCAGCCCCTGGCTTAAGGGATCTTTCCACCTCAGCCTCCCAAGTAGCTGGGACTACAGGCAAGTGCCACCATACCCAGCTAATTTTTTAATCTTTTGTAGAGAAGGGGTATCACTATGTTGCCCAGGCTGGTCTTGAATTCCTGGGCTCAAGCGATCCTCCCACCTTGACTTCCAAAAGTGCTGAGATTACAGGCGTGAGCCACCATGCCCAAGATTATTTCAAATGGTTTCCTAAGTAACCAGGCCTTCCTCGAGACGATCTGCTCTGTAAGTTATCAATTAACATCTATGAAACGTGAATTTGGGGCTGAGAATATTTGATCTTCAGCCATTTTCTTTGCCATTTGTATTTCTTGGCAATAAAACTGTGCCATTTGCATATAAGATAACCTTGTCTTTCTCTTTTCTCTGAGAGGAAAATGGGATTGTTCATGTTCTGCTTGGCTCCCAATAGTCACTCCCTGCCTTTCTCTGTCCTGCTTTCTGTCCCGTGACACTATTGCCTCCCTCGGACTCTTTTGGCCTCTGGCTACTGGCTGGGTCAGTTAATGGGAAGCACTGGCTGGAGATTTGAGGGTGGAAAGAGAGGCTTGGGGTGTTTTACCTCCTCAGCAACCGGGCTTCACTCTAGTAGGGGCTGCCTCCTTCTGCGTCTCCTACAGTTCCTACAGTTCCTGTAGGAGGGTCCCTCTCTCCCAATCCAGTACTGTCCTGGAACCTGAGGGAGACCAGGGCTTTTCAATGTTGCTGAACATACTGGTTCCCCTACTAGTTCTCTTACTGGTACACACCAAACCATGGTCTACAGTGGAACAGCCCATCCTAAAACCCACTAGCTTCTCATTGAGAATATGGGCCTGAGAAGCCAGACTTGCAATTTATCATGGAGGACTTTTAGCTAAATTAACTTAAAAGCTTAATTGCTTTTATGTTAATTTTATTTATTAAAAAAATTTTTTTTGAGATGGAATCTCACTCTGTTGACCAGGCTGGAGCACAGTGGCATGATCTTGGCTCACTGCAGCCTCCACCTCCTGGGTTCAAGCGATTCTCCTGCCCCAGCCTCCCAAGTAGCTGGGATTACAGGTGCCTGCTGCCACTTCTGGCTAATTTTTGTATATATATATATATACATATATATATATACAAAAAATATATATATATTTTTAGTAGAGACGGAGTTTCACCATGTTGGCCAGGCTGGTCTCAAACGCCTGACCTCGTGACCCACCCACCTTGGCCTCCCAAAGTGCTGGGATTACAGGCATAAGCCACCGTGTCTGGCCTATTTATTATAATATTATCCAGAAAGGTCTTTAAAAATAATTATAGCATACATTTATACCCGGACTTCTTAAAGCAACTTCTCTAAAAAAACAAATTTTAAATGACCAAGAGAAATTGTCAAGGACTTTAAGTTGGATCCCTAAGTGATTAGGTTTGTGTTGAGGGATTTTAATAAAAAGATTTGTGGTTTCCAATAGAGAGAAAAGCAAAAACCACCAACCAACCAACCAACCAACAAGCACAAACTCCCTAAAATTTAAATATTAGATTTATTTTTTGGTGTGGTGGGGAGAAGGAGAATACAGAAAAGTACGTGGGATAGTATAATAACCTGGGCTTTCATAATCAGGATGAACAAATGTTGGTGTTTCGTCATGTTGCTTCAGTTCAATATATTTTTAGAAATACCATACACAGACCAGGTGCAGTGGCTCACGCCTGTAATCCCAGCACTTTAGGAGGCCGAGGCTGGTGGATCATGAGGTCAGGAGATCAAGACCATCCTGGCTAACACGGTGAAACCCCGTCTCTACTAAAAATACAAAAAATTAGCCGGGCAGGGAGGCGTGTGCCTGGAGTCCCAGCTACTTGGGAGAATCGCTTGAACCCGGGAGGCGGAGGTTGCAGTGAGCCAAGATTGTGCCACTTCACTCCCATCCTGGGCGACAGAGTAAGACTCTGTCTCAAAAAAAAAAAAAAAAAAAAAAAGAAGCAACTATTATAAATAATTTGATATGTACCCAATTTATGCTAAGCTAGTACATACAGTAATTTATTTATTTTAACTCCTATGAGTATTGTATTAGATCCACAATTACACAATTGCACCTCAATTTATGTATCTAATTTTCTGCCGGAAAACTTTTAGGTATCTTTCCAATTATGATCATCCTACAAACAATATTGCAATGGCCCTCCTAGTACGTGTCTCCTTGTGCATATATTTTACAGCGTTTATACCTAGACATGGAGTTGCCGGGCCGTGGGGGCATGCTCATTTCCAGTTACACTAGATGGCAAGAACTGATTGTGTTAGTCAACCGGTTTATTGGCGTTGCCTTAATTGAACCTCCAGATGGCTGTTAAATAGATTTCTGAGGTTTCTCAAGAAGAATTGGCATTACTGGGTGTAGTATGCGACTTCAATTCTAAATACATGCCCAGGTACAGTGGAATGACTAGAATGAACAAAGTCACCTGCAACAATGAGACTAGGCAGACCTCTAGCAGTATTTCTGTGATGTAGTACTTCTGTGTAGTGTTTAAAAATAATTTTAAGCTGGGTGCGGTGTCTTACACCTGTAATCCCAACACCTGGGGAGGCTGAGGCGGGAGGATTGCTTGAGCCCAGGAGTTTGAGACCAGGCTGGCCAATATAGTGAGATCTCTAAAAATTAAAATTAATAATAAAAAAATTAGCTAGGTGTAGTGGTGTGCACCTGTAGTCCTTGTTACTGGGGAGGCTGAGCAGGGAGGATTGCTTGAGTCCGGGAGGTCAAGGCTGCAGTGAGCTATGATTGCACCACTGCACTCAAACCTGAGTGACAGAGCAAGACCCAGTCTCAAAAAAAAAAAAAAAGGAATGATAATAATAATTTTAAAACCTCAGAAATATGAATATGTCATGCCCCAAGAAATCTCTTGCCAAATGTCAGAGTTAAACAACAACACTTTTATGCACCTTTGGGATAAAATCACCAAAACTAGTCTAAACAAATCTCAGAAACAGATGGTGTGAAGTCCCTAAAAAGAGTGACTTTATATTGGAACAGAAGCACAAGTGGTCAGAGAGCAGTCAGTCATAACTGTTTTCAGTACCATGAATTTTCCTATTCTTTTGGTAATGCCTTTGAACAACTTCACTGAGTTTGGTTGTAAATGGGGACCTTTATATCAAGGTCAGCTAGTTCCTTGGATCAAATTGCATAAAGTCCTGTCTTGCATTCATAATGGCACTCTTGTGTCTATCAACCTCAGTTCATATTTACATGCACATAAAGGCAAGGCATTACTTTTTTTTTTTTTTTTTTTGAGACAGAATTTTGCTCTGTCGCGCAGGCTGGAGTGAAGTGGCGCTATCTCGGCTCACTACAACCTCCGCCCCCCACTGGGTTCAAGCGGTTCTCCTGCCTCAGCCTCCCAAGTAGTGGGGATTATAGGCGTGTGCCACCATGCCCGGCTAATTTTTGTATTTTTAGTAGAGACAGGGTTTCGCCATGTTGGTCAGGCTGGTCTCGAACTCCTGCCCTCAGGTGATCCACCTGCCTTGGCCTCCCAAAGTGCTGGGATTAAAGGAGTGAGCCATTGCGCTCGGCCTAAGGGAAGGCATTTACCTGCTTTCAGATGGTTTAGTGTTTGAATTTTCTGACAAGAAGTTGGTGTTATTTCCCTTTTATCTGGATCACGTTCTATGCTCAGCAGCTGCACTAGAGACAATTTTAAAATAAAGTACATGCCGAGTAGTCTAGTGCTGCTTAAGATTTTATTTTTTATATGCTGCAATTCCTTTCTTACAACCACAGCATAAGGTAATCCAAAATCCCATTTCATATTTTTGCTGTGTCCTTATTTTAAAAGAAAAGGAACAGGATTTCTTCTAGATTGCAGTTCCTATTTTGAGTGGAAATATTTTCACTATTTTGTTCGAGCCCTGAGAAAGAAACCAGATCGTCTCTAGTTAAGAGTTCATGGCTAGCCAAGGGAATCCTCTCATATTTTAGGTCCCCATTACGCATGACTGGGCCACTAAATTCTTTCTGGGTGGCTTCTGCGAATGAAATGGAGCTGCTGAGAAAATGTGGAACAAAATTCCAATATGGAAAATTACCCCACAAAGAAATGACTTGTAACTTAAAATGTGATGTTACCACCTGATTTCCCATGATTGCCTTTGTGGTTGACTTTATATACTTTTTCTCCCCTAAACTCTTCCTACTTAATAAACAATAATTACAAATAAAAATGATTGATGATCACAAACTATAAAAGCCACCGTGAAAAATGACATCTAGAAAATTTTTGCTTTGTGTTCTCAAAATTTGTGTTTTGGAGTCATTTTCAAATGACTCACCATAGAAGCAAATTTCACAGACAAAAATGATGAAGAGAAATATCAAAATGAAAATAAGTAAATAAAGCTTCTTTTCACAGAAAAGTTTTTTATTGTGGTGTAAAATATACATAACGTAAAATTTACCAACTTTTTTTTTTTTTTTTTGAGATGGAGTCTTGCTCTGTCACCCAGGCTGGAGTGCAGTGGTATGATCTCGGCTCACTGTAACCTCCACCTCCTGGGTTCAAGTGATTCTCCTGCCTCAGCCTCCTGAGTAGCAGAGATTACAGGCACATGCCACCATGTCTGGCTAATTTTTGTATTTTTAGTAGAGACAGAGTTTCACCATGTTGGCCAGGCTGGTCTCGAACTCCTGTCCTCAAATGATTTGCCCACCTCAGCCTCCCAAAGTGCTGGGATTACAGGTGTGAGCCACCGTGTCTGGCCCCATCTTTTATTTTATTTTATTTTTTTTGAGATAGAGTCTTGCTCTGTTGCCTAGGTTAGAGTGCAGTGGCGCAATCTTGGCTCGCTGCAAACTCTGCCTCCCGGGTTCAACCGATTCACCTGTCTCAGCCTCCTGAGTAGCTGGGATTACAGGCGCCTGCCACCGTGACTGGCTACTTGTGGTATTTTTAGGAGACAGGGTTTCACCATGTTGGCCAGGTAGACTGGTCTCGAATTCCTGACCTCGTGATTCACCCACCTCGGCCTCCCAAAGTGCTGGGATTACAGGCGTGAGGCACCGTGCCCGGCCTTTTCTTTTTCTTTTTCTTTTTTTTTTAAGATGGAGTTTCACTCTTGTTGCCCAATCTGGAGTGCAATGGCACGATCTCGGCTCACCGCATCCTCTGCCTCCTGGGTTCAAGTGATTCTCCTGCCTCAGCCTACCTAGTAGCTGGGATTACAGGCATGAGCCACCAGGCCCTGCTAATTTTGTATTTTTAGTAGAGATGGGGTTTCACCATGTTGGTCAGGCTGGTCTCAAACTCCTGACCTCAGGTAATCCACCTGCCTCAGCCTCCCAAAGTGCTGGGATTATAGGCGTGAGCCACCACTTCTGGCCTTTTTTTTTTTTTTTTTTTTGAGACAGAGTTTTGCTCTTGTTGCCCAGACTGGAGTGCAATGGTTCAATCTTGGCTCACCACAACCTCCACTTCCCAGGTTCAAGTGATTCTCCTGCCTCAGCCTCCTGAGTAGCTGGGATTACAGGCACGTGCCACCACGCCTGGCTAATTTTTGTATTTTTAGTAGAGAAGAGTTTTGCCATGTTGGCCACGCTGGTCTCGAACTCCTGGCCTCAAGTGATCTGCCCGCCTCAGCCTCCCAAAGTGCTGTGATTTATGGGCATGAGCCACCGTGCCCGGCCCCATCTTGTATTGTTAAGTGTACAGTTCTCTGGCATTTACATTGGTCTGCAATCATCAGCATCATCCATCTCTAGAACTTTTTAATCTTGTAAGGCTGAAACTGTATCTCCTAAACACTAATGCTCCATCCTCATTGCACACCCCGCCCCCATTGCCCTTGTCCCTGGCAAACACCACTCTACTTTCTGTCTCTGTGAATTTGACTACTGTGGTTTCTCATATAAGTAGAATCATATTTGTCCTTTTTGTGACTGCTTCATTTCACTTAGCATGATGTCCTCAAGGTTCATCACACATGGCATATGTCGGAATATCCTTCCTTTTTTTTTTTTTGAGATGGAGATTTGCTCTTGTTGCCCAGGTTGGAGTGCAATGGTGTGATCTTGGCTCACTGCAACCTCCGCTTCCCGGGTTCAAGGAATTCTTCTGCCTCAGCTTCACGAGTAGCTGGGATTACAGGCGTGCACCACCATGCCCGGCTAATTTTTTGTATTTTCAGTAGAGACGGGGTTTCACCATGGCCAGGCTGGTCTTGAACTCCTGACCTCAGGTGATCTGCCCTCCTCGGCCTCCCAGAGTGCTGGGATTATAGGCGTGAACCATCACACCTGGCTAATATCCTTCCTTTTTGAGGCTGAATGATATTCCATTGTGTGTATATGCCATATTTGTTTTTCTAGTCATCCATTGATGTGGACTTGGGTTGCTTCCATTTTTTGGCTATTATAAATAATGCTGCTGTTAACATGGGTATACAAACATCTGTTCTAGTCCCTCCTGTGAATTTTGGGTCTATACTCAGACGTGGAATTGCTGGATCATTTAATAATTCAATGTTTAGGCTGGGCATGGTGGCTCACGCTTGTAATCCCAGCACTTTGGGAGGCTGAGGTGGGTGGATCATGAGGTCAAACGTTTGAGACCAGCCTGGCCAACATAGCGAATCCCCGACTACTAAAAATACAAAAAATTAGCCGGGTGTGGTGGCGGGCGCCTGTTATCCCAGCTACTGAAGCACGAGAATAGCTTGAAACTGGGAGGCGGAGGTTACAGTGAGCTGAGATCGCCTCACTGCACTCCAGCCTGAGCAAAAGTGCAAGACTTCGTCTCGAACAAACAAACAAACAAAATTCAATGTTTAATTTTTTTTTTTGTGACGGAGTCTCACTCTGTCACCCAGGCTGGAGTGCAGTGGCACGATCTCGGCTCACTGCAACCTCCGCCTCCTGAGTTCAACCAATTCTCCTGCCTCAGTCTCCCAAGTAGCTGGGATTACAGGTGCCTGCCACCACGCCCAGCTAATTTTGTATTTTTAGTAGAGACGGGGTTTCACCATGTTGGCTAGGTTGGTCTCGAGCTCCTGATCTCATGATCCTCCCACCTCGGCCTCCCAAATCCCCGGCCTGGGATTACAGGTGTGAGCCACCGCGCCCAGCACAATGTTTACTTTTTTAGGGAACTGCCATACTGTTTTCCACAGAAACTGCACCATTTACTTTCCCACTAACAGTGCACAGGGGTTCCAGTTTTCCACATCCTCACCAACACTTAATTTTTTTTAAATAATAGCCATCCTAATGAGTGTAAAGAGCCAGGAAAATCTTTAATGTCAACACAAATACAGATATATTTTATCTTCTTGAGAGACATTTAGCTTGTTTTTAGCTTTTTACTGTGAAAACAAAGCTATGATGAATAAAATCCTTGCCTGTACATCTTTGTGACTGTGGCTTATTGTCAACTTGTATTATGTTACTAAAAGTTGAATTGCTGGATTGAAGGATATACATTTACAATATTCATTGCCATTTATACTTTGAGGGTTTCTTTCTTCCTTGCTTTCTTTCTTTTTGTTTTTTCAGACAGAGTCTTGCTCTGTCACGCAGGCTGAAGTGCAGTGGTGCGATCTCAGCTCACTGCAATCTCCGCCTCCCAGGCTCAATGGATCCTCATGCCTCAGCCTTCTGAGTAGCTGGGACTACAGGTGCGTGCCACCATGCCTGGCTAATTATTTTTTTGTATTTTCAGTAGAGACAGGGTTTCACCATATTGGCCAGGCTGGTCTTGAACTCCTGACGTTATGCAATCTGCCTGCCTCAGCCTCCAAAAGGTTGGGATTACAGGCGTGGGCCACTGCACCCTGCCTACTTTGAGGGTTTCTGATCCTCATACACAACTCTCCCCCAACAAGAGCAGGTATTATCAATTAATTTTTTTTTTTTTTGCCAAGAAAATGGGCAACAACTGATACCTCGTTGTTTTTATTGTATTCTTTAGTTTCTCATGAGGGTTAATATCTTTTGATCTTTTTACCTCAATCTCTAATTAAATGAATTGAAAATTGCAAATAAGTTGTTTCCCAAGGAAAACTGGGGTACTATTACAAAAAGAAGGATGAAGATATACCATACAGGCAAAAGCAACACACTTTTGTAGTTTTAATTTTATTATTTTAACATTTGATTCATCCAGAATTTATCTTAATGGCTTTATTTTTCCAAATGCTTAGCTAATTGTCCAACATTATTTACTTAGTCCATATTTTCTCCACTGATTTGAAATGCTACCTTTATTATGTTTAAATTGTACACACTTGACTCTTTTTTGGAATATATATATATTATATATATATATACTTTTTTTTTTTTTTTTGAGACAGAGTTTCACTCTTGTCACCCAGGCTGGAGTGCAATGGTGTGACTTCGGCTCACTGCAACCTCTGCCTCCCAGGTTCAAGTGATTCTCCTGCCTCAGCCTTCTGAGTAGCTGGGATTACAGGCACCCACCATGCCCGGCTAATTTTTGTATTTTTAGTAGAGATGGGGTTTCACCAAGTTAGCCAGGCTGATCTTGAACTCCTGACCTCAGGTGATCTGCCCATGTCAGCCTCCCAAAGTGTTGGGATTACAGCCACTCTGCCTGGCCATTTTCTTGAAGTGTATATTTTGTTCTATTGATTTGTCTGTCATTTCTTGTGCTAGTACTACAGTGCTTTACTTACTGTAGCTTTATAATCTCTTTCAGTGCCTGATAGGGCAAATCTGTTCATTTTTCTTTCCTTCCTAAAATTTCCTGTTGTTTTCACATGTTTATTCTTCCAGCACAGTAGTTCTCAACCTTGGCTGCACATTGGAATCACTCAGGGAACGTTAATAAATGCTGATAACCTCACCCCACTCCCAGAGGTCCCAGTTTAATTGCTAGGGGTGCAGTATGGGAACAGAGTTTTAACAACTCCCCAGATGATTCTAAATGTGTAATCAAGTTGAGTACCACTTTGCAAGATGAACTTTAACACCATTTTCTTCCATTTCTGTTATGATTTTTATTTGTATTGCATTGAATTATAGATTAATTTAGAGATAATTGACATCTTTATAATACCATGTCTTTCTATTTCATTTGGTCATGGTTCTTTAGCTGAAAAAATCAGAAAGATTTTGGCTGATGCTATGGACTGAATGTTTGTGTTTCCCTCAAATTCATTCATACGTTGAATCCTAAATCCCCAATATGATGGCATGATGAGGTGGGGCCTCTGAGAGGTGATTAGTGTTCTCATCAGGCAAGGAATCTGCCAGGCACCTTGACCTGGGACTCCCAGCCTCGAGAACTGTGAGAAATGAATTTTTGTTGTTTAAGCCACCCAGTCTATGGTTACTTCTTGTAGCAGCCTGAACTAAGACAGGTGATTTAAAGGAAAAGTTGAAAGAAAGGATTTTCTGAAAGGATTTGAAGTAGCTCACAGATGTGAAGAAAAGCTGAAGAACTAGATGTGAGAATGGGAAAATTAAAGCAGGTGTTGGACTCAAAGCAGCTGAACTCAACTCCACTTACATTCTTAGCTCCTCCAGCTTTCTAGCTTTCAGGTATTTTGCTCGAATTTCAGATTCTGAAAAAGAATTCAATGGTCCTCCTTTGGGTAGCTCATCTACTCCTTGCCTGGAGGACGCTTTGAGTGACAGTCGCTATAAGACTGCACACGGTGGGGAACCCAGAGAAGGGAAATCAGTAGCCAGGATGTTGGGGCAGTGGTGAAATGACAGTAACAATGACAAGTGCGACAAAAATAGCCATGCACTATGTCGGTGTGAGAAAGGCATTTCTCTTCACTTATATTTTCTTTTTTTTTTGAGACGGAGTCTCACTCTGTCACCCAGGCTGGAGTGCAGTGGCGCGGTCTCGGCTCACTGCAAGTTCTGCCTCCCGGGTTCACACCATTCTCTTGCCTCAGCCTCCCGAGTAGCTGGGACTACAGGCACCCGCCACCACGCCCGGCTAATTTTTTGTATTTTTAGTGGAGATGGGGTTTCACCTTCTTAGCCAGGATGGTCTCAATCTCTTGACCTCGTGATCCACCCGCCTCGGCCTCTCAAAGTGCTGGGATTATAGGCGTGAGCCACCGTGCCGGGCCATCACTTATATTTTCTTCAGCGTTCCTTGATGTTTTATAGTTTTGCTTATTTAATTTGCATATTACTCATTTAGCTAATTTCTAAGTGTTTCATGCATTTTATTTCTATTGTGACTAGTAGTTTTTTGTTATTTTATTTTGTTATTTTTTATTTATTTACTTTTTTGAGACGGAGTCTCACTCTGTTGCCCAGGCTGGAGTACAATGGCACGGTCTCTGCTCACCGCAATTTCTGCCTCCCGGGCTCAAGCGATTCTCCTGCCTTAGCATCCCGAGTAGCTGGGATTACAGGCATGCGCCACCACGTCCCGCTAATTTTGTATTTTTAGTAGAGACAGGGTTTCTCCATGTTGATCAGGCTGGTCTTGAACTCCTGACCTCAGGTGATCCACCCACTTTAGCTTCCCAAAGTGCTGGGATTATAGGTATGAGCCACTGCGACTGGCCGTGTTTTTTAAACTAAAATATTTTCCATTTTAGTTCACAAACTAAGTACATAAACCTTATTCTTTTTTGTTCTTGTATATTATGCCAGTTTATAGATATACTATAATGTATCTAACCTGTCTTCTACTATTTGGGTTGTTTTAAATCTTTATCCATGAAAACAATGCTGCAGAGAATAATCTTATACATAAGTGATTTCACATGTGTGAATATATCTATAGGAAAAAATTTTGGTAAAGTTTCTGCTAAAAAATATATGCATTTGTATTTTTTAAAGGTTTGGCCAAATTGCCCACCACTGAGATTATACCAATATCACTCCTACCATTGTTGTATGAGAGTGCTTATTTCTGCATATTCTTGCCAATACAGACATTATACATTTTTATATTTGTTAATCTTACAGGTGAGAAAGGCGTCTGTGAGATTTAATTTGTATTTCTCTCATGAGTACAGCTGGTCACTTTTTCATATTTTAAGAACCATTTAAAATTCCTTTTATGTAAACTTTTGCCAATTTTTCTATTAGGTTGTTAATCTTTTTCTTATTGTTTATAGGAACTCTTTATATTTTAGGGAAAGTAGCCCTTTATTTTGATGTGGCCACAAATAATTTATTCCCACTTCGTTGTTTGACTGTTAACTGTTAACTCTGGTTATCCTTAATGATTGAAAGGTTTTTATACCTTGCCATGAGCCCATCAATTGTAAACTATTTTATTTTATTTTATTTATTTCTTTTCTTTTCTTTTTTTTTTTTTTTGAGATGGAGTCTTGCTCTTTCGCCAGGTTTGAGTGCAGTGGTGCAATCTTGGCTCACTGCAACCTCTGCCTCCCGGGTTCAAGTGATTCTCCTGACTCAGCCTTCCGAGTAGCTGGGAGTACACACACCCACCACCACGCCTGGGTAATTTTTGTATTTTTAGTGGGACGGGGTTTCACCATGTTGGCCAGGATGATCTCGAACTCTTGACCTCGTGATCCACGTGCCTTGGCCTCTCCAAGTGCTGGGATTACAGGCGTGAGCCACCGTGTCTGGCTATTTATTTATTTATTTATTTAGAGACAGATTCTGTTGCCCAGGCTGGAGTGCAGTGGTATGATCATAACTCACTGTAATCTCAAACTCCCAGCTTCCAGCAATCCCTGCCTCAGCCTACCAAGTAGCTGGGACTACAGATGTGCACCACTGCACCTGGCTAATTTGTGAGCTGTTTTAATTCTGATAAATATTGCTATTCCTTTAATAAATTCTTCCCTTTAGTTTCTTCCCTTTTCTGGATTTCTATTAGTTGGATTGTAGACCTCTTGGATTAACCCTCTAATTTTCTTATCTTTTTTTCATATTTCTCATTATTGCTGGAAAATGGATTAAACTTTCTTTCTTTCTTTCTTTTTTTTGAGATGGAATCTCACTCTGTCACCCAGGCTGGAGTGCAGTGACGCGATCTTGGCTCATTGCAACCTCTGCCTCGTGGGTTGAAGTGATTCTTCTGCCTCAGCTTCCTGAACAGCTGGGATTACAGGTGCCCGCCGCCATGCCCAGCTAATTTTTGTAGTTTTAGTAGAGATGTGTAGAAACTCGAACAGCACTGCATCTACCATGTGTCAGCCTCAAGCCCCTAATTTGAAATTTTTATATTTTTGAGACAGGATCTTGCCTTGTCATTTAGGCTGGAGTGCAGTGGCATAATCACAGCTCACTGCAGCCTCAACCCCCTGGGCTCATGCAGTCCTCCCACCTTCACCATGTTGGCCAGGCTGGTCTTGAACTCCTGACATCAGCTGATCCAACTGCCACAGCCTCCCAAAATGTTGGGATTACAGGCCTGAGGCACCTTGCCACGCCTATTTTCTAATTTGTTAATTAATGTCTTTTCAATTTGGCAATCATATTTTAAATTTTCTAGAGCTATTTCTTGTTTTCAGAGTGTTCTTTTTCCACAAAATTATGTTCTTGTTTTATGGATGAATTATATTTCTTGCTTCTCTGAGGATATGTATAATAATGTTTTGAAATTTTTTTTGCGTACGTAGAACCTTTAGTGAGCATCCGCCATGCAGAGTAATGTGCCCAATGTGGGAATCCTCCACTCCAGTCCCAACTCCCACTGGCATCTCCTTGCTTCCCATGGTGCTCCCACCTCTCTTTGATACTCACTTCCTGAACACATGTGACCCCTAGAGGCTGGGATCCCCAGGACCAGCCCCAAGACCACCCCCAAAAGCAGCAGGCCCAGAGTCCCTGGGCAAAGGGAACTTCTGTCTCCAGAGGGGTTGAAGGCCAGGAGAAGCTGTGAGGCTCAGCTGGGGTGGAGAACTGGGGTCCTCAGGATTTCCAGATTATCACTGGGAACTTACAGGTGGTCAGGGTTGCCACAGAGGCAGTGACCAAACTCTCCATGCCCGGGGTGCTGAGGGTGCCATGCAGGAGGCCACAAGTGAATCCAGGCCCAAGATCATCGGGATGAGGAGTAGAAGCTGTTGTCCTGCAAAAAGTAGGTCCCTTGGTGATTGGTGCACAAGCTGTCCTTCTATTGGAACACAGCCGTCCACAGATTTTTGCATATGAACTTGAGGACACCCAGCTCCTCCCTGAGACGAGCATCTCCAGCAGCAGTCTCTCACCTAGAACCTGGCTCACACAGAAATCCATACTCTCCAGGATCAACAGGCTTATCTTCTGTCCCCTCACGGACAGGGCTGGGTTTGTGATCCCACAGCTCTGCTACCATCTCCATGTGTAGAAACTCGAACAGCACAGCATCCACCATGAGTCAGCCTCATGCCCCTAATTTGAAATTTTTATATATTTTTGAGACAGGATCTTGACTTGTCACTTAGGCTGGAGTGCAGTGGCATAATCACAGCTCACTGCAGCCTCAACCCCCTGTGCTCAAGCAATCCTCCCACCTCAGCCTCCCAAGTAGCTGGGACTACGGGTATGCGCCATCTTGACTGGTGGAAATTTTTTTTAAAAATTTTTGTAGAGATGGAGTCTCGCTATGTTGACCAGGCCAGTCTTGAACTCCTGAGCTCAAGCAATCCTTCCACCTTGGCCTCCCAAGGTGCTAAAATTATGGGTGTGAGCCCCCACAGCTAGCCAATGTTTTTTTAAAATTAATAAATATGCCTTGTGTTATCTGTTTTCTCTAAGATCCTTTAATTCTATTTCTTTGTTTTGCTCTTTGTCTTCCTGTTAGTGGTTCTCCTCAAATGTCTGATAATTCTTGGACAGCCAAGACACAAGTAGTCAAAAAGCTGGTCAGAAGTTCTAGGTGTTTGTCAGAGAGGGGAGGAAAGAACTGATTGACTGGTGGGATTCACTGTAGAGACAGAAGCCAGTAAACGAACTTTTTTTTTTTTGAGCAAATGTCAGTGTCTGTAGGTGTTTTTCTTGACTTGGTCAGTTTCCACAGAAAGGTACCCTCTCATTTTCTCCCTGGGAGTGTATGTCTGGCTGTCAACGTTTTGATTGCCAGAGGGGAAAGAGGGTTGGAAGACTCATTCGAAACTCCAACTTTCCTTAAATCCTCATTTCCCTATAGTCCCTTACCCATACCTTTATGTACCTGTACCTGCCCTGCTTAGACCTTTTATGTCCCAACCCTGAAGAGATTAATAGACCTTTCCCTTTTTGCCAGAGTTCGAGAGTAGAGGTTGCCTAGCCTGGCATGGGAAGCAGTGAGAGTGTCCAGGGGACCTCACTGCTCCTTACACAGACTTTCTACACTCCATTTTCTTTTCTCAGCCCGGCAGAACTCCAGCATTCAATGGTAGGCTCCTTCCCCTACCTCAGGGAATCTTTTTGGTCTGAGGTGAGGGTAACTCTTCCTTATTTATCCTATAACCACCCAAATCTCTTATCTGTTCATTCCCTTCCTTCAAAGCCTCGGCCTTTGAAATTCAAAAGCTGAGGAGTTATACCTCTTTTCTCTGCCTTCTGCCCTCATACTCCTTACATAATGATTTGCATGACTGACTGGGATCAAAAGTCAAATGGTAAGAGAATACTTGGAAAAAAAAATCAGTTAAGACTTCAAAAAATATTGTCCTACTGCACTATTATTATACAGTACTGTCTTAGTTCAGACAGCTATAACAAACATATCATAGACTGGGCGTTAAACAACAGAAGTTTATTTCTTTCAGTTCTGGAGGCTAGGAAGTTCAGGATTAAGGTGTGGACAGATTCAGTTCCTGGTCTGATGTGCGGACAGCTGTCTTTTTGCTGTGTCCTCACCTGACAGAGAGAGAACATAAATCTCAGATCTCTTCTTATAAGGTCACTAATTCCATTCATGTGGGCTCCACCCTCATAACTTAATTATCTTCCAAAGGCCTTACTTCCAAATACCACTATATTGGAGATCAGAGCTTCAAGATATGAATTTGGGAGGTGGATACCAACATTCAGTCTGTAGCAAGTACCTTCTAGGTGAGGTCACTGTTAGGTACCTCAATTACATTTTCTATTCAGTCTTCTCAACAACCCATTCTGTAGAGGAAAACTGATGTTCAGAGGAGTTAAATAACTTGCCCGAAGTTAACACAGTCAGTATGTCACAGAGCAGGGATTTGGTATCTGATTTAACACCAAGCTGATGTCCTTTCCACAGCAGCAAGTGGCATCCTGTGAGTTCATAAAAAACCTTTGAAAGTAGCAACCAGAATCTAGGATTTCTTCTTTTGCTTGACTAGATAACAAAAGGAATTTTGATTATGATTCTTCAAGAGTACTTACTTATTATGTCTCCTTTCATTGGTTGTTAAGTTTTACCATACATCATCTAGTTTTCTAGGTTATTTAGAGACCAGCACATGCATTTCACCAAATCAAACATATTTGAGGAAGCAAGTATTTATGTTACTCAGCAGTATCTGTATTTACTATCCAAACATCTGGCAATTAACTTTCAGTGCTGACACAATTTCCAACGAATTACAGAGCATTTACAACAGTGTACTGTATGACACAGAATTCCTGGTTTTAGTGAGATTCTCCTAAATACCTGGCAACTGAACCAAACCTCTCAAAACCCACCATTGGTGGAGGTGGGTTCTGTCCCTCAAAGATCCCTTAGATACCTCAAGATTTAGCACAAGGCCAGTCAGTTCCTAGCCATGTTCATTTCTTCATCAGACGCTCAGAATCAGGAAGAGAGACAGAAGGGAGAAGGACTAATCCATTATTACATTTAAAAGAAAGCCACAGAAGCCAACACAGATACAAGTGTTGTTTGCTGTCTGTGAGGTCTCCCCTGGCTTAGTGAGACTGCGTTATTTTCAGCTCTGCTGCAAGAACTACTGCCTTCTCCAGCTCTTCCGGTACCTCTCCCTATTTGAGTCTTTACCAAGAGTCTATCTGATCTACTAAGAAGTGATAGTTTGGAATAGGTATAAGCTAGAGGTGAATCCATTAGCTAGAGTGATTATCCGGACTCAAGGAAAACTGTAAGTAGGAAAGTTTGCTATGAGGCCCTCTTAGCTTTCCCTTCAGGATTCATCTTGCTCTCTCTCTTTCGTTTACCACTTTTGGGTGGCTGTCTAATGTTGATGTCCCATAGGAATTCTTTCCACCAGATCTTCCTCTCACTAAGTTCAGATGAACAGTAATATGTAATTAAGGTGCAATATTTCAACAAGCAAGTCTCCAGAGCCAAAAGGAGACTCTAAAATAGTGGCATTTCAGGCATCACAATAGGAAAAGAGCTGGGTACCTTCAATTCATATTTGCTCTGACTTCAATTGAGAGTTGGGATAATAAACAAATGTAAGTTCCAAAAAATTCAGAACATCCCCTGAGTCCGCTAGGATGGCCCTCCAAAATCTCCTTAAAGTCTCCACAAATTTAAAGCCCAAACTCCATGTCTTCTAAAACTCTGAATTTGTCCAGTGTCTCTGGTTAGGAGTGGTCACATGACCTGAGAAAGCCAGCACATCCTTCTGCAGTGGGTAAATGGCTCCCTCAGTTCAGATCTGTTGGATCAGCTGCCAGGTCAGCACCCTCTCACCGGAGAAGCAGAAACTCCATGGGTTTTGCTGCTTAGTTGAGAAAAAAAAACAGGCTCTCCTTCTGTTGTGAAAAATTTCAATCTGCAAAGGCATGTGTTCCTAAAATGACTAATCATTCAGGGTTTCAATTGCTGCTATTGTTTATTAGAATTTTGTTTAATTTAGTGCTGTTATAGGTAATCATTTTGCTACTGTTCACCTTTCACTACTGAATATTTCATTTTTTTAGGCATGTGATAAAAATTCAGCAATGATAAGATTTGTGTGGGTTGCCTGAATAAATAATTAGGTTTATGCATTTTTTGTGGCTAATTCTGTTGCAGTTATGTTATGCATGTGTTCATGCGTGACCTATTTAGTTTTGGTTTGACCAGGGATTTACTGCAACTGTGGGTGACTCCATGTTACACATAAACGTGTCTTTGTTGGCTCCCTCCATCTCCCTCCTCTCTTCATGTTTCTCTCTGTTTTTTTTTTTTTTTTGAGACAGTCTTGCTCTGTCGCCCAGGCTAGAGTGCAGTGGCATGATCTCGGCTCACTGCAACTTCCTCCTCCCAGGTTCAAGCAATTCTCCTGCCTCAGCCTCTCAAGTAGCTAGGATCACAGGCGTGCACCACCATGCCCGGCTAATTTTTGTTTTTGTTTTTTTTTGAGATGGAGTCTCGCTCTGTCACCCAGGCTGGAATGCAGTGGCGCTATCTCGGCTCACTGCAACCTCCGCCTCCCGGGTTCAAGCAATTCTCCTGCCTCAGCTTCCCGAGTAGCTGGGACTACAGGTGCACGCTGCCATGCCCAGCTAATTTTTTGTATTTTAGTAGAGATGGAGTTTCACTGTGTTGCCCAGGCTGGTCATGAACTCCTGAGCTCAGGCAATCCGCCCGCTTCGGCCTCCCAAAGTGCTGGGATTACAGGCATGAGCCACCGTGCCCAGCCATTTTTGTATTTTTTTTCGGTAGAGACGGGGTTTTACCATGTTGGCCAGGCTGGTCTCAAACTCCTGACCCTGTGATCCGCCCACCTCGGCCTCCCAAAGTGCTGGGATTACAGGCGTGAGCCACCACGCCCGGCCCATGTTTCTCTTATATGTCTTTGGTTTTAACTCCACCCAGAAGACTCCCACTTCTATATCTGCATACCTGACCTGACTGCTGGTTTCTTGCTGTGTGCTGGGCACTTCCTCCCGCAGGCTCACTGGTAGCTCAAACACGGACCTCCCCTTCATCTCCACAAACTCTTCATTTCCCCAAGCCAGCAACTGTTCCTTCCTATTGCTTTCTGCCTGCTCCTGCTCTCTGCCCTGCAATTTACCCAGTTCGGGGCTTCCTCACCGGCAAAGTCTTCCTGGGCCAATCCACCTGGCAGGGACCTCCTGTGAGATGGGACCCGGGATGCAGGGGTAGGCAGGGACATTTGGGATTTCAATTATGCCCTGGTTAATTATGGGCATGTGGCAATTTTCTTTCCTTCTATGAACTTTGTTTTCAGTGAGACTGTCCTGATCTACCCCATGGAGTAGTTGATGGGATTATGTAAACGTTTGTGTGAAGCTTTTGAAATGTTTGCCTCCATTCCTACTCTTCACCGGAGTTCTCCAAAGTGGGGTGTGAGCGTGGGGCCCCCAACACTTCCTTGGAGCACGGTAAGAAGATATTAAAATATCTATTTATATTTATCTAAAAATATAAATTCTGCTTTGCTAATATTCTGCTTTGCTAATTTGCTTTGCTAATATTCAATGTTTGTTTTGACTCCTGGCACACCTGTGAGTTGTACTAGATAATATGATCCTCATATTATCTAGTACATAATATGATCCTCACATTATCTGGTACATAATATGATCCTCATCTTATCTGGCACAACTGAGGGCCATGGTGCCTGTGTCTGGTGTGCTGTTGGAGAGGCCTCAACTCAGAGGGGGGTGGGCGGCACCCTCCTGTAGCCCCTCAGTGCACTTTGACCACTTGTAGCTGATGTGAGCCCAGTTTAGTGGATTTATGGGTTATGCTTTCTCATTTAACGAAAACATCCACCTGATCCATGGAATAGTGGCTGCGAAGAAACTGTGGTTGAAAATAGAACTAATAATGCAAGCTCAGGAAAGCACGGGAGTGGCCAAGGGGTCCCCTCTTCTAATCCTTGTCTGAGCTCTTTTTCAGTCCATGTCTTCCTGAGACATAAATTCCTATAATTCAAGAAACAACTTGGGAGCTAGTTCGGTCCCACCAAAATAATTGACCAATGATCTTTCTGTATAGGATGTTATTTTAAAGGAATTCCACTATTTTTTATTTCAGAGATTGACCTTATCTTCCATCTCCCCAATTCTGGGTCTCTCTCCTGCTGGGTCACAGGTGTGACATTGTGTAGTAAATATGCTTTCTTTTTTTTTTTTTTTTTTTTTTTTGAGACGGAGTCTTGCTGTTATTGCCCAGGCTGGAGTGCAATGGCATGATCTTGGCTCACTGCAACTTTGCCTTCTGGGTTCAAGCATTCTCCTGCCTCAGCCGCCTGAGTAGCTGGGATTACAAGCTCATGTCACCGCACCCGGCTAATTTTTGTATTTTTAGTAGAGACAGGGTTTCACCATGTTGGCTAGGGTGGTCTCGAACTCCTGACCTCAGGTGATCTGCCCACTTCAGCCTCCCAAAGTGCTGGGATTACAGGCGTGAGCCACCACACCTGGCCTAATATAATTTCTATAGAGTGCATGACATGGCACAATGGTCATATGTTAACATATTTTTAAATTAGACTAAACATTATATTTTAAAAATTATTAAAGTAATATATATTCAATATAGGAAATGTGGTTACTGTAGAAGAAGAAAGTAAAAACTAAAGTCATAACACTTGGGATAGCAGCTGACAGCTGACATTCCTTTTTGTCCATATCTATTTCTTTTTGTCAAAAATAGATTGTATTGGACACCCTATTCTGTAAACCACTTAAAATTTTTCATGTAGTAATCCATCCAAGGATTAGCTAAATTAAAGCTACTCCAAAATTGTCTGAAAACAACTGAAAGGCTAAAAATATCTCCTTAATCCAAATTTTATGCTCTTATTTTCTTTTATTAATTTTCTTAATCTTTTGCTCTTTTCATGGATAAGAAATTAATGTTATTTATTTGTCTTATGTTCCTTCAGAATTCTCAGCCTGGCAATCAACTTCTGGGAAAGAGTTCAGTTCTTTTTTTTTAGTCTTCTTTTTTTTGAGACAGTGCCTTACTTTGTCACCTAGGCTAAAGTGCAGTTGGACCACCACAGCTCACTACAGCCCCGACATCCTGGGCTCAAGCAATCCTCCCAACTAAGCCTCCTGAGTAGCTGGGACTATAGGTACACACCACCACATCCAGCTAATTTTTAAATTTTTTTGTTAGAGATGGGATCTCACTATGTTGCTGGGTTTGAACTCTTGCACTCAAATGATCCTCCCTGCCTCAGTCTCCCAAAGCGCTGAGATTGTAGGCATGAACCACTACACCTGGCCAGATTTCAGAGTCTTTTGCAACCTCAGTAATCTCTGTTTTATGTAAGAGGCAAGAAGCCCTGCCAGGTAGAGAGAATAATGACAGCTATTGCTCACTCTGCTGTTCTGCTGCAAGCTTCTCTTGCTTTGCTTTTCCTTTTCCATTGACTTCTAATAATATGAGTGATTCAGACCACAGACTGGACATGTCCAAAACAAGGGAGAGAAAAAAAAAGAGGAGAGGGAGAGTAGGGAGTCCTGATGAAATAGCCCATGTGGGGTGATGCAGCATGCTCATGTATTGGGGCAGAAGAAAAGCAATTCTTTTTTTTTTGAGACAGAGTTTTGCTCTTGTTACCTAGGCTGGAGTGCAATGGCCCAATCTCGGCTCACTGCAACCTCCGCCTCCCGGGTTCAAGTGATTCTACTGCCTCAGCCTCCTGAGTAGCTGGGATTACAGGCATGTGCCACCATGCCTGGCTAATTTTATATTTTTAGTAGAGATGTGGTTTCTCCATTTTGGCCAGGCTGGTCTCGAACTCCCGACCTCAGGTGATCCGCTGGCCTCGGCCTCTCAAAGTGCTGGGATTACAGGCGTGAGCCACCACGCCTGGCTGAAAAGCAGTTCTTTTAAGTGAAGACTCACACTGCAAGGTAATTGCAACCTTGTTCCCTTTTGCTTAATGTGATTTTTTTCATGTATATGAACCATATCTCAATTATTATGCTTTTGAGAGGGCAAAGACTATGTCCTTTTCATCCTTTTGATCCCCATATTATCTAGTACAATGTTTTTTTACCAAGTAAACACTCACTAAACATTTGTTGTTTGTGATGACAATTATGATAATACGGTAGCATGCACAATAAAATATGGAATCTCCACAAAAAAAGCAGTTTTAGCTAATTCACAGATGACGTGATTGACTAGAATGAAAACTCAAAAGAATCATCAGACATTTATTGGAGCTGATAGGAAAATACAGCCAGTTTGCTGGGTTTATATGGAATATCCAAAAGTCAGCTGATTTTTTATGGTTTTATAGATTGAATGGTGGTTCCCAAAAGATATGTCCACATCTGAACGCCCAAAACATGTAAATATACTTATATAGTAAAAGAGTGGATATTACCTTTTATGACAAAAAAAGATGTTTAAGGATTTTTTTTTTTGAGACAGGGACTCACTTTGTCACCCAGGCTGGAGTGCAGTGGCACCATCTCCACTCACTGTAATCTCCACCTTCCAGGCTCAAGCGATTCTCTTGTCCCAGCCCCCCAAGTAGCTGAGACTATAGGCATGAGCCACTGTGCCTGGCTAATTGTTGTATTTGTTTTTTTGTAGCGATAGAGTTTCTACGTGTTGCCCAGGCTGGTCTCGAACTCCTGAGCTCAAACAGTCCTCTTGCCTCGGCCTCCCAAAGTGCTAGGATTACAGGTGTGAGCTACCGCATCCGGCAAGTTAAGGTTTTTTGAGAAGAGAAACTTGTCTTAGATTATCCAGATAAGTCCCAAGTCCAGTGACAAGGGAGAAGCAGAGGGAAATTAGACACACACAGGAGAAGGACATGTGCAGACAGAGGCAGAGGTTGAAATGATGCAGCCACAGCCTAAGCAGAAATGCCAGGGCAGGCCGAGCGCGGTGGCTTACACCTGTAATCCCTGCATTTTGGGAGGCCGAGGCGGGCAGATCTCCTGAGGCCAGGAGTTCGAGACCAGCCTGGTCAACATGGTGAAACCCCATCTCTACTAAAAATACAACAACAAAAAATTCGCCAGGCATGGTGGCAGGCGCCTGTAATCCCAGCTACTTCGGAGGCTGAGGCAGGAGGATCACTTGAACCCGGGAGGCGGAGGCTGCAGTGAACTGAGATTGTACCATTGCACTCCAGCCTCGGCGACAGTGCAAGACTCTGTCTCAAAGAAAAAAAAAAAAAAGAAATGCCAAGGCAGCTACCAGCAGCTGGAAAAGGTGAGGAAGAATTTTTCCTTAGAGCCCCTGGAGACAGCATGGCCCTGCTGGATTTTGTATTTTTAGCCTCTGTAACTGTGAGATAATAAATTTCTGTAGTTTGCTATTGCAAGCTCAGAAAACTAATACAAGAGTGTCCAGAAGAACAGAGTGCTGCGATTAAGAAAGTGTGCTCTGGAGCCAGAGATCCTTTGTCAGAATCTCTACTCCACCAGTTACTAGCTGAGTAATGTAAGGCACACTAGGTAACAGCACAGGGCCTGCTGTGAGTCTAGAGCATATAGACCTGTGAGTGGTATATTGTGAACATGGAACACAGGCTAGTTATTTTTATCATCACCCTCATTACTACCATTATTATTATCACCAGCACAATTAGAAAGTGCAACGTGAGTCCGGGCACAGTGGCTCATGTTTGTAATCCCAGCACTTTGAAAGGTGGAGATGGGAGGATAGCTTGAGCCCAGGGGTTCAAGACCAGCCTTGGCAATGTGTTGACACCTGTCTCTACAAAAAATTTAAAAATTGGCCAGATGTGGTGGCATGCGCCTGTAGTCCCAGCTACTTGGAAGGCTGAGGCGGGAGGATTGGTTCCACCCAGGAGGTCGAGGCTGCAGTGAGTCATGTTTGTATTACTATCTGTATTTACCACTATCTGTATTTTGTAATAATAATTCCCCTGCTGTTCTTAATAATTTAATCACATATTGTTTAGTTTTTGCCTGCTTACAAAGGGTACATATTTGTCTCTGACTTTTTTTTCTTTTTTATGAGACAGAGTTTCACTCTGTTGCCCAGGCTGGAGTGCAGTGGCACAATCTTGGCTCACTGCAATCTCCGCCTCCCGGGTTCACGCAATTCTTATGCCTCAGCCTCCCGAGTAGCCAGGACTACAGGTGCCCACCACCACGCCCAGCTAATTTTTGTACTTTTAGTAGAGACGGGGTTTCACCATGTTGGCTAGGCTGGTCTTGAACTCCTGACCTCAAGTAATCCATCTGCCCCAGCCTCCCAAAGTGCTGGGATTATAGGTGTGAGTCGCTGTGCCCAGCCAATCTTCCAGTTATTTTTTATTTATTTATTTATTTTTTTGAGATGGAGTCTCGCTCTGTCACCAGGCTGGAGTGCAGTGGCGAGATCTCGGCTCACTGCAACCTCCACCTCCCCAGTTCAAGCGATTCTCCTGCCTCAGCCTCCTGAGTAGCTGGGACTACAGGCACGTGCCACCATACTGAGCTAATTTTTTTGTATTTTTAATAGATACAGGGTTTCACCATGTTGGCCAGGATGGTCTCTAAATGCTTACTGAATTGAGAAAGGAAATTTATATACATGTGTTGAGAAGTGTTTTCAGAAAATGCATCCCTAAAAAATCCATCCTTTAAGTGACTTACATTGCATTTATGATTTTAACAAACTGTTAATCAACAAACACTTTTTTTTTTTTTTAAGATAGAGTTTTGCTCTTGTTGCCTAGGCTGAAGTGCAATGACGTGATCTTGGCTCACCACAACCTCTACCTCCCGGGTTCAAGCGATCCTCCTGCCTCAGCCTCCCGAGTAGCTGGGATTACAGGCATGCGCCATGACGCCCAGCTAATTTTGTATTTTCAGTAGAGATGGGGTTTCTCCATGTTGGTCAGGCTGGTCTTGAACTCCCGATCTCATGTGATCTGTCTGCCTCAGCCTCCAAAAATGCTGGGATTACAGGCGTGAGCCACCGTGCCCAGCCAACAAACACTTTTTAAAAAATACATAGTATCTCAACAAAATCATCCACAGAAGATGAAGTTAGTAAGCCAGTGAAGCCAAAATCAGAGTTTAAAAACAATATATATGCAGGTATCTTCTCAGCAGAGCACTGTACGAGATGGTGAAGAGGATATAGTGTGACTGATATACCCTGATTCTGGATGTTTGCATCTCTAACTAGCTCAATTTTTTTTTTTTTTTTTTTGAGATGAAGTCTCAAAGTCTTACTCTGTCACCTAGGCTGGAGTGCTTGGCACAGTCTTGGCTCACTGCATCCTCCGCCTCTCAGGTTCAAGCAATTCTCCTGCCTCAGCCTCCTGAGTAGCTGGGACTACAGGCACGTGTCATCACATCTGCTAATTTTTGTATTTTTAGTAGAGACCGGGTTTCACCATGTTGGCCAGGCTGGTCTTGAACTCCTGACCTCAAGTAATCTGCCCGTCTTGGCCTCTCAAAGTGTTGGGATTACAGGTGTGAGCCACCACACCTGGCCAAACTAGCTCAATTGTTAGCTCTATTACAAGTAGGAGAAGGAATGGTAAAGGCCCTATGAAGCAACTAAAGAAACAGGAACACATGCTCTCAGATGGGAGGAGGGAAATTCAAAGGCCGTGCTGAAATAAGAAAAGTGGAAGAGGCTGGGCACGGTGGCTCACACCTGTAATCCCAGCACTTTGGGAGGCCGAGGCAGGAGGATCACGTGAGGTCAGGAGTTGGAGACCAGCCTGACCAACATGGAGAAGCCCCGTCTTTACTAAAAATACAAAATTAGCTGGGCGTCATGGTGCATGCCTGTAATCCCAGCTACTCAGGAGGCTGAGGCAGGAGGATCACTTGAACCTGGGAGGTGGAGGTTGTGGTGAGCCGAGATCATGCCATTGTACTCCAGCCTGGGCAACAAGAGTGAAACTGCGTCTCAAAAAAAAAAAAAAAAAAAAAGTGTAATCATAAATGCAATGTAAATCACTTAAAGGATGGATTTTTTAGGGATGCATTTTCTGAAAACACTTCTCAATACATGTATATAAATTTCCTTTCTCAATTCAGTAAGCATTTATGGAATACATACCATATGCCCACTGAATGTCAAGGGTGAGGATGTTCCAGGGAATGAGTGTTTTACGTTAAAGAGTCATCAGTTTGAGACTATTGCTGTTTTCATTAAGAAGGCTCTTATAGGTGACTTTTTGTATCTGATTTTTAAGAGTAACAAGGGAAATGTGAAAAAAGTTCTTATTTAGTTTTCATGATCATCAGGTTAGGTTTCTACCATAAAGTAGTATGTTTATATTGTTTGGACACTATAAACAGTTTTTTTTTTTTTTTTTTTGAGATGGAGTCTCACTCTGCCACCCAGGCTGGAATGCAGTGGTGCAATCTTGGCTCACTGCAAACTCCGCCTCCCAGGTTCAAGCGATTCTCCTGCCTCAGCCTCCTGAGTAGCTGGATTCACAGGCAGCCACCATCACGGTCGGCTAATTTTTGTATTTTTAGTAGAGATGGTGTTTCACCATGTTGGCCAAACTGGTCTCGAACTCCTGACCTCAGATGATCTGCCCAGCTCAGCCTCCCAAAGTGCTGGGATTACAGGGGTGAGCCACCGCACCCGGCCTATAAACAGCTTTTTAAGTTAGTGTGCTTTTAAAAAATTAAAAATAGGTGGTTAATGAAAAAACAAAAACTTCAATTAATCAGAAGTGTGGGTACAAATGTTTGACTGACATGCCTGTTTCATTTCAATTTAGACTTCTTTTTCAAAGAAAATTTTTGACTAGAGTGTTTGCTTATAGGAAGAGCCTTATGGCTGAGTCTTTTTTCAAGTGTAAAAAAATATCCCACATTGGAAGAAGAAGAGGCTAGAACGACCCCTGGACTGACCAAAGCCCTGCGTCCAGCGCCTATGTCGCGCCGCTGTCGCCACCACTGCCATGCCCAAGAGAAAGGCTGAAGGGGATGCTAAAGGGGATAAAACCAAAGGGAAGGACGAACCACCGAGAAGGTCTGTGAGGTTGTCTGCTAAACCTGCTCCTCCAAAGCCAGAGCCCAAGCCTAAAAAGGCCCCTGCAAAGAAGGGAGAGAAGGTACCCAAAGGGAAAAAGGGGAAAGCTGATGCTGGCAAGGAGGAGAATAGCCCTGCAGAAAATGGAGATGCCAAAACAGACCAGGCACAGAAAGCTGAAGGTGCTGGAGATGCCAAGTGAAGTGTGTGGATTTTTGATAACTGTGTACGTATGGTGACTGTACAGTTTGAAATACTATTTTTATCAAGTTTTATAAAAATGCAGAATTTTGTTTTACTTTTTTTTTTTAAAGCTATGTTGTTAGCATACAGAACACCTCATTGTTGTTTTTTGGGGAAGGGGCATATGTCACTAATAGAATGTCTCTGCAGCTGGATTGATGTGGGGGAAACACCTTTCCCTTCTAGTTTTGAGAGACTTCCTCCTGGCTCCCAGGAGGAGGGATTCCCTGACTTTGACACACATGGCCTCTTGGTACAAAATCCGAGTGGTATGGAAAAACAAATTCGTTTTTATGTCCTCTTCTCCCTTTCCATCTTTCAGCATATACTTAACTCCCTTAAGCCCAGACATCTGTTGGGACCTGACCTCCAATCATTGGTTACCAGTGTGTCAGGCAATCTGGACTTTCCAGTGATGCCACTGAGATGGCACCTGTCGAAAGGAGCAGTGGTTCCATTTCTAGATTGTGGATCTTCAGATAAATTCTGCCATTTTCATTTCACTTTCTGAAAGTCAGGGTTGGCTTGTGAAAAGTTGTTAAATACATGCTAAATGTGAAATGTCAACCCTCACTCTAAACTTTCCCTGTTCAGAACATCAGATGAAGACTTCATTGGGTTTTATAGTGGCTTTCTGATTTTTGGTAGCCCATTGAAGAAGAGAGTTTGAAAGTTGTATACGTTAATGCTTGTCTGCCCTGTCCTGCCTGAAATACCATGATTGTTTATGGAAAGTATCTTTAATAAAGCTGGATACAGTTTGGCTTGGGAAAAAAAAGTTCCACATCAATATAACTGGGAACACAATGAATAATCATTAAGAACTATAACAAGCATTTATGTGTGACATATGGACTTTCTAACTTCAAAACAGTTGCAATTAAAGACATGTTTAACATGACCATTAAAATGAAAAATCATTAAATTCTAGATCAAAGGATGGAGAAATAAGTAGAGCGAAATCTAAGCTAATGTTTTACCCTGACTTATGTATAAATTTCTCTGTAAGCTTCCTAGTAGTCAAGCTATGATGGCATAGGTTATAGGTTATAAACTATAGAATTCTCATTATTTGCAAACAGAGAGATAAGTTCCTTGGGATAAAATATTTTAAGTTTTAAAAATATTTAACTTAAAAAATTATCATGTAGTTAATTATACAAGAAACGTTGAGCCACATATTTAACCATGGTTTCTGAAAGATAAATATTATTCATGTAGAAAATTTATATATTTTTCTTCAACAAAAACCTAGACTGTAGTATTTAGATTTTACAGAGTAAGGTTTTTTTTTTTGTTTTGTTTTGTTTGTTTTTTGGGGGGGATGGGAGGTGGAGATTGTATTAGTGAGGATCCTTTCAGAAAACAGAAGGTAATTCGAGTTGATAAAGGGACTCTTTACAAAGATGTATGTAGGATGCAGGGAAACCATAAGGAATTGTGCAGTTCTGTGGGGCTAGTAACAAGGGATACTGTTACTCTCCTAGGCCTGAAAGGGATAAAGAGAAGATCCTATCACCAGAAGAGAACTTGGAGACAGAGACCGAGCAGAGAAAGCTCTTGGACAGAAGTAATGACTTTTAGTCAAGAGATGAATCCAGCCTGTGGTACCCCCACAGAAAGCCAAGGAAATAAATACCTTTAACTTTCCACCTACTCCCTCTGATCTCTTGCTGGTGCTTTTCATTGGCTGAATTCAACTAGAAGCTAAGGGCAGGCACAGGGAGTCTGGTGGTGCTTGTTAGCCTTCTGGTGCAGAGAAAGGATGAAGAAAGGACTTATGGAAGCTATCAAGCCAGGAGGACATATTGGAAATTGGGGAGCTTTATAGAGTTCACCCTTGCCCCATTTTGATAAGCCTCTCTGGGTAGAGCAGAAAGGGACTTGCCCTCCTGCCTTTCCCACTCAGACTTTGGCGGAGAACCACTGCAGTGTAATGAGAGATGGTAATTCTGTTAGCTGCGTGTAAGGAAAAAATGTTGAGAACCAATGATCTGTAAGAAAGGACAATACCATTTTCCTTAAATGTTTCTTTTTCTCAAATGGATTTACACTGGAGCTAAGTCACAGCTCTGGAATAGAGAAATTTAATAGAATGTGAAGATAGTCCTTAAGCTTAGAATATCAGATGGGTTATGAGTCAGTGCCCACAGGCAGAATTAGATAACCCTTGGGGGGGAATAGATTCCCTTCCCCATGACCTGGGGGTAGATCTTACCCTGTGTGAAGGCAGATACACTAATAGGGGCCTCTGAGGACCATGTCTGGTGACCTGACATCTGGATGTTGCTTTGATTGCTCATAGATAAGTGCATCCCAAGCCCAGACAACTTGAAACCTATGTATCCCTGTAGCAGCAATAATTATAATAACAGCCAGGCCTACAAAGCCAACTGCATTGCCAATGAGGCCATTTAAAATATTGAAAGATACATTCTAGAACTTATGAAATCTCTGGCCTAATCTCCAATATTATATGTTCTCTCCAATTTGAAAATCCACCATTTAAAAAAATAAAAACAAAACCAAGTATAAAAATGTAAATACAGGTTTAAAAAATTTTTTTTTGTTTGTTTTGTTTTTTGGCACACAGTCTTTCTCTGTTGCCCAGGCTGGAGTGCAGTGGTGCAATCTCGGCTCACTGCAACCTCCACCTCCTGGGGTTCAAGTGATTCTCCTGCCTCAGCCTCCCAAGTAGCTGGGCTACAGGCATGCTCCACCACGCCCACCTAATTCTCATGTTTTTAGTAGAGGTGGGGTTTTGTCATGTTGGTCAGGCTGGTCTCGAACTCCTGACCTCAGGTGATCCACCCACCTCAGCCTCCCAAAGTGATGGGATTACAGGCATGAACCACCATGCCTGGCCCACAGTTATATTTTTATACTTAAACTTTATATAAATCCAAATGTTTCTTTTTTTACACCAAAATATAAATATTTTTCAGACTTAATCATGTGAATGGAAGATTGTTTGGTTCCAGCGCAGCACTGAGGAGTAAATGGAATTTATTGAATTCACATTCTGTATTATCTTCTTGTGCTGCTAGGGAAAGAAGTGACAGGTTGAAAAAGTTATTAACTTCTCGTGTGTATTAAAACAACACTTGAAGGCAACTGACTTTAGATAAGACAAAATAATCAGTATAGCCTGTGATGTTGCTTTAGTTTAAATCCAGTCTGCCCTGAAGCCCAAACAGAGATAAAGAGCAAGAGTAGGATGAATGTTTTCATTGAAGTCCTAACTTCAAATATTGTGAGGGTCTCAGGAGGTTATCCAGTCTATTTCCAGCCTTTGGCAGGATTACAGTTAAACCGGCTCAGGCAGATGGCAATCCATCTTATTTCTAAATTGTCCACTCAAGGAATTCCACATAACTCTTTCCATGGTCCTTTTTATAACCGTATTTTTCTTTAAATCCTCAGGGGATATATGCACATAACAAATGGAAAGCATAAAGCAAAGTAAATATGACCCTCTTCCCATCATGAAAGGGGCAGAATTATCTGCTAGTATCTATGATGATTTGTAAACAATACCAGTCCTAGACCAATCTCTCTTCTTTATCCAACCTCACAAATATTCTGCCTCTCTAAGTAGCCCTTGTCCCTTTGCCCCTCTTGTTTCCCTTTGTTTCCTCCTTTCTCACCTGGTTCAGAATGCCTAGGAGAGTTTGTATAAGAGTCTTAATGCCCTAGGAATAGGAAAAGCAATCATGCCTCAGGCCATAGGGATGTTGTCAGCACCACGGACAGAGGCTTATCAGGCTTGGCAAACATTGTACAGAGGTATAACTTGCCAGTAGAGAATGTTGATGACCTTTTTAATATCTTTGAAAGTCTTCATCAATTCATTCCCCTTCTCTTCTTAGCCTTCTATTTTATTGAGGTAGATGACGTTAAGACTTCAACTTTTCGGTGCAGGCAGAGGAGCCCACATCTCAGTAGTCTATGAGAAAGAGGGGCTCAGGTTGACGGGAGGCAAACTCATCTAGGCCTGCTGAAGTTAATTCATCATTTGGCTCTAGAATTCAGGGAACAAAATACAGCAGGCAATGAAGAACAATGGAATCAGCAAGAGAGGTAACTCCTCTCTTCTCTTGCAGATGCTTCAATTAAATTTATTTCACAAAGGATTAGTGGCCCTGAAAATATGCAATTATGCCATTCTTCACATCCCCTATTTTACTGGTTAGAAAACATTTGTTGTAACTTTATATCCATTAAAAATTAGCTATTCAGTCTTGGCTATGTCACCTAAAATCTCTGTCTAATCTTGGAGAAAATGGAGAAAATTTCACAATACTTCTCAAAATTTTAAATGCACATATTTTTTGACCCTACAACTCCAACACAGAAATGATCCAACAGGCTGGCATGGTGGCCCACACCTGTAATCCCAGAACTTTGGGAGGCGAAGGTGGCAGGATCACTTGAGACAAGCCTGGGCAACATCTCTACAAAAAACTTTTAAAAATTAGCTGGGCATGGTGGCACACGCCTGCAGTTCCACCTACTCAGGAGGCTGAGGTGGAAGGATTTCTTGAGCCCAGGGGTTTGGTGCTGCAGTGAGCTATGATCACACAAGCACTCCAGCCTGGATGACAGAGTGAGACCCTGCCTCTGAAAAGAAAAAAATTCCATCAATATAAGACTGTTTAAATAAAGTATAAGTTTATACAGTCAAATATTAAGAAACCATAAAAAAGTGGAAATTCACTATATACTCGTATGAAAGATCTCCAGGATATATTAAGTTTAAAAAAGCTGGGTTCAGAACAATGACTATATTAAGATATTATATAAAAAGAAGAAAAATCATGTATAGCCATCTGTACTAAGCATACAATATCTCCAGGAGGATATATATTAGAAATAAGAAATAGCAGTTTCTTCTAGGAAGGGAAATTGGATGGATAGAAGTGAGAAGTGGAGGGGAGTTTTTTTCAGCATACACCTTTATGTACTTTTGGAATTTTGAATAATGTGAATTCATCAACTATATAAAAATGAATAAATAAATTTATATAAAAATGAAATAAATTATCTGTGACTCAGTTTCTTTCTCTGTGAAGTGGACATAGTCATATCCATTTGGATATAGTCTGGATATAGTCATATCCATTTGATTGTCCTGAGAATCAAATAGAACAGTGTATGTAAAGGTGTTTTGAAAAATATGTTCTTCATATATGATGTTTATTGCTAGTATTTTAGTAATGTATGTACACTTTAAGTTCTCCACATGCCTTCTAAATTTTGGAGTTTAGAACTGGACGTAACTCTGAAATAATGATAATAAAAAGTAAATTAAATATTTGGGAGATATTTTAGAGTTTTTCACTGTAGCGTGGCTATGACATAAAAATAACTTTATCCTGCACTTCCTTTTGCAGTCTTTTCCTTCATGCATTTAGAATAATTTTTGCCTTTTAATAATGGGTACTTTTCAGCTGCCTCAAAAGAAGGTGAAGCATGCTCAAGCTGATTGGAAGGGCTTAATGAGATTATTCAGTAACTTGTAGAAAACTGCAGTGTACAAGAAAAGGGAAAACAGCTGGATCATTAAAATGCTCGTGTAACCCACTGTGACACTGGAAAGGGAAATCCTTTGTTGGATATGTAGAAGGAAGGAACACTATACTTTCTGGGAAAAAAACTTTGGCGGTCTTGTTACAACATATTTAAAAAATAATTTTAAAAAGCCAGTTTAGAAGGGTTTCTTGTCAGTCCTAAAAGACAGAAGATTTGAAAGGTGGTAGTACCCCTAAAGGGATGTGTTTTTAAAAAAGGAACTCCAGTTTCCCACATTCCAAAGGGTCCCCTGAGGCCATCCTACACCTCATTAAATACATGAACAAGCATGAGACTTGGAACCTCTGTAGAGACTTCTGGCCTAGCCTGGCAGAAAAAAATGATGAGAGATTTGTGGGTTGTATGAATTGGATCATGGTATAATATAAAACCAAAACAAATCACCTCAGGCCCTACCAAGGGAGAAGACTATTAAAAGAAGAAAATAAACCCACCATCTCAGTTCATTTTTTTTCTCCTAAAAAATATTTTTTTCCTCCACATATTTATGCCAAGAGAATCCAATTTATTTTCAGAATGTCTTCTCCTTTACCCTTCTTTCTCTTCCTCCCTGAGTTATACCTCCTTCCTTTTTCTTTCTTCCTTCTTCTCCTCCATTCTTTTTCTTTCTGTTTTTCCTCCTCCTCTTCTCCTTGTTCCTCTTCTGTATTAGGAGTTAGCAAACTTTTCCTGTAAAGAGCGAGAAAGTTAAATATTTCAGGCTTTGCAGGCCAAACTGTCTCTTGCAACTACTCAACTCTGCCCCATGTAGTGCAAAAGCAGCCCTAACAAGACATAAACAAATGGGCAAAGCTATGTTCCAGTAACACTTTGTGTATAAAGACAAGCTGTGGGTCAAATTTGTCCCTCATAACATAGTTTATCTGCCCTTGTTCTATGTTATAATAGTTTAAATAAAGTTCACAGTGTAGCAGGACAAGCTGCAGACAAAACCCGTCAGACACCAAGTTAAAGAAGGAAGGGCTTTATTTGGCCGGGAGCTTTGGCAACACTCACGTCTCCAAAAACTGAGCTCCCCGAGTGAGCAATTCCTGTCCCTTTTAAGGGCTTACAACTCTAAGGGGGTCTGTGTGAGAGGGTCGTGATCGATTGAGCAAGCAGGGGGTACGTGACCGGGGGCTGCATGCACTGGTAATCAGAACGGAACAGAACGGGACAGGGATTTTCACAATGCTTTTCCTTACAATGTCTGGAATCTATAGATAACATAACCGGTTAGGTCAGGGGTCAATCTTTAACCAGGCCCAGGGCACGGCGCCAGGCTGTCTCTCTGTGGATTTCATTTCTGCCTTTTAGTTTTTACTTCTTCTTTCTTTGGAGGCAGAAATTGGGCATAAGACAATATGAGGGGTGGCCTCTTCCCTTAACAGAAGAGATATAATCATCACTAACTGTTTAGGACAACAGAGTAGCTCTCTGGAAGAAAATACATTTGTACCATACCTCACACTTCTTTAAAAAACTCAAAGGTGATTAAAAAAAAAAAAAAGTAAATAATAATAAGACTAGAGAAGAACATAGAAAATCATTTTAATACTTCAAAATAGGGCAAAAATCTCTAAAATTATTTAAAAATGATAGATTCAACCACATGAAAATGTTTGTATAAAGCTACTATAAGCTAAGTTAGGAGACAAATGACAAGCTGGAAAAATATTTGCAACTCATGTCACAGACAATAGAATAACCTCCTTAACATATTGATTTCTATGAATCAATAAGAAAAATAAACAAGCACTCAGAAGAAAGGTGGGACAATGCTCTGTCTAGAATTCACAGAAAAGGAAATACAAATTGTTGTTAAATATTTTAAAAGAAATGTTCTACATCATTCATAATAAGAGACACATAAATTCATACTTAAATACCGTTTTCACACATCAGATAGGCAAAAATCCAGATATTTAATAAAACACTGGGTTGACAAGGCCTTCCTTTATATTGTTGGTGAAATATAAATTGATACAACATTTATGGAGGGTGATTTGGCAATACCAATCAAATTTTGAAATGCATGTCTTTTTTGATGCAACAACTCACTTTAAAGAGCTTAGTCTATAGATATCACTGGGCATATGCAAAATGTCTATACAATGTTAGTTATTGTTGCACATTTTGTAACAGCAGAAATAGGACATGACATGTGTGTCTACTAATAGTGGATTGGCTAAATCTCTTATGCTATATCTGTATCATGGAATATTATGTATCTGTAAATCACTTCTTCTTAAAAAGGTGTGCATGGTATGCTTACGGTTATTTAAGAAGGGAAGCATAATATACGTTTGTATCTGTTTGTATAAAAAGTCTCTGGAAGGACACACAAGAAACTAGTAATGGTGCCTCCCTATTTAAAGGGGAGATAGGAAGAATTATATGGATGAGTGACAGAAATAAGGAGAAGACTTCTCACTATATGGCCTTTTAATTCTTTTTCATTTTTGAACCATTCAATACTATTATTAATATTAAAAAATAAAGTCCAGTAAAAATCACCCAAATAACTTGTTTTTACACACACAGCAACGCACACATCCACTTTTGTTATTTTTAGGCTCATGGGACATTATACTACTTCGGGTTATGCTAGTAAGTATATTTTAAACTATCTACTTAATCTTGAAAAAGTTTTCTACTTTGTGTGTGGGGAGAAGATTAGGAGGATAAACCTTTTTTTTTGTATAATCCCAACTAATTAATCAGAGTAGATACAGAGAAGACTAACAAAAGCCCAGTGATGGAAAGACTAATAAAAGTCAGTGTGCTATAAAGAGGAACTGGGCTGTGTTGGAAAGCAGCGAATTCCCCATCACTGGGCTTGTTTAACTTCAGGGGCTACTGTGGAAAGGGTAACAACTCTAAGTTCTATTCCAATTTTGACAGTCTACAATTATGAGAAAAAGGTGAACACCATGTATTTTATCATAAGTGGTAAGATTCTTTGGAAAAAAACCACCTTAGAGATTCATGTTTTTTGTTTTCTGTTTGTTTGTTTGTTTGTGTTTTGGAGACAGGGTCTCACTGTTGCCCAGGCTGGAGTGCAGTAGCCTGATCATGGCTCACTGCAGCCTCGACCTCCCTAGGCTGAGGTGATCTTCCCAACTCAGCCTCCCGAGTAGCTCAGACTACAGTTGTGCCACCATGCCTGGCTAATTTTTGTATTTTTTTGTAGAGACAAGGTCTTGCTATGTTGCCCAGGCTGGTCTCGAACTCCTGGACTCAAGGACTCCACCTGCCTTGGCCTCCCAAAGTGCTGGGGTTACCAGGTGTGAGCTATTGTGACCAGCCCCAAAACTAATTTCTAAAGTGCATAAATCTCAGGCCGGGTGCAGTGGTTCATGCCTGGTAACTCCAGCACTTGGGGTAGCTGAGGTAGGTGTATTGCTTAAGCTCAGAAGTTTGAGACCAGCTTGGGCAACATAGTAAAACCTCATCTCTCCAAAAAAAAAAAAAAAAAAAAAAGGCCAGACGTGGTGGCCGAGGCGGGTGAATCACCTGAGGTTAGGAGTTCGAGACCAGCCTGGCCAACATGGTGAAACCCCATTTCTACTAAAAATACAAAAATTAGCCAGGCACGGTGGTGGGCGCCTGTAATCCCAGCTACTCGGGAGGCTGAGGCAGGAGAATCACTTGAACCTGGGAGGTGGAGGTTGCAGTGAGCCGAGATCGCACCATTGCACTCCAGCCTGGGCAATAAGAGCAAAACTCTGTCTCAAAAAAAAAAAAAAAATTTATTCAGGAGGCTGATGTGGGAGGATCACCTCAGCCTGGGGAGGTCGAGGCTGCAGTGAGCCATGATTGGGCTATCGCACTCCAGCCTGGGTGACAGAGTGAGACTGGTTTTTTTTTTCTTAGAAAAGAAAAGAAATTAATTTGGGTAATAGAGAAGGTACAAAGAAGGTAACGATGGTGGAAGGAGAGCAGGATCCTCGGGGATGGAGCAGGCAGTGAGCCTGGGTTAGGAGGAGAGCCCAAACTCAAGGACACGCAGATAGTCATATCAAACTAAACAGCCCTAGTAGATGAGCAGGATGCAGGTTTCAGGGTTTTGCTGGCAGAACAGAACAGAGTGAAACACAACACACCACTTTCCAGAACACTATGCAATGTGTAGATGGAAAGTAATTTTTAAGGAAATGACTAGAAATTATTGACATTGATTTTGAAATCATCCCTCTTTGTCAGCTGGTAAAACACCTGGAAGCTAATGCTTCCAAGCACTCTAATTTAAAGTTGGCTTTAGCTGATGTTCATACCCCTAGCTGGATACAACAGCTAATACAGTAGAAGACACTTACTTAGTTAATTTTTGATGAGAAAAATGCTAGGCAAAATGCTATGCTTTTACAGTGGGCATTTGGAAAGGTGAGAGAGGTAGCATGGAAAAAACCTTCTCTCACCTTCTTTGCTTTTTCCTTTCCCATCCCTTTTCCTTTTCCTTCTTCTTCTTCTTCTTGCTTTTTTTTTTTTTTTTTTACTTTGTTGCCCAGGCAGGAGTGTAGTGGTGCAATTTTGCTCACTGCAGCCCCCAACTCCTGGGCTCGAGATCCTCCCACCTTAGCCTCCTGTGTAGCTGGGACCACAGGCACACACCACCATATCCGAATAATTTTTGTATTTTTTTGTAGAGATGGGGTTTTGCCACGTTGCCCAGGCTGGTTTTCAACCCCTGGGCTCAAGCAATCCTCTCTCCTCGGCCTCCCAAAGTGCTGGGATTACAGGCATGAGCCACTGCACCAAGCCTTCTTATAAAGTTATGTCTTGGCTGGGCACAATGGCTCATGCCTATAATCCTGACCCTTTGGGAGGCCAAGTGGGTGAGTCCCTGAGCCCAGGAGTTTGAGACCAACCTGGGCACATGGTGAGACCCCATCTCTGTTTAAAATTTAAAAATAAAATAAAGTTATGTCCCTAGGCCTCCTGAGAAAATACTGGTCTGTGGGAGAAATAGTGGACTGGTGGTGCTCAAAATTTCAAAAAACTTCACATAGCCACATGTATTGTTACTTCCTACTATGCTCTCAATGTGAGGGAAATAGCAACAATACCATTTCTAATGTGCAGTGAGTTGATGATTAGGCATGTTAAAGTTACTGACAGAGGTGCAATTAGATACCAGGTACATTTCATGTGATCAGGGATCTAGGGGAGATTTTGGGGGATTTTGGAGTTGTTAACTGTGCTGGTTAATTTTGTGTCAACTTGGCTGGGTCACAGTGCCTAGATATTTGGTCAAACATTCTGGATGTTTCTATGAGGTTGTTTTTTTGGATGGCATTAGCATTTAAATTCGTAGATTTTGAGTAAAGCAGATTAGCTTCCATAATGTAAGTGTGTCCCATCCAGTCCACTGAAGTCCTTAATAGACTAAGACTGGCCGGGCATCATGGCCATGCCTATAATCCCAGCACTTTGGGAGTTTGAAGCAGGTGAATCGCTTGAGCCCAGGAGTTCAAGACCAGCCTGGGCAACATGGACAGACCCCATCTCTACAAAAAATACAAAAAGTTAGGTGGGCATGGTGTCAGCATGCCTGTAGTTCCAGCTACCTGGGAGGCTGAGGTGGGAGGATCACCCCAGCCCAGGAGATTGAGGCTACAGTGAGCTGTGATGGTGCCACTGCACTCCATCCTGGGTGACAGAGTGAGACCCTGTCTCAAAAAACGAAACAAAACAAAACAAAAAACAAGACTGACATCCCCTGAGGAAGAAGGAGCTCTGCCAGCAGACTGCCTTTGGACTTGAACTGCAACATGAGCTCCTTCCTGGGTCCAGCCTGCCAGGCCAACCTGTACATTTTGAACTTGCCATTCTCCTTAATCACATGAGCCAATTTCTTAAAAAAATCTCTCTCCCTCTATTTACATACATCTTATTGGTTCTATTTCTCTGGAGGACCCTGACTAATATATTGACCATACTCTTTTTTTGTATAGATGCCATTCAAAATTATATAATATTTTGCAAGTGAAACTACTTAATTACTTCTGTATTATAAGCTACCTCTCTCAATTTTAATTTTCTCACCTGTAAAATGAGAGAAGTATGGTAAAAATTGTTAGTCATCCACCAAAATCTACTCTCCCCTTCTTCACGGGCACATTATCCTGCATTTCCCACCCCCAGCAGTCAAGGAGGGGCTGTGGGAACACATGACTATGTTCTTTCCAGTGGCACGTGAGTGAAAGGTATATATGGCAATTCTGGGTCTAGGTCTTAAAACAGTAGGTAACCTTCATCTGTGCCATCTTCCTGCCAGGGATGGATCTGTGGCCTTCCAGCTTTTGACCGTAAAAATACCTGAGAGAATGGCGGAGCTGCACGACAGGAGGAATCAGAATCCCCGAATGACTGTGTGGAGCAGAACTGTGTCCTCAACCTCGACCATTTGCCTCAACACTGTTATGTGAATGAGCAATACATTTCTTTGCTCTTTAAGCCATTGTATTGTTAGTCTCAATATAGTAGCTCAGCCTTTGCCCTAACTAATACAGGGTGATGACAGCAGTTGTCTTACCTACTTCACAAGATTAAAAAAAAAATCTGGATCCTGCACAACTTCATGGGATTTTTGTGAAGATCAGATGAAAGAAAATGGTTAAGGCTGTGCACAAATTTTGTGATGCCATCTTTACTTGATTATCCAACATTAAAACATCCTCTGGACCTCAGTAGCTCTCTGTAAAACGGAGACACTGGATTCCATGATGCCTAGGATTGCTGTGCTCTTTTTCTGACAGGAAAGAAACTGCCTTGAGATAAAGAATTACATAAAAAATACAAAATGGCTAATAGATTTTGCTGATTACCACCAACCATGTCTGGATCATATTTGGGAACTAGCAGCCAATGTAAACAGTGGGAAATGGTGGCTATTGAAAGCAACTATCACATTAAACTTAATTTTATAACCATTTCTCAAGCTGGTGGCAATCCCTAACGTGTCCATGTGAGCTACAATATATTAAATGTCATTAATTGTTTAGACTTTGCCAGAAAGCCAGTCTAGGGTGACAGGATTTATGGTAGAAAATCCTGCCGTGGCACAAAATCCACTAAACCACATTAGTCAGGTGAGAAACAAGTATTACTCTCAGCTGATTCTTATTTTACATAAAAGTTCTTCCATTTCCAAAGTACAATGTATATCAAGTCCTTATATTAAAAAAAGGAAGGCTTCATAATAGAACAAGTCCACAACTGAAGTAGATGTGAGCAGACATTAAGAAAAAATAAAGAGGAAAGGAAAGAAAGTGATTGACTACATTACATAGCCACGCATAGCCTTGGAGTTTTTGTGTAATTTTTTTGTGGGATGAGAAAATGCAATCTTTCCTCTTCCTTCGTATGGGCAGAGGCAGGTCAGATGTGCCAGGTGAAGTGGCTTAGAGGCCTCTGAAAAGAAATATTTTCACATCTCATGGACACTGCTTTCATTTGGTTGTCAAAACGTAGTGCTGGAAAGGAAAGCGATTAGTGGTTTCCATTAGGAAAAGTGATCCATTAGGAAAAACCCCAGGAGGCACTTCCAGGTTGGAAGAACGATGCCATGGACTGGAATCAGCTGTGATGGAGTCTGGAATGGTGAGAAAGGACATTCTGGGGAAAAACAAAAACATAAAACATGTGAAAATGTACAACATGCAGCAGCCGAGTGTAATGCAATAGAGTTTCCTTGGAAACACACACACCGACTCCTCTGAGCAAGCATGTTCCCAAGGCCACCTGTTTCCTTTTGACACTGGCAGCTGCTTCTCTCCGCATGGCTTAAACAGAAAACCAACAGGAATTATTTTGGCAGGAAAATGGGATTATCTTAGGTGCTTAATGAGAGAAAAGATCTGAGCTTGTTTGTAATAAGAAATAAATATTAATGGGTTGGGGCACATTTGGGAATTTTCATGATAGTAATAAATGTCAAAGAGAAATGTTTTTCCTTTATCATTAGACCTCAGACTAATTTACCCAAATACAAAGTTGTCTTTGCCCAATGAGAAAGAGAAAAATAAAACTAAATGAAGTGAATAATTAAACAGGGAAAAGAAAAACAAAATGAGACTGTATTTTACATATGGCTCATGAGGTTCTCTTTGGGCTGAAGAGGATTAACTGTTATGAGGATTTTATGCTGTGGGGAGTTGATGGAGTGGATTTGTGACAGATGAGGGAGATGGGGATGAATGTGCAGCTCATTCAGACACCTCCAGTTTCTCGTTCAACATTTTGCTAAAGATTAGGGGTAAGAGATCAAAGCAGAACCAAGTCCCACAGCTCTGTATGGAGAATTACAAAGCCTGGAACAAAATATGCTTACACTTAGTCTTGTTTGGAGTTGATTTGATTTGTATACATTTGAGTCATTGTATTAGAATTTTCCAACTCTAGTTTTCTATATGTATATATAGAATATATGTATATATAGAATATATGGTACAGTCTATATATTCTATATTCTCTCTATATAATGTATATTCATATATAATTTGTTCATCTGTAATACATTATATGCATATATTATATATTCATATATAATATATAATATATGAATATATAATATATTATCTATTATATAATATATTATACATGAATATATAATATATTATCTATTATATAATATATTATATATCATATACCTATAATATATATTCTATGTATACATATCACTTATTATATATATTCTATTTATACATATCATATATATGTATTGTATAAAAAGATATTTATTATAAAGAATTAAGGAACTGGCTCAGGTGATTATGGAGGCTAAGAAATTCCAAAGATCTGTGGTCACAAGGTGGAGGCCCAGCAGAAACAATGGTATAGTTCTAGCCTGGGTCCGAAGGCCTGAGAACTAAGAGAGCAGATGTTGTAAGTTCCAGTCTGAGTGCAAGTCTGAAGGCAAAAGAGGATCAATGTCCCAGCTCAAAGATCATCAGGTAGAGAGAATGAACTCTCCCTTACTGTGCCTTTTGTTCTATTTAGGCTTTCAACAGGTTGGATGAGGCCCACCCATGCTGATAAGGGCAATTTGTTTTATTCATTTTACCAGTTCAAATGTGGATGCCATCCAGAAACACCCTCGCAGACACCCAGAATAATGTTTAACCAAACATCTGGGAATCCAGTGGTCAGAAAGATGATGTATAAAAGTAACCATCACAATCATATTATGCAAATATTGAATTTAGTATCATTTTAAGAACTTAGTACATGCCCTAATGATCACACAGGACCTTCATTTCCCACCCATACTCCCAAATACTCCTTTATGAAACTAGTATCAAAGAGTGAGGCAGGAGGTAAAGAGGAAAACAATGACAATTGTTCTCCCTGCCCTTTCCTTTTGTGTCACCATTTTTTTTTCATTCCGAGAGAGTGTGGAAAAGGAAAGAGAAGGAGGCAAGTATGAGGAAGAACTGTCAGATTCTATTTTACAAGTAGAAGAAAAATGAAAGGGACTCAGAAAGGACTGAGTGTTCTCCCCACTGGCTCAGATAATGCCGTCTTCTGAGTACACACTGAGTACTTTTGTGTCACCAAGAACACAATTTTTTTTTTTTTTGAGATGGAGTCTCACTCTGTTGCCCAGGCTGGAGTGCAGTGGCGCAATCTCGGCTCACTGCAAGCTCCGCCTCCTGGGTTCACTCCATTCTCCTGCCTCAGCCTCCCAAGTAGCTGGGACTAAGGCGCCCGCCACCGCGCCCAGTTAATTTTTTTTTTTTTTGTATTTTTAGTAGAGATGGGGTTTCACCGTGTTAGCCAGGATGGTCTCAATCTCCTGACCTCGTGATCCACCCTCCTAAGCCTCCCAAAGTGCTGAGATTATAGGCATGAGCCACCGCGCTCGGCCAGAACACAGATTTTATCCTGTTTTCTTCTAGTTGTTTTATAGTTGTAGCTTTTACATTTTGGTCTATGATCTATTTTAGTTATTTTTTTTTTATATGGTTTGAGGTGAAAGTCTAGGTTTCTTTTTTCCCAGAGGATCATCCAATTATTCTAATACCACTTATTGACAAGATTATTCTTTCTCCATTGAATTAAACTGGCAGCTTTGTTGAAAGTCAGTTAACCACATGCATTATCTGTGGTTCTATTTCTTTCTCTTTACTTGAGACAGGGTCTCACTCTCTTGCCCAGGCTGGACTGAAAGTGATCCTGATCCTGAGCTCAAGTGATCTTCCTGCCTTGACCTTCCAAAATGCTGGGATTACAGGCATGAGCCACTGTTCCTGGCCTATAATAAATCTTGAAATCAGGTAGTGTATAAGTCCTCCGACTATTCTTTTTCAAACTTGTTTGCCTATTCTATGTCGTTTGTATTTCCACATAAGTTTTAAAATTAGGTTGTCAAGTTCTACAAAAAATTTTCTGGAATTTTATTTGGGATTATTTTGAATCTATAGATCCATTTGGGAGGAAATGATATCTTAACAATACTGAGTCTTCCAATCCATGAACAAGGAATGTCTCTCTCCATATGTTTAGATCATTCTTAATTTCTCACAGAAATATTTTGAAGTTTTCAGTTTATATGTCTTGCATATACATTTTGTTAAATGTATCCATAAGTATTTCACATTTTTGATGTTATTTTACTCTATTGTTTTTTAACTCAATTTTAAATTGTTCATTACTGTTCTATAGAAATACAGTTAATTTTTATGTATTAACCTTGTATCTTTCATATTTGTTATATTTACTAATAGGCACAAATTTTAAAAACTCAATCTCAAGATGTTCTACATTGATAATCATGTTATCTGTGATAAAGGCAGTGTTATTTTTTTTCTTTTCAATCTGGGTGCCTTTTATTTCTTTTTTCTTGCCTTATTTCACAGGGCAGGAACTCTGGTACAATGTTGAATAGAAGTGGTTAGAATGGACATTCTTGCTGATCTTCAGGAGAAAGCATTTAGTCTTTCACCATTAACTATGATATTAATATTAATGATAAGTTTTTCTCAGATGTTCTTTGTCAAGTTGAGGAAGTTTATTTCTAGTCCTAGTGTGCTGAGAGATTTCATCATGAATGGGTGTTGAATTTTGTAAATGCTTTTTCAGCATCTATTTTTTTCTTTTTATATATATAGAGATATATAAACACATATATATTTTAAGAGATAGGATCTCTCTATGTTGCCCAGGGTGGCCTTGGACTCCTGGGTTCAACGATCCTCCTGCCTTGGCCTCTGAGAATGCTGGAATTAAAGGCGTGAGCCACTGCACCTGGACTTCAGCATCTATTAAGATGACCAGATGGGCCGGGCACGGTGGCTCACACCTGTAATTCCAGCACTTTGGGAGGCTGAGGCGGTCGGACCACCTGAGGTCAGGAGTTTGAGACCAGCTATGGTCAACATGGTGAAACCACATCTCTACTAAAAATACAAAAAATTAGCCGGACATGGTGGCAGGTGCTTGTAATCCCAGCTACTCGGGAGGCTGAGGCAGGAGAATCGCTTGAGTCCGGGAGGTGGAGGTTGCAGTGAGCCAAGATCGCACCATTGCATTCCAGCCTGGGCAACAAGAGCGAAGCTCCGTCTCAATAAAATAAAATAAAATTAAATTAAAAAGGCTGGGCGCTGTGGCTCACGACTGTAATCCCAGCACTTTGGGAGGCTGAGGTGGGCGGATCACAAGCTCAGGAGATCGAGATGGGGGTGAAACTCCATCTCTACTAAAAATACAAAAAATTAGCTGGGCGTGGTGGCATGTGCCTGTAGTCCCAGCTACTCAGGAGGCTGAGGCAGAAGAGTCGCTTGAACCCGGGAGGTGGAGGTTGCAGTGAGTTGAGATCGTGCCACCGCACTTCAGCCTGGTGACAGAGTGAGACTCAAAAAAAAAAAAAAAATGACCAGATGGTCCCTCCTGTCATGAGCTTTCATTCTGTTGGTAAAGACAGACATCAAACAAATGAGAACAAAGAATGTGATGTGTGAAAGATAGGGAAGGCCCAGGGTGCTGAGAACCTAACAGGGGCCTAGTCCAGCCCAGGGCCAGAAAGGTCTTTTTCAGGAAGTGAAGTTTAAATTGAGACTGCAAGAGAAGTAGGAAATAGCTAGGTGAAAGGAGGTACAAAGCAAACAGGAGATGAGGTCACAGGACCTGTATTCCAAATCTGGCTCTGCCGCTTTCTAGTTAGGTGAGGAGGGGAGGGTTCCCACAGAAACTCTGAGTTACGTCTTGAGTCATCCTCTTAGCATGTAAGAGACAGCTTCGTGAACTTTCCTCTTGATGATAATGTGGAGGTGTCACTTTTTTTTTCAACCACTCTGTGAGGTCCTATAAGTATCTTTTACTTTACCTCAGCAATTGTTTGTTTGTCTTCTAGTGAACAATGAGATTTGGGTAACCTATCTGATTTCTGTTCTGTCTCAGGCGCCTGGAAGTTCAGAGACAAATCTGAGCCTCTGTTTAGTGACAGAGTAGGGTCTTATGCAAACACGTGTTCTAATTTTCTCCTGGTCATAACCTTTTAAAACATTTTGTATTTTTTTGACTTTATATTTTATTGAATATATTTCTTATATCCTATAGACTACTTAAATATTTTATGGAATAAAGTAGATTATAAACAAAAAATAGGTTATATAGAAATACACAAAAATGTAGAAGGGCATAAAAATAAAAACTTTGGAGAAACCACTCCTTTATTACTAAGTTTCTGGGTCACCTAACAGGCCCAGCTGCTTCTCCTTCCTTCTATGACAACTATGTGTCCTGTCCAAAGCTTCCCGACTTACCCTGTTCCTCAGGTTTTTCTTCTTCTTTCAGGCTGCCCCAGCCCGTGATTAACTGTTGTTCCCAAAGCAAACACACAGATCCTTTTTGCTTTAAGCATTTTGAAAAGGTTGTGTTACTGGAAAGTATACTAGGAAAATAATAGAAGAAGCAAACATGAGGAAATTAAAAAGGTTCCAGAAAGTGCCCAAGGCCTTACTTGTTCCTGGTCCCTGACTTATGCTTTCTTACTTTCTTTCAATATGGCACTTAGACGAGCCTTTTGAATTTCTGTTCAGCCTTTTCCTCCCACAGTATAACACTTAAAACTCTCTTCCTTATGGTGTGCACTTAGCCCCTTTAAAGGTTCATCTTCCACCCCAGAGGCCCATAAGGACAATCAAGGCCAGACAGCGGCTGACTCCCATCTTCATAGTAACTTGCTTTTATGAAGACCTCAGGACTTGAGCAGCCCAAGAGGAGTAAACCCCAGTGGGCATTTCCTTGCATCCTGTAACTCTTAATGTAATCTCTGTGACTCCCCAAGGTCAAGGCTCTACATCTTAGCTGCAAAATGATTGCGGTTTTGTTGTGATGGCCGCTGGAAACTCTGTAGTCATCAAGGCGGCAGTGCTAGAACCTGGTAAGAGTGCTGAGGTGAGAGAGCAGGTGGGCAGGGAGGGTGATGCTGGCATTGCTGGGGCAGGCGAGCTGGGGCCTTGGTGCATGTTAGTATGGAGGGCTTCTACCAAGTTTTCAGAGCCATGGGTGGAATGGTGTAGTTCCTGGGCTTCTGCCTTCATCTCCTGGAACTTGCTGAACCCCTCTTCTCTGGCCTGGGTCTCCCTCCCGAAACCAAACAGTACATGGATATGGTTTCTTCTACTCAAAATCATGCTTCAAAAGTGCCTTGTGACCAGTCACTCCAGCCAAAGAAAGCAGATGGAGTCTTTCACTAGCAATTCTTTATAGGATCTTATGTTTACTCCGTCTTTGGAACACTCAGTCTTTCCTGCCAGGTGCTAAATCCTCTTTATGTTGTGTGACACCCTAAATAAACAGTATATATGCCAATGGGAGTGAATTTCCCAGAGGAATTCTGATTTTGTTATTCTTTCTTCATGCCATGTTTTGTTTTTAAAAGACATCAAATTTCCTTTCTTTGCTGACAAATTCCCATCTCTTACCTTTCATTAATAACTAACAATGGAACCAAAATGGAGAGGCTTTGCCTCAGAAAGCCCTATGGGTAAGATTCTCAACACTGAGAAAAATAAAACCTAAGCACCCCCCAACTGACTGAATGAACCCCATCTTGGCCAAGGGGACTGCAAAGAAACCTTGAAACCTGAGTTCCTGGCCATGATGGGATGGGAGGTCAGACAGGTCAGACATGCCTCATTATACCCGCTCTCTTGATAACTGCCATTAGTCTTTCTTCCCTAAAGGTTAGACAGAAACCAACCCTTTTGAAAGACTCCACTGTGGATATCAACCAACTCCCTGACACTGCCCCTCCCTTTTTGTGGTTTTGACACACTGATAAGCCTGCCTTCCTGATAAGAGACCACTGCCTGTGGAGTGGTCCTGGCCAGTCTACAGATGATGTGCACTGAATACCTTCGTGTCCTCTGCTTCACCTTTTGACATTAGAAGGCCCAAAACTCCATCCTTGGATCCATGAAGAGCATAAAGTTCAATTGCACACGGTTGTGTTTCTCCTTTCGTAACTATTCATGACTCGTCTTAAAGTTTATTCAAATGTATATTCGATCACGCGGCTCAGCATAAATTCCTGTTCCCTTTACTCCTCCCTTGAAGTGCTGTTTCTGGCTTCTGACCAGAAGCTACACTTCCCAGCCTGTTAGAACAGCTACCCTGCAAACTGCAACCCTTTATGAGAAATAAAGCTCTCCTTTCCAAATTTATGAAGCTCATGATTCTTCAGTTGACAGTGTGTTAAAATACCTACCAAGCAGTGCTGCACCAAATAGCTGTTGAATATTGAATCCCTAAGAAGCAGCCCGTATACTTTGGGCAAGCAGCATCTGGCCTCTGTTTACTTCCCTGAGCTGCAACTAGAGGTTGGGGCCTCCTAGGGGAGTGCAGTTCCTGGGGAGGCTTCTGTGAGTGCCCCATGTCATATTTGTGTTCCGGAGAAATTTGGCTAGAGTCAACACTCAGGAGGAAGTTTTAAGAACAAAGGGAAATGTGACAAAAGATCCATGGGTAGGTTTTCTTAGAAATCCAAAGAGGCCATTAAATAAAAGGCTGCTTCCTTTATTTTAGGCTACTGGTATATTTTTACACATAGAAAATGACAAAACAGAGTTGCAAAATATTCATTTAACCATAAACTTTCATACATACAAACACAATGTTTTGTGTTAATTTCCTTTGACAATAATGTTGTGTGTATAATTCCATTTGACAGTAGTATCAAAAGCAGAACTACACGGATGGTGGGGTCAGGTTAAATCTGTACTCCCCCTTTCCCTCTTCTCCTCTCTCCACCCCCACCTCCTGTGGCTATCATCACCAGGATAGGCTCTGGAGGGAGGGAATGAGGTTTGGTGAGGTTTGGTTGCCAGGAAACCACACTACATATATGATCAGTCTCTGAGTTCTCTCTGTCTTTCTCACCCTACCTGTGAAATTAACTCTTCATAGAAATTTAGTTTTTTGAATAGGTAACATATTCACATAGTTCAAACATCAAAAAGTACAAAAGGCCATAAAACAAAAAGATTCTCTGCCACCTATCCATCATCATTTGGTTCCTATCCCCAACAAGTAACCACTGTTCTTTCTTTTTTCTTTTTTGTTAACAACTATTTTAGATCCAGTTCTATATTATTTCTTTCTTGTTTGTCCTTTTAGATTTTTTTATGAATAAGTAATTTATAAAGACATATTTAATTCTCCCTCACTTTTTCTACATATGTGGCTGTCTGCCTTACCCATGTGGATGTTATGTGTTTTGGTATTTGTATGCATGATTTCTTGTACTGATTCTTTAAGACTCTGTTTATTCTTTTATTGCAGCTAAAGATTCTTTCATTGTAAGTATTTACTACAGTTGATCAAATCAGTTCCCTTTTGATAGACATTTAAGGTTTTCCCAATCTGGCTATTCTGGATACTGTCTCATAAATAACCCTACGCAATGTGTTATTTCCCATGTGTGAGCATATCTAGAATACATATTCCTAGGATCAAAGCACATATATATTTGTACCTTGGATAGTGCTAAATTGCTCCTCACAGAAATTGAACCAATTTATACTCCCACCAACAATGTATAAGATTGAGTTTTTGCAGATAAGTGAAAAATGCTATTTCCTTGTAATTTTAATTTTCATTTTCTTATAATGGGCTTTTAAAAATTTTTAAAGAGCTAGTCATTGTTTCTCTTTAATAAACCCGTTTTTAAATATCTGCACATTTTTCTATTGGGTTGTTAATATTTCTTATTGATTTGATTTTTGCCAATCTGTCATTTATCTTCTGACTTTGTTCATAATTTTTTTGGGGGGAGAATGCATGTTTTAGAATTTTTAAATTTTTATTTTTATTTATTTATTTATTTTTTATTTTTGGAGACAGAGTCTCACTCTGTCGCCTAAGCTGGAGTCCAGTGGCACTATCTTGGCTCACTGCAACCTCTGCCTCCCAGGTTCAAGCAATTCTCTTGCCTTAGCCTCCCGAGTAGCTGGGATTACAGGTGCACGCCACCATGCCTGACTAATTTTTATATTTTTAGTAGAAAGGGGATCTCACCATGTTGGGCAGGCTGGTCTTGAATTCCTAACCTCAAGTGATCTGCCTGTCTTGGCCTCCCAAAGTGCTGGGATTACAGGTGTGAGCCACTATGCCTGGCCTAGAATTTCTAATTTTTTTATATAGCTAAATTTGTTAATCTTTTCTTTTAAGACTTTAGGATTTTGTGCTGTAGTTAGAAAGATTTTTGGATTTTGTGCTGTAGTTAGAAAGACCTAATCTTTTTTTTTTTTTTGAGACAGGGTCTTGCCCTGTCACCTAGGCTGGAGTGCAGTGTTGTGATCACGGCTCACTCCAGCCTTGACCTCCTGAGTTCAAGTGGTCCTCCTGCCTACGTCTCAAGAGTTCCTGGGACCATAGGTGCAGCCGCAGCACTTAGCTAATTAAAAATAATTTTTTTTTTTGTAGAGATGGGGTCTCGCCATATTGCCCAGGCTGGTCTTGATCTCTTGGCTTCAAGTGATCCTCCTACCTCGGCCTCCCAAAGGACTGGGATTACAGGCGTGAGCCATTGTGCCCATCTTATCCTAACATTTTAATATACTTATTTTTATAATAATGTTTTTATTTAGATGGTATTTATCATGTGTAAATTTATCTTGTGTAAATTCCATCTAAATGAATGGAATGAAATGGAACAGATGCCTATCCAGTTGTCCTGGTAGCTGGTAGCTGGCTAGTCTCTTTTTTTTCTTAAGCATGACCTAGTGGAGGACACTCCCTTATTAATTGTGGCAGTCTCATTTCTGAGTAACATGGGGCCTGACAGACGAAAGCCCCAAGGCACTCCTCCTATTTGCCTAATCACAGAGAAGAGCTCCTCCCATACATTCACACCTTCCTGCCTCAGAGACAGTCTCCTGTCCAGGGATGCACTCCAGTGTTGGCCACTCACCCCCACCACGCTCTGGCTCTGGCTCTACACAGGGAGTGGGGCAGCTCAGAACCACCACGCTCAGGGGTGGAATTAGGCTTTGGGCTTGAATAAATAATTAGAAATTGGCTGCTGAGAGAATGTCCCTGATGATTGCTTCCTCTGGAATTTTTCTGGGTGGCACACAGAGTTTTATTACCCAATTAAAATACAGCAGATTAAGTAGCGCAAAAGGAAGCTGGAGTGGGTGATAAATCTGCTGTGGAATGGGCTGTGGAAGGCCCACCCCGAAAGGCATGAATTTATGGTTCAGAGAGAATTGAGAAAAAGAGTAATCTGGTTTCGCCAAAAGGAATCACTCGTCAAGCATATTCTTCAAGGGAGACTTGGGGAGGAGGGATGGGGCATGGGGTGGGGGATGTTGGAGGCATTGATAAGTTTTTCCAAGTTTTGAGTGAAAGTCCTGGTTGAAAGGGAAATGGAGGATGAGTGAAGGCAGCTATAGGTAACATGAACAAGCTCTCCCGGTGAATGACAGCCTTTTGTAACATGCTGAACACTGAAATCAGTATTTGGGGCTTTGACAGTGCCCACCATGGCCCATTGCTACGTAACCTGAAAGATCAGGTCAAAGTGAGTTTTGAAATAGCAATAAAGTAAGCCGAGGCGGGATTAGAGTATTAACTACACAGTGGAATGTACTTTTCTTGATCTATCAGTTTCCTAGGGCTGTCATAACAAAGTGCTGTGACTGGGTGGCTTCCATAACAGAAATGTGTTGTCTCAGTGTTCTGGAGGTAGAAGCCTGAGATCAAGGTGTTGGCAGGGCTTGTTCCTTCTGTGGGCTGTGAGGGAAGGATCTGTTCCAGGCCTCTGTCCTTGGTGTGTGCATGGCCACCTTCTCCCTGTGTCTCCTCACGTCGTCTTTCCTGTATGTATGCCAGAGTCTAAATATCATCTTTTTATAAGGAAATTGGTCATATTGGATTTGGGCCTGCTCTGATGACCTTGTTTTAACTTCTTACCTCCGTGAGGATACCATCTCTAAATCAGGTCACATTCTGAGGAACACAGGGTTAGAAGTTCAACACATAAATGTTTTTGGTGTGTGGGGCGGGGGTGGCCATAATTCAATTCACAACATTTGATTATCTTGAAAAATAGCAATTTTCTTTTACAAATATATATTATATATGTATTATATATACACATTCATACTTTTTTTATGGAGACAGGGTCTTGCTCCTCACCAAGGCTAGAGTTCAGTGGCAGGATCACAGCCCACTGCAGCCTCTGCCTTCCGGGTTCAAGCAATCCTCCCACCTCAGCCTCCTGTGTAGCTGGGACCACAGGCGTGCACCACCATACCCGGCTAATTTTATTTATTTATTTATTGTAGATATGGGGTCTCCTTATGTGTTGCTCAGGCTGGTCTCAAACTCCTGGGCTCAAGTGATCCTCCCACCTCAACCTCCCAAAGTGCTTGGATTACAGGTGTGAGCCAACACACCTGGCTTATACTTTCATACATAAAACACACACACACGCATACACACACAGAGCACACAAAACACAAGCAAGCAGAATTAACTGAGCTGTTTGTAGGGCCACTCAGTGAAATGTATCCTGTGTTCTATCATCGTTCCCTTCAGGTATTTTAAGTTCAAAGCTGAGAAAAGCTCAATTTTCTTATTATGTGTGCAGCGCCCCCCTCACACACCACCCAGCCACAGAGCTTATTGATCCCTCTTTCTCACATTTCTCACAGTGCTCATTTTCAGGGCTGGGTTTCGGCTCCTGGTGAGGCCCTGTAACTGCAGCATTAGGTACATTTGTTCCTGATTCACGGTGAGAGGGGTAAACATTGCTTGTTCTTACCTTGAGAGTGCAGAGGTAAACATTTCTCCCCAGAAAAGATGAAAAGACCCCTGAGGTTCCCTCTGGCTTTCTTTCCACCTTGCTTACTGCTGCCAGACACTGCGTTGGAGTCCAGTTGCTTTGGCACTCAGACCTCCCGAAAGGAATTTATAAAGCGTGTCCACACGTGAGTTTATCCCATATATCCAAGATTTTTGTTGAAACCATCCACTGCCCTCATCTGGCCTGGAGCTTGGGGCCTGCTGCATTTCCAGCCATTGAACAAAGAGAAGCACCAGTGCCGTAGGAGTTGTCGTTGAATTGTGTCAACTTTAATGTCCTTGCCTTTGTCCTGCTGCAAAGCAGATTAATAATGAAGAAAAAGTCTGTGTGTCAGGTGCCCTGGAGCTTGACTCGGAGCCCCAGCTGGCATCTGTCATGGGGTATGACTAGCTCCTCACAGCCCAGCTCACAGTGGCTGCTCCTGGCACTGGTAGGTCCCCGAGCCTTGAAGCCATCCTTGATTGCTTGTTGGTATAAACCAATTATATATATTTACTTATTTACTCATTCATGAAATACTTACTGCGCTGTTACACTGTGCTAGACACTCTTCCAAGTAATAGGAATAGAGTAGGGATCAAAACAGAGGTCACTGCCCTCATGGACTCACGAAGCTTACACGCTGGTTGGGCTAAACAATCAGCACTGTTGATAAGGTGGTAAGTGCTAAAAATAATAGAGCAGGGTAAGGGGGATCAGGAATGGGGGTTTCACGGGAGAGTGGCTATTATTTATTTATTTATTTATTTATTTATTTTTGAGATGGAGTCTTGCTCTGTCACCCAGGCTGGAGTGCAGTGGCACGATCTCGGCTCACCACAACCTCCTCTGTCTCCCAGGTTCAAGTGATTCTCTTGCCTCAGCCTCCCGAGTAGCTGGGATTACAGGGGCCCACTGCCACGCCAGGCTCATTTTTGTATTTTTGGTAGAGAGGGGGTTTCACCATGTTGGCCAGGCTGGTCTCAAACTCGTGGCCTCAAGTGATCCGCCTACCTTGGCTTCGCAATGTGGTGGGATTACAGGTGTGAGGCATCATGCCTGGTTGAGAGAGAGGCAAATTTTAAAGCAGTACATCTCGTTAGGAAGGTGACATTTGAGCAGACTTGAAAGTGTAGGAGCAAAGGGAAACCTTCCCCATCACCCTCTGAAGGCTCATTGAAAATCACTGACAAAAGGCCGATTAATTGGAAAAAAGACATACAAATTTATTTGATCATAGTTTTATGTGACGTGGGAGTCTTCAGAATGAAGACCAAAAGATATGGGGAAACTGCCTATGTTTATGTATAGGTTCAAACAAAGTGTGGACAACTGTGTAGAAATGTGATTGGACAAAAGAAGTATGACCTAATGGTAATAGACTGGGTCAGGAAACACAGCAAGGCTTGTCTGTTCAGATTATTCTTGGCCTCTTTGTGTAGCATTCCTGACTTTGGGTATGGGGCAGGGCCCTCTCTGGAATAGGGGTCTTATGACCTACAGTCAAACAAGGTAGGTGAGATCATTTCTTTATGGCCAGTTTTTAAACAAAAAGATGGGGGAGGTGTTAGAACGATATTTTTAGGTTTTATGGCTGGCTTTAGGGAAAAGGGGTTCAGTCTCTATGACCTGCCTTGGGGAAGAAGGATTCTAGTTTCTTTGGCTGGCCTTGGGGAGGATGAGGGACCAGGGACATGAGGGCAGGAGAAGGTTAGAGAGACTCTTGTTTCTGAGGCTGTTTCTGAGGGCTTCATTCTGGGGTATGATTTTCTGAGGCCCTACAAAGGAGAGGAGAAAGTTAGCCTTGAGGCTATTAAGGCTATTAAGGTTTGAGGCTACTAAGTCCCTAAGCTGGAGCATACTCAGTGAGGGTGTGAAAGATTGAGGAGGCCATTGTGGCCAAAGGGTAGTCATCCCAAGGGAGAGTAGTGAATGAAGCAAGATGGGTGGGGAAAGACATATCCTGCTAGGCTGTTAAAAGGATGTTGGCTTTTATCTTAAGAGAAAGGAACACTATTGCAGTGTTTTGAGCTTACGAGGAAAATGTGCTAACTTACTTTTAGAAAGATCATTCTGGCTGCTGTATTGAGAATAGTAGGAAGGCAAAGATGGATGCAGGGGGGCAGGTTGGGAGGCCTAATATTACTATTACCCAAGACCATGGAGGCTCACATGGGGAGGAGCCCTGGTGGTGGTGAGAAGTGGTCAGATTCTGGATATATTTGCAAGGTAGGGCCTACAGGATTTCCTGATGAATTGGATGTTGGAATGAAGGCAGATGTCATGGAGAATATCACGGGTTTTGGCTTAAGTGTCTGGAAGGGTGGAGTTGTCATCATCTAAGGAGGGGTGGCTGTGGGTAGAGCAGATTGTGGAGGAAGATCAGAAGTTCATTTGTGGACACAGTGAGTGGGAGACACACATCTGTTCTCATGAGAACCGAGCAGAGGTGTCTAGGTATGCTGTGTGACTTCAGCATTCAGTCCCGGAAAAAAATGTCATGTTTAAATAAGTGTGGTCCCAAAAGGCAAAGAAGGTAGATAGACGGATAGATACATATGTGCTTATTTTCTTCATTTAGTTCTCTTCAAGTTGATAAGGAAGACTGTTATACTCCCTAGCAGCCCTTCTCAGGTCCCCCTTTTTTTGTTCCACAAGCTGTATCATAACCCACACTTCCAGCCTCTTTTTGGCCACCATATTACCTCAAACACTCTCTCCCCAGCCTGAGTGTATTGGCTCCCAGCTGTGGGATCTCTTCAGGATGTGGCTTGACTAAATCTCTTTAAACTTGGAGGGTAGCAGAATATGCCACCCCAAAATATGCCATGTTGGCATAAGGATTATTTTGAGTTAAAAGCAATAGAAAAGGTCCAGATACAAGAAAAGTTCTACACTCCCCCTATTTTCATAAAAGCAGGACATACATTTGGAAAGGTGCCCCACCTCCCCTCTCTCCCAGGAAAGACAGAAGTTATATACGGAAGACAATTCAAGACCTTTCAGCCCAGAGAGAGCACAGGAGAAATCTATATAACAAGCCTTACTAATAAGTCTTTATCTTTCATTAGTTCCCCCAGATATCTGCCTCTCCATAATTTTCCACCTTTAGAAACTCAAAAGTTCCTTTCCTTTGTCTTGTCCCTTCTCTAAACATGTACTGTTCTTTTGTTAAGATGCTGTATAAGCCCAAGTTCCAAACACCCCTTTGAGTTACTCATCACTGAGTTCTCCAATGTGTGTGTTCGATGGATGCATTTATATAACTTCTGTTTGGCTTCTGTTGTTAATCTGTCTTTTGTCAGTCTAATTTATAAGCCCCCAGCTGGAGAACCCAGGAGAGAAGAGGAAAAACGGTTTTTTTCTTCCTTACAAACTCTTCCTCCTCCTTTGACTTCCTTTTCATATAAACTTCAGGAGGAACTGCACAGAGTGGCCTCTCCTCAGAGGCTGGGTGTAGCTGGGAGGAAGGGAAGTTGGACCAGAAATTTTGGGATCCTCTTTGGTGAATGAAAGGAGCAGACAAGTTGATGAATACACCAATGTTAATACATTTTGTTTTGCTATATGCATACATGTAGACGAGTGGTGGCCTTTGATCTGTTGAGGCTCTCACCATGTCTGGGCCATCCCAGGTCACCACTATAGCCACTATCTGGATAAGATCAGGAGAAGTGTTCACAGAGTACATAAGTGTAAACTATTTTACATGTTTGCACTTAAGAATAATATCTTTAAGCTCCCCCACCCCGACTTTCTACCAGTAATGAATAATCATTCTCACTAATTTGTCATTATTTAGATTCACAGAGTGAATTCCATGTATCCTCATAGAAGGCAAGGATGTGCCATCTATTACCCATCAGAAAACAATTCACCACTGTATTAGGCCATTCTTGCATTGCTATAAAGAAATATCAGAGACTGGATAATTTATAGTGAAAGAGGGTTATTTGGCTCATGGTTCTGCAGGCTTTCAGAAAGCATGGTGCTGGCATCTGCTCAGCTTCTAGGGAGGCCTCAGGAAACTTACAGTCATGGTGGAAGGCAAAGGTGAAGCAGGCATGTTGCATGAGGAAAGCAGGAGCAAGCAAGTGAAAGTGAGGGGCAGGTGCCACACACTTTTAAATGATCAGATCTCGTGAGAACTCTCTATCACAAAAACAAAACCAAGCCATGGGGGATCTACCCCCATGATCCAAACACCTCCCACCAGCACCCACCTGTAGCATTGGGAATTACAATTCAATATGAAATTTGGGTGGGGCAAAATATCCAAACTATATCATTCTGTCTCTGGCCCCTCTCAAATCTCACATTTTTCTTACACTGTAAAAATCCAATCATGCCTTCCCAATAGTCCCTGAAAGTTGTAACTCATTCCAGCATTAACTTAAAAGTTTCACCTGAGACAAGGCAAATCTCTTCTACTCATGAGCCTGTAAAATAAAAAACAAGTTAGTTACTTCCAAGATACAGTGGGAGTATAGGCATTGGGCAAACATTCCCATTTTAAAAGGGAAAAATTGGCCAAAAGGGAGGGGCTACATGCCCCAAACAAGTTTAAAACCCAGCAGTGTAGTCATTAAATCTTAAAGCTCCAAAATAATGTCCTTTGTCCCACATCCAGGGCATATTGATAAGAAGGGTGGGATCCCAAGGCCTTGGACAGCTCTACCACTGTGGCTTTTCAGGGTTTAGCCCCTAAAGCTGCTCTCAAAGGCTGGAGAGGAGTGCTCGTGGCTATTCCACACACAGGGTGCAAGCTCTCAGTGGCTCCACATTCTGAAGTCTAGAGGACGATGGCCCCCTTCTCATAGCTCCACTAGGCAGTGCACCAGTGGGAAATCTGTGTGGGGCCCCCAACCCCACATTTCCCCTCTGCACTGCTGTGGTAGAAGTTCTCTGTGAGAGCTCCACCTCTGCAGTGGGCTTCTGCCTGAACACCCAGGCATTTCTATACATCCTCTGAAATCTAGGCAAAGGCTGCCAAGAATCCACCACTTTGTATTATGTGTACCTGTAGGCTTAACACCACATGGAAGCCACCAAGGCCTATGGCTTGTGCCCTCCAAAGTAGCAGCCTGAGCTGTAACTTGGCCCCTTTGAGCCCTAGCTTAAGGGGGAGTGGCCTGGATGTGGGGAGCAGTGTCCCAAGGCTTCACAGGGCAGTAGAACTCTGGGTCTGGCCCACACAACCATTCAGCCCTCTTAGGCCCTAGGGCCTGTGATTGGAGGGGCTGTCATGAAGATTTCTGAAATGCCTTTGAGGCCTTTTCCTCATAGTCTTGGATATGAGCACTTGGATCCCTTTTAGTTATGTAAGTATCTCTAGCAAGTGATTGCTCCACAGCCTGCTTGAATTCCTCTCATAAAAAAGCTTGTTCTTCTTTGCCACATGGCTATGCTGCAAATTTTCCAAACTTTTATGCTCTGCTTCCTGTTTAAATAGAAGTTCCAATTTTAAGTCATTGCTTGGCTCCTGCATCTGAAATTAGGTTGTTAGAAGCAGCCAGGCCGCATCTTGAACACTTTGTTGCTTTTCTTCTGCCAGATACCCTGGTTCATCACTCTTAGATTCAAACTTCCATAGATCCCTAGGGCATGAACAGAATGCAGTCAAGTCCTTCGCTAAGGTATAAAACATGTAACCTTTGCCCCAGTTCCCAATAACTTTATCATTTCCACCTGAGACCTCCTCAGCCTGGACTTCACTGTCCATTTCACTATCAGCATTTTGGTTATAACCATTAATCAGTCTCTAAGAAGTTCCAGACTTTTCCTCATGTTCCTGTCTTCTTCTGAGCCCTCCACACTCTTCCAACCTCTACCTGTTACCCAGGTCCAAAGTTGCTTCCACATTTTCATGTATCTTTATAGCAATGCCCCATTCCTTGGTACCAATTTTCTGTATTATGCTGTTCTTGCATTGTTATAAAGAAATACCTGAGACCTCCAGCACTGGGGATTACAATTCAACATGAGATTTGGGTGAGGACAGATATCCAAACTATATCAACCACACATTTATTAAATATATTATTGAGCCAGGCCCTGAAAGGACTAGATGAATTGGACACATGGTCTCAGATCTCCAGGGGGAGGGAGCAGATAATTTCAGTGTCCAATATCCCTTATGGCTATTGTAAGGGATCTGTTCCTCTAGCCAAACAGGGAACCAATGAGATTTACATGGAAATTTGCAGGTAAAAAATATTACGAAAGGATAAGAAATTCTAAGTAAATTTATCAGGACATTGTCCAAAAAGGCTGTTCACTACTTCCAGCTGCCCCCTTTTCTGCTCTCAGGGTTCCACGTACCCACTAATTGTAATCATTTACAGTGGCTGTAGACTACATATGTGTCTTTACCACCCAAATTTAAATTTATATATTAAAACCTAATCCCCACTGTGATGGTATTTGAAGGTGGGGCCTTAGGAAGATGATTAGGTCATGTGGGCAGAGCACACATGAAAGGGATTAGTGTTCTTTTAAAAGAGATCCCCAGGCTGGGTGTGGTGGCTCATGCCTGTGATCCCAGCACTTTGGGAGGCTGAGGCAGGTAGATCACTTGAAGTCAGGCGTTCAAGACCAGCCTGGCCAATGTGGTGAAACTCTGTCCCTACTAAAACTATAGAAATTAGCTGGGCATGGTGGTGGATGCATTGCACTCCAACCTGGGTGTCAGGGTGAGACTCTGTCTCAATAAATAAATAAATAAATAAATAAATAAATAAATAAATAAGTAAATAAATAAAAGAGACCCCCTGAGAGGTCCCTTGCCCCTTTGTCCATGTGAGAAACTAACAGTGAGAAGTTGGCCCTCCATCTGTGAACTAGGAAGTGAGCCCTCACCAGACACTGAATCTGGTGCCTTGATCTTGGACTTCTCAGCCTCTAGAACTGTGAGCAATAACTTTCTGTTGTCCATTGGCTGCCTGCTCTATGGCAGTCTGTTACAGCAGCCTGAATGGACTGAGGCAGCGACCTGCTTGCTTCAGAGAAGAAAGATGGCCTGTCTTGTTCACCAGGGCTTCTCCAGGACCCCAGCAGATCAGGAATTGGGTGACCTGTTGATTAGATGGACAGGTGGGAGGATGAGACTTTTATTAACAGAAACTATGCTATCTGTTGTTTTGAGTATATCTGCAAGTTTTAAAAGTACTGTAAGATCACTACTGAGAGTTTTCTTTCTTATTCAACTCTTTTAAAACTTAGTTTAGTGAGGGATTTTTTTTTCCCAATGGGACTACATCATTTATTTTATAGTGAGAGTTGATAGGAAATAAGTTTTGTATCAGAGAAATATTCCTTATAGCTATTTTTGGGGAAAAAGTATTGTGTCAAACTACGGCTACTCTATTTTTACGTTGATCCAAAGACACGCATAAAATGTTTAAAAGAGAAAGGTAATTTCTGTATTTTTATTTTAAAAATTTTATTTAACAAGGTAATTGTATTTTTCCTTTATGAATATTATATAACTCATATAGGAATTAAAAAAGAAAACGTATTTTGATGTATTTTCTTCCAATAATTTTTCTATGTCTAGATTTTGTTTTGTTTTCAACTATGCTCATTTTAAATAAAATTCTTAAGTGTGAAGATTAAAACCCTGGAAACCAGCCTGATCACTCTCTAAAATGCCTTCTTAAGATTTTGAAAGATTTATCCAAAGAAAAAAGTTAGGCAATATAATTAAATGGGCATAGTAACTGGGTCAATTCATGGTGATAAAATCCTCCACACAGTGGGAATAAGCCTAAAGTGATACATAACAAATAGAACATAAACTTAGGGAGTTATGGCTGATACTAGGAGGTGAAGAAGAAACAAGAAGCCCCACTGGGCCTCTTAAGTGTACCAAAAGTTAGAGCCACCCTCGTTAATCTGTGAGAATCAGCAAGATTCCCAGGTAGTTAAGGGAAGGATCCAGAAAAAAAGGTGTGGTGGAAGAGTTAATGATGTCTTTGCATCAAATTAATATATAAAATGGAATTAAAATAAGTCTCCAAGACTTGCAGCATTTATTTGAGTGTCAGCAGGAAGTCAGAGAGCCAAGAATCTAAATTATTCCCCAAATGAAGACATTTTTCATGGAAAACAGACTGCTATACATTTGGTTGGGTCTGCACCTTCCTTTGTCAGCTGATGTTGAGAAAAACCCAGGTAGATGTATGATAGCAAACCTTCTGAAAAAGAAAGGAAAATTCCATTTTGGTGGCAATCATCTTTGGAGTCATCCCAAAGGGACTTTATTAGGGACAGTTGATGATCCACACAAGACTGTTTCTCCAATTACAGCCTAACTATGGGCAACTCAGGTGGGTTCTAGAGTGGGTGCAGACGGTGATGTTAATGATTGGAGGTGGGGATATAAGGAAGTCACCTGAAAGTTCACCCTGGGCTCCTCTCCTAATTGGCTGTTATCACATGGGGGCTGCTAGCACTTGATGTTCAGAGGTCTGAGCATGCAGGAAATTCTCCTGGGTTCCACCAACTCTACCTCTGTTGACAGGCGTGGCCACTAGCCTTAATATTTGTGGCTATCTGTACTCATTCCTCCACTACCATAGAACTTGCTCATCTCCTTCTGCGAGGGAATGCAAACTTTATCCACCTCATAACTCAAAAAAAAAAAAAAAAAATTTCCATAGACTTCATGGCAAACATGTTCACAGAAAGCAGTTTTCTTCCTGATAAACAAAAATATTCTCCTAAATAACCATAACACAACCATCAACATCAGGAAATTAACACTGATAGGTTATGTTGGGAGAAAAATTTTTCCTCTACTGTCTTAGGTTTGGATCATGGGGGCCCCCACAAATTAACTAACAATAGACAGATGAACCAGAGAAAAGTTTATTTACACATGTAGGAGTTTTCAGATGAAGCTAGAGAACAGCTAGAGAGAGGGGTGTGTAGATCTACTCACTAGCAAGTAGTGTTTACAGCTTCAAAAGATGGAAGGTTTGGATAAGGCTTGTTTACACAATCTTCTGGAATGACCAGTGCTCAAGGTCAGGTCTCCTGGATTGTAGGTGCGGGAGGTGGAGAAGCTGTGGCAGCTGACCTTCCTAAAGCTCTCATAAGGAAAGGCCAGATAAGATGTCTTCCTGCATTTGTTGTAGCTCAGACATTTTTCACTTTGAAGAAATCTTCAGATCACTCAGGTGGGTTGTCGGTCCCCACAGTTACTGCCGTCTAATCCTGAGTCTCCGTTCAAGTTTTGCCAATTGCCTCAATAGCATTCTTTCGCGCAAGAGGATCCAATCTAGGATCGCTCGTGGCATTTAATTTTGGTTTTCTTCAATCGAGGAGTTCCTTTGTTTTGGACTTTCAGGATCTTGACACTTTTGAAGAGTACAGGCCAGTTATTAAGGCAAAACTTAGTGTGTTTTTATTCATCTATTTGTTAATTCATTCATTCAGGATAGATATTAATTGATCATTTATTAATACTATATGCTGAGCCTGGTCAGGCATTGAGGTATACAGTGTATGAGATAGAGGTGGGCTTTCCCTTAGGAGGGGCACCTAAAGCCTTTTTTTTTTTTTTGAGATGAGGTCTCACTCTGTCACCCAGGCTGGAGTGCAGTGGTGCCATCTCGGCTCACTGCGGCCACTGCCTCCCTGGCTCAAGGTATGGAGAACTCTCGCCTCAGCCTCCTGAGTAGCTGAGACTACAGATGCATGCCACCACACTCGGCTAATTTTTTGCATTTTTAGTAGAGACGGTGTTTCACCACGTTGCCCAGGCTGGTCTTGGACTCCTGAGCTCAAGTGATCCACCACCCACCTCGGCCTCCCAAAGTGCTGGGCTTACAGGTGTGAGCCGCTGCGCCCAGCCCTCGAATCTTCTTTTTCTTCTTTTTTGAGACCAAGTCTTGCTCTGTCACCTAGGCTGTAGTGCAGTGGCATGATCTTAGCTCACTGCACCTTCTGCCTGCCGGGTTCAAGTGATTCTCCTGCCTCAACCTCCTGAGTAGCTGGGATTACTGGCACCCACCACCACACCCAGCTAATTTTTGTATTTTGAGTAGAGACGGGGTTGGTCTCAAACTCCTGACCTCAGGTGATCCACCCTCCTTGGCCTCCCAAAATGTTAGGATTATAGGCATGAGCCACCTCACCTGGCCTCGAATCTTCTATAGTGTGTTCAGATATAGAATATCTAGGTTCAGGTTCCAGCTCTATTACCTACTTCATTAGGTCTTGGGCATGCTATTTAACCTTTCTGTGCCTTACAAAAAGAGGGAAGGTGAACGAGAATACCCACTACATAAGATAGAGATTTGTTTGGAATGAGTTAATACCAGCATCTCTTTTAAAATATCAGTACTCTATGCCTGAAAATTAGACATTTTGTGCTATTTGGGCTCTATTTCATGTTACTTTAAAAGAAAAAAAATTATAATACATTACACATCAACCCCAAATCCCCAACCAAGTTTCTAAAGGACACTAAGACGCCTGAAGGGAATCAGGATATGCCATCCCAAAGTATGCCACTTTCAGCATAAGAGTTATTTTGAGCTGAAGGAATTTCATTTTCTGAAATCTCTTATCTGTCTAAAAGCAGAGCCTCCCCGAAGAACCCAATTGTCATAAATCCCCTTTCCAGGAGCAACTCTACTCTTCCTTCTGTGCACCAAGAAGTTGGTACCATACCTGGGCAGACATTGGCACAAACTATCATATCTCTCATCTATTGTAAGGGGCCACGTAGCTTTCAAAAAAGTCATTGTATTTCTATAAGTGCCCTTCTTTCTACCTCCGTCTTCTACAAACTCATTTGTTCTCCCAGGAGTATTCCCTGCTCCTCCGTATCCCCTATTAATATGTATATAAGCCCCAAATTCTAACTGCCTCTTTGAGTCATATTTTTCTGTGACCTCCCACATACTTACTTGAATAAAAATCGATCTCTTCTCTTGCTAATCTGTCTTTTGTGAGTTTAATTCGCAGGCCCCAATCAGTCACCATAAAAGGTTACAGAAGGCTGGGCAGGGTGGCTCATGCCTGTAATCCTAGCACTTCGGGAGGCCAAGAGGTGGATCACTTGAGGTCAGGAGTTTAAGACCAGCCTGGGCAACATAACGAAACCCTGTCTCTACAAAAAATATAAAAATTAGCCAGGTGCGGTGGCGTGTGCCTGTAGTCCCAGCTCCTCAGGAGACTGAGGCAGAAGGACTGCTTGAGCCTGGGAGGTGGAGGCTGCCATGAGTTGAGATCATGCTACAGCACTCCAGCCGGGGTGACAGAGGGAGACCCTGTCTTTAAAAAAAAAAAAAAGGCTATAGAAAGTGTTTTCCCCCACTCACACGCCTACGTATTAGAAACAATGATTACATTAGAATGTAAAATGTTTAAAACATTAAACATCAGAAAATTAAAACAGTTGCTTTATGTGTATTACCATATCTTCCATTGTAATCACTATTTTTATTTTTTTAATTCCTTATCCATAATTCTTTTCAAATCTATCAACTTTTCTGGTACTCATTGTACAGCCAGCTCTAGGCAGAACAATGGCTCAAAATGGAAAGCACTGGGAAATGTTTTCAAGACAAGCACCTGTGCATAGCCTAGTACGACTCATGCTGAGCATGAGGCTCTGCGGTCACTCTTAGCAACAGCAATATCCAAAGATTACATCATAACATGTGTGTTCCTCTGGTGACTTTTGGGATCATATCTACTGTATAAACAAGTGAATTCTGTATCGAGAGATACATACATTCTATGAAGTTTGGGTATTAAAAGCAAAAGGTGTTTCTGGGAGATACTTGGCAGGCTATATTTGTGCTTAACACAGTATCTGGCACAAAGAAAGTATTTGTTATTGCCGGGCATGGTGGCTTACAGCTGTAATCCCAGCACTTTTGGAGGCCGAGGCAGGTGGATCACCTGAGGTCAGGAGTTCAAGATCAGCCTGGCCAACACAGTGAAACCCTGTCTCTACTAAAAATATAAAAAAATTAGCCAGGCATGGTGGCTCGTGCCTGTAATCCCAGATACTTGGGAGGCTGAAGCAGGAGAATTGCTTGAGCCCGGGAGGTTGAGGTTGCGGTGAGCAGAGATCATACCATTGTACTTCAGCCTGGACGACAGAGTGAGACTGTGTCACAAAAAACAAAGAAAGTATTCATTATTGTTATTTTACCTTTAGGCATATTACATTCCAGTGGGGAAGGTAAGCAAATAAACACAAGATGGATAAGATCATTGCAGATTAGTAAATTTTCATTTATTTATCTATAATTTTTTAAAATTTTACTTTAAGTTCTGGAATACGTGTGCTGAACTTGCAGGTTTGTTACATAGATATACATGTGCCATTGTGGTCTGCTGCACCTATCAACCCGTCATCTAGATTTTAAGCCCTGCATGCATTAGGTATTTGTCCTAATTCTCTCCCTCCCCTTTCCTCCCACCCGCCGACAGGCCCCAGTGTGTGATGTTCCCCTCCCTGTGTCCATGTGTTCTCATTGTTCAATCCCACTTATGAGTGAGAACATGTGGTGTTTAGTTTTCTGTTCCTGTGTTGGTTTGCTGAGAATGGTGGATTCTAGCTTCATCCATGTCCCTGCAAAGGACATGAACTCATTCTTTTTTATGGCTGCACAGGCTGGTAAGTTTTCTGAAGAGATTGAATATGATGACAGAGAATAATGGGTAAGGGACCTTCTTCAGGTATGGTGGTCAGGATGGCCGCCTTAGAGGGGTGACATCTAAATGTAATCCTGAGGGATGAGAAGCTGGCCATGAGGGGAGACAGGACAAAGCATTTCAGACACAGGTAAGAACAAATATAGAGGCAAAGATGAGAGAAAGTTGCTGAGGGGACAGTGATTGGAAAGGGGGGAGCAGGGAAAACTCTGTGAGATGAGGCAAGAGAGATAGGCAGGGCCAGGTCATATGGAATATTGGAGACCACCATACAGAGTTTGGATTCCATTCTAGGTGCAATAAGAAACCATTTACAAATTTTATGTGGAAGCCTGATATGGTTTGGTTCTGTGTCCCCACCCAAACCTCATGTTGAATTGTAATCCCGTGTTGGGGGAGGGACTTGATGGGAGGTGATTGGATCAGGGAGGTGATTTCTAATGGTTTAGCATCATCCCCCTAGTGTTGTCTCATGATTGAGCTCTCACGAGATCTGGTTGTTTAAAAGTGTATAGCACCCCACTCCACTTCACTCTGTCTTCCTCCTGCTCTGGCCATGTAGGATGTGCCAGCTTCCTCTTCACCTTCTGCCATGATTGTAAGTTTCCTGAGGCTTCCCTAGCCATGATTCCTGTACAGCCCGTGGAACTGTGAGCCAATCAAACCTCTTTTCTTATGAATTACCCAGTGTCAGGTAGTTCTTTATAGCAATGTGAGAACAGACAAAGCCTGAGCAACATAGTGAGACCATGTCTCTATTTAAAAAAAAAATAGCTGGTTTTGGTGGTATGCGCCAGTGGTCCCAGCTACTCGGGAGGCTGAGGTAGGAGGATTGTTTGAGCCCAGAAAGTTGGAGCTGCAGTGAGCTGTGATTTCTCCACTGCATTCTTGCCTGGGCAGCAGAGCGAGACCCTGTCTCAAAAACAAAACAAAACAAAACAAAACAACCAAAAATAATTTTAAGTGAAGAAATGACATGATCTGACTTATGTTTTTAGATTCCTTTTGTTTAGGAGATTGGACTAGCAGAGATTTCAAGTGAAAGCCAGGTGACCAGTTAATAGTAACTCCATTAACTCAGGAAAGAGATGAGGTGATATTGAAGATGGAGAGGAAAAGCCTGGAATGAAGATTATTTTGGAGGAAGAATTATTAGACCTGATATTGGGTGAAAGAAATGGATAAGTCAGGGACGATGCTCAGGTTTCTGGTTTTCATTACTGGGTAGATGATGGTTCCATCTATATAGAGAGGGAAGGATAGATATAAGGAAGTGTGCAAAGGTATCTCTAAAGCCTGGACATGTACACACACACACATAAATGGAGAATTATGTTTCTCATGTCTTTTGGGTGGTATCATTATTTATAGATGGGAGTGGGGCTGCAACATGTTGAGGTGGTTTTGAGGTTCTAACCCACATGGTACTAGAAAGGGCTGAATTCCGATTATTTGCTTCCACCCATTATAGTACATGATGAATTTTGCTCTGGTCTCTCTTTATAGTCCTTGTTGTGATACATGGCTTTTTGTTTATTTAGCCATCGTGGTTGGAAGCATGAGACTTGTGAGTTATTCTGGCTCTATAAGCTGAACATCAGAGAGATCTGATATTATTCCCCATTATGATATCTCCCATCATGACCTCATAGCTACAGTGTGTCTCTTATTGCATGTTTTTTAAAATTTATTTATTTATTTATTTATTTTTGAGATGGAGTCTCGCACTGTTGCTGGGGCTGGAGTGCAGTGGCGTGATCTTGGCTCACTCCAACCTCCGCCTCCTGGGTCCAAGCAATTCTCCTGCCTCAGCCTCTCGGGTAGCTGGGAGGTGTCCGCCACCATGCCTGGCTAATTATTTGTATTTTTAGTAGAGACGGGGATTTCACTATGTTGGTCAGGCTGGTCTCGAACTCCTGACCTTGTGATCTGCCCACCTTGGCCTCCCAAAGTGCTGGGATTACAGGTGTGAGTCACCTCACCCGGCCCTTATTGCATGTTAAACAGATTAGTGGCAGATAAGCATAAATGACCTTTCTGAAGAGATTAAGTGTATGATACTTTGGGATGAATGGTCCACTGGGGGTTGTAGACTACTACTGAAGGGTAACAGAATATGACACCTTAGCCTAAGGATTATTTTTAGCTGAAGGCAATTAAGAGGAAACAAATATATGGAAAACTCTTTGCCCCCCCCAGTTCACCTAAAAGCAGAACATAAATTCATAAAGATAGTCTCCCTTTCTTCTCTCCTAGGAAGGACAAAGGTTAATCACCAGAGGCAACCGTAGACCCTTATTAGCCCAGAGAAGTTGGTAAGGGATCAGAAGAAGCTATATAACTCAACTTACTAACTATCCCTTATCATCCATTAGTTTCTCCCACCCATTAGTGTCCCACAATTTATCACTCTAGAAGCTCAAAATCCCTTTCTTCGCCTTGCCACTTCTCTACATACGTATTGGTTTTTTTTTCTTTTCTTTTCTTTTCTTGAGATGGAGTCTTGCTATGTCGCCCAGGCTGGAGTGCAGTGGTGTGATCTTGGCTCACCACAACCTCCACCTCCTGGGTTCAAGTGATTCTCCTGCCTCAGTCTCCTGAGTAGCTGGGATTACAGGTGTGCACCACCATGCCTGGCTAATTTTTGTTTTTTTAGTAGAGACGGGGTTTTACCGTGTTAGCCAGGATGGTCTCGATCTCCTGACCTCGTGATCCGCCCACCTCAGCCTCCCAAAGTGCTGAGATTATAGGTGTGAGCCACCATGCCCAGCCCTGTTGTTTTGTTAAAATGCTGTATGTGTCCAAGTTCTAAACACTAAGTACTCATCTCTGAGTCCTCCCCTGTATATACATGATGTGTTAATAAACTTTGTTTTTCTCTTGTTAGTCTGTCTTTTGTCAGTCTAATTTACAGGGTCCCAGCTGGAGAACTTAGGAGGGCTCTTTTTCCTCTTCTACACAGAAAGTTTACACAAAAGAGCACTAGCAACAGGGTAGTTATGATGTAGAGAGAACCGAGGAGTGGCTCACTTACTAGGTGTGCTAGCTTAGCCAGGTTAGTAGCTTCACTGACTCTGGCTTCTCCATCTGTGAAATATTTTTGGGGGGGCATGGAGGAGCAGAATAAGAATTAAATAAGAGTATAATAATAGAATATTCTAGGTTGTGGTACAGAGCTAAATAACTCTGAAATTCAGTGGCTTCAATGGCTTGGTACAACCAAAGTTGATTGATGCGTGGACCAATGGGGATTCTCTTTCTGGAGACCCTGGGATCCAGGTTCCATCTTCTTGTGATGTAACCTCAACATGTGACCTCCAAGATTGTTGAGGAAAGCAAAGAGAGGATGAGGACTGCATGATATCTTTTTAATGTTCAGATCTGGGAGTGGCTTATGTCATTTCCACCCATCCCCCACTAGCCAGTACTGAGTTACATGGCCTCAGTAAAACTGCAAGATGAGCTGGAAAATGTAGTTTCCCAAGTGCCCAGTAAGAGAAAAATAAAATGAGATTTGGTGAAATAATGATACTTTATCAAATGTATGTAAATGTATTTTATAAAATACTATCTCCAACTTTCTCTGATAATAATACTTTGAAATGACCAAAATGGGGAAAGAAGTTAGTAGGCAAAGAGTATAAATGAACCACAAGATGGATAGCCTCCCTCTGAACAATGGAAAAATAATTTTTCTTTCTAGAAGGCACAGAAAAGAGGGCTGTAGGGTGGAAGGTAGCGGATTGAGGGACTAAGAATTGGAATGAGATAAAATATTGTAGGGAAAGAAAAACGTTTCCTTTACCCTCTTGAGCCTGTGAATTAAAATGGCAAAAGAGAGATTAACAGGAGAAAAAGCATACAGATCTTATTTGATGTTAGTATTTTTACTTGGCGCAGGGGGCCTCATAGAAAAGAAGTGAAAACCCCCCAAAATTGGTTAGACTCAGGGGTTTATATACTATTTTAGCAAAGGGTGATAAGTTGTGTGGAAGTCACTAGAAAAGAAAGAGGTTTGAGCTTCTGGGGCAGTAAATTGTGGGAATGTGACTAGGAAATGTCTAGGGAAACTAATGGAAGATAAGCTGTGTTTGTGCAGACTCACCTTGGCACCAACTTTTTATCTCTGGTGATAAGAATGTTCTCTTCCTAGTATTGGGAAGTTACTTTTCTCATGGGAAATGCATGTTCTGGTTTTAGGCAGAAAGAGGAAGGGCAAAGAGTACTTGTTTCTCAATTGCCTTCAGCTCAAAATAATCAAAAATAAAATAATAAAATAAAATAAAAATAAAATAGTAAAAAATAAAATACTAATAAAAACAAAGTGGTGTATTTTGGGATGGCATTTTCTGATCCCCTTCAATGTCTTAGTTGGTAAGGTTCACAATTGTGATGAAAGGCTGGAGAAGAAAGTTTTATGTCTGAACTAAAAGCAAACGCCATTTTTAAGAGCCAACAACTTTGTAGCCAAGGGCAAAGTTTACGACATTCATCTGAAGGCAGGAAGTTCCAAATGAAGATCTTTTTTTTGCAAGTAAAAAGAAAGAACTATTGCTGGGAAACATTTCCAAGTGAAATATTAAGAATGGAACGTGGCAATAAATGGAGATTTGCAGGGTGACTTCTGCAAGTTAGAAAAATGAAACAGTGTAAACAGTGTATTATCTTCTGTGATTTGAAGACATGGGTTAAGCATTCTGGGCCCAGGGCTCTTCAGTGGGATGTGTCACTTTTCAAGATACAGCCGTCTTGGCAATACGCCTTTAGGAAGGAGAAATCAGTGTCCTTGAAGGCTCCTTCTTAACCTTTCTGAGCTTCTCTCTCACCACCGCCCTGCTCACCGTGCTGCAGCCACACTGGGTTTTTGCCATTCCTCGATGATTCCAGCTATGCTCCTACCTCCTGGCATCCACTCTAGCTCTCCCTCAGTCTGGAAAACTCTTGGGTGAGATGTCCAATCTGCTAACCCCCTCAGCTCCTCCAGTGCTGCCTACTCTATTTAATACTTGTCCACTCTAACACATTAGGAGAGGTGGAAATGGGTGATGTCTTTCCCAACCCATTATAAGGGTCACAGCTGACACTACTGTAACAAAAGACAGGTTAACAAATATAACATGTTTAGGCCAGGTGTGGTGGCTCATGCCTATAATCCCAGCACTTTGGGAGGCTGAGGCAGGCAGATCACCTGAGGTTGGGAGTTCGAGACCAGCCTGGCCAACATGGAGAAACCCTATCTCTACTAAAAATACAAAATTAGCCAGTTGTGGTGGCACATGTCTGTAATCCCAGCTACTTGGGAGGCTGAGGCAGGAGAATCGCTGGAATCCGGGAGGCAGATTGTTGTGGTGAGCCAAGATCGTGCCATTGTACTCCAGCCTGGGCAACAAGAGTGAAACTCCATCCAAAAATAAATATATATATATAATATGTATATATAGTATATATAAATGTTTATTTTATCAAAATCAAAGTTTTACATGACACAGGAAACTTCAGAAATGAAAACCCAAAGACCCAGGGAGAACTGTCTGTTTTTATGCTTAGGTTTGATGAAGAATAGACATCTTCATAGAAATGTGATTGGACAAAGGAGTGTGATCTAATGGTTATAAACTGAGGGCAGGGCAGCAAGGTCTGTCTGTTCAGGTTCTTCCTGACCTCTCTGTGTAGCATTCCTTCCCCCTGGATATGGGGCAGGACCCCTCTGGAGTGAGGGCATTAAGGGAGAAGGGGGAGAGTGACCTTTCTAGGTTTTATGACTTGCTTTTGGGGAGAAAGGTTCTAGTTTCTATGACCCCTCCTTGGGGAAGAGAAATCATCTGGTTTCTATGACTTGCTTTGGGAGGATAGAGACAGGCAGAGGACAGGAGGACAGGAGAAGGTCAGAGAAACCTTGCTTCTGAGGCCTTCCAATCTTCTTTGGTTCCTAGTACTCAGCCCTCCAAAGCACCATAGTTTTGTAACTGCCCAATGGGTTTACCTTGCCCACTGCCTAGACAGAACTGATTTATTAAGACACAGGAATTGCGATAGAGAAAGAGTAATTCACACAGAGCTGACTGTGCAGGAGACTGGAGTTTTGTTATTATTCAAATCAGTCTCCCTGAGCATTCGGGGATCAGAGTTTTTAAGGATAATTTGGTGGGTAGGGGGCAGTGAGTCGGGAGTGCTGATTGGTTGGGTCAGAGATGAGATCATAGGGAGTGGAAGCTGTCCTCTTGTGCTGAGTCAGTTCCTGGGTTGGGGCCACAAGACCAGATGAGCCAGTTTATCGATCCGGGTGGTGCCAGCTGATCCATCATGTGCAGGGTCTGCAAAATATTTCAAGCACTAATTTTTGGCTTTACAATAGTGGTGTTATTCCCAGGAGCAATTTGGGGAGGGTCAGAATCAGTAGCCTCCTGCTGCATGACTCCTAAACCATAATTTCTAATCTTTTGGCTAATTGTTAGTCCTATCAAGGCAAGCCAGTCCCCAGGCAAGAAGGGGGTTTGTTTTGGGAAAGGGTTGTTATCATCTTTGTTTTAAAGTATAAACTAATTTCCGGCTGGGCACGGTGGCTCATGCCTGTAATCCCAGCACTTTGGGAGGCCAAGGCAGGGGCATCACTTGAGGTCAGGACATTGAGACCAGCCTGGCAAACATAGCGAAACCACATCTCTACCAAAAATACAAATGTTAGCCGGGCATGTTGGTGCATGCCTGTAATCCCAGCTACTTGGGAGGCTGAGGCAGGAGAATTGCTTGAACCCTGGAGGCAGAGGTTGCAGTGAGCCAAGATCACACCACTGTACTCCAGCCTGGGTGACAGAGTGAGACTCTGTCTCAAAAAAAAAAAAAAAAAATTAAAAAAAATTATAAACTAATTTCCCCCCAAAGTTAGTTTGGCCTATGGCCAGGAATGAATAAGGACAGGTTGGAGCACGCAAGATGGAGTTGGTTAGGTCAGATCTCTTTCACTGTCTCAGTTACAGTTTTGCAATGGCGGTTTTACTTTGGGGTAGTGTTTTCTGAGCTCCAACAATGCAAGCATACTGTATAGTTCACTTTTTATAACTTTTACTGTTTGCCTTCTCCCATTGGAATTCAAGCTCCATAAGGGCAGTGATTCTTTTGTTTTTTTCCACTGATCTGTCCCAAGCACTTAGTAGACTTACAAAGCATTCATTGAATGGAATCAAGCACACAAATTACTAACTAGTGCTTAATGGGTTAAGTGGCACAGAGATTTGTTTTCCCCTAAAACAACTGCTGTGAACAGAGTTCTTGTGGATCCAGGAAACCAAGATGAGGGGGAAATTAGTATGAACATTTAAAGGGTCTTTTTGTATTGCTGATTTTGTATTTCAAGTTATGATCAATGGTGTTAACATTATTTAAACCATAATTTTTAGCTTCTAAAGTAATTTTCTTGAGGTGTTTTTCTTCCCTTTTAAAACAACTGAGCTCTGTAAAAAGCATAAGCTTCAGTTTCAACTTAACAGAAAAACCTTTAGGTAGAGATAAAATAGAAACCAGTATCTCCATTTGATCTTTCCCTGCCTGGTCTGTTTGAAGAGCGGCTGTGTTTGGACAATGGTGCGTAATGAGATCATTTCTGTTACTGCTTGTGAAGGACTTAGCTTTGCTGTGTTTTCCTTTGGGGTGTAAGAACCTGGACATTTTAGAATGCTTTTTAAAAATTAAATACAGAGTTTCAGTTGCTTTGATGGGGTTTAAAAGGGACAGCAAAAAGGCCATTGAAGTAATTTTAGAGCTATACTTGAACAGCTACTGAATACTTGTGAAAACATAAATCCATATTAAAAGAGTCAACATTTTATACATAAACTGTATTTTAACGGTTTTGTTGTGGTGGGGGCGGGGGTTGTTTTGAAACGTTACCTGTCCTCTAGAAGCACTAAACTTTTTCTTTGAATGAATGCCTAAATGATCACCTTTGCCAGCTAGTCCAGGCATTTAGGGTGAAATTTGCATTTGTTTAGCAACTCTTCACTTCCTCAGCATGAAAAAGAACACTTTTATCCTCTAAGTGTGGTTTACATTTTTGCGTCCTTCAGGAGCATTCCAGAAGATTTGGGAGATATTGACTGAGAGATATGTGTTTGGCACAAGGATCTGGTGCCTCAGGCTCTGAGTCCTTCTATAGCCCTGTTTTTCTGTTTTGGGCATAGCACACGGAGATGCAGCATTTAGACATATAAGTACCACTCTGTATTGGGCATTATATCAAAATTAATTGCATCACCAGGTCCTAGTCATCAATTTTAGTATATTCAAGCTCTGTGAGTGTAGTGGGACATTTATTTATAATTTTGTTTCAACTTGTAATTCTTTATCCAATAACACTGGTCGATTAGCCCCCTGCTGCTGCTTGATTAGAATGTCAGCTGTAATAAATAGCTCCTCCACTATGTAATTACTTTGTCCCAACAATCAGAATTTTAACGAGCAAATTGGTGAAAATGAGAATGAGATTTGTCATCGTAGGCTGAGCCTGATTATGTTGCCCACAGCTTTGGGTAGAATCACTCCCTTTTTCAACAATGTTAATGGGACTCTCATAAAAATATTCTATAACCTTATGAACAGCAACCTTAAGGGGTTTTCCTTGAGGTGAGAGATCTGGAATTGGCCATTTGTGATGGTAGAAGTTACCTTGCATTCTAAATCTAATCAGATAAATTGTGCTGATCGCCTGAAACAGATGCCTTAGGCAGAAGTCTCAGAGCAGTACTTGAACCAACCTGCCTGTCATGCTAGAGGATTATTTCTGAAATGACTCTATCCCGTGTTTCTTTGAGTAACTCACTCCTGTGCAAATAGGAGCTGCGTTTTACATTTGTGTTCTCAGCAATAAGAAACAGCCCTGCTTTGCTGGGTGGCTGAGAGGTCTGGCGTGCTAGGTGGCTCATGACTCCCGTGACAGAAAATTGTCAGTACATACTGGGAGAATTGTAAACAGGGTAACAGGAGGAAGGAGAAAACAAAGCAAAGTCAGATTAGCTTGAAAAGCAATTTAAAGGTTAAATTTTCACAGAAAAAAAAATTACAATCTTAAGGCCCGGTAGAAAATTAGTATTTCCTGCCTGTAATCCTAGCACTTTGGGAGGCTGAGGCGGGCATATCACCTGAGGTCAGGAGTTCGAGACCAACAGAAACCCTGTCTCTACTAAAGACACAAAAATTAGCCGGGCATGGTGGTGGGTGCCTGTAATCCCAGCTATTCAGTAGGCTGAGGCAGGAGAATCACTTGAACCTGGAAGGAAGCGGTTGCAGTGAGCTGAGATTGTGCCACTGTACTCTAGCCTGGGCGACAGAGTGAGACTCTGTTTCAAAAAAAAAAAAAAGAAAAAAGAAAAAAAAAGAAAATTAGTATTTTCCAATCCTGAAAGTTTCTAAAAATTTATCTTTCAGCAATTTCACATTTTATTGGTTAAATGGCAAAGAAGCCAGAACATGTGACAATTCAGTAGTATTCATTGTTCATAGAAATAAACGTTCTGTTTTAACAGATTCGTCAGCTACCTGGAAGAAGTATCTAGTAACAGGGAAAGAAAACTCCGCAGGAGTTTCAGAAACCCTTCTTCCCTTAGCAACCATCATACTAAACATCATGCCACCAAAGTACATTTATTTAGCTTATGACAGAAATCGTGGGGGCAGATGACAAAAACAGTTAAGAATTGTTGACATCTGTCAGTAAGGGGTCTTCTTCAGGACTCTCTAATAACCTGACTGTACTGGGTCGTTCTACAGTTTTGGGTAATTATGGAATGGACCCCAGGATGTAGCTGGGACCTTCCATCTGGGATCCTTGAAGTCAGCTACAAGCCCATGTTGAGGTTGCCAGCAGCTAAGGCAGAGACAGAGAGAAAGAGAGAGAAAAAGAGAGAGAGAGAAAGAGAGAGAGAAAGAGAAAGAGGCAGAGAGAGAAAGAGAAAGAAGAGAGAGAGAGAAAGAGAAAAAAAGAGAGACAGAGAAAGAGAGAGAGATTTTGGAAGGGATATATTATTTTATACACAAATACAAAAGTGTTGATGTAGTTGTCATAAGAAATATCAGAATTTTTTGAACTCTTCTACATTTATTTATGGTTTTATTTTATTATTTTTTTAATGACGTGGGTAGGGGATAGGAGGCAGTAATTTGCCCTCTAGATGAATTATCATGGCTTTGCCCCACCAACTGATTATTGCTGATTTTATAGGGGCCACTCATTACAATGTAATAGGGGCTATTTCCTTCTATTTTACTGTGCCTAATAGAGAGTGGTTCAAAAAGGCATGAGACTAAGCCAGCAACAAAATGCAATTCCTGAGACCTATATTTGGCAACAGTGAAAAGTCAACAAATGGGTAAAACCTACCCAACGAGTCTGTCCTGTTTCCACAGGGTAACCAGGGCAAACGTGAGACTGTACAGTTTACAACAAGATTGCAGTCTTCTCTTTTGGAATCACCACATCTTGAGTCTCCATTACCTCGAGTACTTTCTTGGTCTTTCTGAGCCTTCCCTGCTTATGTGCACATGTGATTGTTGTTAATGCTGCAACGTTGCCTCTTCTGGTAGTCTGGGATGTGTCAGATAACACCACCAATTTCTTTAATACAGTCCAGAGATGAGCCAATTTGGAAAATAATGAGCTAAATTGTAAGATGTAGTCATATCCCTTCTTAATTCTCTTAGATTTGATTTATTAATCCTTTTTGCATGCAGTATTTATGGGCTGATGAGGACCAGCTGGTCCAGCAGCTTCTCAGCCACAGGTTTCTCAGGCCCTGTGAATGAAGAAAATGGGCAACTGAGCAGTACTACACCCACCCTTGTGCTTGGAGCTGTCTCTGAGAGTTTCCATATTTTTACATGATGCTTGTTGGGACTCAGAAAATGATATCTTAAAGGCCTCAGAAGTAAAAGTTTTTCTCTGACCTTTTCCTGACCTCCTGTTTCTGGCCCCTCATTTTCCCCTAAGGCCAGCCATGGAAAGTAGAATTCCTCTTCCCCAAGGGGGGTCAAAGAAACCAGAACTCCTTTTCCCCCCAAACCAGCCATAAGACCAAAAAATATTACTCTAATTCCACCCCACACCTTTTTGTATAAAAACTGGCCATAAAGAAATTATTTCGGCCAGGTGCAGTGGCTCACGCCTGTAATCCCAGCACTTTGGGAGGCCAAGGCGGGAGGATGGCTTGAAGTCAGGAGTTCAAGTCCAGCCTGGGTAACATAGTGACATTCTGCTCTTAAAAAAAAAAAAATAAACATTAGCAGGAGACTGAGGCAGGATGATTGTCTGAGCCCAGGCATTCGAGGTTGCCGTGAGCTATGTGCTTGTGCCATTGCACTTCAGCCTGGGCAACACAGCAAGATCCTGTCTCAAAAAAAAAAAAAAAAAAAAAGAAAAGAAAGAGAAAGAAAGACATGATCTGACCTACCTTGTTGTTTGACTGTAGGTTATAAAAACTCTATTCCAGAGAGGGTCCTGCCCATACCCAGAAGGCAGGAATCCTGCACAGAGGCCAAGAAGAAGCTGAAAAGAGAGGTTTTGCTGGGTTTCCCCACTGAGTCTATTACCATTAAGCTCATACTCTTTTTGTCCAATCATATTTCTACACATCTGTCCGTGCTTTGTGGAACCTAAGTATAAAAGCAAACAGTTTCCCCTGTGTCTTTGGGTTTTCATTCTGAAGGCTCCCATGTCACATAAAACCATGATAAATAAATTCATATGCCTTTTCTCTGATTAATCTGATTTTTGTCAGTGATTTTCAGGGAAGTCTTCCCCTTTGCCCCTATGTGTTTCATTCTAGGCTTTGCAGAGGCTGGAGCACTTCTATTTCCTGGGCCCAGTGCCATAGCTGTTAGTAATCGATTCTCTTTAGAACTGGAATTGTCAGATTCTTTCAGGACTCTGGTTTGCTTGATTTCCTTCCTAGGACACTTGAGAGTTTTGATACAGAGGCTTCCTTTTCTCCAGTTTTCAGAAATAGAGAAGACCTTTCCAAGGAAACAGGGAGGAAAAAGGATAGAGATGGCATTTAATTTAGAAGGATAAAATAGATCTTTTATCTATCAAAACACAAAATCACAACAAATGTAGTTTAATGATCTCAGTTGGCTTTATTGCTGTAAACCAAAAATAAAATTCTAAGCCCCCCAACCATTTGAATGGACCCCTCCTCTCAGCCAAAGTTAACCTGTAAAACTTATTCCAAAGTTAACCTGTAAAACTTACTCCAAAGTTAATCTGTAAAACTTATTCCAAAGTTAACCTGTAAAACTTATTCCAAAGTTAACCTGTAAAACTTATTCCATAGTTAACCTGTAAAACTTATTCCAAAGTTAACCTGTAAAACTAGTTCAGGCCATGATGGGAAGGGGGAGTTGGATATGACTCATTACCATTAACATCAACACAGACCTTGAGACTGATAGAACAGGCTCTTTAAGTTTGATAAGAAACATTTACAATCTATTCTTTCTGAAGCCTGCTACCTGGAAGCTTCAACTGCATAAAACCTTGGTTTCCACAACCCCTTATCATAACCTCATAACCTAGATATTGCTTTTTAAATAAAATTCCAGTTTTTTTTTTTTTTTTTTTTTTTGAGATTGAGTTTCGTCCTTGTCGCCCGGCTGGAGTGCAATGATGCGATCTTGGCTCACTGCAACCTCCACCTCCTGGGTTCAAGCGATTCTCCTGCCTCAGACTCTGGAGTAGCTGGGATTACAGACACCCACCAAAACACACGGCTAATTTTTGTACCTTCAGAAGAGATGGGGTTTCACCATGTTGGCTAGGCTGGTCTTGAACTCCTGACCTCAGGTGATCCGCCCACCTTGGCATCCCAAAATGCTGGGATTACAGGTGTGAGCTACTGCACCCTGCTTAAATTCCAGATCTGTAAGTAGTAACTGAATGAACTGCCAATCAGAAAATCTTTGAATCTGAGTATGACCTGGGACCCCCCACTTCCAGTTGTCACACCTTTCTGGACTGAACCAATGTACATCTTACGTGTATTGATTGATGTCTTATGTCTCCTTACAAATGTATAAAATCAAGCTGCAGACCGACCATGTGGCCACATGTCATCAGGACCTCGTGAGGTGTGTCATAGGCACATCCTTAACCTTGGCAAAATAAACTACTAAATTAATTGAGACTTGTCTCAGATACTTTTTGATTTACATTGTGATTCTAGAATCGAGGAATACTTCATCCTACAAAAAACAAAATAAGTGTTCCAATGAGCTGAACAGTGGGGGTTGGCTTTATAGACAGAAAAGGCTAAAGAAAGCAGATTGGTCATTTCAAAGTTACTTTCCTTGTAAGGCAGAGACAAGGAAACAAAACAACAATAGAAGGATAACAGATTAGTTAGCATCAGGTTACTTTTGTCTACCCTTTGTGTGTAAAGATTAAAGCAGAGGGAACTTATCATCATTATCATGCCAGTTAAAGATTGAAACTGGCCTGTTTTGAAAAATGACTGTTATCCCTCTCTCCTGATTTCTTGAAGGTCAGATAACAACTTAGTTTAGCAACTTGGAAATGCTGCATGAGTGACTCCATTTTGATTTTTAGTCTGGTCTGTTGGGGCCTAGCACAGGAGCTTAGTCCAAAACAGTAGCCTTCTCCTTTCGTAGTTCATAAGTGTGATGACTGGATGTTCATGCTTGTGTGTGCGATATGCCTCCCTCTAACCCTTTCTGAAAGGAAAAAGGAAAAAAAAAAAAAAAAGAAAAGAAAAAACTAATAAAGAAGAAAGGAAAATAAAACAATAGCCTCCTATAATTTTATTTAACAAATAGAAAGACAGGCCACGGAATGGGATAAAATATTTGCATAACACAGATCTGATAAAGGACTGGTATCCAAAATGGGCAAAAGACCTAAAAAGAGACCTCACCAAGGAAAATATAGGCATACCTTATTTTATTGCACTTCACTTTATTGTGCTTCACAGATATTGCATTTTTTTTTTTTTCCAAATTTAAGGTTTGTGGCAACCCTGCATTGAGCAAGTCTATTGGGCCTCAATTTTCCAACAGCATGTGCTCACTTCATGTCTTTGGGTCTCATTTTGATAGTCTTTGCAATATTTCAAACTTTATTATTATATCTATTATGGTGATCTGTGGTGAGTGATCTTTGATGTTACTATTGTCATTGTTTGGGGTACACAAACCACACTCATGTAAGATTCTAAACTTAATTGATAAATGTTGTGTGTGTTCTGACTCCTCCACCAACTGGCCATTTCCATCTCTCTTCCATTCCTCATACCTCCCTCTTCCCTGAGACACAACAACATTGAAATTAGACCAGTTAATAACCCTACAATAGCCTCTAAGTGTTCAAGTTAAAGGAAAAATCACACATCTCTGGCTTTAAATCAAAAGCTAGAAATGATTATGCTCAGTGAGAAAGGCATGTCAAAAGCTGAGATAGGCCGAAAGCTAGGCTTCTTACACCAAATGGTTAGCTAGGTTGCTAATGCAAAGGAAAAGTTCTTGAAAGAAATGAAAAGCACTACTCCAGTAAACCCACAAATAATAAGAGAGCTAAATAGCTTTCTTGCTGATATGGAGAAAGTTTGGTGGTCTGGATAGAAGATAAAACCAGCCACAGCATTCCCTTAAGGCAAAGCCTAATCTAGAGAAAGGCCCTAACTCTTTTCCAGTCTATGAAGGCTGAGAGAGATGAAGAAGCTGCAGAAGAAAAGTGGGAAGCTAGCAGAGATTTAAGGAGAGAAGCCAACTTTAAAACCTAAAAGTGCAAGGTGAAGCAGCAAGTGCTGATGGAGAAGCTACACTAAGTTATAAAGAAAACCTAGCTAAGATAATTGATGAAGGTGGCTACATTAAACAGATGTTCAATGTAGATGAACAGTCTTCTGTTAGGAGAGGATGCCATCTATGACTCTCATAGCTAGAGAGAAATCAATGCCTGGCTTCAAAGCTTTAAAGGACAGGCTGACTCTCTTGTTAAGGGCTAATCACTTTAATGTGGCTGGTCACTCTAAGTTGAAGCCAATGCTCATTGACCATTCTGAAAACCCTAGGGCCCTTAAGAATTATGCTAAATCTTTAGCTGGGCATGGTGGCACATGCCTGTAATCCCAGCTACTTGAGAGGCTGAGGCAGGAGGATCATTTGAGCCCGGGAGATTGAGGTTGCAGTGAGCTATGATCATGCCACTGCACTCCAGACAGGGAGACAGAGCGAGACCCTGTCTCAATTAAAAAATAAAATAAAATAAAAAGAATCTTGCAAAATCAACTCTGCTTATGGTCTATATATGAAATAACAAAGCCTGGATGATCATGCATCTGTTTACAGCATGGTTTACTGAATGTTTAAGCCCAGTATCAAGATCTACTACTCAGAAAAAAAAAATTCTTTTAAAATATTTCTGCTCATTGACAATGTACCTAGTCACCCAAGACCTATACAAGGAGATTAATGTTGTTTTATGCCTGCTAACACAACATCCATTCCACAACCCATGGATCTCTGAGTAATTTTGATTTTCAAGTTTATTTAAGAAATACACTTAGTAAGGCTATCACTGCTACAGACAGTGATTCCTCTGATGGATCTGGACAAAGTAAACTGAAAACCTTCTGGAAAGGATTCATCATTCTAGATGCCATTAAGAAAATTCATGATTCATGGGAGGAGGTAAAAATATCCACATTAATGGGAGTTTGGAAGAAGGTGATTCCAATCCTAAAGGATGACTTTGTGGGGTTCAAGACATCAGTGGAGGAAGTCACTGCAGATGGTGGTGGAAATGGCAGAGAACTAGAATTAGAAGTAGAGACTGAAGATATGATTGAATTGCTGCAATCTCATGAACAAATTTGAAGGAATGAGGAATTGCTTCTTATGGATGAACAAAGAGTGTGTTTTGTTTTGTTGTTTTTTTTTTTTTTTTTGAGATGGAATGTACTCCTGGTAAAGATGATGTGACCATTGTTGAAATGACAACAAAGAACTTAGAATATTACATGATCGTAGGTGATAAAGCAGTAGCACAGTTGGAGAGGATGAAAGAAGTTCTATTGTGGGTAAAATGCCAACAGACAGCATTGCATGCTACAGAGAAATCTTTCGTGAAAGGAAGTGTCAATTGATGTGGCAAACTTCAATTTTCTCTCATTTTTTAAAATGTCAGAGCCACTCTACCTTCTAGCAACCACCACCCTGATCAGTCAGCAACTACCAACATTGAGGCAAAACCCTACACCAGCAACAAAATTATGACTCACTGAAGTCTCAGATGATTGTTACCATTTTTAGCAATGTTTTAAAATTAAGGTATGTACTTTAAAAAAATATGTAGTTCTATTGCATATTTAATAGACACTTATAGTGTAAACATAACTTTTATATGTGCTGGGAGACCAAAAAATTCATGTGACTTGCTTTATGGAATGTTCACTTTATTGTGGTGGTTGGTACTGAACCCACAATATCTCTGAGGTATGCTTGTATACCAACGGCAAATAAAACAAATGAAAAGATGTTCCACATCATTTGTCATCAGGGAAATGCATATCCAAACAACAATAGGATACTGCTATACCCTACTAGAATGGGTAAAATACAAAACACTAACAACGCCAAATGCTGGCAAGAATGTGGAGCAACAGAAACTCTCATTCCTTACTGGCAGGAATGCAAAATGGTACAACCACTTTCGAAGATAGTTTGGCAGTTTCTTAAAAAGTAAACATTCTCTTATCATAAGATCCAGCAATTGTACTCTTTGGTACTCCCAGATGAATTAAAAACATGTCCCCACCAAAACCAGCACATGCTTTTTTCACTATTGCCAAAACTTGGAAGCAACCAAAGTGTTTTTTAATAGGTTAATGGGTAAACAAACTGTGGTACATCCATACAATAGAATATTAGTACTAAAAGGCAATAAGCTACCAAACCATGAAAAGACATGGATGAACCTTAAATGCATATTGCTAGGTAAAATAAGCCAATCTGAAAGGCTATATCTACATACTGTATCATTTTAATGATTAATATATAACATTGTGGAAAAGGCCAAATTATGGAGATAATAAAAAGAACAGTGGTTTCTAGGAGTTTGACGGAAGGGAAGGAGGGAAGGATGAATAGTTTGAACATGGGATTTTTAGGGCAGTGATATGATTTGGATCTGTGTCCCCACTCAAATCTCATGTTCAACTGTAATCCCCTATGCTGGAGGTGGGGCCTACTTGGGGGTAATTGGATCATGGGGGCAGATTTCCCCCTCAGTGCTGCTCTTATCATAGTGAGTGAGTGCTCATGAGATCTGGTTGTTTAAAACCATCTGGTGTAGCACTTCCTGCCTCTCTCTGTCTTGCTCTTTCTCTGGCCATGTGAAGTGCTGTTTCCCTTTACCTTCTACCATGATTGTAAGTTTCCTAAGTCCTCCTCAGAAGCAGAATCCACAATGCTTCCTGTATAGCCTGGAGAACTGCTAGCCAATTAAACTTCTTTCCTTTATAAATTACCCAGTCTCAGGTATTTCTTTATAGTAATGTGAGAATGGACTAATACAGAAAATTGGAACCAAGGAGTGGAGCATTGCTATAAAGATACCTGAAAATGTGGAAGTGACTTTGGAATTGGATAATGGATAGAGGTTGGAAGAGTGTGGAGGGCTCAGAAGAAGACAGGAATATGAGGGAAAATTTGGAACTTCCTAGAGACTTGTTGAATAGTTGTGACCAACGTGCTGATAGTGATATGGACAATGAAGTCCAGACTGAAGAGGGCTCAGGTGGAAATGAGGAACTTATTGGGAACTGGAGCAAAGGTCACATGTGTTATATCTTAGCAAAGGACTTGGAGGCATCGTGCCCCTGTCCTAGGGATCTGTGGAACTTGGAACTTGAGAATGATGATTTAGGGTATCTGGTGGAAGAAATTTCTAAGCAGCAAAGTGTTCAAGAATCAGCCTGGCTGCTGCTTTTTTGTTTGTTTTTTTTTTTTGAGATGGAGTCTCGCTCTGTTGCCCAGGCTGGAGTGCAGTGGCGTGATCTCGGCTCACTGCAAGCTCCGCGTCCTGGATTCATGCCATTCTCCTGCCTCAGCCTCCCAAGTAGCTGGGACTACAGGTGCCTGCTACCACACCTGGCTAATTTTTTGTATATTTAGTAGAGATGGGGTTTCACCATGTTGGCCAGGATGGTCTCGATCTCTTGATCTTGTGATCCACCTGCCTCGGCCTCCCAAAGTGCTGGGATTACAGGTGTGAGCCACCGTGCCCAGCCAGCCTGGCTGCTTCTAACAACCCATACTCATATGTGTGAGCAAATAAATGACCTGAAGCTGAAACTTATATTTAAAAGGGAAGCAGAGTGTAAGTTTGGAAAATTTGCAGCCTGGCCATATGGTATAAAAGAAAAACCCACTTTCAGAGGAGGGTTCAAGTAGGCTGCCTGAATTGTGTCTTAGAAATAACTAGAATAAATAACTTAGAAATTTGTGTAACTAAAAAAAAAAAAAAAAAAGAAATTTGCGTAACTAAAAGGAAGGCAAATGCTGATAGCCAAGACAATGAGGGAAATGCCTCAAAAGTATTTCAGAGATCTTTGCTGCAGCCTCTCCCATCACAGGCCCAGAGGCCTAGGAGAAAAGAATGGTTTCATGGGCCAGCCAGGCCCAGGGCCCTGCTGCACCGTGCAGCCTTAGGACATGAAGCCCTGCATCCTAACTGCTCTAGCTCCAGATGTGGCTCAAGGACATGAAGGCCCTGCATCCCAACTGCTCTAGCTCCAGATGGGCTCAAGGCCCAGGTACAGCTCAGTCATATGGTGTAAGCCATAAGCCTTGATGACTTCACCTGGTGTTAAGCCTGTGAGTGCACAGAATACAAGACTTGAGGTTTGGGAACCTCTGCCTAGATTTCAGAGGATGTATGGAAAAGCCTGGATGTCCAGGCAGAAGCCTGCTACAGGGGCAGAGCCCTCAAAGAGAATTTGTACGAGAGCAGTGCAGAGGGGAAATATGGGGTTGGAGCCCCTGCACAGAGTTCCCAGTGGGACACTGCCTAGTGGAGCTGTGAGACAAGGGCCATCATTCTCCAGACCCCAGAATGGTAGATTGACCAGCAGTTTGCACCCTGCACCTGGAAAAATCACAAACGCTCAACACCAGCTCATGAAAGCAGCTGTAGGGGTTGAACCCTGCAAAGACCCAGGGGTGGAGCTGCCCAAGGCCTTGGGAGCCCATCCCTCATACCAGTGTGCATTAGATGTGAGACATGGAGTCAAAGGAGATTATTTTGGAGCTTTAAGATTTAATGACTGCCCTGCTGGATTTTGGACTTCCATGGGGCCTATAGCCTCTTTCTTTTGTCTGATTTCTCCCTTTTGGAACAGGAGTATTTACCCAATGCCTGTACCCCCATTGTATCTTAGAAATAACTAATTTGTTTTTGATTTTACAGGCTCATGGGCAGATAGGACTAACTTGTCTCAGATGAGACTTTGGACAGTGGACTTTGGAGTTAATGCTGGAATGAATTAAAACTTTGAGGGACTCTTAGAAAGGCATAATTGTATTTTGCAGTGTAAGAGGAACAAGAGATTTGGGAGGGATGGGGTTGGGATGATATGGTTTGGATCTGGGTCCCCACCCACATCTCATGCTCAATTGTAATCCCCAATGTTGGAGGTGGGGCCTGGTGGGAGGTGATTGGATCATGGGGCATATTTCCCCCTTAGTGCTGCTCTCATCATAGCGAGTGAGTGCTCGTGAGATCTGGCTGTTTAAAAGTGTGTGGCACCCCCCACCCTGCCCTTACTCCTTCTCTGGCCATGTGAAGTGCTGCTCTCTGCTTACCTTCCACCATGATTGTAAGTTTCCTGAGGACTCCAGAAGCAGAAACTGCTATGTTTCCTGTAAAGCCTGCAGAACTGTGGGCCAATTAAACCTCTTTCCTTTATAAATTACCCAATCTCAGGTATTTCTTTATAGCAGTGGGAGAACAGGCTGACACAGGTAGTGAAACTATTCTGTATGACACTTGTATTAGTCCATTCTTGCACTGCTATAAAGAAATACCTGAGACTGGGTAATTTACAAAGAGAAGTTTAATTGACTCATAATTCTGCAGCTGTACAGGAAGCACAGCAGCTTCTGGAGAGGCCTCAGATAACTTTCAATCTTGGCAGAAAGCAAAGGGGAAGCAGGCACATTGGCAGAACAGGTGGAAGAGAATGGGAGGAGGGCCTACACACTTTAAAACAACCAGATCTCATGATAACTCTATTATGAGAACAGCACTAGGGGGATGATGCTAAACCATTAGAAACAGCCCCTGTGATCCAATCATCTCCCACCAGGCTCCACCTCCAGCATTAGGGATTACAATTCAACATGAGATTTGGGTGGGGACATAGATCCAAACCACATCAATACTGTAATGGTGAATATATGCCATTCATCATTGTATGTATGTGTAAATTCATACAATGTATAACACCAAGAGTGAACCCTAATGTGACCTAAGGACTTTAGTTAATAATAATGTTTCAGTATTGCCTTATCAATGATTACAAATGTCCCACACTAATGCACTAAGATGTTAACAATAAGGGAACTGGAAGGGGTTGTGGGAGGGTTGCATGGGAACCCATAATTTCCACTCAGTTTTTCTGAAAAACTTAAAACTGCTCAAAACATAAGTCTATTAATTAAAAGAAAACAAAAAGATAGATCTGAAAAGAGTGTGGGAAGAAGGATGCTATGAGGGGAGACAGGGAAAGTATGAACAACACAAACATGAATCTTTCTGTGTAACCACATGGCGTATTTCTTTTTCTTTCTTTTTTTTTTTTTGAGATGTCATGTCGCTCTATTGCCCAGGCTGGAGTGCAGTGGCGTGATCTCAGCTCACTGCAAGCTCTGCCTCCCGGGTTCACGCCATTCTCTTGCCTCAGCCTCCCAAGTAGCTAGGACTACAGGCGCCCATGACCACGCCTGGCTAATTTTTTTTGTATTTTTAGTAGAGACGGGGTTTCACCGTGTTAGCCAGGATGTTCTTGATCTCCTGACCTTGTGATCCACCCGCCTTGGCCTCCCAAAGTGCTGGGATTACAGGAGTGAGCCACCACACCTGGCCCCACATGGCATATTTCTGATGTGGTGTTTCCTAGCACCCAGGAGTCCAGCAGTTTAGTTTATACCATTAAACTTAAATGGATTTAAGTTACTGGTCAATTGAACAGCATTCTGGTGTTCACCATTTTAGAACTACTGATGGTATCACAGACTGCCCTCTAAGCGGGGTAGGGGAAGAAGAAAAGAAGTTTTCAACTGAGTTTATAGGCAAAGAATAGAAAAGCCCAGAAGCCTTTGTAGTTCATAGCACTTGAACAGCTCTTCAAATAAACCTTCTGAAGTTCTGGAGTTGTAGTTAGAGCTGTCAGACTTGAGCAACCTTGAAATAGAATGATTATGAGATTTAAGGTGGTGGTTTGTGCTGCATTCACGATATTTATCCCACTCGTCTGTGTGCACGTGTGTATGTGTGTGTGTGTGCGTGTGTATGAGAGAGAGAGAGATGGGAGAGAGAGTGCCTGCCTGAGATCCAGAGAGACCAAAAGGAAGGATAGGTTATGTTCATCTTCACTAATTCCTTGAAGTGGCAGAGTCTTAACCTGACCTGGCTTTTCTTTTATATTTATTTCATGGAACTACCCATATCTCTTAATCAATATGTCTTGGTACTCATATTTTTTAAGGCCACTTCCTGCTTTTTCTCCTTTTCACAGTGCCTTTTTTTTTTTTTTTTTAAAGAAAATGCTGTTAATACATTCAAAATCTTTCCTCTGTTGCCATGTTGCAGGTACATTGTTAACTAATTTATTCTCCTCCTTCTTAATGGTATAGCTATCCTCTCCTGGATAAATGGAGTCTAATAATATTTCATCCTCTAGCATCTGGCTTATCACTGGCTTGGAGACACAGCTCTGGGATTTTAGGTAGCCTCAGTTTGAGACGACCCAAATATTGCAATGGCAGTCAAAACAATAAAGAGATCAATTTTCACAACTTTGTACCGGATAAGTTTAGAAGGCAACTGCTACTTTTTGAAGAACAGAAAACACGTGAATGTTGTCTCTTATGGAGAGCCAGAAGGCTAGGAGAGGATGTGGTTCTTGTCCCAGCCAAATGTGTGATCTTGAGAAAAATTACTTAACTTGCCCAAGACTCAAAGTCTTTATATGTGAATTAAAGACTTTTTCCTGCTGAAAGGCAGAGGACTGGACCTTTGTTCCATCCAGATTTAAGGTTCTGTCAGTACTAGAATTTAAGAAACACTACCCACCTACACTGATAGATTTTAAACTTCTCCAAGGCAGAGTTGGGTCATATTTCCCTTGAATACCCCCACAGCTCATGGCACACTGTTAGTCATCTTAACAGCTACCCTTTGCTGAACAATTTATGAACCACGTACCTGCCTGGGGACTCAAACTTGTTGAGCAGTTGTTATTAGGAGAAGAGAAGGAAGGGAGTGGGCCACAGTGTGGGGCCTACAGCCTACCCAAGGACCTCTAGCTCCTGAGAGCAGGCAGCTCTCCGGTGTTAGCACACACTTCCCAGGATCTAAAGGAGAGATCTTTACCTCTTCTCAGGCCATGCCCCAGCAGATACACAGCTTCAGGGCAGAGACAGCTGGAAAAGTGTGTCCAGGGCAGAGGCAGCTGGAAAAAAAGTAAGTATTCATACTCCTTTTTTTTTTTTTTGAGACTGAGTCTCCCTTAGTTGCCCAGGCTGGAGTGCAGTGGCGCAATGCCGGCTCCCTCCCTCTGCCTCCCGGGTTCAAGCGATTCTCCTGCCTCGGCCTCCCGAGTAGCTGGAATTACAGGTGTGTGCCGCCACGCTCAGCTAATTTTTGTATTTTTAGTAGAGACGGAGTTTCATGTTGGCCAGGCTGGTTTTGGACTCGTGGCCTCAAGAGATCTGCCTGCCTTGGCCTCCCAAAGTGCTGGGATTACAAGCTCGAGCCACTGAGCCTGGCCCATAAGTTTCTTCTAATACACATACAAAGCTGAGCTGTTGGGCTGCATTGGGCTGCTTTGGTTGTGGATGGAGAAAAACATCAGAAAATTATCCAAATTAGGATGAAAAAGTTCAGTAAGAGGTGGGAGCAGAGGTGGAGAAGGCAAGAGTATGGGGGAAGATGAGAGGGACTTAGGGAAGCAGCTGTCTTCATGACAGGCCTAGGGGAGAAGATTGCCCAACTAGGATTTGAGAGTGTTTCTCTGTGTGTTACAGGAATGTAATTCCTCTTTCTGGGCTACAACCCCCTGCCCTGAGACTTCCAGGAAATGTAAAATGGCTCTTTAAGATGTTTTACATTCAGATTTTCTTTTTTTTGCCACCTGGGGCTAAAATGGGCCTAGGGAAGGCCCAGGCTTAGGTTGAACTGGCAGGAAAAGCTTTTCTCAATAACCAGAATCAAGCGGCTCTGCAGACAGCCCTTGGTTTTCAAAGGATCTTGCCAGTGGGAAGGATTATGCATAGTGATAGGCAGAGTTAATATGTAGCAAAGTCTTGCAGATGGTTGGAAATGCAGGCGCAACAGATTCTTCCCTCATAAAAAGTGCCAACAGTTTCTTCCCTCATCTCTAATGAATGAGTAATTACAAAGCACCTTCCCATTCATTGTTCCACCTCTGTTCCCATGATAACCTATTGAACTAGGCATGGTAAACTAATACAACTCCTGCTTAGTAGACAATGTTCAGTGACCTGCCCAATTCACAGAGCTAAGAAGGGCCAGACCTGGGCAAGAATCCAGGTCTTCTGACTCAATTTATCTTCATTTGTCTAGGCTCCTTGCCATCTCAGTCTGCCTGCCAACAGTAGCACCCCTTCATTCTACCTCCCTGCACTCCCCTCCACCCGCTTGATCATCCCAGGCTTGAATATGGAAGTTGAGGTTTTAGGTCCAAGTGCAACAGAAAACATAATGGCTAAAAAGCCCAAGAGCCTTTTTGCATGTTGCATATGTCTTAATGGGAGACAGAGTTTTTTGTTATTAGTGGGACCTGGGCTCAGTAAATTTGGGGTGATATAACTTACCTATAAATTATAAAATCCAGGAAATAAACCACAAGATAAATAACTCACCCTTCTCCATGTGCCATGCCTTACAATCAACCTATTGTGGGAAATAACTGGAAGTGAGGGATTAGTCCCCTGAATACATAGAACATTATCTTCTTTATTTTTATTTTTTAGAGACAGAGTCTGGCTCTGTCACCCAGGCTAGAGTGCACTGGTGTGACTCTCATCATAGTTCACTGTAACCTCAAACTCTGGGGCTCAAGCATCCTTCCACCTCAGCTTCCTGAGTAGTTGAGACTACAGGCATGTGCCACCATGCCCGGCTACATTGAACATTATCTTGACATTGCTCCCTAACCATATAAAACAAAATACTTCAAAACCATCAAGGCATATTTGGAATTCTCCAAGCATACTCAAGGTAAGTATTTGCCTCAGGCCTGTTTAGTATTTCTATCAGCAGCTTGAAAAGTAATGTGAAAGGAATGTTCATAGATTGTTCATATGGCCAAAGCTGAGAGAGATGGCTCATTTACTGTGTGTAGTTATGGGGAGGCAAATCTGTAATGCCAGGAGGCCACATTTTGAGCAGCTTCTGTGTTCATCCAAACATCTTCAGCTCTCAGGCCCTAGACCTGCTCATTTCCAAGCAGTTTCATCTTCTTGGATATCATGGCCACATCCTGGACCTTGCTATTACTCAGGACTGCTTCAGCTCATGCACTTCCAGCATCATGCTCTCTAAGCACAGTCTTTCAGCTCTTGCTTTCTGACTCTATTTCACCTATTCTGAATGCATCCACTCCTTGTTGCTACCAACTTCCTTTCTTTCTACATTAGTGAGTCCCACCACTTCCTACCTAGTTTCAAGTCAGAAACTTGGACATTCCCCTCCTATTCCCCTTACTACCCCAGACTTGAATATTGAAGGAGTTCTGAATATACTACCTCACCCTTATGCCAGTTTGTCGTAAGGAGTGTTTCGAGCTGGAGGCAACTAAGAAGCAGCCAGTGTAGAAAGAGCTTTTGCCTTCTTCCTCTCTGTCTAAAAGCAGGACATAAATTTCCCTTTGTGAAGGTGTTCCCCCTCCCCTTTTCCATATCAGAGAAGAACAACCCTATCACTGGAGACAGAAAATTGGCACTAAGATGGGTCCGCACAAAACACCTTACTAAAATAAAGCCCCAGCTGTCATTAGTTTCCCTCGTATATTTACCTTTCAGCAATTCATCACCTCTAGAAGCCCAAACCCCCTTTCCTTCGTCTTGTCACTTCTTCACAACTTTATCACCCTTTGTTAAAGTGGTATATAAACCCCTGGTCTAACTGCCTCTTTTGATCTTTTCTTTTTCTCCATGAAGACTTTTGCACACCTAATAAAATTACACTATTAACATCAAATACAATTTGTAGCTAGGTATGGTGGCACATGCCTATAATCCTAGCTACTGGGGAGGGTGAGGTGGGAGGACTGAGGGGTTTGAGACCAGCCTGGGCAACATAGTGAGACCTTGTCTCTTAAAAAAGAAACACACACACACACACACACACACACACACACACACGTAAGCCATTTTTCTTGTTAATTTGTCTTTTCTCAGTTTAATTTACAGGTTCCAGTCATTTAATATAAGAGGGTAGATGAAAGTCCTTTTCCTTCCCTACAATATGAAATTTGAATTTATCAGATTTTTTGCTCCCTATATCAACTGCTTACCAGATTCTGTAGATAAGTCTATCCCCTATCCTTTGTTTCTATTCCCATAATTGCCCCCATGCCAACTGTTCCAATGTAATTGATGCACCCACCAGGTCTGCTTGAGGATCTCACTAAAAGCCACCAGGAACATCTACATGCTACTTTCAGAATCCCCTTGAGCTCCTTCCTGCTTTTTTGATTCCTCTGATCATCAGCCTTAATTGAGGCACTATATCTTCTACCCAACTTCTTGGAGTGGCCTTGGTATTCCTGGAGGGAAGAACATTGAACCCTCACTGGGCCTATCTAAGAATAAGTCTTTATCACATCTTGCAAAACTGTGGCAAGCATTCTCAGACCTTCCTACCTGCCTCTTTTATTTCCTTTCTTTTCACCCAGGCTGGAGTGCAGTGGCATGATCATAGCTCACTGCATCCTCAAACTCCTGGGCCTAAGTGATCCTCCTGCCTCATCCTACTAAGTAGCTGGGACTGCAGACACACACCACCATGCCTGGCTAATTAAAAAAACTTGTTTTGTACAGATAGGGTCTCACTATGTTGCCCAGGCTGGTCTCAAAATCCTGGGCTCAAGCAATCCTTCTGCCTTGGCCTCCCAAAATGTTGGAATTACAGGCATGCACCACCACACCCAGCCTCTGGTTTTGATTACTTCACTCTCCTGCCTGAAACGCTAGGAGATACTGGAGGTAGAGAAGCCAACTAAGTTGGAGCACCAAGTTCCAAGTGTTGGGAATAATCAGAATAAAAAAAAAAATCACAACAGGAGTCTGGCAATGGAGAGAGGAGATCCGGTTAAAAAAATATGGGAAGCAAATCATTGCTGGAGTCAAGCCTCACAGGTGGGCCCACCTGGCTTCAAGGGGCAGAGACGGGCTGAACCATTTGGAAATAGTAAGAAATGTTTTATTTTCCAGTATTTCTTTTACTTTTGGGACCTGTTTTGGAGAGGAATTGAGTGAATAAACAATGTGGGTCTCAGATAAAGGGTCGTCTTGCACCGTGCCCGTCTCTGGGCTCAGCCTTCTTTGGAGGACCTATGAGAGAATGGTTTTGTGATGCGTTGAGCTCGACAAGGCCTCAGTTGGTCTCCTAGCATTTCCATCACCACTTAAAAGAGGCATAGAGGACAGACAGATGAGACGTGTTGGGACTCAGAAACCAATATCCCAAAATATGTTCTCAAACTGATATTTCAAAATAAGTATGTTTACTTTGACATACTGAACTGAAGAAGAGTCCTCAGAGTCTCTCTAAGCCACCCCCCTCAACCCTTACTGACTCCCTCAAAGCCAGGCTAAAGTCCCTTTATCAGTCTAAAGTCTGTACCCACCAAAAAAAGAAACAAAAAACAAAAAACAAATAACAAATTGTGTTTTTCTCCTCCTTCCTGTAACACCAAGAAGGTAACCACACCTAAACAGACCCTTTTACAGGATAGTGTCTGTCCCTTAGGCACCACTCGAATTCCAAAGAGAACTATTTACAAGTTAACTGGTGTCCCTGATCCATTAATCCTTTACTGCCTCTCAACAGAATTCCTCTTCTCCCACCTCCCATAACCTGTTTTGTCAGGATCCAAGGCCCCATTCTTTCTGTAACTTCAAGATGGCTATAAGCTTCTGACCCTCATTGAGTGGTGGATAACCACTCTGTGGTTCTCCCCGTGTGCACGTTAATAAATCTGTATGCCTGTTCTCCAATTAATTTGCCTTCTTTTTTTTTTTTTTTTCTTTGAGACAGTGACACAGGATCCTTTCGGTGCCACTTTGCCAGCCAGAAATCTCTGCAGCTGGTGGTGCCTCTGCCCGGGCTTCACTAGGGCCTGCTGGGGTTGCTCTGCCCCCTCAGCCTGGAGGGCTGCGCTCAGCTAGCACTGCCCGCCTGGATCCCGCACCTGCCACAGCTCTGTGCTCAATCCACAACTGGTCCAGGCATGCCGTGACCGGCTTCTACCTTGGGCACTGGTGTCTGGATGAGGGGGACATGGTGGCACCCCAAAACTCGGAGATGCCAGCAACCATGGAGCCCCAAGTGGTGTTACAGCTTTTGCTCAGGGATTCCCAAGGTCTGAGCCCCTGGAAGTGTTACAGCCCTCATTTGGTCCTGCCACCTGCAGCTCAGTAAGTGGGGGCGTGTGGCGCCCAGCAGCTTTTTCTTCACCATTGTTCAGCAAGTGAGAGGGAGGGTTACAGTGTTACATCTCTTTTTGCACCCACTATTTGGCAGGTTCCAGGTTCTTGTCCCGTGATCAAGAGGAATGAGATTCATGGACACTGGAGAGTGAGCGAGACAGAGAATGGTTTTACTGAATGACAGAAAAGGTCTTGACACAAGAGGGGACCCAAAGTGGGTAGCCCTCAGTGTGAGAGGGGGCCCCAAAGTGTGTAGCCATCAGTGAAGCTGAGTCCAGGGTTTTCATGGGGTCAGAACGGGGGTGTGAGTGCTGACTGATCCATGGGAAGCCCCTGGAAAAAGCACCATTCCATTGGCTAAAAGGCATCAAGGAAGTTGTCACTCTGGTTGTGGACTCTACCCAGAACTGGCAGCTTCGTTTTCAGGCTTCAGGCTGTCTTTGGCTTGAAGATTAGGCTTCACCAGAGACCTGTCCCTATCTGCTTAGGAATTTGTCTGCCTCCTGCCACTGTCAACAGGGTCTTGCTCCATGACCCAGGCTGGAGTGCAGTGGCACAATCACAGCTCACTGCAGCCTCAACCTCCAGGCTCAAGCCATCCTCCCACCTCAGCCTCCTGCATAACTGGGACTATAGGTGTGTGCAACCACACCTGGCTAATTTTTTGTAGAGATGGAGTTTCTCTCAGGCTGATCTCCAACTCCTAGTCTCAAGTTATCTGCCTGCCTCAGCCTCCCAAAGTGCTGGAATTACAAGTGTGAGCCACCCTGCCCGACCAAATCTGCCTTTTGTAAGTTGATTTTTCAGCAAAATTTCAGAGGGCAAAGAGGAAGTTTTTCCCTTGTTTCCTACAGGAGAGGGGAAGAAGAAAGGATCCTAGATCTGAAAAGCCCTGTGGGAGCTGAGGAATAGAAGGATGGCTCAGCAGGTGCCAGAACCGGCCTGTAAATGCGGACCAGGCCTGATGGCCCTCTCAGTAGAAGCAAGCATGCACAGATGACAGTGAGGTTCTGAGACCTCCTTCTCAATGCCTCTGGAAATACCCTGGAACCTAGACACAATCCCTCAGAAAGGGCAAGGGGAACCCAAAATGACTAAAATTAAGTTTCTGCCTCATGATAGGAATGGGGGCATCCCTACTAAAAGTTAAATTAAGACCTCAAAAAACAAAGAACATTTTACTCTTTTGTTGTGGATAGAGCTTTATACTCATGTCAGTAACAATTAATTGACTGGCAATAAACTCCCTCAGAGCAGCGACTGTGTATTACTTTCTTTATACGTCCAGCCCCCAGTGTAGTCCTGACTAGTGTCCTGACTTTCTCGCCATTTGAAAGAACTACCTTTCTTCCTATCTGTGTGTACTCTGGGCTGGTCTGACCACACCTGAGGTGCTGTATGTCCAGTTCTGAGCACCTTATTTTTAGAGGCTAAGAACATGGAGAGTGTTCAGAAAAGGGTAGTTAAGATATTGAGAGGTTATGAACATTTCCAACCCACACTTGTCCCTTGACCTCCAGAAACTGAAATCCAACTGTCTTCTGGACAACTGTTTTTAAATATCCTGCAGTTCCCTCCAACCTAAGATGTACAAAAATTAACTTATCACTTTCTCCCTGAGCCTGCTCCTCTCCTGAGTTCTTGTCAAGGTCAATGGCTCTACCCTCCACTTAGTAGCTCAGGCAGAACTCTGAGCATCATCCTGGATGCCTTGCTTTCGCATAGAATTTACAATTGCACAGTAATAATAATTTAATCATCAAGGGTAATTTTCTCTGAGTCTTTATTATGTGCAGGTACTATTTTAGGAGCTTTATATGTATTAACCCATTTAATCCCTCAAGACCATTCTATGAGGTCATGTTATTATCCCCATTTGAAGGATGAAAAAAATCAAAGTCAAGACAGATTAAATAATTCAAAGGCACACAGCTAGTGGGTGGTCGAGATGGGAATAGAATCTACACAGTACAACTCTATATCCCATGCTCTGTCTTCAGTCCTTATTGCCATTTTGTTGCACACGTACCAGAAAGGTTTTTCCTTATCTTTTCTCCTGTAATGTTGAAACTCACAGAGCTGAGATTTCTTTGTTTATTGTTATATCCCCAAGTGACTGGTCCAAAGTAGGTTCCTAATAAGTAGATAAATATATATATATGTATACTCCCCCCCATAAACTCAGTGATAGCAGCAGCGGCCACTGCCAAGATGCCGGCTGCAGTGGGGAGGCAGGCTTAGGTCTTCCACTCGATGGAGCAAGTAGGAACCTCTCCCTCCCTGGGTGCCTCTGCAGCTGCCCTGCTGCAGCTCCAGATCCAGGCATCTCTGTGCTCTTTGGGGCCCAGGAAGGCCCCCCATCCCCTAAAGGCTTGGAGTGCCTGTTCCTGCTGCCTGGCTTCTCCCCACTGCTGGCGCTTGCTCTGATCTTGGAGGCATGGCCAGGGCTGCATGCTCCATGGAGCTGATGGGAGCTGGGGTTAAGTGGGAGCCCTGCCACTTCCGAGTTGGTGGGGCAGGAGCCCCCTGCAGGTGCAGCCGCAGCTGCTCAAGCCCAGCTGTGGACTCAGGCATCTTCGTGCTCTGGGAGGCCCGGGAAGGCCTCCCTTCCCACCTCAGGCTTGGAAGTGCCTGCTCCTGCTGCCTGGCCTCTCCCGCCTCCTGGCACCTACTCTGATTGTGGAGCAAGGTTGGGCCAAACCTGGGTGCTGCCGCAACCCCACTGGGTGGGCACACACTTGGGGCAGCACTGACACACCAGCCCTCTGTTTCCTCAGCCCCCTCTGGTCTTTGGGTACTGACAAGCATGGGAGAGAAGTCGAGGTGGGGCTGAGGGCAGCTCAGTGCAGGCCTGCAGGCGCTTCTTGGCATAAACAGCCTGGACACCATGAATGGCGGCAGGAGGCAGACAGGCTCCTGGGCAGGAGGAGTAGATCCCCAGTTGTATTAGTCTGTTTTCAGGCTGCTGATAAAGACACACCCAAGATTGGGCAATTTACAAAATAAAAGGTTTATTGGACTTACAGTTCCACACGGCTGGGGAGGCCTCACAATCATGGTGGAAGGTGAAAGGCACATTTCACATGGTGGTAGACAAGAGAAAAGAGCTTGTGTAGGGAAACTGCCATTTTTAAAACCATCAGATCTCATGAAACTTATTCACTATCATGAGAACAGCATGGGAAAGACCTGCCCCTATGATTCAATTACCTCCCACCAGGTCCCTCTCATATCCAGGTCACACTGATGCAAGAGGTGGGCTCCCATGGCTTTGGGCAGCTCTCCCCCTGTGGCTTTGCAGGGTACACCCTCCCTCTTGGCTGCTTTCATGAGCTAGTATTGAGTGTCTGTGGCTTTTCCAGGCACATGGTGCAAGCTGTTGGTGGACCTGCCATCTTGGGGTCTGGAGGATAGTGGCCGTCTTCTTACAGTAGGGACTCTTGTGTGGGGGCTCCAACCCCATATTTCCCTCCTGCACTGCAGTAGAAGAGGTTCTCCATGAGAGCCCTGCCTCTGCAGCAAACTTTTGCTGGGCATCCAGGCATTTCCACACATCTTCTGAAATCTAGGCAGAGGGTCCCAAACCTCAATTCTTGACTTTTGTGCATCCACAGGCTCAACAGCATCTGGAAGCTGCCAAGGCTTGGGGCTTGAACCCTCTGAAGCCACAGCCCGAGTCCTATGTTGGCCCCTTTCAGCGTCACCTGGAGTGGCTGGGACACAGGGCACCAATTCCCTAGTCTTCACACAGCACTGAGACCCTGGGCCCAGCCCACGAAGCCACTTTTTCCTTCTAGGCCTCCAGGCCTGTGATGGGAGGGGCTGCTGTGAAGACCTCTGACATGCCTTGGAGACATTTTCCCCATTGCCTTAGGGATTAACATTCGGCTCCTTGTTACTGCAAATTTCTGCAGCCGGCTTGAATTTCACCTGAGAAAATGGGATTTTCTTTTCTATTGCACTGCCAGGCTGCAAAATTTCTGAACTTTTATGCTCTGTTTCCCTTTTAAAACTGAATGCCTTTAACAGCACCAAAGTCATATCTTGAATGCTTTGCTTCTTAGAAATTTCTTCTGCCAGATACCCTAAATCATCTCTCTCAAGTTCAAATTTCCACATATCTCTAGGGCAGGGGCAAAATGCTGCCAGTCTCTTTGCTAAAACATAACAAGAGTCATCTTTTTTCCAGTTCCCAACAAGTTTCTAATCTCCATCTGAGACTACCTCAGCCTGGACTTTATTGTCCATATTGCTATCGGCATTTTTGTCAAAGCTATTCAACAAATCTCTAGGAAGTTCCAAACTTTCCCACATTTTCCTGTCTTCTTTTGAGCCCTCTAAACTGTTCCAACCTCTGCCTGTTACCCAGTTCCAAAGCTGCTTCCACATTTTTGGGTATCTTTTCAGCAGCACCCCACTCTACTGGTACCAATTTACTGTATTAGTCCGTTTTCATGATACTAATAAAGACATACCCAAGACTGGGCAATTTACAAAAGAAAGAGGTTTATTGGATTTACAGTTCCACATGGCTGGGGAGGCCTCACAATCATGGCGGAAGGTGAAAGGCACATCTCACATGGCAGCAGACAAGAGAAGAGAGCTTGTGCAGGGAAACTCCCTATTTATTTATTTATTTATTTATTTTTGTGACAGAGTTTCGCTCTTGTTGCCCAGGCTGGAGTGCAATGGCACAATCTTGGAGTGCAACCTCTGCCTCCTGGGTTCAAGTGATTCTCCTGCCTCAGCCTCCCAAGTAGCTGGGATTACAGGCATGCGCCACCACATCTGGCTAATTTTGTATTTTTAGTAGAGATGGGGTTTCTCCATGTTGGTCAGGCTGGTCTTGAACTCCCGACCTCAGGTAATCTGCATGCCTTGGCCTCCCAAAGTGCTGGGATTACAGTTATGAGCCACTGCCCCTGACCTTGGAAACTCCCATTTTTAAAACCATCAGATCTCATGAGACTCATTCACAGTCACAAGAACAACATGGGAAAGACCTGCCGTCAAGATTCAATTACCTACTACCAGGTCCCTCCCACAACATGTGGGAATTCAAAATGAGATCTGGAGGCCGGGCACAATGGCCTCCCAGCACTTTGGAGGACTGAGGCCGGCAGATCACCTGAGTTCAGGAATTCTATACCAGCCTGACCAACATGGTGAAATCTCGTCTCTAATAAAAATACAAAAAATTACCTGGGTGTGGTGGCAGGTCCCTGTAATCCTAGCTACTCAGGAGGCTGAGGCAGGAGAATTGCTTGAACCTGGGAGGCAGAGGTTACAGTGAGCCAAGATTGTACCACTGCACTCCAGCCTGAGTGACAGAGCGAGATTCCATAAAAAAAAAAAAAAAAAAAAAAAAAGATGAGATTTGGGTGGGGGCACAGCCAAACCATATCATCAGTGAAGCCTGGAGGCCAGGCTGCCAGTCCTGGGGAATGGAGGGGGAACTCTTGGTGCTTTTTCTGGGGCCTGGCCATGGCTGCCCATGAACCAATCAGCATGGTTTTGAAGACCATAAAAACCCTGGACTCAGCCAGAGCAGGTGAGACATCAGGATGACCAGCTGCAGAGAGGAGCTATCTTCTCCAGGGCCTCCCCTCTGCTGAAAGCAGGAGATGTCAGGATGACCAGATGTAGAGAGGAGCTACCCTCTCCAGGGCCTCCTTTCTGCTGAGAGCTGTAGACAACAGGATAAGCAGCTGCAGAGAGGAGCTACCTTCTCTGCTGAGAGCTGAACACTCATCAGGATGACCTGCTGCAGAGAGGACTACCCTACTGCAGGTCTTCCCTGAGTTGTTCTAATGCTCAGTAAAGCTCCTCTTTGTGTTGCTCACCCTCCGCTTGTCTGTATACCTCATTCTTCCTGGACATGGGAAAAGAAATTTAGCAAAAGTGCCACTAGCACTTTTTTCCGGCCAGAGAAGCAACACCCCAAAGATCCCATAACATCAGGAACCTGATTAATAAATATATGATGATTGACTAAATGTTTGAAACAATGTCACAGGAAGACAATCAAGGAATCTCCTAGTATAATTGAATTGTATAGCAGGGCAGGAAGAGTTTTTCTAGTCCTGAGGATGCTTGGCCTGGAGAAAAGAAGATTTAGGGAGGATAGAAAAAGTGTCTGCAAGCATTTGAAAAGCTGCCATGTAGAGGAAGGGAGGCATGTTTTCTGGTGCTCCTGAGCAATGAACCTCAACAACAGTTTGGGAAAGGTGGCAGGAGACCATGTGTGTAGTTGGAAAAAGTTGCAGAGCAACTTACAAAAAAGAAAATGCACAAATCTTTTTGTCTAGTGGGAATTGGTGGGTATCAGAGTGAAAAAGGCACAGTTTGGTAAGGTGGGAAAAACTCTGAGTCATAGGAAGGCTGGTGTTGGTTGACAATAAGGAAGTATATTCCATCCTCCAGGGAAGAGGGTCACTCAACACAACAGAGACTGCATTTTTTTTTCCTGGTTTTGGATAGTGTCCCATGTAGGGTTGTGGGATTGGGATCAAAGGTCTCTGAAACCCTTTTATGCTTTCAGAGCCAAATCTGTATTCTCTGATCACTCTGTCTCTCCCTTGCATCCTGTTCTCTCTCCAGAGTCAGCTGATCTCTTGTTTCTGGGCCCCTGAAGTCCTTCCCCTGTTTAGATGACATGGCCACTGATCATGGGTGCTGGGTGTGCCACTCAGCTCTCCCTTCTGGCCATAGACGTTCACCTTTCCCCAGCTCCAGCTGCAGTGGTGTTGGCTGTGGCTGAATGGCTCATGGCTGGGCTCACAGCTGAGTTCCTCTCTAGAATTTGCCTCTGTGGAAGGAAGCTGCCTCACTCAACCCAAGCTTTCACCCCTCCCACAAGGGCAGCTCTCATCCAGTGACAGATCTATGCTGGAGGAAGAAAAGCCCCTTGCCTCCATTTGGGACATTTCCACGGGGTCTTCATATGGGTTCTGAACCCACTGTTGCCAACTGCATCACCATTCAACTTCTCCCTCTGCCTAGTTTGGCTTTTCTCCCTCCCTCCCCAATACGTGTAGTTCCTGGGAGCATGAATCAACATTATTCTTTTCTAATGGTGCCTTAGCAAAGTATCACAAGCTGGGTGGCTTAAAACAACAGAAACATTATAGTACAGTTCTGGCTATACAATCAATCAAAATAGTACAATCAAATCACTGGCAGGGCAATGCTCTCTCTGAAGGCTCTGCGGGAGAATCTTCTCCATGCCTGCCTCCCAGCTTCTCGTGTTTCCAGCAAGCCTTGGTGTTCCTTGGCTTGTAGATTCATCACTCTAACCTCTGTCTGCATTGTCACATGATGTTCCCTATGTATATGTGTCTGTATCCACATTTTCTTCTTATAAGGATATCAGTCAGCCCACCCTAACCTAGTATGAATGCATCTTAAGTACATGTGCAAAGAGCTTGTTTCCAAATAAGGCCACAGTCACAGGGATGGGAGTTAGGACTTCAACCTCTTACCAGGAAGAAGGGAATTGTAGCCACCCAACAGGTTCACCTCACCCATGGCCCAGACAAAACTGAATTGTCAAAACAAGGAAATTGCAATAGGGAAAGAGTAATTCATGCAGACGTGACTGTGCAGGAGACTGGAGTTTTATTATTTCTCAAATCAGTTTCCTCGAGCAATCAAGGATCAGAGCTTTTAAGGATAATTTGCTGGGTGGGGGGGCCAGTGAGTTGGGAGTGCTGATTGGTTGGGTCAGAGATGAAGTCACAGGGAGTGGAAGCTGTCTTCTTGTGCTGAGTCAGTTCCTGGGTGAGGGCCACAAGACCAGATGAGCTAGTTTATCAGTGTGGGTGGTGCCAGATGATCCATCATGTTTAGAGTCTGCAAAATACCTCAAGCACTGACCTTAGGCTTTGCAATAGTGATGTTATGCCAAGGAGCAATTTGAGGTGGGTCAGACTCCAGACTCTTGTAACCGCCAGCTGTATGGCTCCTAAACCATATTTTCTCATCTTTTGGATAATTTTTTAGTCCTACCACGGCAGTCTAGTCCCCAGACAGCAAGGAGATTTGTTTTGGGAAAAGGCTCTTATTGTCTTTGTTTTAAAGTTTAACTATAAGTTCCTCCCAAAGTTAGTTCAGCCTATGCCCAGGAGTGAACATGGACAGCTTGGAAGTTGGAAACAAGATGAAGTTGTTTAGGTCAGATCTCTTTCACTGTCTCAGTTATAATTTTGCAATGGCAGTTTCAGGATCCTTGGTTTTTAGTCTTACTTGGAAAAAGGAATTCTGCCAAGCAACTAATTTACTCAAAAAAGAGAATTTATTGAAGGAAGATAGAGAGCAGAGAGTTTATTTAGAGAGCCAGGACACTCTGCAAGATAAGCCTGAGCAGGCTGCTGAAAGAGAGTGGGCCAGCAGCAGCCCGAGAACTCTGCGCTGGGTTTTTATGATGTTGATTTTTTTTTTTCTTGACGTTCCCACCTCTGTCTTAAGTCTCTGCCTTTTTTCTTTGTCTAATTTTCCTGCTTCTGCCTTAAGTCCCTACCTTTTTCGTACCTAGTTCCCACCCCAGGCTTGTGGGACCCTCCCTTACTAATGGTGCATGTGTGTGGGTTCCGTGTTGGATATGGATTCTACCTAATGGCTGCATTGTTCATTACTGCCACTCAAGGAATGTTGTACAGTGGTCAAATCTTATTGTGCCTGCATTTCTCTTTGGAATATCTCCTTGTAGCTAGCGACAATGTGACAGGTGAACTGCAGAGTGAGCAATTACTGGGGTCTTAAGGGGCGTTCCTTTCTCCCAAGGTATTTTCCCTCCTCTCTGCTCACATCTCGCATGCATGTTTTGGGTGATCTCTAGGGTGTGAGATTTTCCAGGCCTCCCTTTTCTCAGGGGCTCCCCCACCTGCTCATGTCTAGCTATCCGCCTACTCTAACAAATCTATCTTTTGAGAGGGTACCATGCAACCCACAACACTAACAAATTATCTATTTGCAGCTCTTCTTCTCAGAATCTGTTTTCCAGGAAATCCAATCTGTGACACCACTCAAACCCTAGTTTTCTTGTGATTCTTGATTCTAGACCCACAGCCATGACTAACCTTTAGCCTGGAGGCTAAAGGACCTCCATCTTGGATGCTAATCTCCCATGTTGACTTATTTATTTATTTATTTATTTATTTTTTTGAGACACAGTCTAGCTCTGTTGCCCAGGCTGGAGTGCAGTGGCCTGATATCTACTCACGGCAACATCTGCCTCCTGGGTTCAAGTGATTCTTCTGCCTCAGCTTCGCAAGTAGCTGGGACTATAGGCATGCACCACCAGGCCCAGCTAATTTTTGTATTTTTAGTAGAGGCAGGGTTTCACCATGTTGGCCAGGATGGTCTCGATCTCTTGACCTCATGGTCTGCCTGCCTCAGCCTCCCAAAGTGCTGGGATTACAGGCGTGAGCCACCACACCTGGCCAGCTCATTTTTTTTTTTTAAAGGTAATTCATGTTCATTAAAGGGAATTTGGAAAATAGAAAAGACCAGATAGAAAAGAAGTCTTAATAATTATGTGTACAGAATCCCTAAAAAATGGATATGCTGCAATTTATATAACCACTTATCTGTTGCTGGTCATTTAGGTTTTCTGTTTTTTCACTATTACGATGCTGCTGTGAATATCATTGTGCCTAAAAGGTTTTTTTCTACATTTAGAATTTCATTAAGATTGATGTCCACAAGCGTTAAAGGATATGAAGTTTTTCCCCCAAAGTAACATTTTTTTCTCATTATAAAATAGTACATGATTATTGTGCACACTGGGGGAAGGGGGGTGGACTTTCTTTTTATTTCCAGAAGCCGCCTTCAAGTTCTTTCCTGCCTCAGGGCCTTTGCACTAACATCTTTCAGACGTAGCTGCCACCTCCTCAGAGAGGTTTTCCTTGACCTGAAATTCAGAGGCACCAGTCAACTCTGTCTATCAAATTATTCTATTTAAAATTTCTTGGAATGATCAGCTTCTGAATTTTTTCTTGCTTATTTGGCTATTTTCTGTTTCTCCGCGAGGCAACAAGAACCTAGTCTGTCTTATGCAAAATCATAGCCTTAGCACCTGGCACTGTGCCTAGCATATAGTAGCTGCTTCATAAATATTTGCAGAATGACTGACCTTTGGGTCACAGGTCCACAGGCTACTCACCAGGGGTTCGTGTCCCTTCCTTCTTTCCTTCTCAGTGGAATTTGAAGCACTTATGAGTGTCAAGGAAGCAAGTCTTATCTCCGCTTTCCACCTTCTATGAGTTTTCTTTGGCCACTCAGAAGCTGACTCACTGTGGCTATAGGAGAAATAATACTGGATTTTCAGAATTTCACCCAGTGAAAAAGAAATGTAGAATATGAGGAATTGTTCAAAGTATTAGGTTGGTGCGAGTTTACTGACAAACTCAGTGTATGCTTTAAGATTGATTAAAAGTGTATTTGTAATTTTAATTAAAGATTACCTAGTATTTTCCGGCAAGGTTTGGAGTTGGGGTCATTAATACACAGCCTTCCTCTTTGTTGATGCTTTGGCCAACACCTTTCCAGGTGTGCAGAATGATTTTTGGTCCAATTACACTAAAAATAAGAATTCTGAATTCGGCTATGGCTATTTATGTCGTACCCAGTCTGTTCAAAGATAAATACTAAATGAGGTAAAGACTCAATTTTAACTGCTTAATAAATCTTTAAGTAGTATAATGGTATAATATTTACTAAAAGTGGCAAATATTGATGAGCGGTAAAGTAAATATTACTTAGATTAGCAGTATAGCTAGGCAGTCATGAGTTGAATAAAACAGACGGTGACTGCAGAAAGATCGAAGAGTACACAAGAAGACATTTAATAAACCTCCAACCTGAAAATTGACATCCATTAATTTTTTATTAAAAATACATTTAGAGGGTTGGGTTTCATCCCTGGTTTTCTTTATCAGAAGGAGGACTTCAGGAAGGTTGTAGTGAAAACATCAATTTCCTTTCAAAATCCTCTAAATGATAGTATCAGATAGGGTAACTCTAGTTTAGCACTTGTATAAAGTTTATAAAGTTATGTGACTCACTTATACCCATATCTGGGGTCCCTTAATAGAAACCTTGTTTCCTTATTCAAAGTGTTCAGAGGAGTTTAGTACTAGGACTATTTAAAGAAATAACTCGGCTGAACATTGGAAAGTCAAATTGACTGCTGCTGTCATCAAAGATGAAGCTTGGCTGAAATCTCAGCATTTTGTTTGCCTTGAGATTTCATGAATTATGCCCACACTTGGCATAGTATCACAAACACACTAAGCATGCAAGAGTACTTGTTGAATGAATAAATGGTTTTATATGCACTCTGTATTGATGTCTGGCATATGGAATCATGCCATATTTTAAGGTTTTCATTTCTGTAAGCCGTTGCCATCCAGATTCTTCTCTGCCAGAGCCCTGTATTTGGTTGTGCTGGTCTACTTACTGTTTCTGAGGCATTATGCACACTTCGCCGTCTGCTCCTTTGATCATACTGGACACTCTTCCTATTTTCTTCTCTCTGTTTGCCTCAGTCTTATCCCCCTTTCAAGATGGTAGGTCAAGCCTGAGATCTAGTGAAACCCTCCTCAGCCCGCAGTGATTTATACTCTTTATCTCTCCTTTGTTGCTTTTTCATTCCCTCACTGGCCTCCTTTTATGGATCAGAAGAATCATGTACCATCAATGTCAATCCAGCTTCTAATAATCCAGGAACACCTGCAAAGAGTGGCTGTATTAATGTCCTAGGGAGGCTATAACAATGTACCACCACAAACTGGGCTTGTGGGATGGGAGCCCAGTTTGGGGTGGGAGGGGGCTTAACCGGCAGCAATTTATTGTCTCATAGCTCTGCAGACTGGAAGTCAGATCAAGGTGTTGGCAAGGTTTGTTCCTTCTGAGGGCTGTGAGGGGGAATCTGTTCAGTGTCTCACTCCTTACTTCCGGTGCTGGCCATTCCTTGGCTTGTGGAGAGATGGTCACCGCACTGGCTGTCTTCATCTTCACAGGGTGTTCTCCCTCCCTGTGTGCATGTTTGTCTCTGTGTACAAATTTCCTCTTTTTATACAGACACCAGTCATATTGGCCTAGGGCCCAATCTAATGACCTCGTTTTCCAGTTACGTCTGTAAAGACTCTATTTTCCAATTAGGCCTATAAAGACCCTAATTAGGTCACATTTGAACTACTGGAGGTTAGGACTTCAATATGTCTTTTTTGGGGGCAGACAATTTGACCCATGACAGTGGCCCACGCAAGAAGGAGCTTCATTGCAAATTTATCCTGGTGCATCAAAGCCTTTCCTCTTGTGGTTTTTGGTTTGCGCTCAAAGGCGAAACACTGTAGGTTCCTCTCTCTATGGCTCCTTAGTACCCATTGCCTGTGCTGCCCTGACGGTGGTTTCATGTTGCAGCTGCTTTAGAGGATGAAAACCTACAGCATTAGGATGACCTTCCTGGGGCTCCAAAAGTGGATTTGTGTGCAAAATATTAATTTTATTTAGAAAGATTACATTATTTATCATTAAAAATCTTTAATTGTAAAGATTTTAAGATGTTATAAGGTAACATCTTAGTTTTATGTATGAAGATTAACCACTATTAGTTGTTAGGCCATAGAATATAAATGCTAAGAGTGTGGGCTTTAGACAGCCCAAGTTCAAATCCCTGCTCTGCCTCTTACTAGATGTGCAACCTCAGGCAAACTTCTTAACCTCCCTGTGCCTCAGTATCTCCATCTATGCAATGGAGATAATGCAAGCCCTAGCTTCATACAACCATTGTGCAGATTAAGAGTACACATAAAGCTCATAGCATAGTGTCTGGCACAGTGCTCAACAAACGGTAGCTACTGGTATACACACCTTCTATATGTCCCTGCCTGTGCTCAGTGCTAGGTCTACAGAGGTGAAGACACAGTTTCTGTCCTTCCAGAGCTTGAATTATCAAGAATTTATAAATATATGGATTAAAAAACACTACAAAGGCCAGGCGCGGTGGCTCACGCCTGTAACCCCAGCACTTAGAGAGGCCGAGGCAGTTGGATTGCTTGAGCTCTGGAGTTTGAGACCAGCCTGGTCAACATGGTGAAACCCTGTCTCTACAAAAAATATGTAAAAATTAGCTGGATATGGTGGTGCACACCTGTAGTCTCAGCTACTTGGGAGGCTGAGGCAGGAGGGTTGCTTGAGCCTGGGAGGCAGAGGTTGCAGTGAGTTGAGACCAGCCTGGGTGACAAAGTGAGACCCTGTCTCAAAAAACAGAACTAAACAACAACAACAACAATAACAACAACAGCTACAACAAACACTGCAAAAGCCAGAGCCATGTCAGGGAAGCACACAGAATGAAAACCTGCCTGTGTGGTCTACTAAGTGAGGTGGAGGCAAGGGTACATCACTCTTTCTAGAAACTCGGCAATGAAGAAAGAGAGATACAACTTCATTATTGGAAGAGGAATAGTAGAGAAAGAATTCTTAAATCTATAATTTTCATTTAACATAGGGTCTGTATCTTTATACATTTATAGTCCCCCAAATATTAACAGGTTGAATTCTACGTGGGTTAAATAGGTTTAGAATTGGGAATGCACTTTTTCACAAAACTGCCTTCCATAGCAAACGGAGAAACCCCACCAAAACCTACTTAACCTACATTGTATCTGTGGGACAAGATGGTGCCAGTCTTACTGTAGAATCTCCCTCAGTGTGAAGCTCACTGGTGTGTAGAATCTGTCACCAGATAAAACCCATTACTTATTTCCATAAGGATCCTTAAGAGTATCATTATGGGGAATACCAAGCACAAACAGAACCCTTTACAGGTAGACTCATTCACTGTGTAGAACTCAATGTTATATAGAGTCTGCCAACATCTTCCTATAAGAAAATAACCTCTCAGCATTCCAACTAGCTGTTGACTGGAGCACATCTCCATCTCCTAGGTTCCAAGTGTTGCTTCCATGGGCTTGTGTCCCTGGTGGGATTGTGCCTTCACAATGAGGAAGAGGAATGTAATTGCCCAACAGGTTCTTTTTGCCCATTGCACAGACAAAACCAATTCACTGACACCATGTTAGTGCAGTAGAGAAAGAGTTTAATTAATGTGGAGCTAGCCAACTGGAAAGACTGGAGTTATTACTCAAATCAGTCTCTCTGAGAACTCAGAGGCTAGGGTTTTTATGGATAATTTGATGGGCAAGGGGCTAGAGAATGGATGCTGCTGACTGGTTGGGGATGAAATCATACAGGTGTGGAAAATGGTCTTTATGCACTTAGTCTGCCTCTGGGTGGGGGCCACAGAACTTGTTGAGTCATGAATCACTGGTCCAGATGGGGTCAGCTGGTTGCCAGAATGCAAAAGTCTGAAAACCATCTCAAAGACCAACCTTAGGTCCTACAACAGTGATATTACCTATAGGAGCAACTGGGGAAGTCACAGATTTTGTGACCTCTGGCTGCAGGACTTCTGAGCAGTAAGGGATGATAGAAATTATGCCTAGATTTTAGCAGAATTCAAGATCTTCCCACAATCCTAATTTTGTGGCCTTTCATTAGCTTTGCAAAGGTAGCTTCAGTCTCTGAACAAGGAGGGGATTAGTTTTTCTGCTTTTTTTTTTTTCTTGAGATGGAGTCTTACTCTGTCACTCAGGCTGGAGTGCAGTGGTGCAATCTTGGCTCACTGCAACCTCTGCCTCCCGGGTTCAAGTGATTCTCCTGCCTCAGCCTCCTGAGTAGCTGGGATCACAGGTGCCCGCCACTACGTGCCACTAATTTTTGTATTTTTTAGTAGAGATGGGGTTTCACCATAATGGCCACTCTGGTCTCAAACTCCTGACCTCAGGTGATCCACTTGCCTCAGCCTCCCAAAGTGCTGGGATTACAGGTGTGAGCCACCATGCCTGGCCAAGGGAATTAGTTTTATGGAAGGACTATTAGCATCCTTGCTTCAAAGTTAAACTATAAACAAAATTCCTCCCATGGTTAGCCTGGCTTATGCCCAGGAATGAGCAAGGATAGCCAGCCTGTGAAGCAAGATGGAGTCAGCCATGCTAGATTCCTCTGACTGTCACAGTCTTTGCAAAAGTAGTTTTAGGAATGAAAGTGCAACCTGAGAAGACAAGAGGATGAGGGAAGCAGGACTGATGTGTGTGAGTGTGTGTATATATATATGTGTGTGTGTGTGTGTGTGTATATACATATATATATATATATATATATATATACATACACATTTTATTTTAGACAGAGCCTCACTTTTGTTGCCCAGGCTGCAGTGCAATGGCATGATCTTGGCTCACTGCAACTTCTCCTCCCTGGTTCAAGTGACTCTCCTATCTCAGCCTCCCGAGTACCGAGTAGCTGGGATTACAGGCACGCGCCACCATGCCCGGTGAATTTTTGGTATTTTTTTTTGTATTTTTTTTGAGGTGGAGTCTCACTCTGTCACCCAGGTTGGAGTGCAGTGGTGCGATCTCGGCTCACTGCAAGCTCCACCTCCTGGGTTCAGGCCATTTTCCTGCCTCAGCCTCCCGAGTAGCTGGGACTACAGGCACCTGCCACCATGCCTGGCCAGTTTTTTTGTATTTTTAGGAGAGACGGGGTTTCACCACGTTAGCCAGGATGGTCTCAATCTCCTGACCTCGTGATCCACCCGCCTTGGCCTCCCAAAGTGCTGGGATTACAGGCGTGAGCCACTGCGCCCGGCCCAAATTTTTTGTATTTTTAGTAGAGATGGAGTTTCACCATGTTGGCAGGCTGGTCTTGAACTCCTAATCTCAGGTGATCTACTGGCCTTGGCCTCCCAAAGTGCTGAGATTACAGATGTGAGTCACTGCGCCCAGCCTGATGTATATATTTTTAAATTATTATTATTGTTATTGTTTGAGACAGAATCTTACTATGTTGCCCAGGATGGTCTTGAACTCCTGACCACAAGGGATACTCCTGCCTCAGCCTCCCAAAGTACTAGGTCTCCCTCTCTTGCTCAGGCTGACATGCAGTGGCACTATCATAGTTCAGTGCAGCCTCACACTCTTGGGCTCTGGCAATCCTCCCACCTCAGCCTTCCAAATAGCTGGGACTACAGGCATGTGTCACCAGACTGGTTATTTTTAAAAATTTTTTGGAGAGACAGGGTCTTGCTATGTTGCTTAGGCTGGTCTTAAACTCCTGGGCTCAAGACATCCTCCCACCATAGCTTTCTCAAAGTGCTGGGATTACAGGCATGAGCCACTGCAACCAGTCAGGACTGACAAGGTTTGAAAATTTTATGTGCTTTGCACTTTGACTCTCATGATAATCTGGAGAAGTGGTTCTTATTTTACTATTTTTAACAATGAAGAAACTGAGGCATGGCTGTAAAATATTGGCCAATTGTAGATCCACTTACCAAAATAATAATACCTTATAATGAAAGCATTACAGTTAGTGGTGTGAGGGAGCCAGCTCAATGCAGCTCACAAGACCTGATTGTGGTATCAGTTCCCAATCTGCATCTGGTGACATCATGTTGGCAGCTTGAAATCGGCCACCATGAGAGCATTTACACCATGGAAACAGACACGTTACAAATGCTTTTTCTTCATAGAACCAATTGTTAAATGTCTGCTGGCACACTATTCGCTGCAATCTAAATGTGGGGTGCAATGTTAATTAAATCTAATTGCTCATTGAAGAGATGGTGGCAACCCAGTTGGAGGCAGAGGGGCAGTGGGGATGCTGCAGAATTCCAATGGCCTGGGTTAGGCAGTGCTATCTAAGTCTGTCATTTGTAACTGCTAGGGGTGTAATTTCCTCTTTCATCTCCACTTCCTTCCCACTTTCCCCATATGCAGCTCAAGATTATGGTGTGAGATGTGTGACTTCCTTAAGATACGATTGAGAAAGTAGGCTGTTTGGGAAGCAGACTGGTGATCTGTTCTATGGAGAAGCTAAAGGGATAGCCTGCTTAGAGACTGAGAGCCATGGTCTCCATTGGAAAGGACTGAGTGGGACCTTTGTCCCAGGAAGAGACTAAACAAGGAATTAATATGTTCTCTCCATTTGGGGTCTAGACCTACAAAGGTTATTTATTTATTTATTATACCCAGTTCTCTTACAAAAAAAGAAACTCCAGTCTCTCTTCTGCTGGATTCTGGATGCTGAAGAGTCTGTTGTTTTCTAGAAGGTGAGGAGGTGGATGATGATTTGTTAAGAGCCTTCTGTCCTTGCCAGCCCTGCTGCCTTGCTCTAGTCTAAACCTAGGAGTTCAGGTCAGACAGAAACAGCTTCAAGACTTATCTGTCCAGCAGCTCTGAGGGCAGAGAGCAGTCTGAATTGAGTTAGGAGGAAGCTGTGGGTTGCCATCACCAATAGTTTTCAGGTCTTTTGCAAAAGACTTAACTCTACCGTGCTTTCCAAAGACTTTAGTGTACTGTATATGTTGTAACTTATGCAATAGCCTCTTCTTATGATCACTGTTAACACAAGTGACTTGCCTTACGGCCTTTTCTCTGGGCATGTGTGCTATTTATTGCTTTTTAATTGGGGAATTAGGATATGCTTTAAAATGCCAAGATTAAAAATTGGGGAAAGATATAGAGAAAATTGTCAGCAGTGGACACTTATGGGATATTGGTCTAGAAATTCAATATGTTTTATATATTTGTACATTTTTAGATACCGTCAATATTATCTTTTCCCTTTTCTTTATTTCCTGGGTTAGTCATTTTAATACTACAGATAGTGTCTGGGAAGCCACCATTCAAAATAAAAGCTAAGATCTTTAAAATAATTTACATTTAACTACTAGGCTCCCTCACTCCTGCCTCATCCTCTGCCCACCCATGATCATCTTCCCCCTGAATTCCATGTTCCTCATACCCTTGCTTTCCTTTTTATAGAGTTTTATTGCACATATTCCTAAAAAGTGTATATTTTTATTGTAGTTATTCTAAATGTTGTGAAAAGGGAGTGGATAATATTGTATGTAATCTTTTGGCACTTTAATTTTTAGTTACCATTTATTAAACCAATGAGATTTATCCAATTGTTTGGTTCATTCATTTTGCCTGCCATCTAAATGTTTTACCAAAAGTCTTTTGTACATTTTAATAACAAACAGTTTAGATTTTAAAAAGTAATGTAATTGTCGAAAGGAATATCACATGTATTAGCAAATTTAAAAATAAGATTTGTATAATGCTTTGGTGGGAAGTAATATTGCCCCTCTCCTCCTAATGCCCAAATTTTCAAATCCTGAATTTTTGATGCCCAGTTGTATTAGTCTATTCTCATGCTGCTAGGAAGAAATACCCAAGACTGGGTAATTTATAAAGGAAAGAGATTTAATTGACTCACAGTTCCACATGACTGGGAAGGCCTCAGGAAACTTACAATCATGGCAGAAGGGGAAGCAAATGTGTCCTTCTTCACATGGCTGCAAGAGAAAGAAATGCTGAGCGAAGTGGGGAATAGCCCCTTATAAAACCATCAGATCTCATGAGAACTCACTCACTATCAGAAGAACAGCATGGGGGAACCGCTCCCATGATCTGATCCCTTCCCATGAGGTCCCTCCCACAACACGTGGGGATTACAATCTGGATTACAATTCAGGATGAGATTTGGGTGGGGACACAGAGCCAGACCATATCACCTGTGTTAACACTTTAATGCGCTCCCTTTCCTCTTTGATTTCTAATCAAGAAGTCAAGCTTAATGTAGGTATTTATGTAACGTGTAACATACCAGAAATAACTTGAAGGGTAGTATAACAACATTCTGCATGATTTGTATAAAGTTTACATTTTAAAGATACCAAGGAACCTTTCAACTTTCTATTTGATTATACTTTGCAAAACATTATACAACTTAGAACAACTGAGCACCCAGTATTTTCTCTCACCTTAATCTACCATGTTCCTCCAACTCTCAACCAAAACTGTACTAATATGTTGTTTAGGTCATTAAAATTTCTAAATCATCTTAACTCTTTCATTTGCCATTTTAAATATTTGTGTTTGGTAAGGTATACACATCTTCATTTGTAATTCAAAACAGCATTTTACAGAGTGCTTAAGCAAATCAGTGCTGCAAGAAATTTTCCTGATATCTATGCTAACCTGTGGAGAACTGTCTGAAAGGACCCTCTGGGGCCTCTAGGCTTTCCCAGAAACCCAGTTACTTTAGGTTGGCTGTCCTCGTGACCTCTGCCCAGGAAAGGCCCGAGGCCTGACTAGGCCCCCAAGGAGCCAGCCCCCTCCCGAGGCACCACCCTCCCAAGGAGACATCCATGTGGCATGGAAACTTTTTGGTAAATGCTCAAAAGTGAGAGCTGGCTCCCTTACCTTGGAGGGGACATTCAGGGATGGTAAGAGATAAGAAGTTTCTAGGAAGAAAAGAAAGGGGAAGTGAGAAGATAAAAGTCTTCAGATAAGAAGCAGATGAGAAAAGCATTTTCTGCCAAATTGTGAAAAGTGAAAGAAGTGAAAACAAGCTTGCTTTGGAGCCATAACTAAACACTAGGCAAAAAGAAACAACTTTTGCCATAAACGGTTTTGTAACAGTTAGGAAAAACTCAAAGGTAATCCGTGATATTGGTCCAGGGATGCCTAGAACAAGGTCTGCTTAGGTGACTGGAAAAGACACTTGCCCCTGTGATGAAATTTCAGAGGCACCAGGAAAGCTCCCTGACCCCCAAATGCCTCAACTGTTTGGTTCATGACCTGCACAAAGGCCTGAGGCTGAGAGGCCTGTGGGATAGAGATCCAGCTTGCTCTTCACTAGTTAACCTGTGTCCTAGGGCTGCTTTCAGCAGGAGGAGGGGGGACACCTGTGTCAAGTGCTGTGTGTGCCCAGAGGAGGCCTCTTTCTAATCCCTACAAAGCTCTCCAATTCCAGAAAGACAATTCATAAAGAATAAATCATCCCACCCATTTATTCTGGGCAGAACCATGAGACCAGGTTGCTGAAGGGGATCTTGAATCTACTCTGCAGTTTTGCCCAGGGTGGGCCTGGAGCAGAGAAATGAGGACAGAAGTTAAGCAATGGAAGCAAGAGCAGCTGGGGCCTGCCAGGACTGACCTGAGGATGTTCATGATTGGCTTCCATTTGGAACTCAGCAAATGACTGAGGCTGCCCATGACTTACCATTGAGAGAAGGCCACACCAAGGCCTGGGAACAGCCAGCTATGGGCAGATCAGGCCAGCACCTCCTAAACCAGCCTGTACCTCCACTTCTCTGTGCTGATTTTCCTTCTACTCTCTCTAATGCTTATTAAAGTTTCCCCAAGACTCTACCAGTTCCACTTATCAGAGCAACAGTGGGTATTGGGTCGTGCTGGAGGCAAGGGGACACAGGAAGAATTGAGGCTTGTAGGTACTGCTGGCTTTCCCTCCTTGCAGAAGTTCCTCTGGAAGTCATCCTTATCATTATTATTTTTGTTCTTTTTTTTTTTTTTTTTTTTTTTTTTTTTTGAGAAAGGGTTTTGCTCTGTAGCCCACGCTTGAGTGCAGTGCTGCAAACATGGCTCACTGCAGGCTTGACCTTCTGGGCTCAAGCGATCCTCCTGCCTCAGCCTCCCAAGTAGCTGGGACCACAGTTGTCAGCCACTATATCTTTGATTTTTGTAGACGTCTTTGATTTTTGTAGACGGGGTCTTGCCATAATGCTCAGGCTGGTCTCCATCTCCTGGGCTCAGGCAATCCTCCTGAGGCCTTGTCCTCCCAAAGTGCTGGGATTACAGGCACTTTTTATTAAGGGAGAGGCTATTTCAGCTCTCTTTTCAGACTGGAGAATGCCTTTTTCGGGGCTTTTTGATGGTGCTGTGCCATTGAATACTTCCAACTTGGAATAATCATTGAGTGATGACTTTCCTCAAAGGTTTAAGAAAAACTACATGAAAATAAATAAGCAGGCCATGTGCAGTGGCTCACGCCTATAAATCCCATCACTTTGGGAAGCCAAGGTGGGAGGATCGCTTCAGCCCAGGAGTTCAAGACCAGCCTGGGCAAAAAAGCAAGACTTTTTCTCCCCACAAAATTTAAAAATTAGCCAGATGTGGTGGCACTCACCTATAGTACTAGCTACTTGGGAGGCTGAGGCAGGAAGATGGCTTGAACCCAGGAGTTCAAGGCTGCAGTGAGCTGTGATCACGACACTGTGCTGCAGCCCAGGCAATGGAGCAAGACCCTGCTTCAAACAAAACAAACAAAACAACAAAACAAAACAAAAACTGGAGGGAATACCTATAATATTAGAAATACAGGAGTTATTATTTCTAGGTTCCTGGGTTGTAAGCCTTTCAGTTTTTTTCTGCATGCTTTTCTTCATTTTCTAAAATGTAAATTAAAGATGTTTCCAATTCACTTTTCTGTCAGATTAAAATCCCAAGTTTTGCCTTTAAGCTTTCATTTCTAGAAGTGGTTCAGAATATAAATGCTGAAGTTAGCTCAGTTACAGTAACTGGGGATTTCCTCTAGTCTCTGGCTGTTCATGTGGAAGTTGTGTTGTCATTTCTTTCCTTTTCTTTTCTTTTCTTAAGCCATCACAAAGACACCTGGCTATCTTGGCAAAGAGGAATAACAGGACAACTATTGTCTACCAAGAATTTTAGCCAGGATTTCCCCAGTCTGCTCCTCATTTTTGTGATTTTGTTGGTTCCTTCGATGAGAACTTTTTCTTGAGGTTTTAGGCAGACTTAATTTAAAGCATTGATCTCATCACACTTTTTTAGCTTCTGGTTAAAAATAGAACATCTCACATAATTTCCAAGGAAAATCAGTTCTGTCAAATCTCATTGCTAATTCATAAAGGGCATTTGACTGTTCAAATAGAAGAGTATGGGAATCCAATGGATATTTCTGAAGTTACCATTTTTTAAAGGAATTTAACACCCCATCTTGGTCAGCCATGTGGATCTGAATCAGTTAAATTTAATCCAATGGAGATAAATTTGATTTTGCATGAATTAGAGCAGCATTTGCAAAAAAGCTCTTGACAGAATGTTTTATTCATATTCAGTACCAGCATCTTTTGCTTTTCTTTTAATGTTGGTAAGAAAAGGATTTCAATCACACATTGTAGGCAAATGTCTTATGTGCTTTAATGTGTAAGGAGCATAAGTTGTTATTATGATAATGTTAATAAGACTTTTCATGTAGTACACTTTGGTTGACATTTAATCCCAATTGAGAAAAATCTAAAATTGATTTTTGTAAGAAACAAGACCAGAGTGGCTCATCAGGCTTAGAAGTGGGACTAATGGTACCATAATCAGATAGATGAGCTGTTAAATATCTGATGTGAAAACGATATCATGAAATGATAAGAAAGAATCTGCACAAAAGTCCTTTTGAATTTGCTCCTTGTCCTTTATTTTGCCATTTGTTCAAAAGGCTTATTACCTCAGCTTCAAAACACAGATCCAAGATACTTACCAGCTGGTAACTTTTATTTCTTAATCAACTCAGCTTTCCTCAGAAAGATCCAAAAGGAGGGGCAAAATCATTTTTTTTTTTACCACCTATTTGTCCAGGGTAAGATATTGCTGGTGCTATTTGGGTAAATGGATGAGCCACGAGCCTGGTTGCCCAGGACAATGATGCTAAATTGGGGGGCTGAAGATCTTGCTGACTTGAATGATGTACAATTAATTTTCAAGTCTGTTTTTGGTTAAATTGTTGCTTATATGGGATGTGGCAGAGGGACAGGGCAAAAATGGGATTGTGAATCTTGGCAGGGTAGGATAGGTTTGAGAATTAATTTTTCACTTAGGTTAAATTCCTCCCATCATCCCTGGGCCGGGAAAGCCTGTGCCTGTGTCCTTGTCAGTGCATTTAGTCCTCAGGATCTGTACGGGTTCCATGGAGATCATGCAGGACATAAAAAGCTAATTCAATTTTTGCTTTTCTCTCTTAAGAGGCAGAAGTTAGAGGTAGGCATTCTATGGAAGGATTTCTTGAAATTCTATGAGAGACGATCTAAAAATCTCTAAGACTATCCAAACCCAGGAAAAAAGTTGGTCAATGTCATCAATTTGATGACACTGACGAGGTCCACAGCCATGTGTTCACTGTTCCAGTCTTTGTTTAAGAACAACTTATTGAAGTAAAGTGTTGTAACCTCAGATTTAAGTTGTAAAAGGATATTGAGGAAGAAAAAATCAAGAAACTCAACTTCATTAAAAAAATTTGTTTGCTCTGTGAAAGACACTGTCAAGAGAATAAAAAGATAAGCCATACACTGGGAGAAAACATTTGCAAAACACATATCTGATAAAGGACTGTTATCCAAACTATAAAAAGAACTCTTAAAACTCAACAAAAAGAAAACAAACAATTTGATTTTAAAAATAAGTTCAGACCTAAACAGACACCTCATCAAAGAAGTATACAGATGACAAACATAGGAAAAGAAACTCCACATCATGTTGTCATTAGGAAATTACAAACTAAAACGACTATAAGATATCAACACACACCTGTTAGAATGGCCAAAATCCAGAACACTGACAACACCAAATGATGGCAAGGATGTGGAGCAAAAGGAACTCTTGTACACTGCTGGTGGGAACACAAAATGGTCCAGCCACTTTGTAAGACATTTTGGCAGCTTCTTACAAAAGTAAATCTTCTCTTACCATACAACCCAGCAATCATACTGTTTGGTATTTACCCAAAGAATTGAAAAACTTATGTCTCCATAAAAACTTGCAGATAAATATTTCTGGCAATCTTATTCATAATTGCCAAAACTTGGAAACAAGCAACATGTCCTTCAGCTGATAAATGAATACATAAATTGTGGTACATGCAGACAATGACATGTTATTTAGTACCAAAAAGAATTGAGCTGTCATGCCATAAAAAGACACGGAAGAAACTTAAATGCATATTACTAAGTAAAAGAAGCCAATATGAACAGACAACACACTGTACGATTAACTATATGACATTGTGGAAAAGGCAAAACTATGTAGACAGTAAAAAGATCAGTGGTTGCCAGGGGTTAGGTAGGAAGAATGGAGGAATTAATAGGCAGAGAACAGAGCATTTTTAGGGCAGTGAAATGCCTCTGTATGATACTATGATGGTGAATACATGTCATTATGCATTTTCTCAAACTCATAGAATGTACAACACCAGGAGTTAACCCTGATGTAAACTGTAGACTCTGGCCGGGCGCGGTGGCTCATGCCTGTAATCCCAGCACTTTGGGAGGCCGAGGCGGGTGGATCATGAGGTCAGGAGTTCGAGACCAGCCTGGCCAAGATGGTGAAACCCTGTCTCTACTAAAAATACAAAAATTAGCTGGGCGTGGTGGCACATGCCTGCAGTCCCAGCTACTTGGGAGGCTGAGGCAGAAGAATCGCTTGAACCCAGGAGGCAGAGGTTGCAGTGAGCCGAGATCGTGCCATTGCACTCCAGTCTGGGCGACAAGAGCAAAACTCCATCAAAAAGCAAACAAACAAAAAACACAACAACAACAACAACAACAAAACCTATAGACTTTGGTGATGATTTGATGATGATGTGTCAATGTAGATTCATCAGCTTTAATAAATGTATCATTCTGGTGGGGAAATGTTGATAAGGGGAGAGGCTCTGCAAGTGTGGGGAAGAGGGTATGTGGGAAATCTCTGTATGAAAAAAAAAAGGATACTGAGGGGTAGGGTAACAAGGTACAAAGCCATCTAAACTATCCAGGCTCAATGTTTGGATGTGGAATTTGAGGCTGAAGATGGTGGAAGCAGTAGGTAGGGATCAGAGGTGGACTCAGACAAGAAGCAGGGTTGTCAAGGGAGTATAAACATAGGAAAGTCTAACCCAGAGCAGAATGTTTTGTATGTTTGTACATGCAAAATGTACGTGCTGTAAACATCCAAAGATGCTCGTGGCATGATAACTGATATCACTCTTATTTGGGGAGTGGGAGAAAGGCATAGTTTAATTATATGTAATTAAACCAGGTAATTTCCATGCTCCTCTGCCCCCATCTTCCCAGCATAAAGGGCACAATTTAACCCAGAATTTTTATTTTATTTTATTCTATTCTATTAAATTAATTAATTAATTTTTTGAAACAGGGTCCTGCAGTGTTGCCAAGGCTGGAGTGCAGTGGTGCCTTCTCAGCTCACTACAACCTCCACCTCCTGGGCTCAAGCAATCCTCTTGCCTCAGCATCCTGAGTAGCTGGGACTACAAGCGTGCGTCACCATGCCCAGCTAGTTTTTTGTATGTTTTGTAGAGATGGGGTTTCACCATGTTGCCCAGGCTGGTCTTGAACTCCTGAGCTCAAGTGACCTGCCCACCTTGGCCTCCCAAAGTGCTGGGATTACAGTCGTGAGACACCACGCCCCACCTGAATGCAGAATTTTGAAAAGTGATTTAATGCACTGAAAATAATATCAACATCTATCGGCTGGAGAGTGGGACCCCTGAGAATATTGCTCAGTCACCCACAGTCACTGGGGGCTAGAGCCGGAGATTTATCTTGTTCTTGTCACCTTGAACCTCTCTAAATGCTCCATGCTGGTACATTTCTTAGCAAGAAACCTGCTGCATCCTAAGCTTCTCCAGCCTCCTGGAAGGGGAATCCCTCCTGTGAATATAGCCCAATTGCCCCCACTCCCCCCGCCCCCAGACCCACCTCCTCATCTGGGTTCTCACTTAGCCTGCTAGGTTGGTACGCTCAAGAGGCTGCCTCATTCTACAAGGTGGAATTTTCACCTTGAAAGTCCTTCATTTTCTAGAGGCTCGTTCAAGACAGAGATGAAGAATCCCAGCAAAGATGAGGGTGTCTCTGGTTCTGACCTCACCGGCTGATCTTGAGTCTTTCACCACTCTCAGCTCCCTGCCAACCTACCAGGGCAATCTTCCACGCTGCCCTTCTGGCCCCCAACTCATACCACAACCCGAAGGGCAGGTCAGCAAAGGAACTTTTACAATCATCCCTGCAAAAATAGGGGAGAGGAGCTGGTAGACAAGTCCACAGGGATGGCCTTCAGCAGAGACCGGAAGCTCTGGGTAGAGAATCTGAGACAATCTCTTCTGGTCAAACCCTCCTCCCCATGCGTGGAGTAGAATGACTCAATGTGGATTTTAAAAAATGTTTTAGGTTCAGGTGTGGTGGCTTATGCCTATAATCCCAGCACTTTGGAAGGCTGGGGCAGGAGGATTCTTTCAGCACAGGAGTTCGAGACCGTCTTTGGCAACATGGTGAGACCCTTTCTCTACAAAACGTTAAAATAAAATAAAGTAAAAATAAAAACGTTTTTGGCCAGGAGTTGTGGCTCACACCTGTAATCCAACAATTTGGGAGGCCAAAGCAGGGGGATCATTTGAGGCCAGGAGTTTGAGACCACCTTGAGCAACATAGGGAGACTCTGTCTTTAGTTTAAAGAAATGTTTTAAAAACACTTAAAGAAAATAAGCCTAGGCGTGGTGGCTCATGCCTGTAGTCCCAGCACTCTGGGAGGCCAAGGTGGGAGGATTGCTTGAGCCTAGGAGTTCTAGACCAGCCTGGGAAACATGGTGAGGCCCCTTCTCTACAAAAAATACAAAAATTTGGCTGGGCTCAGTAGCTCATGCCTGTAATACCAGTACTTTGGGAGGCCGAGGTGGGCGGATCCTTTGAGCCCAGGAAGTCGAGACTGCAGTGAGCTGTGATTGAGCCACTGCATTCTAGCCTGGGTGACAGAGTGAGACTCTTTCTCAAAAAAAAAAAAAAGAAAAAGATAAAGAAAATAAATACAGTCATACCTTGTTTTATTGCACTTCACAGAAACTGCATTTTTTACAGATTGAAGGTTTGTGGCAACCCTACATCAAGCAAGTCTATCAGAGTTAAAAAAAAAAAAAAACAAAAACGAAAAACTAATGCAATGTTAAACACATGTAAAATAATACATTTAGTCTGGGTGCAGTGGCTGATGTCTGTGATCTCAGCACTTTGGGAGGCTGAGGTGGGAGGATCGCTTGGGCAACGTAGCAAGACCCCGTCACTATTTTTTTATTTTTAAATTTAAAAAATACATTTATATACATATAACTCAAAGAAGATTAAATATTTTTTATTTGACAATGTCTCCTGTATAATTTAACATATCAAATAAGACTAATATATCTCTCTTGGACTTCCAAGGGCCCTTCTGTTGAATGTCAAAAAACTAGTTTGAGGTTAAAAAAACACTTAATTTAGAATATGAAATTTTATCTTGGGAAGGCTGTTAAGTGTATCAAAAGTTTAAAACACTTGATTAAAATAGAATCACAGATCACTGTAAAATAAAAGTCATTCATTTAGCCAAGTGATTACTAGAAGACATCAGAAAATAAAAACCATTACTCTTTGATAGAGGGAAGACTGAATTTTCCAAACAAAAGATCTAATAAAGACAGCAGGAAGCAAACTCTCTTCCCTTTTTTTTTTTTTTTCAGTTTACTCAAAAGGTGAACCAAAGTCTTTTATTGTCTCTTGTTAATATTACATAAAAATCTTATTCAAAAAAGAAAACCAAATTCTACCTTTGTATCAGTTATATTATTAACACTAAACAATTTCAATAAAACCTTATAAACAAATCTATCAAATCCATCTAATCACAATTAGCTTTACCACACAATGTAAGATTTCTATAAACCTTCTATAACCACTTATAAAATATTGCCCCTCACTTTCTTTCCCTTGACTTTCTGTATCCATTCAGTTTATCTATCTCATTTTTCCGTTCTTTTATTTCTTTTGAAACAACTTTCAAATAACTTGTAAACTACACAAAATCACTTTTTAAAATAAAAACATATTCTCATACTTCATAATTTCCTTGATAAAACATGTCGTGCTTTCCTTATATACTCTGTATACAGAATTATTTCACTTTTTATCTCGTTTTACTAGTCAGAATTTTAATTCTTAGTAACCTTAATTCATAGTGAAAACCAAAGAAGTAAGCAAGTTTTAACTGTCAGTCACATAATAACAGTTTATGAATACACATTTTATGATTTTTAGGAACATAGGCTTTCTAATGGAACAATTGTTAAATGTGGAACAGAACATATTTGCTAACAGCTTTAACTATCTTTTGTTTTTCCAAAATAAAAAGCCTTCTGGGGGTGGTGGCTCATGCCTATAATCCCAGCACTTTGGGAGGCCGAGACAGGCAGATCACTTGAGGTCAGGAGTTTGAGACCAGCCTGGCTAACATGGTGAAACCCCATCTCTATTAAAAATACAAAAATTAGCCGGGCATGGTGGCATGTGCCTATAGTCCCAGCTACTGAGGAGGCTGAGGCAGGAGAATTGCTTGAACACAGGAGGTGGAGGTTGCAGTGAGCTGAGATCATGCCACTGCACTCCAGCCTGGGTGACAGAGCAAAACTCTGTCTCACAAAAAAAAAAAAAAGCCAAAAATATGTAAGCTTAAACACGTATTTAGTAACTAATAGCTTAACATTAGATCTTATTGGAAATAATCTAGATATTTAATGAATATCCATCATTTAATTTTGCTTGGCAAAATTCTAAGCTTATAGCTACCAAAAAGATTTGAGAAAACTTTTTAAGCAAACATATTAGAAAACATGATTATTATTAAAGAGTTCATTTTAAAACTTTTATCTCATGTACATCTATTTTATTTTAACAATTTAAATTTTATTTAATTTTAACAATTATGTTTGGAAGATTTTATGAGACATTGGACAAATCTAGCCATTATCTCAAGTTAAATCCTCTATTAACCATTTTATATTACTGTATGTTAGGCAAGTATCATAAAAGCAGAAACTTTAAAGTTAAATACACATATATTTTGCTAATAGCACAGAAGACAGAGTTATTTCTATTAAAGCAAACATATGGCCGGGCCTGGTATCTCACACCTGTAATGCCAGCACTTTGAGAGGCCAAAGTGGGTAGATTACGTGAGCCCAGGAGTTCAAGACCAGCCTGGGCAACACAGTGAGACCCTGTCTCCACACACACACACACACACACAATAATAATTAAAAAAAAAAAAATGCCAGGCGGCGGTACGTGCCTGTGGTCCCAGCTACTTGGGAGGCTGAGGTGGGAGGATCCCTTGAGCCTGGGAGGTCGAGGCTACAGTGAGCCATGATCGAGACACTGCACTCCAGCTTGGGTGACAGAGAAAGACCCTGTCTCAAAAAAATAAACAAACAAACCAATCCAACAATATTAAACTAGTCTTATAAATCAAAAGACTTATTCAAGTCATGTGAACTTGAAAAATATTTGGGCTTATTTATTTAATGAATGAGTACTCATTTATCTTTAAGTTAATTTGGAACCATGTAGACAATATACAAATATATATAGACATATACACATACATACATGTAGACACATCATATAACATACATATGTCTATATGTATGCATCTAAAGGCCAAAGAAATCAAGGAGTTGAATGCAAAAGAGAGTAAAGCTTTAGACTTGAGAGAAATCTGTCCACTTAGAATTCTTGGGGATCCATCAGGAAAGACAGAGGTTCCTCTCAAAAAGAGGAGTCTGTGGCATGTTTTCTGTTTTTCTCAAGTGGTTCCAGCACATCTTCTCTGACCACAATGGAATAAAACTAGAAATCAATAACAAGAGGAATTTTGGAAGCTGTACAAATACATGGAAATTAAACAATATGCTCCTGACTAACAGTGGGTCAATGAAGAAATTAAGAAGAAACTTGAAAAATTTTTTGAAACAAATGATAATGGAAACACAACTATCAAAACCTATGGGATATAGCAAAAACAGTACTAAGAGGGAATTTTATAGCTATAAGTGCCTACAACAAAAAAGAAGAAAAACTTCCAATAAACAACCTAACAATGCGTCTCAAAGAACTAGAAAAGTAAGAGAAAACTAAACCCAAAATTAGTTGAAGAAAAGAAATAATAAAGATCAGAGCAGAAATAAATGAAATGAAGAAAACAATATAAAAGATCAATGAAACGAAAAGCTGGCTTTTTAAAAAGTTAAACAAAATTGACATTTAGCCAGACTGAGCAAAGAGAGAAGACCCAAATAAATAAAAACAGAAATGAAAAAGGAGACACTAAAACTGATATTACAGAAATTCAAAGGATCATTAGTGGCTACTATGAGCAACTATATGCCAATAAATTGGAAAATCTAGAAGAAATGGGTAAATGCCTAGACACATACAACCTACCAAGACTGAACCATGAAGAAATTCAAAACCTGAACAGATCAAAAACAAGTAATGAGATTGAAATCATAACAAAAAGTCTTGCAGCAAAGCCTGTGACCTGATGGCCCCACTGCTGAATCCTACCAAATCTTTAAAGAATGAATACCAATCCTACCCAAACTCTTCTGAAAAATAGAGGAGGAGATACTTCCAAACTCATTCTATGAGGCCAGTATTATCCTGATGCCAAAACTAGACAAAGACAAATCAAAAAAAGAAAACTACAGGCTGTTATCCCTGATGAATATTAATACAAAAATCCTCAACAAAATGCTAGCAAACCAAATTCAATAACATATTAAAAAGAACATTCATGATGACCAAGTGGGATTTATCCCTGGGAAGCAAGGATGGTTCAACATATGCAAATCAATCAATGTGATACATCATATCAACAGAATGGAGGACAAAAACTACATGATCCTTTCAACTGATTCTGAAAAAGCATTTGATAAAATTTAACATCTTCTTGATTAAAAAAAAACCCTAAAAAAATCTGATTACAGAGAGAACATATCTCAATAAAAGCCATAAATGACAGACCCACAGCTAATATCATGCTGAATGGGGAAAAACTGAAAGCCTTTCCTTTAAGATCTGGAACACGACAAGGATGCCCACTGTCACCCACTGTTACTCAACATAGTACTGGAAGTTCTAGCTAGAGCAATCAGACAAAAGAAAGAAATAAAGGGCATCCAAATTGGAAAGGAAGAAGTCAAATTATCCTTGTTTGCGGATGATACAATCTTATATTTGGAAAAACCTAAGGACTCCACCAAAAAAACTGTTAGAACTAATAAACAAATTCAGTAAAGATGCAGGATACAAAATAAACATACAAAAATCCATAGCATTTCTCTATGCCAACAGTGAACAATCTGAAAAAAAATCAAGAAAAGAGTCTCATTTACAATACCTATAAATAAAATTAAATACCTAGGAATTAACTTAACCAAAGAAGTGAAACACCTCTGCAATGAAAACAATAAATCACTGATGAAAGAAATTGAAGAGCACACACAAAAAAGAAAAGATATTCCATGTTCATGGATTGGAAGAATCAATATTGTTAAAATGTCCATACCACCCAAAGCAATCTACAGATTCAATGCAATCCCTGTCAAAATACCAGTGACTTTCTTCACTGAAATAGAAAAAACAACCCTAAAATTTACACTAAATTACAAAGGCCCAGAAGAGCCAAAGCTATCCTGAGCAAAAAGAACAAAACTGGAGGAATCCCAGTACCTGACTTCAGATTATACCACAGAGCATAATAATCAAAACAAAATAGTCCTGGCATAAAAACAGAGACACAGACCAATGGAACAGAATAGAGAACCCAAAAACAAATCTATACATCTACAGTGAACTCATTTTTGACAAAGGTACCAAAAATATACATTGGGGGAAAGGACGATCTCTTCAATAAATGATGTTGCAGCTGGGTGTGGTGGCTCATGCCTGTAATCTCAGCACTTTGGGAGGCTGAGGCGGGCAGATCACTTGAGGTCAGGAGTTCAAGACCAGACTGGCCAACATGGAAAAACCCCGTCTGTACTGAAAATACAAAAATTAGCTAGGCAGGGTTGTGCATGCCTGTAGTCCCAGCTACTTGGGAGGCTGAGGCAGGAGCATCATTTGAACCCGGGAGGTGGAGGTTGCAGACTCCATCTCAAAAAAAATGATGCTAGGAAAACTGGATATCTATATGCAGAAGAATGACATTAGACCCCTATCTCTCACTATATGCAAAAATTAAATCCAAATTGATTAAAGGCCTAGATCTAAGACCTCAAACCATGAAACTATTAATACTAAAAGAAAACATTGGGGAAACCCTCTAGGATACTGGACTAGGCAAAGATTTATTGAGTAATTCCTCCAAAGCACAGATAACCAAACCAAAATGAACAAATGGGATTACATCAAGTTAAAAAGCTTCTGCACAGCAAAGGAAACAATCAACAAAGTGAAGAGACAACCTACAGAATGACAGAAAAGATTTGCAAATTCCCTGTGTGACAAGAGATTAATAACCAGAATATATAAGGAGCTCAAACAACTTAGAAAAAAATATATAATAATTTGATTAAAATGTACAAAAGATTTGAATAGACATTTCTCAAAAGAAGACATACAAATGGCAAACAGGTATATGAAAAGGTGCTCAGCATCACTGATTATCAGAGAAATGTAAATAAAAACTACAATTAAATATTATCTCACCCCAGTTAAAATTTACATTCCCACCAACGGTGTACAAAAGTTTCTTTTTTTCCCACATCCTCACCAGCATTTGTTGGTGACACCCCATTCTCCACGATGTGATTATTGCGCCTTTCATGTCTGTATCAAAAAAATCTCACGTACCCCATAAAGAGATATATCTGCTGTGCACCCACCAAAATAAAAATAAATAAAATAAAACACATAGAAATAAAGTAAAAAGTGAAAGTTTCCATTCCCTTTCTTTTTCATTCACCCCTGTCTTCTTCCCAGAGGGAAACACTGCTGGCATTTGAAATGAGTCCTTTCAGGGTTTTTTCTACGTAATATGAATGAATACAATTAGGTCTTTTCATGCTAGATTGTTATAACCACAAAATGGAATCCAGAAGCTTCTTGGACAACCAGAATATGCCACTGAATTATTAATAGCAAAGCCTGTAGATGTTGAGGCTCTGTTCTTTTCATTTTTTTCTGTCACTTCTCTATTCTATCTGAAAATGTAAAGTGCTAACAAATATGTGTATAGCGAATCTTCACTTGCTCTGAAACTCACACATATCAAAATTCATAGCATTTAATGATCCCCTTTCCTCCTCCACAATTCCATCTGTATCTGTGCAGCCCTCTGTTTAAATGAACTCTTAGCCAAGACTCATCAATATAAAGCTCTGGGTTTCTAATTTCAGCCTGCTTTGTGTGTTAGATGTGTACTTCTGTACACTTAAAAAACAATCCTAATTATTGAAAACAAGCAAACAGGTAGTAATCACTCCCATGCTCCAAATTCCCAAAACTTCTTGTGAAATAACTGCTTTGAGAACTTCCTGATTTTGTTGCTTCAGGGTAGAAACAGCCATAACCTGGATTTTTTGCATTCTATACCCATTCCTTGGTCATGCAGGCTGCATCCAAGGTCCTCAGAAGCAGCCTGTTCCCATTATTAAGAGATAGACTCAGCATTTCCTTTTTTCCAAGGGTCAAATTCCCTGCAGAGACCACATGCTTGTGTCTTTTAGTGTCTAGCATCTTGGCTGAAATGGGAACCTTATTAAGATTGGGGTGGCCATCGCAGGCACTGCGTGCTTGCGTCTCTCAGTGTCTAGCATCTTGGCTGAAATGAGAAATTTATTAAGATTGGGGTGGCCATCTTAATGTACTGTTTCTTTCAAAGGAAAGACACGGGAAGGTGGGAGATTGCTGGTTTCATGAGAAATTTTTGAAGCGGCTTTTGAAAATAATGACAACACAAACAAGAGGCTTCCTTCTACAGTCCTGGTCTGAGCCTGCCAGAACAAAGCAAAGTCAAGGAACCCTTAGGGCATGAGCTTCATCTGGGAGGATCTCATCAAAGATTCCACGGGAATTGAGAAATAAGCCTTGGAAAGAGGCTCCAAGCCTCTTCTGGAATCTCAGTTACTATTATTGCTGAAGAAACCTTAGAGATTTTCTAGCATAACCCTGATATTCCATAGGTAAAAAAGGGAAGACCCCAAGAGGGGAGAAGACTTGTCAAAAGTCACGTTAACTGGAGCAAAAGCCCACAGCTCTTGCTTTCTATCCTGGTTGATTGGCTGCCTGTCTATTTATGATGCTTTCAAGTTCCTTCTCCTTTGAGTTTTTGCTTCAAAATTGGTGAAGGAAGTTGTATACATTGCTTTTCTTACATTAGTAACCATGCTTATTTTTGAGGTGATGTTTTAATTAGGAGTTTTATTTGTGGCTGCCAAATAGTACCTGGAGTCCCACTAGGTTGACGGTGTGGAGTGCCGACTAGGAGGAATACATGGGCACCCGAGGTGACTGCGCATTCAGAGGGAGGAGGCCTAACCAGGAACACAGACGTGAATGTTAACATGTTCCTCGGAAGAGGTCAGCTTCACGTCTGGGGGCACACAGCTGTTGCAGTCTGTGCTGTGTCTCAGGTTATAGGGTGCAATGTTGATGCTGTCTTAGAGCTGTGGCAAAGCCTATCAGAACTTGCTTTAGGCTGGGTGCTGTGGTTCACATATGTAATCTCAGAACTTTGGGAGGCCGAGGTGGGTGGAGCACTTGAGGTCAGGAGTTTTAGACCAGCCTGGCCAACATGATGAAACCCCGATCTCCAGTAAACATACAAAAAATTAGCCGGGCTTCGTGGCACATGCCTGTAATCCCAGGTACTCAGGAGGCTGAGGCAGGAGAATCACCTGAACCAGAGAGGTGGAAGTTACAGTGAGCCAAGATCATGCCACTGCACTTCAGCCTGGGTGACAGATCGAGACTCCGTCTCAAAAAACAAACAAACAACTTGCTTCAAATCAGTGGGGGATAGATAATTCAATAAATGGTGTTGGTTTAAATGATTATTCCATTGAAAAAAGTGTATCACTGATTTTTTTCCACCAGGCATGGTGGCTCGTGCCTGTAATCCCAGCACTTTGGGAGGTAGACACAGGCAACTTGCTTGAGCCCGAGAATTCGAGGCCAGCCTGGGCAACATGGTGAAAGCCTGTCTCTACAAAAAATACAAAAATTAGCAGGGCATGGTGACACATGCCTGTGGTCCCAGCTACTCAGGAGGCTGTGACGAGAGGATTGCTTGAGCCTGGGAGTTTGAGGCTGCAGAATGAGCCATGATCATGCCACTGTACTCCAGCCTGGGTGACAGAGTGAGACTCTGTCTCAGAAACAAACAAAGAAGTATCATTTTTTTGTTTCTTATATCAAAATAAATTCCAATTGGATCGCAAACTTAAATGTGTCAAAAAACAAAATTACAATGAACTTAAAGATCTCAGCTGACTTTATTGCAATTCTAAACTCAAGCAACTCTTCTTTCCATAAACTAGAAAAAGTGTTCCAATGAGCTGAGTAGAGGAGGTTGATTTTACAGACAGAAAAGGGCTGAAAAAAGCAGAAGCAAAGAACAAAACATAGATTGGTCACTTCAAAATTACTATTCTTGTGGGGCAGGAACAGAAAAACAGAACAATAGAGAAATAACCGATTGGTTAACATTAGATTACTTCAGGTTACCTTTTGTTTTTCGGTAAGGATTAAAGCAGAGGGAACTTCATTATCCTAATTTCTTAGAAGGTCAGAGAACAACTCAGTTTCGGTTTAGTGATGTGGAACCTGAGCATAAGTGGCACCATTTTGATTTTTAGTCTGATTGGTTGGGGCCTATTAGAGGAGCTTAGTCCAAAACAATGGTCTCTGTGAAAGTTGCAGCTACTAGGATGAAATCACCTCTATGAGACCCAGACAAAATAGGGTCAGGAAGGCCCAAAGGAGAGTAGGCTTATGCCTACATGTCTGAGATAAGAACTGTTTCCAAGGCCTTTCTAATCCTTTCATATTCTTCATGCATCTCCTGCTTTGATAAGGTTTATCACTAGACATTCTTTAGGACTGCATTAATTCAGATAAGATGTTCCCAAAAGAGCACTCGCCCAGTGACTGCAACAACTGTGGCTTTGAATCTTTTGAACCAATCAATTCTGTTTCTAATCAGCATATGTAAATCTCTTTTTGCTAATTAAAGCTCCCTTTACTCTTCCCTCATCAAATGCACTGGTGGCTTGCCATTTCATATGTTACGGATTATAACCCTTATTTCTACTCCTAAGAAAACCCCACATATTTAAAGATAATTTTCTCTAGTGTCTTTTGTGAGGTTGATACCTCTTACGGTTTTTATTTAACAAGGGTAAGATAGTTAAATGATTTTTTAAAATATTAGAAATAAACATGAAATAATTCTATAATTTGATTATCTCAGTGGATCCTGACTTTCTTAGTCCATCTATGATGAAATTAGAAGCCGCAAAAGAAAAGACCAGTAAGTTTAACTACATAAAAAATTCAGATTTCTGCATAGCAAAGAATTACCACAGAGATATTCAAAATACAAATAATTTTTTTTTTTTGAGACAGAGTCTTACTCTGTTGCCCAGGCTGGAGTGCAGTGGCGTGATCTTGGCTCACTGTAACCTCCACCTCTCAGGTTCAAGTGATCCTCCTGCCTCAGCCTCCCTAGTAGCTGGGGCTACAGGTGTGTGCCACCAAGCTGGGCTAATTTTTGTATATTTAGTAGAGACGGGGTTTTACCATGTTGGCCAAGCTGATCTCCAACTCCTGACCTCAGGTGATCTGCCCACCTTGGCCTCTCAAAATGCTGGGATTACAGGTGTGAGCCACTGTGCCTGGCACAACAAATAAAAATCTAAGGAATATATTTTATACACATCATCAACTAAAGAATGATAAGGTTCATAAATTTGGAAAGGAGAGCTTCATTTCTCCTAAAGGTTTGCAGCTTGCAGGGTGGCCATTCTGACAGGCTGGGAAGCGTAGCCTCCGGTCAGAAGCCAGTAACAGGCACTTCATGGGCGGGGTAATAGGAATGGGAATTTATGCCGAGTGAGGTGGCTGGATATACATAATTAATAAGCTATCGGAGGAGTCATGAATATTTATGAAAGGAGAAACGTGCACATGTGCAACTGAGCTTCGTGCCTCCTTATGGACCTGAGGGTGGAGTTTCTGGTCCTCTGACTTCAACAGGTGAAGTAGAGGACATGAAGGCCCTTTGTGTGCAGCCCCTGTAGGCTGGCCAGAATCACTCCTTGGTCAGTGGTATCTTATCAGGAGAGAATGCTTGTCAGTTGTGTTGAGACTGCAGAAAGGAAGAGGCAGCATCAGGCAGTTGATTGATATCAGTTGTGGAGCCAGTCTTTCAAAAGGGCCGGTTTCCGTTTAACACTTAGGGAAGAAGCCTAATGGTGGTTGACGAGGGAGAGAGTAGAATGAGTTGTTCTGATCTCGCACCCCATCATGGCTGGGAACTCGGTTTTTAAGGTTTCTCTGGTGTCCCAATGGCCAAGAGGGATCCATTCAGTTGGTTGAGGGGCTTAGGATTTTATTTTTATTTCTCCACCCTCTCACATGTACACAGACGTAAACTCATATGTATAGGAGACAGAGCTAATTTACTGAATATATTTTTTAAAGTTTTGCTTTTAAAGCAAAACTCAATAAGAAAAGGACCTGCAATGCAACAGGAAAAAGGACAGGGCAAAGAACAACTAGAGGCAGAGAGATGATTTATAAGTATAAGGAGAAAATGGCCAGTCACATGAATAATTAAATAAATGCTAATTAAAACTTACCAGGAAGATAATATTTTTCACGTATTAGGTTGTCAAAGATCACAGTTTTTATAATAAGCACTTTAGGCAAGGCCGCAGGGGAAGAGGCACTCTTAAACACAGTTGGGAGAGGTGTAAGTTAGCGTAAGCTCTTCGGAAGGAAAATCGACAATATTGACAAAAATTTAAATTTCAAATACATTTTGACCTAACACTTTATTTTTATGGAATTATTCTAAGAGATTTATGTACAAGGATGTTCATGCAGCAATGTTTGTTACATAGAAATTGGAAATCACCTAAATGATTTTCAATATTGAGTTGGCTGAATACATTATGCACTCCTCCTCCCCTCATAAGGAAATACTGCAGGATGTAGACATGTGCTTTGTGACAGGACATCTGCACAGGGATAGTCATGGAAGCATGTTTGTAAGTAGCAAGAGATGGAGGGACAACCCCAGTGTCCTTCAATGGGGGTCTGGTTAATTGGACTGTGGAACGAATTGGCAGTAATGAGGAGCAGCTGCCAAGATATGGTGCTGGAGGCAGATGATGGCAGGTATACGATACACTGCTATTTGTGTGGCAAACACAGAGACATGTATATGTCTGCATGTTCTTTGACCACTGTCTTTGTCCATTTGGGAGGCTATAACAAAATACCAGAAAGTAAGTGGCCTATAAACAACAGAAATTTATTTCTCAGAATTCTGGAGGTCATGAAGTCCAAGATCAAGGGGCCAACAGATCTGATGTCTGGTGATGGCCTGTTTCCTGCTGCATAGATGGCACCTTATCACTGGGTCCTCATATGGTCGAAGGGGCTAGCTAGCACTTTTGGGTCCCTTTTATAAGGTCACTAATCTCAGTCATGAGAGGTCCACCCTCATGACATAATCATTTCCCAAAGGGCCTGTTTTCCAACACTATCATTACTTAGGGGTTTGGTTAGAATTTCAACATATGAATTTTGGGGGCATCCATGCATTCAGATGATAGCAACCACCTTGGAGAGAAATCACAGGAAGAGGGTGACTGTGCCTGCCTCAGGAGAGAGGGCTACAGAACAGGGTAGAAGACCTGCTTTTCATTGTGTACTTATTTGTTCCTTTTAAATTTAGTGACATATATATGCATTACCTATTCAAAATAACATATTAATTAATTTGTTAAAAAAAAAAAAAAAAAGCAAGGTGGCCGGACACTGTGGCTCACACCTGTAATCCCAGCACTTTGGAAGGCCGAGGTAGGTGGATCACCTGAGGTCAGGACTTCAAGACCAGACTGGCCAACATGGCAAAATCCCGTCTCTACTAAAAATACAAAAATTAGCTGGGCATGGTGGCAGGCACCTGTAATCCCAGCTACTCGGGAGGCTGAGGCAGAGAGAATTGCTTAAAACCCTGGAGGCAGAGGTTGCAGTGAACTGAGATCGTGCCACTGTACTTCAGCCTGGACCATAGAGTAAGACTCCGTCTCAAAAAAAAAAAAGCAAGGTGTGGAATGATGTTTATTGTATGGTCTTAGTATAAATTAGATGAGATATATGAAGTAGATGCATACATACATATAAAGATTTTTCTGGAAGATGATACAAAATAATTAATAATGGTTGTATCTTGGGCAGTGGACTGGGGAATTGGGTGAGAAAAATTTCTTTTCGTTGTACACTGTTTTGTCTTGTTTGAATTTTTTTTTACTGTATGAAAAAACTAGTTGCTTTTACAAAGAGTAATAGTACACTTAGATACTACACTTATTGGACTAATAGTCCAAATATATAGTATTCAATGAAAAAAGGAGTTGCGAAAGCACATGTGTGGTTGCTGCCTCAGGGCCTTTGTACTTGCTTCCATAGATTTCCATATCTGGCTACTTATTGTCATCTGGCTTTCAGCCTAAACGTTACCTCTTTAGAGAGGTTCATCATCCTTTCCTTAGTAATCTCCAAGTCACTCCTCAACCCATTTCCTTATTTAACTTAAAAACAAAAAATTGAGACAAGGTCTCACTCTGTCACCCACGCTGGAGTGTAGTGGTGTGATCATAGTTTGCTGCAGTTTCAAACTCCTGGGCTCAAGCAATCCTTCCACCTCAGCCTATCTAATTTTTAAAAATTTTTTGTAGGAATGGGTTTGCTATGTTGCCCAGGCTGGTCTTGAACTCTTGAGCTCAAGTGATCCTCTCACCTTGGCCTCCCAAAGCACTGGCATGAGCACCACGCCAAGCCTTAATTTTCTTTAAAGTGCTTATAACCCTATCTGCTGATTCTCTCTCCTTCCTTCCCTCCTTCCCTCCCTCCCTCCTTCCTTCCTTCCTCCCTCCCTCCCTGCCTGCCTGCCTCCCTCCCTTCCTTCCTCTCTTTCTGTCTTTCTTTCTCTTTCTTTCCTTCTTTTTTTCTTTCTTTCTGTCTCTCTTTCTTTCTTCTTTCTTTTTGCCTTACTTGAATGTGAGCCTCAGTAGGCAAGACTTTATAGTCTGTTAGTACTATACATAATACAGAGGTGCTTAAGTGATGGGAGGAATAAATAGAATTATTCCATTTTTATAAACATTATTTTCTAATAACAGTGAATATAAGTGTATGTAGACAAAAGTGAGAAAATGTACACCACATTGTTGATAATAGTTGTTAGTTGCCTATGAGGGATGGGAGGATAGGATGTATTACATTCTATTCTTTACATTTCTATAATGTTGGGATTCTGAAGTGAACATGTGTTGCTTTCATGCGTTTATTTTAGTTTCAAAACACATCTACCTACAAAGAGTGAGCAGGTTTTAAAGAGATAACAGTCTAGATATGCACTGCATATATGTTAGCTAGTAGCCACATGTGGCTATTGAGCACTGGAAATGTGACTACTGCAACCAACAAACTAAATTTCAAATTTAATTAGATTAGTTTAAAATTGATAATTGATATCTAAATGCTTCATTCAGTTATTGGAACACTTCTGAATATGCTTGGAACAACTTGGGTGTGTGAATCTACTTTTTCAGGTATAAATTCCATAACATCCATAGTCAGATCACGTTTTTCTTTTTTCTTTTTTTTTTTTCTTTTGTTTTGAGATGGAGTCTTGCTCTGTCGCCCAGGCTGGAGTGCAGTGGCGCGATCTCAGCTCACTGCAAACGCCACCTCCCGGGTTCACGCCATTTTCCTGCCTCAGCCTCCTGAGTATCTGGGACTACAGGTGCCCGCCACACATGCCCGGCTAATTTTTTGTATTTTTAGTAGAGACGGGTTTTCACTGTGTTACCGAGGATGGTCTCGATCTCCTGACCTCGCAGATCACGTTTTTCTAATGAAAATGTAATGTCCAAATTGAGATATATGGAAAATCTAAAATACACACTGGATTTCAAAAATTTAATACAAAAAAGAATGTAAAATATTTCACTATTAATTGACATGATAACACTTTGGATAGATGGAGTTAAATAAAGGATGTTATTAAAATTAATTTCACCCATTTCTTAAAAATGTGCCTGCTAGAAAACTTTAAATCTCATGAGTGGCTCCCATTCTCTTTCTACTGGATGGTGCTGGTCTGGGTGGTGGAGGAAGCTGGCAGAGGGAGAGGTTAGAGAAACGGAGCGGGAAAGCAAGGCTGACTACAGGGCAACCCCAGGCCTGGGGCTTTGGAATATGTTGGACTGAGGCTCATCCCGAGGCCCTGCCCTCCAAATTCACAACTGCCAGAGAACCAGGAGCTTGTGAGGAGCCTGGGATTGACTCACCACGTGGCTTATGCGTAAATGGCAAGGCACCTCCTGACCCCTCCTCCTGCCTTCACTTGGTGTTTCACTTGGCTGCTGGTGGCTGAGTTGACTGGGCTGCCATTCCCTCCCCTACTCAGAAAGCAGTTTCCTGAGTGTAACCCAGCCTCCCTTCTCCAGGCTTGTGCTTTCTTGGCATGGAGCATTCAGAAGGTGAAGGAAATGGAACACTGATTACAACAGGTGGCTTTTTGCAGGCAGCAGAGGAACCATGTGGCCTCTACTAGGTTCATTGCTCCTCCAGGAGGCTGGGGGCCAAGGGCTAAGGACCTCATCAGAGCAGCCTCTTGGTCCCAGGACACATTTTGGCTATTACAAATTATTCCTGACCCCAGAGAGCTTCAGTTTATATAGGTTCTATTGGCTGAGTTTTACCATATTAGAAATTAAAGCTGAGAAAATTTGAAAACACAAACACATTCCATCATTTGTCAGAGCACCGATGACATCAGAGCAGCACGGAGCCTCTGGAAAACTCCACTGAATACTAGTGAGAGACTAAGGGTTAAAAGAACAGGCCAGGTGTGGTGGCTCATGCCTGTAATCCCAGCACTTTGGGAGGCTGAGGCGGGCGGATCATGAGGTCAGGAGTTCGAGACCAGCTTGACCAACATGGTGAAACCCCATCTCTACTAAAAATACAAAAATTAGCCAGGCACGGTGGCACGCACCTGTAATCCCAGCTACTGAGGAGGCTGAGGCAGGAGAATCGCTTGAACCTGGGAGGTGGAGGTTGCAGTGAGCCGAGCTTGCACCACTGCACTCTAGCCTGGGCGACAGAGCAAGACTCTGTCACAAAAAAAAAAAAAAAAAAAAAATTACAAATGACATCATAGTATTCTTATGAAAGTAGTTTTGACCTTGCAATCTTCCTCCAGGGGTCCTTGGACCACACTTTCAGAAACTTTTAGAAACCCTGTTACAGATAATGAAATAGACAGTTGATAGATTGTGACAAAACCAAGCACACAGACCCGGGCTCTTGACACCAAACCTGGACCCTTTCTTTTAAAGCAGTCTCTGTCCCAGTGAAATGCTATCGCCTGGTGTCTCCTCTCCCCCTCCAGCCCCACCCCTCACTTCGCCAGCCTACCTACCTGGGCTGCCGTGCTTGTGTTTGACTGTAAATAGCCATTCAATCTTGGAATGTGTTTCACCCAGGCGCCTCATTTCCTGGCTTTGGAGGCAGGTATGTGATCACCTGGCTGAGCAGTGCTGACAGGATTTGTGGGAGCTGGCTTTAGAGCAGAGGCCATTTGGAAACAGGACTTTGGGCCTGAGACTCTTGAGAGGTTCTGCTTGGCAACCTGGACAAGAAGTAGAGTTTAAGAAAAGCATCCTGCAGGGTTCACAGAAGGGCTCGGCCCCTGCCTATCACTGAGGCACATAGTGGGTAGGGGCAGCGGGAGCCCAGCTAGGCTCCCTCAGCCTCTTGCTCTTAACTACCTTCAGCATCGCAGTTTCCACTGCAAGTTGGCAGCATTATAACCGGGGGAGAGGAAGCATCTCTAAAGTTCTGGTCTACTGCTGAACTGACCCCCAGAACTACTCTTCCCCTACATAATGAGGGGGAAGTGCGTGGTGGCTCACACTTGGAAACTTAGCACTTTGGGAGAGCAGGTGGGCAGTTCTTTTGAGCCCAGGAGTTCGGGACCAGCCTGGACAACAGAAAGAGGCTCCATCTCTACAAACAATTTTTAAAAATTAGCTGAGAGTGGCGATGCATGTCTGTGGTCCCAGCTACTCAGGAGGCTAAGACAGGAGGATCACCTGAGCCTGAGAGGTCAAGGCTGCAGTGAGCTGTGATGGTGCCACTGCACTCCAGCCTGGGCAACAGAGTGAGACCCAGTCTCAAAAAAAAAAAAAAAAAAGTCTGGACTAAACTAAGCTTGGAGAAATGAGGCCCTAGTGAGGTGGGCTAGGAAGAAGTCTACCTTTGAATTTTACTCTGGGTACTTTGCACATGTTGGCTGACTTAAACCCCACAACACTGTGAGGTGGCTGTTATCTCCATTTTACAGCTGGGGTAATCGGGGCTCAGACAGGTTAGCTCACCTGCCCATGGTCACACTGCTGCTAAGTTATGGAGCCACACTGTACTCCATCCGACTCAATGCCCAGGAGCCCTCACCTAGAAGGCTCCTCCTGACTTTTGACTCCTTACGCCAACCAGTTTTGGAAGGAATCCTCCAGAGTTACCTAATCTCTTTGGAGATCTGACAGGTTAAAAAAAATGTGATGGGTCAGGAGATGGGATTCATGGCTTTCTTTGAATTCTTGGTGAAGTTTTATTTGTAGGTAATTTTATACAATTTTTTTTTTTTTTTTTTTGAGATGGCGTCTCGCTCTGTCGCCCAGGCTGGAGTGCAGTGGCACGATCTCTGCTCACTGCAACCTCGGCCTCCCAGGTTCAAGCAATTCTCCTGCCTCAGCCTCCTGAGTAGCTGGAACTACAGGCGCATGCCCCCCCGCCCGGCTAATTTTTTGTATTTTAGTAGAGACGAGGTTTCACCATGTTGCCCAGGCTGGTCGCGAACTCCTGAGCTCAGGCAATCCGCCCACCTCAGCCTCCCAAAGTGCTGGGATTATAGGCGTGAGCCACTGTGCCCGGGGCAATTTTATACAAAATTAATCTGACCCAGCCTCATCACTCTCATTAGCACCTCTGGAGAACTAAGGAATTTAGTTCCTTACTAGATGTGGATACATTCAGGTCAGGGGCATGACTAAGAAAATGTTAAATTGACTGATCCTCAGGGTCTCTGGGACTGTGTCTTGGCTCCAACTTGCTGTGTGACCTCAGCAAATCACTGATTCTGTGAATTTCAGTCAGTTCATCTGTAAAAAGGTTTGGACTGAGTTTATCTTCTTTTTTTTTTTCCTTTTTGTGGAGAATGGAGTCTCATTATATTACCCAGGCAGGTCTCAAACTCCTGGGCTCAAGCTATCCTCTTGCCTCTGCCTCCCTGAGAGGTGGGATTACAGGCATGAGCCACTACGCCAGGCAGACTGAGTTTATTTTCTGCTTAAACAACAACAACAACAACAAAACTCCTGAATTAATTTTTTTTTTTTTTTTGAGATGGAGTCTTGTTCTATCACCCAGGCTGGAGTACAGTGGCGCAATCTTGGCTCACCATAACCTCCTCCTCCTGGGTTCAAGCCATTCTCCTGCCTCAGCCTCCTCAGTAGCTGGGATTACAGGTGCATGCTACCACGCCTGGCTAATTTTTGTATTTTGAGTAGAGATGGGGTTTCACCATGTTGGCCAGGCTGGTCTTGAACTCCTGACCTAGTGATACACCTGCCTTGGCCTCCCAAAGTGCTGGGATTACAGGTGTGAGCCACCGTGCCTGGCCTGAATTAATTTTAAATTCCATATGAAAGCAGAAGTGAAGATCTGCCTTGGGTGAATCTGCCCCCCAACCTCCCCTCCCCACTTTTGGCAGATGAGAGCCACCCCTTCTGGCCTGACTTGCCTCCCTCTGTTGGCTTTTCTGGGTCAGATCACAAAAGCCAGTGCTATGGGTACAGCCAATGTGCTGGGCTCTTCTCTCCAGGGCTAGAAACTCTCATGAGCTGGTTTCAGGCACCAACTGCCTGGCAGAAGATGGGGTTGGGCAGGAGCAGACACAGATTAGGTTCATTTGAAAGAGTGGAAAGTGATATTCTGGGGAGGCAGGGAGAAGGGGGCAGGCCAGGAGAGGCCTCATTCACTGGGTGCTGAAGCAGGAGGGTCAGGCCCCTGAAAAGACCCTGAGAGTTGGAGCCGACCTGGAGAAGAGATTGACAGAGAGATGTAGGTGTCCCTGGGCATTAAGAGGTCCCCCAGAGCTGCTTGTGGGAATTCCTCTTCTTTTCCAAGTAGATGGGTAGGTAGTACTGTTGATGGGTTTCCTGATTTAGTCACTCCGTGCTTCATTCCAGAGACAGTTATCAGTCTGCTGGGAATCAGCTAATGGGGCCGCGCTTGACTGTGGGAGTCAAGTTGACCTGGGCAAAACACTGGGTCATGCACTCCCCATGTGTGTCCTCTGGGCCTCAGTTTCTCCACCTATAAAATCAAGCCCAAATGACGTAGCTGGTCGTGGGGCTCTAAAAATAAACGAGACATAGGAGGCCCTCATTATGTGGGGAAAGAGTAGTTCTGGGGGTCAGCTACTCACATGTATCCTCTTAAAATGCAGACAACATGTCTCAGGAAATAGCGAGGAAAGGTTCCACTGGGGCTTTGTCTTGGAAAATAAAACTTTAGTTTCATGTTGTGTTTGTGTTACCCACCATGTGTTCCTGGGCTCTCAAGTCAACAGAAATTGACATGAGGGTGAAAGAGATTCCCAGACAAAGCTTCACTGGAGCTTATGCCTGGGCATAAGGGAGGCAGCAAGACAAAGAGAGAAAGAGAGACACAGAGAGAGAGAGAGAGAGAGAGAGAGAGAGAGAGAGGATTCCTTGACTGACTCCCCAGAAAGAGCCAGTATGGCTTTTTAATTAGGCACTATGCAGGAATTGACATCAGGGGTAGGGTATGTGTGGGCTGAGCTGGGCAAAGCACATGAGGGGTGGAGTTTGCAGAGCAGCATTATCTGGTTGTGATGATTATCTTGAGTAATGGACCACCTGGTGGTCTGGCCAGTGGCTACAAGGCTGTAAATCAGTTGTTCAGCATTTCTTCCAGAGATGGGACACTTCACAACCATGGTTATCTTCTAAGGCCAGTTCCTGGAATTCTTTAAGTAAAAGGCATGGTTAAGCATTATGGTGGCAGTGACGTAGCGGTGTGGGGTTTGTGGTCAGCAGGAATGCTCTGTGGGGGGTGAGCTGAAGCCAAGTTCTGCCTCTCCTCTGTCTCATGCCACACTAAGACATTTTATCCTCCTTCTTCTTAAGGAAAAAGGGCAGCAGTCTAGTCTTCTGGAGCTACTTTCTGCTGAACAGGGCTGTCGTCCTCGCCCAACCCTGGAGGCCACAAAAATCTTTTGATTTAATGTTTTATAGGGGCTTGGCTCTTCCTGGAATGGGAGGGTTTGGAATCCTTGCACAGCTATCAGCTTGACATGGAATGTTGAAGCCTGGAAGACACAAACTTTTATAACTGTCTGCACCCCTGTTGAATATAAGAAATAATTATTTTAAAAATCAAATCCTATCCAGTGATAATTAATAAAACGCTTAAGCCCAGTTTAATAATGCTTATAAGAAGAGATCAGATGCCATTTGGAATTTAAGTGAATAGACTGGAAAACCAGTCTCCTGTTGTTTGAAATATAAGGCAAACAGACTTTTAATGAGTATTTCTATGGTAACAGAAGAAAAACAAACATTAATGGTGAGCATAATCTATCCAGATGTTAAACTCAAAGCATCTTTAGCTACAGAGAAGGAAGGTAGTGCTACTTGCACACATTCTTCTCACCTGTACCACCAGAAATAAGCTTAAGCTCATTGGACCTCGGGAAAAAGATGGTAGCAATTATATTATGTTGAAGTCAGAAAAATAGAAGAAAAATTTGAAAACATTACCTTGGGGACTTGTAACTTGGAAAGGATTTAAGATTCAATCCAACTTGTAGAAAATAATATTTGAAAACCCTTGAAAACAACAGACAAAACTGGAATCAAACAACATGAGTACTCTAGTTTCTTTCTGAAATATAATTTTTCTTTCTCCAGTCCCCATTTTTATTAAAGACAAATCATAGTAGGACACACTTATTTGCAAAATAAGACTTAGTCTTAATATACTTGGCATGATTATTTGCATAAAGTGCAGCAAGAATAATTATAATTGTAAAGTGTTATAAAGATATCTTTTTTCTTTTTGAGGCAGGGTCTTGCTCTGTTGTCCAGGCTGGAGTGCACTGATCCAACCAAGGCTCACTGCAGCCTTGACCTCCTGGGCTCAAGTGATTCTCCAGCCTCAGCCTCTGAGTGGCTGAGACTACAGGTGTGCACCACAACACCCAGCTAATTTTTAAGTTTTTTATAGAGACAGGGTCTCCCTACCCAGGCTGGTCTCAAACTCCTGGACCCAAGTGATCCTCCAGCTTCGGCTTCCCAAAGTATTGAGATTACAGGTGTGAGCTATTGCGCCCAGCCCTATAATTTTTTTTTTTTAATTAGAGAGCAGACTAATGCTCCACAAAAACACTGTTATTCACACACAGGGGCCCAGATTCTGGCCCAGCATCAGTGTGCTTTTTGTCTTAATGTTCAGTCCACAGAAAAACTAAATAATCCCCTTCAAATTGGCGAATTTGTTCATACATAGAAATTTCCTTACAAGATTAATATCTTACAAATCTTTTACAACTTTTTAAACCTTCAGTTTTATTCTCTTTTAACCTAAAACAATCTTTAAACCCTCTAAATTAGACAAAATTACTTTCTCTTAAAAGAAACCATATATATTTCCATGCCTTTTTACCAAAAACACATAATTTTTATTTTTAGATAATTACAATGATCTAAATTACAATTACAATACATAATTGTAATTACGTATCAGGTGCAGAGTCTAGGACACAGGACAGAACCACAGATAATGTCTGACTCTTTCTAGCATAGCTAGGGGACATGTCTAACTCCACGTCCCCAGGCCTTCCTTAGAATCAAATGGCTCTAAAGCAGGCAAGTTGAACAATTGTCAAAAGTCAGAGAAGCAGTTCATGACTTTAAAGCATCTAGTAAAGACAGTATCTGATCGGTCTAATTTAGACCAAATGCATAGATTTTGGTTTTCTTTTCTTTCTTTCTTTTTTGTCTTTTCTACCCTAATAGAAGCAGACATTGCAGAACGAATACCTAGATTTTGAAGACATTTTTATTTTATTTTATTTTATATTTATTTATCTATTTTGAGACGGAATTTCACTCTTGTTGCCCAGGCTGGAGTGCAATGGTGCTATCTCGGCTCACTGCAACCTCTGGCTCCCGGGTTCAAGAGGTTCTCCTGCCTCAGCCTCCCGAGTAGCTGGGATTACAGGTGCCTGTCCCCATGCCCGGCTAACTTTTTGTATTTTTAGTAGAGATAGGATTTCACCATGTTGGCCAGGCTGGTCTTGAACTCCTGACCTCAGGTGATCCACCCGACTTGGCCTCCCAAAGTTCTGGGATTACAGGAGTGAGCCATTGAGCCCAGCCTATTTTATCTTATTAATAATCGTTAAAACTGTCTTTACCAAAGATTACTAACATCAAGTGAACTAAAAGACATTAAAGTTTTTAATTTTTTTGGCAAAATATTTTATTTGAGTACTTATTTTGCTTTAAGCCAATTAATTAGAGCTCTTTTATGTAAACTTCACATGCACAACACATATAAATACACAGACAGACAGATCTTCTTCTATCATTTGCCAGTTTTTAAGCTTCTCTTTTTCGTTTTAGATCACCAGTCTGTTGATTACCTGTTCCCTGCCCAAAACAATTGTCAGCTTGGCAACTCTAAACTTCCATTTTTAAAGGGACAACTCTGAGGTGAAACAAGATGGAGAATTCATATTTTCTCCAACCAAGGAAAAATGCTGTGAGTAAAAGTTTAGTTAAGATGGCCAGGAAAAGCAACCACACTTACATATGGAGAGTTCCTTCTGCAACCTCCACCTCCCGGATCCAAGCAATTCTCCTGCCTCAGCCTCCCGAATAGCTGGGACTACAGGCATGCACCACCATGCCCAGCTAATTTTTGTATTTTTAGTATGGACGAGGTTTCACCATGTTGGCCAGGATGGTCTCGATCTCTTGACCTCGTGATCCGCCCACGTTGCCCTCCCAAAGTGCTGGGATTACAGGTGAGCCACCGCGCCCAGCCCAAGATGTAAATTTTTTAATTGGATTATTGGCTTTAGGGTGGAGCCTTTACGGAAAAAGGGCAAGAAAGTCAATTTCTAGGGCCTAATAAGCAAGCACAGCTGGAAGGTAAAACAGATCCCCAGGGATTAAAAATCCCAGTTTTACCTCGAACGCTGGGCCCCTGAAAAGAGGGAAACCCTGCAAGAGGGAGACAGTGCAGTGCTTCCATGGTGTAGCTCATTGCAAGGACTTTTCTCCCAGGCTGGTGGGCAATCCAGTGACAATCAGCCCACTCTGTAGTCAGCCCCATTCCCCATTCCACACCTTGGTGCCAAGAGCATGTTTTTCTTATCTAAATGTGCGAAGAAAGGAGTATCACCCTGTAGCAATAACCATTCACTTTAAGCAATTGTCATTAGCCATCCCTGAAAGTATATTTCCTACGTAGCTATTACACATCAAGGCTAAAAGTTTTCTCACAATGCAAAGTAATTTTGATGCCTCCAAAAGTAAAAAAGTCAGGTAATGCAATGTGAAACAGAGCTAAGTCTGAGATTTTAAGAGGGATCTGTCCATATGTAATTCTTGGGGTTCCACAAGAAAAATGGACCTTTCTCCCAAAATGGGGTCTGTGGCACCTTCTGTTTCTCCCAAGGAGTCTTAGGCCATCAGAAATTGCCTGAGGTCCTCTCTTGTGGGCATCAAAGGTGGCAAGAAGTCAGAAAGAAGTAAATGGAGAAACAATTCAGTCAACTGAGAAGAAAAAATACTTTTTTTCTCACAAAATAAGATCCAAGAAGAGAAAAAAAGCATAAAGACCTTTTAGAATTAAGCTGACTTATATACAGAGCTCTTTAAAAAATCTTTTAAAATCTTTTAATACCAGACTTTAGCTGGACAGACACCTTTGCCTTTTAAGCCTTCCCCCCACACCCCCAAAGGTATTTTCCAAGTGAAAGCAATAAGCCTTAACTAAGGTTATGACTTAACCATGGATATACAAGTTGTCTCCAAAGAGATGGCAAGTGTTGTTACAAGATTTAGAATTGCCCCTAAGGTAGCTCGGAGAAAAGAATATTCAAGACAGGGAATCAGAAGCTGTCCATGGAGGGAAAAAGAATTAATACATTCTTTAATTTTTTGTATATGGTATAAGGAAGGGGTCCAGTTTCATTCTTCTGCATTTAGCTAGCCAGTTATCCCAGCACCATTTATTGAATAGGGAGTCCTTTTTCCATGGCCTGTTTTTGTCAGCTTTATTGAAGATCAGATAGTTGTAGGTGTGCGGCCTTATTTCTGGGCTCTCTATTCTGTTCCATTGGTTTATGCGTCTATGTTTCTACAAGAACCATGCTGTTTTGGTTACTGTAGACCTGTAGTATAGTTTGAAGTCTGGTAGCATGATGTCTCCAGCTTTGTTCTTTTTGCTTAGGATTGACTTAGTTATTTGGGCTTTTTTTGTGGTTCCATATGAATTTTTATTTATTTATTTATTTTGAGACAGGGTCTCACTCTATTGCCCAGGCTGGAGTACAGTGGTGCAATCTTGGCTCACTGCAGCCCTGAGCACCTGGGCTCAAGAGAGCCTCCCACCTTAGCCTCCCCAGTAGCTGGGACTAGAGGCACATGCCACCATGCCTGGCTAATTTTTGTATATTTTTGTAGAGACAGAGTTTCACCATGCTGCCCATGCTGGTCTCAAATTCCTGAGCTCAAGAGATCTGCCTGCCTTGGTCTCCCAAAGTGCTGGGATTACAGGTGAGAGCCACAGTGCCCAGCCCAGTTCCATATGAATTTTAAAATAGTTTTTTCTATTCTGTGAAGAATGTCATTGGTAGTTTGATAGGAATACCATTGACTCTATAAATTGCTTTGGGCAGTATGGCCATTTTACCTATATTGATTCTTCCTACCCATGAGCATGGAATGTTTTTCCGTTTGTTTGTGTCATCTCTGATTTCTTTGAGCAGTGTTTTACAGTTCTTGTAGAGATCTTTTACCTCCCTGGTTAGCAACATTCCTAATTATTTTATTCTTTTTGTAAAAATTGTGAATGGAATTGTGTTCTTGACTCTTAGTTTGACTGTTGGTGGTGGTGTATTGGAATGCTAATGATTTTTGTACATCGATTTTTGTATCCTGAGACTTTGCTGAAGTTGTTAATCAAAGGAGCTTTTTGGCCAAGACTATGGGGTTTTCCAGATGTAGGATCATGTCATCTACAAACAGGGATAGTTTGACTTCCTTTCTTCCTACTTGGATGCCCTTTACTTCTTTCTCTTTCCTGATTGCCCTGGCCAGAACTTCCAATACTATGTTGAATAGGAGTGGTGAGAGAGGGCATCCTTGTCTTGAGTCCGTTTTCAAGGGGAATGTTTGCAGCTTTTGCCCATTCAGTGTGATGCTGGCTGTAGGTTTGTCATAGGTGGCTCTTATTATTTTGGGGTATGTTCCTTCAATACCTAGTTTATTGAGAGTTTTTAAGATAAAGGGGTGTTGAATTTTACTGAAAGCCTTTTCTGCATCTGTTGAGATGATCATGTGTCTTTTTGTCTTTAGTTCTGTTTATGTGATGAATCACATTTATCGATTTGTGTATGTTGAACCAACCTTGCATCCCAGAGATAAAGCCTACTTGATTGTGGTGGATAAGCTTTTTGATGTGCTGCTGGATTTGATTTGCCAGTATTTTGTTGAGGATTTTTGCATCAATGTTTATCAAGGATATTGGCCTGACGTTTTCCTTTTTTGTTGTGTCTCTGCCAGGTTTTGGTTTCAGGTTGATGCTGGTCTCATAGAATGAGTTAGGGAGGAGTCCCCCCTCTTCAATTTTTTGGAATAGTATCAATAGGAATGATACCAACTCTTCTTTGTACATCTGGTAGAATTCAGCTGTGAATCCATCTGCTCCTGGAGTTTTTTTGGTTGGTAGGCTATTTATTACTGCCTCAATTTTGGAGCTCATTATTGGTCTGTTTAGGGATTCAGTTTCTTCCTGCCTCACTCTTGGGAGGGTGTATGAGCCTAAGAATTTATCTACTTCCTCTAGATTTTCTAGTTTATGTGCATAGAGGTGTTCATAATATTCTCTGATGGTTATTTGTACTTCTGTGGGGTCAGTGGTAATATTCCCTTTGTCACTTCTAATTGTGTTTATTTGGATCTTCTCTATTTTCTTCTTTATTAGTCTAGCTAGCGGTCTATTTTATTAAGTTTTTCAAAAAACCTGGATTTGTCAATCTTTCAAATGCTTTTTTTGTGTGTGTGTCTCTATCTCCTTCAGTTCAGCTCTGATTTTGATTATTTATTGTCTTCTGCTAGCTTTGGGATTTGTTTGTTCTTGGTTCTCTAGTTCTTTTAGTTGTGATGTTAGGTTGTTAAATCGAGATCTAACTTTTTGATGTGGGCATTTAGTGCTATAAATTTCTCTCCTAACACTGCCTTAGCTGTGTCCCAGAGATTCTGGCATGTTGTGTGTTTGTTCTCATTAGTTTCAAGAAACTTCTTGATTTCTGCCTCAATTTCATTATTTACCCCCAAAGTCATTCAGGAACAGGTTATTCAATTTATATGTAATTGTATGGTTTTGAGTGAATTTCTTAGTCTTGATTTCTAATTTGATTGCTCTGTGGTCTGACAGAGTGGTTGTTATATTTCAGTACTTTTGCCTTTGCTGAGGAGTGTTTTGTGTCCATTTATGTGATTTATTTTAGCATATGTGCCATGTAATGATGAGAAGAATTTATATTCTGTTGCTTTTGGGTGGAGACTTCTGTAGATGTCTATCAGGTTCCTTTGATCCTGATATAGTTTGGCTGTTTTCCCACCCAAATCTCAACTTGAATTGTATCTCCCAGAATTCCCACATGTTGTGGGAGGGACCCAGGGGGAGGTAATTGAATCATGGGGGCCAGTCTTTCCCATGCTATTCTTGTGATAGTAAATAAGTCTCATGAGCTCTTATGGGTTTATCAGGGGTTTCCACTTTTGCTTCCTCCTCATTTTCTCTTGCTGCCAGCATGTAAGAAGTACCTTTTGCCTCCCACCATGATTCTGAGGCCTCCCCAGCCATGTGGAACTCTAAGTCCAATTAAACCTCTTTTTCTTCCCAATCTCAGGTATGTCTTTATCAGCAGTGTGAAAACGGACTAATACAGATCCAGTGCTGAGCTCAGGTCCTGAATATCTTTGCTAATTTTCTGTCTCAATGATCTAATATTGTCCATGGGGTATTAAATTATCTCACTATTATTGTGTGGAAGTCTAAGTCTTTTTGAAGGTCTTTAAGAACTTGCTTTAGGAATCTGGGTGCTCCTGTGTTGGATGCATATATATTTAGGACCGTTAGTTTTCTTTGCTGAATTTAACCCTTTACAATTATTAGTGCCCCTCTTCTTCTTTTTAAATTTTTGCTGGTTTAGTCTGCTTTGTCTAAAATTAGGATTGCAACTCCTGCTTTTTTCTGTTTTCCATTTACTTGGTAGATTTTACTCCATTCCATTATTTTGAGCCTATGTGTATCATTGCATGTGAGATGGGTCTCTTGAAGACAGCATACCAATGGGTCTTGGTTCTTTATCCAGCTTGCCACGCTGCCTTTTAATTGGGGCATTGTACCTTTTAATTAGCCCATTTATATCCAAGGTTAGTATTGATATGTGTGGATTTGAGCCTGTCATCATGATGTTAGCTGGTTATTACGCAAACTTATTTGTGTGATAGCTTTATAGTGTCACTGGTCTGTGTACTCAAGTGTATTTTTGTAGTGGCTGATAGGTCTTTCATTTCCATATTTAGCTTCCTTCAGGAACTCTTGTAAGGCAGGTCTGGTGATAACAAATTCCCTCAGCGTTTGCTTATCTGAAAAGGATCTTAATTCTCCTTTGCTTCTGAAGTTTAGTTTGGCTGGATATAAAATTTGGGGTTGGAATTTTTTTTTTAAGAATGTTGCATATTGGTCTCCAATCTCTTCTGGTTTCTGCTGAAAGGTTCACTGCTAGTCTGATGGGCTTCCCTTTGTAGGTGACCTAATCTTTCTCTCTAGCTGCCTTTAATATTTTTTCTTTCATTTTGACCTTGGAGAATCTGATGATTATGTGTCTTGGCAATGATCTTCTTGTGAAGTGTTTTACTGGGGTTCTCTGCATTTTCTGAATTTGAATGTTGGCCTCTCTAGCTAAATTGGGGAAGTTCTTATTGATGATATCCTGAAATATGTTTTCTAAGCTGCTTACGCTCTCCCCATTTCTTTCAGGGACACCAGTGTGTCGTATATTTGGTCTCTTTACATAATTCTATATTTCTTAGAGGTTTCATTTGTTCCTTTTCATTTTTTTTTTTTAATCTATTCAGTCTGACTGTCTTCTTTCAGAAAGCCAGTCTTTAAGCTCTGAGATTTTTACCGCCGCTTGGTCTATTCTACTATTAATACTTGTGATTGCATTATGAAATCTTGTATGTTTTTCAGCTGTATCAGGTTGGTTACATTCTTTTCTGTACCAGCTATTTTTTTCTGTCAGCTCCTGTATCATTTTATTGTGATTCTTAGCTTCCTTGGATTGGGTTTCAAGGTACTCCTTTATCTAAGTGATCTTCATTCCTTTCCATATTCTGAATTCTATTTCTGTCATTTCAGCTATTTCAGCCCAGTTAGACCCTTGCTGGAGAGGTGGTGTAGTCATTTGGAGGAAAAAAGGCACTCTGGCTTTTTGAGTTGTCAGAGTCCTTGTGTTAGTTCTTTCTCATATTTGTGTGCTAATGTTTCTTCAATCTTTCAAGTTCAAGATAATTTTTAAGGCTAACCATGGCATTAGTATGCCTCTTTTTAAAATTTAAACTTTTAAAAAAATTGTTGAGAATAAGATATCTCTAAAGTCCCATTTCTTTTAATGGTGTTCTTAGTTCCTATAATGACTCATTCCAAAAGTCTTTTAAAGCCCAATGATAATTTTTCAGGTTTTAAAAATCATATAAGCAAGAGGTATTTCTAGAGAGAGCGTAGAGGAGGCATCTCCATGACCCCCAAGAATTCACTCTCAGAAATGGGCATAAGATGGAAGAAGATGAAAAAGCCCCTAAGACAAAACTCACCCTACGGCTTGACACATTTGGACCAACAGTGTGTTGATGACTCTCAGAATCCTGATCTTTTATGACCAACCACCTGACATGACCTCAAAAATTCTCACTCTTCTGGATGGCAAAGACCAAGGATACCCCACATGGTCATATCATGTTCCCAAGGACATAAAACAAGACAAGTCGGAAACCTCATCCAGTTTTTGTTTCAGAGACCTGCAGTAAAGCTTATAACTGACCAGTCTGCGGGGGCAGCCTCAAACAGTGGGTTTATAGAAGTCCTAGGCCTGTGTTCTATCCTGTAGTACCCCTCTCCATGACAGAATGACACAGACAAATCCTTTTTCCTGTCAATCAAAACTTTACAGAGGAGACAAACAGTAATTTTCCTCATTCTTTCAACTGGTTTGCACAGAGAGACAGGCCAGAAGCCTGGCTGGTAAGAAATTCTTTTGTCAGCATGCCAGGAGTTTGAGTTTCCTTTCATTGAGTTGCTGTGGTGACCCTGCTCACTGTAACATAGCTGTGGGGGCCAAGCCACGTTATCAAAAAAAAAGGAAAAAAGAACACACAAAAAATCTTTTCCATTATGGAAACATAGGCAAAATCCTCTCAAATTACTCTACTTAACATTATAGTTGCAGATTAACCATTTGAGCTCTAAACTTTTCTTATTGTTCAATAAGAAACCAATATTGATGGTCACATTCAGGTGTCCCTGGTGCCTTCCTGAAGGCCAGCTGGGCATCCTCAGCACCCTATCTGAGGCAGTCTCCCCAAACTGACAGGACTACACATTCAGACAGACAGACTCCCTAAAACATTACAGGCCTCCCTTCCCCACCAGAAGTGAAAAAGGGAAGTGAAGTAATGATGGGTTTTGAATAGAGAGGGCCAGGGTGCCAGAGAGAGAGAGAAAGAGAGAGGAAAAGAGAGAGGGACATTTTTTTTTGGTACTCAAACCCAAACCAGCTTAGGCCAGAGGAGAGGTGTGATCCATTCCAATGCCTGTAGGATTGATCAGACCCAATAGTCAACCATTTTAATCCATCCTGCAGGGATGTTATTCAGGCAACCAAAAGCAGAAAGGATTTGGAGAAGAGAGGCAAAGCAACTGGGTGACAGAAAAGATAGAAGGGGAAAGGAGAAAAAGGGAGAGCAGGGGGAAAAGGGAAGGGAGGAAAGCATTTCCTGATGGAAAGGTGAGAAAGTCCAGGAGGCTGGAGAAAGACTCACGGTGACACTGAGTCAGTAGTTCAGGCAGCTGCTTGTCAGCTGTCAAGGGATTTTGTCCAGCAGTCCTCTCAGCTCACAAGTCTTCCCCTTGGGATGAGAAAGGCTCCATACATCCTGTGATCCTAGATGAGCCCCCAAAGAATATGTTACCCATCATGGGTTCTTGGGCTCTTAATGCAATAGAAATTTATGCCTGAACATAAAGGAGGTAGTGAGAGAGAGAGAGAGAGAGAGAGAGAGATTCCCTGACTGACTCCCCTGAAAAGAGCCAATCAGGCTTTTTTATTAGGCAAAGTGCAGGAATTGACATCAGGGGTAGGGTACGTGGGCTGAGCTGGGCAAAGCTCAGAGGGGTGGGGTATGCAGGGCAGCATTATCTGTTTGTGATGGTTATCTTCAGTAATGGGCCACCTGGTGATTTGGCTGGTGGCAACAAGGCTGTAAATCAATTGTTCAGCATTCCTTCCCAAGATGGGACACTCTACAGCCTTGGTTATCTTCTAAGTCCAGTTTCTGGATATATTTTTTTTTCTTTTTGAGACAGGGTCTTGCTGTGTCACCCAGGCTGGAGGGCAGTGGTGTGAACACAGCTCGCTGAAGCTTCAACCTCCTGGGCTCAAGCAATCCTCCCTTCCCTCCTGAGTAGCTAGAACCTCAGGTGTGCACCACCATGACCAGCTAATGTTTCTGTTTGTAGAGGCAGGGTCTCACTCTATTAACTAGGCTGGTCTTGAACTCCTGGGTTCAAGCAATCCTCCTGCCTTGGACTCCCAAGGTGCTGGGATTACAGGTGTTAGCCACTGTGCTTGGACATGGAATTCTTTAAGTAAAAGGCATGGTTGAACATCATGGCATCAGAGAGGTAGTGGTGTGGGTTTTGTGATCAGTGGTAATCCTCTAGTGGGAGTGAGCTGAAGCTAAGCCCAATCTCTCCTCTGTCTCATTTGGAAATAACTTTTTTCCCCAACTATTAAACTAAAATATGTTACAGTCACAACTTGCCCTGATTCTTTAAACAAACCAAAAATATTGACTATTGGAGTTTTGATTGTTTCTCTTGGAATAATTGTTTCTCTTGGAATAATTATTCTCTTAGAATAATTGTTTTTTTACAAAGTCGTACAGGGGTATGGTACAATCTTTAACTGTGTGTTTGATTTTCACAGTACATTCATAAAAAGGTCATTTCTTTGCAAAAATATTCCAGAGCTTTATTAGTTTTCCCACGGGTTCAGCTCAATCCTTTGATATTCAAATGATCTCTTTTGAAGCACATATCTTGTCATCACCCTGGAATTTTCTCATCTCCAGTTGTTAACTGGTATAACTTTCTCAGATTCTCATTTGTCAATGGCTTCCAGTGTCTGATTTGAGCAGTTTGCCAATAACACTTTCACCTACTTTACAAAAAATTTATATTTCCCAAGATTTGCCATTATTTGCATTTGTGCATGTGTACTATGAAAAACAGCTGACAAAGAGCATAACTCATTATTACTGAAGGGGTAATGGCTAGTGTTAAAAGGGAGGAAGGGGTGGCAGAGTAGAGATGAAATAGAAAAGTGGTCAGTTCCTTTAGTGAATATTTTTGTGTTATGATGACTTTCGCTTTCTCCGGGTAATGTTATAACTGAAACTTAGGTAGGAATGCTCATATCATAAGGACCATGAGAAAGTATCCAGTCAAGAATTTAGATAAGGAAGAGCAAATAGGTTTCACCTAGTGTACCAACTCTGATTGGTTGATAGTAGCTGACTAAAATATTATGTTGAGAAGGATCCTGAGGCTCTTTCTGGCCTTACTAGGGAAGAGCACTATGATTGATTACTGATGCCTGTTGGAATGTTGAAGGGGTAAGTGACAGTCTCTGTGCTACATAGCTGACATAGCTTATAGTATATATTCAGCAAGTGTCAATTTTTCTCTCTTATAATGTGGCAGCATTGAGAGAGATATAAAAATGGAAAAATATGATCATTTCTCAGAAGGAGTTCACAGTCTGAGGAAAGAGAAAGAAGCCAGAGTTGGTTGAATCATCTGGTGGTGACTGCTTGGCTGCTGGGCCAGCCAGATGGTCAAAAAGAAGCCTAGTGGTTATTGGGGACATATATGACATTTTTGTTGTGATGATGTTTGCATCTCTCTGCTGCCCTGCAGTTATGGAACTGTAGATATAAAACGAGGAAGTAGGATAAGGCAGAAATGTTACCTCTTATGATAGCTCTGGAGTCAGACAGATTTGGGTTTAATTCTAGCCCCAATATTTATTGTGTGTTATTGGAAAAGTTGTAAGTCTCTCTAGACCACAGTTTCCTCATCCACAAAATGGGCATAATTATAGCAGCTGCTACATTAGATTGTTTTAAGGGCTGTGTGTGTGCAGCAATTTCCTCCTTCCTAAAATGGGTATGGCTATTTCTCTCCCAGAAAAGAAGTGTGCTGTATAGTTAGGGTAATGCATGCAAAGTGCTAGGAGCTTGCCTGTCACCTAACCGTGGGGTCACCTAGATGTCACTGGAGCCACAGAGGGAATTTACAAATGCAAAAGAAGCTGATTGGCCACTGGGATTAATGCTCAGGATCCTCGGCTCTGTCCTTCCTGTTTCTCTCCAGGAATGCGGTAGTTGTTCAAGCAATAATACTCCCATCTCCATTAATTATCTTAAAAGCTAATCAGAAGATACCAGGAAATGCAGCATTCTCTGCGTGCCTAACCTTTGCTGAACTCTTAAATGCTTTTGTTTGAGAGAAAGTTGTATTAACTCAAATCTATTCAATCTTCCATTTTCTACCTTCTCTGTTTCCCCCAAGCTAAGAGTATACTTATTCTCCAGCCTGGGAGGGAGCACTTGAAAAAAGCTGGGAGAGGGGGATGGGGAATAGGGAGACTGAGGGAGAGGGTTAGTTATTCAATAGTCTGAAAGTCAATGGAATGTTTGTTTTACCATCTCATTTTGAGATTTTTCTTGTTGACATGAAGAGTTAGATTTTTTGAGGATGAAAAAACAAAATTATTTAGAAGCAAAGGAGAGAAAAGACTGAGCAGCCCACAATTCAGAATATTAGCAATGGCTTTTGAAGTCAGAAGGGTAGTAAGATAAACGAGGGTAGTAAGATGACTGCCTTTGTAAATCTGGCTCACTTGCAATTCTGCCTTAAACTGTGAGAGCATCGGTTATGGGGCAGAGTTGAAGGCACTGGAAGGGAGTAAGGCCTTGGGCCCATGGAAGCAATGATATCAGGTTTAACTGTCTTCTGGGCTCTTGAGGCCGAGAGACCTGGCACCTACCAGTCTGGGCTCTGCCACTTTCTAGTTGTATGACATAGAGCTATATCTCTCAAAGCTTTAGTCTCCTTGACATAATAATGGTGCTATTAGTCAAGCCAGGCTAAGCCATGCTGCTGTATTTCCACTCAATAATGAATAATTAATTGTAAATTAACATTCAGCATTTTAGAGTTTTCTATCTGAATTTCAGGAAATAAGGAATCCAAACCAGGATTCAAGCACAGGTTTGTCTATTCAAAATCCGTTTGTTGTTGTGTTACATCTCACTGATCTTACAGAGGAAGTCATAGGTACCATAAACAGCTGCTGCTCAACCAGACTGAAGACAAAGTAATTATCTTGGATAGTCCTGGTGCAGCCTCTTTGGAAAAATAAACAAAAGAAAATTTACTTATGTGACATATCCTACCAAGCACAGTTTCTGGAAAGTGCTCATTACCCTTTGCTAATTGGAAAAAAAAAATCATTTTTTTTACATTGCTTAGACTTATTTTGCATAATCTAGACTCATATGGGCCTCGAGCTTGTAACGATAAAGGCTGAGAATGTATGAGAGCGCCTAAGCGGGAGGGGCACCTGTGTTCTTTCAGTCATGCAGCAGAAGCCTGGCCCTCTTCCTCTGCACCCTGCATTACTATCTAAACCCTCTCACTGTGGCCACAGAGGCCATTGCCTAGTGAGTAGAAGTGAGCACTGATCTGCCTATAGTATTGCTAACCCAGATCTTAGCTACCCAACCTTTCTCAGCTCTTCTTTTTGCCTAACCTGCTCCAAGGCAGTGCTTTTTAGACTTTAATTGCATGCAAAGCTTCCAGGGATCTCATTCAAGTGCAGATTCTGATTCAGCAGGTCTGGGTTTGGGTCTGAGATTCTGAAATTGTATCAGGCTCCTGGGAGGTGCCAATGCAGCTGGTCCTCAGACCACATTTTGATTACAAAATAACATTTATCAGCTTTTCAATCCAGAGCAAATAGAGCATCTTGAAGTCTTACAGGTCTAAAAGAGACTTTAAAAAAATAATAATATAATGGCACCAGGTGTGGTGGCTTACGCCTATAATCCCAGCACTTTGGGAGGCTAAGGTGGGTGGATCACTTGAGCCCAGGAATTTGAGATGGGCTCAAGTGGGCAACATGATGAAACCCTGTCTCTACAAAAAATACCAAAAATTAGGAGGGTGTGGTGGTGCACCCTTGTCCCAGTTACTCGGGAGGCTGAGGTGGGAGGATTGCTAGAGCCTGGGAAGTCAAGGCTGCAGTGAGCCGTGATTGCACCATTGCACTCCAGCCTGGGCAATAGAGCAAGACCCTGTCTTAAAAAAAAATTATAATACAATAATGAATTCCACCAGTCATGCACAAATAATTTACTAAAATAGTCTACTCTTTAAAGATACTCTTCTCCTCAAAGAGTGTCAGCGTACTGTGTCCTGTGCATTCAGAGTCAGCCGCCATGCCAGGATTTTTTGCTGGACTCTTTCACCCTGTGTTTTATTTCCACATGTGCTTGTATCAGTTTTTGCCTAGTGCTTCAAATGTAGGTCTTTTAGAGAGCAGTGCCTCTAATCTGATCTCCACGTTAACCCTCGGCTGCTGATGGATGGAAAATGAGCCTGGCGGAGCACCATGAGATGAAGGGCTGGTATTCTCCTGTCTGCCACTCACCGTGAGCTCTGGCCTTGGCAGCTGGCTGCAGTTGTAAAGTCTGGCTCATGAAGCCATGGTTTCCTGACCAGGTCCTCTTTCCTTCACACTGGAAACAAGCTTCATCCAGCACCTGACGGGGCAGGATCTATTCACAGCTTCCTCTATCTGGTTGCTTCTGTGAGGCCATGGGCTTCAGCTGACAGCAGGCGCTCTGGAACTTTAGCCCCCCGTGTTTTCCATATTTTTGTTTCCTTCGCAGCAGAAGGCAGGAGGGCTGGATCAAGCAATCACTGTCCTACTCCTGTCAGTCAGACATTAACGTCCCTTCACAGGCAAGTATGGGAAGTTCTTTTACCCAAATCCCCTCGTCTCCTCCACTTCCCCGCAGCTGTGAATAGCTGAAAGGCAGCCAGAAGTTAGAAGCCCCTCACAGAGAAATCTGCAAGATGGCTTTATGGACGTTATCCAGGTGTTACTTTCTTACTGAGTCTCAGAGCTGTAATCAAACGCCTTCTGATGATATTCATTGTGCAGATTCGGGAAGCTTTGTGGGTCTCATTGGTATCCCACAAAGGGATGGTAAAGGAAGGGTATGAGATGAATGTGCCATTTGGTCTTTATCCCCCTTGCTCACATCTGGGTGCCATGGCAACCGCCTCACTCTGGAGATGGGTCTACCAGGGGCCTTCCTATAGGTCAGCCACAGCCTTGAAGGGCTGCTTCAGGGACAAGACAATTTTAAAAGAGTTTCCCATCAATCACCAAGACCTGTCATTTTCTTCTTCAAAATGCTTTTTGCATGCAGCTCCTCCCCCGCTTTGCCCACCTGCTGGCATCTCGATCCAGCCCTCCCACCTGCACCCCCTCTTCCTGTGCCTTGAGGCCTGCGCTCCTTCTGCACATGCTTGTAAGAAAGAGCTCCCTAAAGCATTGCTCTCCTTGGGCCGTTCCTCTACTTGGAAATCTAAAATAGCTTCACATTGCCTTGGAGATCCAACAAGAATACTCCTGCCTGTTTCCAGGAGCTCTGCAATCTGGTGTTCCTGTTGTCATTCACTTCCTGCCTGTTCAGTGGTGGCCTGGGTCAGCCTGCCTTCCCTGCTCTCCTCTCCTTGAGGCAGGAATTCCAGGCCCAGGGGTGTTTCCTCACCCCGGTTTTGTTCTTCAGATACTCTCAAAGCACCTTTTCCTTGTCCTTCCTAGTGCCCTGCACAGCTGTCATGAATGTATGGATTTCATAGGATTTTGTTTGTTGTCTGGCCTCCTCAACACACTGGAGCCCTCGGAGGGCAAGGACACTGTATGAATCTGCTAAGGCCACCATGACAGATTCCACAGACCAGGGGGCTTTAACAGTAGAAATTAATTTTCTTGCAGTTCTGGAGGTGGGTAGTCTCAGATCAAAGGCTCAAGAAGCAGGTTTGGCTTCTCCTGACGTCTCTCTCTTTGGCTTGCAGGTGGCCTTTTCTCTGGTGTCTCTTTGTGTCTCCAAATCTCCTCTTATGATCACACCACTTAGATTGGGTTAGGGCTGACACTAAAGGCCTCATTTTAACTTCATTGCCTCTTTAAAGGCCTTATCTCCAAATGCAGTCACATTCTGAGGTACTGGGTGATTTGGGATTCAACATATGAATTTTGAGGGGACATAATTCGGCCCATAAGAGGCTCGATCCTCTCTGGCTCATGTACCTGCAGCACCAAGCCCATGTCTGGACATGGAAGGTAGGACTCAGCACAGGTTTGTGCCTGGAATGATGCCTCTCTCTGAGGTGTCCTGCTCCTCACCCACCAGTCCTTCCAGGCTCAGGTCTAGCCCTGCCCCACATGAAAGCCCTTCTTAAGCCCTGGGCAACTTTTCTTCTCAGAATTTCTCCAGTTTGCACATATGCACAGTCTCATCTTGCTAACTCTTTCAGGGGCTTTAGCTTTGACCCCTTAACTAGCATAGACCACTGGGCTGTTCCTCCCACAGATCAGCCAACAAAGGGGCTGCTCTCAAACAAACTCCCCTCCCCCACGTGAATGGTGCTTTTTCCCTTAGGAAGGATCTGGGTCCACCATTGATTAAAATCTTCATTGAGGAGGTCCTTGAGGGAGGACAGCCAGTTCCAGGGAGAGGCCCCCCTCAAAATCACCTGGCCCTCCAGAGCGAGCTGGAATCGAAGCTGTGAGTTTGGGTACTTGAATCCATAAACTATTAGGTTGGTGCAAAAGTAGATGTGGTTTTTGCATTAAGAGCAATGGCAAAGATGGCAATTACTTCTGTACCAACTTAATATGTTTCTTTTGTCCTAGAAATAATCACAGACCAAGATGAGAAACACAATCTACTCATCAGCCTTTCCCAAATAATGGATTGAAACATTTTACTACCTCAAAGCATTTCAAATCTGTATGGAGATTTTGTGTGGTTTCTAACCATTATTCTCTTGCCAGGCTAGGGAGCAAGTCTTCTGAGATTTAAAGAGTTAAGGCTGGTTATGTCTACACATCCCCGGGTAACTTAATTATTGACCCAGCTTGTAAATCATTCATAGTTTTCCAGAGGTATCTATATACTTCTGCTGGCAGCAAATGCAATCCTGGGCTATTTGTGGAATGGAGGTTGGGGTCAGGGAGAGTGTGAAAAATTAAGAATAACAACACTTCCTTTCCTTCCTGAACTTTAATTGCCCCTTTAAATAAAGCCAAGGCTTTCTTCCTTTGCCACCTTCTCAGAGCACCTCAGTTAACTGCCAAGAAGGCTCTGGTTTCACTTGCCATTCTCCATGTCATGCCACTCAAGGATACTAGGTGACTTTGGTTTCATTTAGGAGTGAAGTTGCTGGGATCAGCCGTCTTGCCTGGAGTCCTCCTGGGTTACAGCCAGGGCTTTAGGAATGCAACATCTTACATTTTAGGTAACTCTTCTAATCCTATCCCTAAGGGGCTAGATAAGAAATGATGGCTTTCAGCTGGCCTGCCAGTGAGGCATCCAGGCGGGTTTGTGGTTAACCAAGGCCACACACCCAGTGAGCAACAAGACGGGGTTTAGTGGTAGCTGTGTCTGGTGGGGGCCACACCTCTGTGGTGTCTGGTGTCAGCCAGCCCTGCCTACTTTCAAATCAGAGGAGAGGTCCGGTCAGGGCTCCCAGGCTGCAGGGTCAGGTCCAACGCCTGTGAAAACAGACACCTAAATAATCAGACTTGCATTCCTGTGTCTAAATAGCAGCTAATCCTCACTCCTTTGAAGGAGCAGAAACCACAGGTGACAGTGAAGCCCTCAGTAGAATCAGCCACCTGGTTTGTTTGTCCCCAAGTCCTATAGTTCTCAGAGCCCAAAGGAACCTTAATAGCGTCTCAGTTCATTTTACAGACAAGAAAAATACATGGAGGTCAGAACACTTTTATTGCAAATTAATACAACCTGGAAAAAGGCTATTTTATTCAAACCAGAAAAGAAATTAATGTCAAGAGACTTTTTTTTTTTTTTTTGGAGTTTCGCTCTTGTCAGCCAGGCTGGAGTGCAGTAGCACAATCTCGGCTCACTGCAACCTCTGCCTCCCGGGTTCAAGCGATTCTCCTGTCTCAGCTTCCCAAATAGCTGGGATTACAGGCACCCACCACCACACCTGGCTAATTTTTGTATTTTTAGTAGAGATGGGGTTTCACTATGTTGGCTGGTCTCGAACTCCTGAACTCAGATGATCCACTCACCTCGGGCTCCCAAAGTGCTGGGATTACAGGCATGAGACACCGTGTCCGGCCGCAAGAGACTTTTTAAGGTAAACAGTTGAATAATTTAAATGCCAAAAGCTGATGTCGTAATTTATTAAAGCCAGAGGCAAATCTTTCTCAACTTGTTCAGTCAACACAGTCCAGTTTCTAGTCAGTTTCAGCCGAGTGTGTCTGGAAGCACATTTTCCCTCTGGGGAAAACTACTGGCCTAGCTGGGCCGCTCCTTAGGGCTTTAGAGTTGTCTCTTTGTTTTCCTTGAATGTGTAGTGGCTCATTGGTGTGGGGTGGGGAGGAATCCAGACGAGGAGATCTGCAGGGGAATTTTCAATAAGCTTTGAGTGTTTTACAGGCATCCCTGCAGACCACACTATAAGATGTGGCTTTGTGACTACCCATCCCCTTACAGAGGCTTCTAAGAGGCTGAGATTTCAAAATCAAACTTCACAGGCAGGCGGACTCAAAGCCTCGCATCAACCAGCCACACACTACCTTTCTCAACAACCTCATTTTGCACCTTTGGAGAACATCTGTTAGAATCAAGCAAACCCTTTTTCCAAATTCTACTCTTGCTTGTTACCATTTCTGGCCAGTTGTTTTTACATGTTACTTTATTTAATATTCATAAAAATCCTACAAGGTAGGTTTTATCATCTCCAATTTTCATATGAGGAAATTCAAGCTCTGCGCAGGTGAGCAGCTTTCTCAAGCTGCATAATTAGTAGCATCACCAGTGTTGTCTTCATTCCATGGTGCCGTTTAGCAAAGCACAGTACCCTATAATTTTTAAAAAGACTCTTGACCCTAGTATAGAACCCTGTTTGGATAAACAGATGACCCGAGAATGTGGCTTGTATCAAGAGACTTCACACTGCAATTTTAGAGTCCTGTACCTGTAACCTGTGTGTGTGTGTATGTGTATACACATTACTATTGCCATTTCTCCTTTTCATCAGTTTCCCACCAGGATGAAGTCCTTGTCTGGCTTGAGGATGAAGTCTCTATCTGAAGGCTGCAGAGCTTTGTCTGTTTGCTGGGGAGAGCTGTGGGCCTTTAAAGCATACTGCTGTGCTGAATTGTTTTGGGGCAGGGGTAGGCTTATGGGGAAAGGGGAGAATCTTGTTTACTCACACTCACAGTCCCAGAGACTGTGCCTCTTGCCCTGGCTCAACCAGTTCACAGAGGCCTGGATGAGCTTTATGCAAGAGAGGTCTTTATGGAAACACAGATGAAAAAAGCTGCCTGAACACACACCAGAAATGCCACTTCAGGCTGTTAGGTTCTTACTCTTCTCTCTCTGTACGCCTTTTTGGCTTTGAGTAATTTGAAGGGGCTCCAAACCCCAGTTCCTTACCAGGCGTCTTTCCTCCACCAGTTTCAATGCTTCTGCCAAACTGAAAAGGTGAGCCCAGCAACCCTCTTTCCTCAAGCAGTCCTGCTTCATCCCAGCTACATTCTAGGTCAAGACACTAAAAACCCACCCCAGAGTGGATGTACAAGAACAATATTTTACTTAACATTTTGGCTTTTTAAAATTAAACTTAGATTAAAACTGGCTTTACAGATGTTGGAACACTGGTGTGGCCCTAAGAGCTGGCTTAGTTGGGGTTTATGAGGCTTATATGGGATGATGTTTTCCCATGCCTGAGTTAGGGTGTAGTCTTTACATGAGGGAAAAAATTCTTTTATCTGACCGTGCTGCAAATGATCTAACACTAAGTCTATTGTTCACACTGTCAAAATTAAGAAATATAATTGTATTCATGTTGGGATTTATAATTTATTATTTTATTGTTATTTTTGTCACATTTATTAATTCAAGTTTTATGTTGCCTCATCTTGACTTTAAAACATGTGCTGTTGCTGGGCACAGTGGCTCACGCCTGTAATCCCAGCACTTTGGGAGGCCAATGCTGGTGGATCACCTGAGGTCAGGAGTTTGAGACCAGCCTGGTCAACATGGTGAAAACCCGTCTCTACTAAAAATACAAAAAAAATTAGTGGGCCATGGTGCTGGGCGCCTGTAATCCTAGCTACTCTGGAGGCTGAGGCAGGAGAATCGCTTGAACCCTCCGCTGGGAGGTGGAGGTTGCAGTGAGCCAAGATTGCGCCATTGCACTCCAGCCTGGGCAACAAGAGTGAAACTCCGTCCCAAAAAAACAAACTAACAAAAAATAACAAAAAATGTGCTGTTTAATATCTCATACTTACTCTCTTACGATAAGGAAATCATATGTCAACCAACAAAAGATGGTTGAAAGGTGAGTTGTTTTTTTTATTTTTATTTTTTTAGGAATGTGTGGCCGTATATTCATTTGAGCCTCTGAATTGGGCTCCCTATCCCTGGTTTTGATGTAAATTAAGTTCCCTTATCACTGTCTGGCAGAGAGGGAGCTAAATGGAATAAAGATGGGAATGTCTGCTGGCTTCCTCCCTTTCCCAGATTACCAAAAACTCACGTTATAATGGTCTGCCAAATTTCCTCCCTTCTTTCCTCTCCCAAAGAGGAAGTGTTTTTATTCCCTTTTTAATCACGGGGAGAGAGGCAATATCAATGACTATAATCAAAGGATAGACATAAGAGAGGAAGTAAAGAGAGGAAAATGCAAGTGCGGAGCTCAGCCTAGAGAAAGCCCTCGGGAAATTGTGGTGAGGGACACCTCAGAACAAATGCAGCACATGTGAGTGAAATGGGTGCAGAAGAAAGGGAAATTCATAAATGTTGCTGTATGCTCTATGTTTGCCTTCTCTTTGTGGTTTCCAAGAATCTCAAAATAAATAATTTGAGTCTTTGAAATTCCTTCTTGTGTCAGGCTGTATTCCTTGACTACCATCTTGAGACTGAGCTATTTGGATCCTGCCTTTATACAGGTTATACCCCAGAAATATTCCTGTGTCCCCACTTTTCTGAGGCTTTCTACTTCGCTCCATTCAGAGGTACAATATTATATTTCATGGCATCAGGATTTGGCTATCCTGCAGTAGATCACAGTAATTTGGATGGGTCTACAATAAGTCTAGACACAGTTCACCTCAGGGGTCACTTAATTAACCTGATAAATCCAAGAGGAACTGTTTTATTACCATGAATGAGAAATTTTCCAATTGGAGTTTGTTTAAATAATGAGGACATGCAGAATATATCCTAATTGTATTGGCTAGCTAATATCTATTAGATGAGCTTCAAAATATTTCAGGTTTGGAGGCTGGGCATGGTGGCTCATGCCTGCAATCCCAGCACTTTGGGAGGCTGAGGCAGGTGGATCACCTGGGGTCAGGAGTTTGAGAACAGCCTGGCCAACATGGCAAAACCCTGTCTCTACTAAAAATACAAAAATTAGCCGGGCATGGTGGCACATGCCTGTAATCCCAGCTACTTGGGAGGCTGAGGCAGGAGAGTCACTTGAACCTGGGAGGCGGAGGTTACAGTGAGCGGAGATTGTGCCACTGCACTCCCGCCTGGGCGACAGAGCAAGACTCCATCTCAAAAACAAACAAACAACTCAAAATATTTCAGGTTTGTTCCATCGTCCTGTCCAGAGAATCCTAAGAAGCCTACACTTGCCTTGTAGAAATGTAGTTAGGATTGTCTTTTAGAGGGAACAGTGATTTTGCTGGTGGCCTTTCAAATTGAATTTTTTATTAGAAGAATCTCCAATGCCATAAGCTGTCAAAAAGATGTGGCAGCATGTTTATCTGTAACAGACATATCTTCAGTCATTTTTTCTCTGTGGGTTTAACTTGAGAAGTTGTATTATTTATGACTTTCAAAAATGCATTCTTGGGCAATGTTCACAGCTTAGTTGCCGAGAGCACTCGTGGAGTCCCAGAGAGGTGTTCTGCTTCCCTGAGCTGCCAAAGCCTCAGAGTTGGGACTTCTCTCCCAGCCTTGTGGAAATGGTACGCTCTTAATTTCGGGGCAACTTACTAACATTTCATGATCATCCAGTTTTTCCTCTCATCCTCTCATTCACTGTTCAGATGTTTGTCACCCCAGCAAGCAGTTTGTGAATGACGAGTTTTAAGTCATGGATAAACTGGAGGCTTATTTGTGGTGGTTATAGTTTCCCTACTTCTTTTTGGACAGGAAATAGAAATTTGTCTGTATTTCCTAATGTTTTCTCTGCACTCTTTTAACGATTTAACTGAATTTTGTCTGTGCAAGTCCTCATGCTCCAATTCTTTGGCTTTCTCCATTATCCCTAGCATTTCCCCCTCCTACTTTCCCAACTCATCTCCTGGGGTTATATATAGCTGGGATTATGTTAAACTTTTACCAGTCCCTCCAAAGGTTACCTAATCCAGGAAGACTCCCCTGATGACCTTGGGTTGGGCTGAAGGGATTATGCTTTTTTCCAGTGTATAACTCACTTCCCCCACCAGGATGCAGGCTCTAGGGAGTGGTGTCTGGATGTCACCTATTCTTTTTCTCACTGGGAAGTACCATCTAGGTAGTCAAACGCAGGCAGTGACTTTGGTAGGAGCTGGGACTGCAAGCTCCAGCCAAGATCAGGGGAGGTGACGGGGCCTGAAGGATCAAGTGAAGCCAGAGTCCACAAGGAGGACAGAGGATCAAATGCCAGGGTGTATGTGGGTAGATGTGAAATCCAGGGGGCCCAAAGGCAGGGATTTGAGTCAGGTCTTCAGAACTTAGAGTCTGGAGTTTGGGAAATAAAATAAAAGTGAAAGGAGGTTGGGATCAAGGCTCTGGAGGGAGGAAGGAAAATGCCTCAGCAATTTTCTTGAACCATAGTCAGTGTGTGTTGGAGTCCAGTTGTGGGGCAATGCATAGGACAGAGAGGTAAACAGTGCATAGTTGGTTGAATAAATAAATGCTTAGACATTTACAAAGATGCTTCCTATTTGAAGAATAGGCAGGATATTTGAGTGTAAGAATTGAAGGTTAAAGTCACCTAGGATTTGTTTTCCAGGGCAGAGAATATATATTTCTGTGCACCTCCAAAGGGTATTTTAATTTCTTACTCATCATTCACCCCTTCAATCAATACGCAGTTAAAACTTGGTCTTCTGTTCAATCAACAAATACCAAACTCAGTTGGTTATAGTGTCTCTGAGAAGTAATCAGTACATAATTCTGTATCATTCAGGGTTTGATCAAAGATGCAGAACCAGTGTAAGTGATATAGAATAATGGGTGGCAGAGTCCTAGCTTTGCCATGAGGGAGCTGGGGGGAGGCGATCTATGCCCATCATTGCCCCTGTGGTGTCTACTGTTGACCTGAAGTCCTATGGGTCAGACAGACAGACAGTTGGAATGGGAGCTGGGTGTGGATAAGAACACGGACAAACATGACACCACAAAGATGAAATGGAACCCACGAAGATAATTAGAAACCACGAAGACAGACCAACTGGAACCCATGTATCTCTCTCCCATCCACTCCAGCCTCAATTCTGCATGACCTGCTGGAGAAGCTGGAGCCATTTGCCATGGAGCTGCACTTGCATCTGGCCCAGGACTCAGAGAAACAGATGGAGATCTGGCAGGAGCTGGAGGAGCTATGGGTCTGGGCACACACACCACGTCAGTGACAATGTTTGCCAGCTGCCACAGCATCTGCTGCCCTGCCGCTACATTCAGGGCATAGGAAATATGGCCACTGCTCCATGCCCACCTTCCAAGTCTGATGCAAAATATGTCTTGTCGCCAGCCATAACCTAGAACTACACAGGGAAGGGAATTCTTGGAAACATAGGTCTTGTTAAGCTCAGTTATCATGGTACAAAGCCACCACAGTCTATTCCTTGTAAACTTGGCATTCACACGCACTTCTTTTAACCATGTTTAACTTCCCAATAAAGACAATAGCAACATTATGCTTTTGCCTAACATGATGCAACTCTTCTTGTACTGCCTAAAACATGATATTCTCTTCTGCAAAGAGGTTTTAAGTCTCTCTGTCTATCTTTGGGTGATGCTAATCCTCCTCTAGCCAAGTCACATTTCCCGTTTGCTATTCTGTAACTTAAATACTGAGATACAGGTTAATTACCATGAACACATCTTATGTTAGATGGTAGGTGACTAAGAGAAGGTAATTACCTTCTTTAGACAATCAAATATTTTTGACCAAAGCTAGACTCAGTAAAACTTTTATTTTGAATTAAATTATGAACCTACAAACCTGAGGACTTCTTTCCTGAGCTTAGGTTGGCTATTTCATTTGTTTTTAATGCTGTCAAATTTATCCTGAGAGGAGTCAGGCACCCAAGCCAAGCCTAAACTGTGATGCTGCAATGTAGCTTGGTCTATCTGATGAGCTTATGTGTGGCGAAACCCCTGTGCATCTATTTATCCAGGAAAACCAAAATTGTGCTGAAGAAGCTTTGAACAAGATCGCACCACTGCACTCCAGCAAGGGTGACAGAGCAAGACTCCATCTCAAAAAAAGAAGCTTTGAACAGAGGCCCCAGGGGGACACAGGTTTACAGATTAGGAGAAAAGACAATGTCCGCCCAGCCTAGTCCCAGGGTTTAGATCTGACCTTCGAAAACAAGGCAACTGCAGTCAGAATGGGTAGGGGGTGTATGGTTTGGGCAGATGCAATCTGCTTTGGGACTCATGTGGCCAAATGCAACATAGAGCTGGGGAATGGACAGTTTCCCCATTTCTTACAGAACATCCTGTGTGAATGACATCCACTGGAGCTCCATTTGGCATACCTGACGTGTCTCAGCTTCACGGGAACGTGGAGGTAGTATTCTGGGCAGGAGGGCACAGGCCTTTAGGAGACTGATGACAAAGGGGCAGCCCCTGGCCTCCCTGGTGGCTTGCAGGAAGCAGCAGCGTCAAGCAGGCTGGAGTGGGAAAACATGTCTGAGATTTCTCTGAGACACTTCCTGGGGACTAAAAATAACTGGGGGGCAAGGATAAACGAGGGGCAAGAAGGGAGGTGAGGAAGCACAAGGACCTCTGTGCTGATGGAACTGTCCTGTATCGTGATTGCGGTGGTGGTCACACGCATCTACACAGGCGATAAAATGATACAGGCACTGACACACACAAACACACACACAAATGACAGCATGTAAAACTGATGAACTCTGTGGGTTGCACCAGTGTCAATGTTCTGATTTTGCACTGGATGTTAGCATTGAGGGAAACTAAAAGTACACAGGACATTAAGTCAAGGAAAAACAATAATAGTAATTATTATTTTAATTAATTATTTAATTAATAATTAAAATATTAATTCTATTAATATTTATTGAAAGCTAACAATATGTTAGGTCCTTTTTTTTTTTCTGTTTAATCCTTACAACACTCTTATGAAACAGATGTTGGTATTACCCGTTTTTGTAGACAAGGAAACTGAGTCCAAGTCATGTGAAGGTCACTCAACTAGGCTGTCTGAGTCAGAGCCAGGACTTCTAACATTGAAGTCCTCAAGGAAAAGGTTTAGATTGCAGTGACATGGGGGATAGGGTGGAATACAAAATTCAGCACGAAGGCCTTCTGAGCAGTTCTGTGCAGGAGTGGGCGGAGCTTGTGGCCGGGTGAAGTGCTCCACATGGGGGCAGTTCTTAGAGCAGACTGGACAGACACGACCTGTCACCGCCCTGTCTTTTGGTTCCAGGCTACATCCACCTCTTAAATGACTTGGGCTTTCTCATCTATACAAAGGGGAAAATAAGTTTTATCTCATGGGTTGTTGGTAGAATTGCAAGAGGTATAACAAAGGGTTCCAAACCTTCAGCCTTCTGGAAGCCACACTTTCTTTAATATCCACATCGAATGGCTCAAGCCTCCATCCGAAATTACATGTGGAATTGCGTTTCCTCTCAGCATTTTCAAAGATTCCCCAGGGCCTTCGCATTTGCAGAGCCTGCCTTTCCCTCCCATTCCTGCTCAGACCCAATTCTCGGTTGCCCAGTGTGGTCTTGGGCCCAGTGTTTGCCCATCAAAGCCACTGTCCTCTCTCCACACTGCTTCCTCCTTGCCGGACTTTGCTCCCTCCTTTTGTTCTCCAGGCAACACCTACATCTGTTCACAAATGTTATGGTGGGTAGTGCTGGCACATTTGGCTGACTTTCACTGAAGATTTGGGGTAGCAGAAGAAAATTACAGTTCTACCTAATGCAGCACAAAAACATGCCAAGTCACACTAGACAAACTCTTACAAATTTCTAACACGTTGTTTTAAGTACCAAAACCTCCTTCCTTTTTCTCTGGAAAGCCCCTTCTCTCTTCAATAATCATCCTCTTTCTACAAGTGCTAGGGCCAATTTGGCAACCCTCCATCATTTTATTATGCTGAGTACTCCAGCTGTTTTTAATCTTTTTTCTATCTTCCAGACCAGGCCCTGGGGACCACCCTTCCTAAAGCAAAAGGGGATGGATGCATCCATCATTTTCCTCTGTGCTTTGGCCTGTGTGACCATGGGACAGTTATAGAGCCATTGTGAGCCTCCATTTACTTGTCTACTATTTACTTGTCTACTTTGGAAGTGGAGAGTAACAGTACTTAACCCCCAGGATTATTGTAAAGATACGTGAACATAAATCACTTAGACTGCACCAGAGCTTAGCGTCTGTTTATTCGTGTGATTTCTCTGACTTCATAACTTCTGGAGACATTCAACCTTGTTTCTCCTCTTGTTAGGTAGTGAGAGTTTCTGCTGTTCCCGTCCTCCTGGCCAGAGGGAGGTAAGTACTATCTATCAGGGCACATTCTTGAAGTCTTTGCCTCTGCTGCGGTGGTCCCTTTTTTTGATGTAGACGGCAGGAAAGAGTCTCAGTGTCCTGAAAGTGACCAGGCCTAGCTCTGCCCAGGACAAGAAAGTAGAAAGTGGAGGCCACAGTTGCTGTGGTCTGTTGATGAAGTGTTTGAATTGTATATTGACCCCATAGGAAGTTAGACCATAGACAGTCACATGGCCCTGGAGACTTGGAGTAAGAACTGATGAGGGAGGCTCAAATATTTGATGCATGGTTTCCTTTGAGAACAACTGGGAGAGAGTGGAAGGAATGGAATGACATAGAAGCAAGGAAATGGATTTTAACAGTAGGATTTAAAGTGTCTATGACTACTGAAGTGTGTTGTGGATGAGATTTGGTGCATATGGATAAATACAAACAGATGCTGTTCAGGGCCTTATGTAAGCAAGAATGGAACAGAGGGACAGGGAGAGCTCAGCAGCCTTGCTGAGGCAGTGGAAGCATGTGGACCAGAGCCAGGGTCAAGTGCGGCAAAATCTACTAAAGGTTCTTCGGAGGCTAGCCCACAATAGGATGGCCCCTGAAGTCCAGTAAATCTTGGTGTTCCACTCACCCCCTCCCCTGATGCGAAGTGCAGCTCCTCTTTCCCCAGGGGCCCTTCCTCTTGACTGCCTCCCCCAGGATAGGGGGATGGCTATGCCCTGCTGATTCCTGACCTTCTCCTGCTCCATTGGAGACCATTATGCTTAAGCATTGATTATCTGTGTCCAGTCAGTGTTTTGCAGCATTCCTGGCACAAATGGCCTGCCTGTGTGCTGAAGTGGAAGGAAAGGGCTCTCAGGGCCACATTCTGTGGTCCAGGAGGACACAGAACTGGCCTTATCTCTAGCTATTGGCCATCTGTGTTCCCCGGAGCAACAGAACACCAGGTGCAGAGCCTCAACATGGGGATGGAGCTTGGAAACCTGGCTGGAAACAGAAATGGAGCTACCCTATTAGGTGGGGGACTTGGACAGGAGAGTGAAAAGGCTCCTGTTTCTGGTGGGTGGAGAGTCTGGGGGTAGGGGTCTGGGTTCTCTCAGATGGCCTGTAGAAGAAGGGAAGATGCTGCAGAGAGGAAAAAACTCCCACAAGGGACCAGATGCTGCACCCCCAGGTCCTATTTGATTTAGGGAATGAAGGAGGGAGAAGAAAAGAAAGAAGAAGAGGGGTAAGGAAGCTGCTGACTACTTGTTCTGGGCTAGACGCCATGCTGGGCTCCAAGAAGAGGTACAAAACACTGCATGGCACCCAGCACGTACAAGTCCCTTGGTCAGTACAGCTGTTATCATTACGAGTGACATTACTGCTTAATTCTAACAACACCACCATAAGGCAGGTATTATTATACTATCTTTATTTTGTGGATGACAAAATTGAGGTTCAGAAAAGAGAAGCAATTGGTGTAGGGGGTTCAAAATTGAAACACAGCCTATCTGACTCCAACGCCTGTGTGTCCAAGCCCTGTGATAGGAAGAGATGTAGGTGTTCCACAGTACCTGGCAAGGCAACAACTGGCGATGGTAAAGGGCCAGTATGGAGTGGGGTTGGGTGAAGGTAAGGGAGTTAGGGAGGGAAAGAAGCCCTCTCCCTTGAAAAGTTCCCCAGGGCTGGGCTGCCGTGCAAAGCCACTCACCAGGAAGTATGGGACCAACGGAGGCCAGAGGCAAGACTCTCCTGGCTGCCCTACAGGCTTAGAGCTGGGAGGCAGGTGCTGCGTGCCAGCAGGAACAGCAGCTTCTAGAAGAGAGAGAAGTACCCCTGGCACCTGGGGGAGCCATACCTGGGATGGACAAAGGTAGGCATGGCTGCTGAGCCTGCTCTGAGTAGATGGTCCTGGATGATCCAGCAGGTGTGGTGTGGCTTGGTTTCCAGCAATCTTGCTGGTGGGTGTTCAGCCAGTGACTGTATATGTATATCTTTGTCATTGTTGTTATCAGTATTATGGCGATCACTTTCTTTGACTTTTATGCGTTTAGGCTAAAGGAACCTGGAAAAACACACGAATCAAAATAAAAGTTGATTCACCTTTCCAGGTCAGAGTTACAAGCGTCAAAACTCTCAGGCGAGATCTGCCAGTGACGTTCCGACCGCATGCCTCTCTGCAAGGAAAGTGGTATGTGTTGTTTTTTCCAGCAGTGGAAATACAAATGATTAACTCTGGAAACCATGGCTGTTTCACTGATAACTAATTTGTTTGCTGATAAATGATTACCCAGGAGCCAGAATAGAGACCCAAAAGTCAAACTGCGAAAATTATTAAGTTCCCTCTGTATGCAGAATATTGTGCAACATGGTTATGGGTACTACAGTGGATGTGAGTGTGTAGAACTTGTACAATAGAGCTTATAGGCTAATGAGAAGACAGGAAGAAACAACAGGAACACATATAGCTGGAGTGCAGATGGGATCTGTGCTACTTACGCTAGCCATGGGATGATTAGAACAAGATAAGAGACATGAGGAAGACTTCTTCAAGGAGGTGCTCAAGCCATGTTTTGGAAAAGAGAACTCAAGGTCTGGCAGGGAGAAAGGAGCAAGGTAACCAGGGGAAGTCTTGGAGGAGAGCAAGGTGATGCTGAAACTGCCCTCACTGTTGGTTTTAATGTTGTTCTTGTCTTACTGGTCGATTCAGAGCATTCACGGTGCAAGAGAGATAGGGACATTTGATTTAAGAAATAGAGCAGAATCTCCTAAAATTAAATCAGAATTTTTGATGGGGTAGAGTTCAGGGCTATGTTTTGGAAGTGTTTGGGAAATTGTTAGTTTTGTTCCCAGGATCTGATGCTTTTGTGGTCGAATATTCCATGTGAATGTTTTCTCTGCCCATGCAAATAGTAGGTCTCCCAGACAAATATCTCAGTGGTGCCAGCACTTCATTTTCCAAATGTAGGAGGATCTTTCTAATACTTCCTTTGTGGGGAACATGAAACTGTTGGAGGCCTCGTAATCATATCTATATTTTAAAGAAAGATTTTTTTTATCAACAGGCTATATGGAAATATATTCAAAACTCTGTTAGTATTATGGTTGGATATTAATTTTGAAGTATTATATAGTTTTTTTCCTCCTGTATTTCTTTCTTAACCCTCTCACTTACTTCTCTTCTTGTTTATTTTATTTTATTTTTATTTATTTATTTTGAGGCAGAGTCTCACTCTGTTGCCCAGGCTGGAGTGCAGTGGCGTGGTCTCCACTCACTGCAACCTCCATCTCCCAGGTTCAAGTAATTCTCTTGCCTCAGCCTCCCAAGTAGCTGGGATTACAGGCATGTGCCACCACACCCAGCTAATGTTTGTATTTTTAGTAGAGACAGGGTTTTGCCATGTTCTCCAGGCTGGTCTCGAATCCCTGACCTCAGGTGATGCCCCCACCTCGGCCTCCCAAAGTACTTCTTGCTTTTTTGAGCAAGGTTAGTCTGTCCTCATTGTCTTAGTGAAGGGATGGTCAACAGGGGACAGAGATATAGAAGCCCATTTTCCTGGCTTTTGAGTTTTTAAAGCCCTTGTGTGTAAAGGAAGGACTCTGACTTATACAAGAGATTTAGGAGAATATGTGGTGCTCCACTTGAAGTTCCCTGTCTCCAGTCTCTGGGGACTTGGGGTGGGGGAGGTGGGTCACAGAGAAAGTAAGAACTGTATATTCATTAGGGAATTCTTGAATGTGGTATTGTGTGTCCTGGGTGAATGGGAATGGAACCCACTGATTAGCTTGTCGACATTTCTGTAGACTAAGATTTGTACCTGCAACTGTCTAGTGCTAAATGGTAAGTATTTTTCTTCCATTTGATTTGACTGGGGTTCTTATTAACTTTCTAGAAGACTTTGGGTAGAACTCTTGGATATTTAATGTCACAAATTTTAGTTTTGATCTTGCCTTTTGGGCTCAATGTTGCATTCCTATAACTCTCCAAATTACTGAAAAACAATTATTGGAATAACCCAAGTTTACATGAAAAGTAAACACAGCAAAGAGCTGGAAAAACAGCATGTGGTGGGTCATGGCCAAATTTGCCCATGGAAAGCCCCTAAGTGGATGTAAGTAGAAAATTCTTAGGTCCTGTAACATAAGTGCAGATAAAGGGAAGTTGCTTAATATGGAGCACTGGCACAGAAAAGAAGAATGATTTTAAGTAAACATTGTGCGGTAAGTATCTTAGAACCCCAAACGTGGGCATAGGCCTGGGGGATGTGGTTTATTGGGTTAAAGAAGGATTGTCTGAAATGGTGATATACATCATCCTAGGGGCTGGCATACCCTTTCTGGAGGGGAGAGGAGCCTTTGTTCTGGGCTTCTGGAGTCTTGTAGATTCCTCATCCTGAGAGCTGCTGCCCACAGCCACCACTCCATGTAGGTGTGTCCAGTTTAGAAACAAAAGGGGGACTCTGGCAGGCTGGCTGCTATGCTGTATTTGTGGTCATTATTACTATTATTATTATTATTATTATTTATTTACTTTTTTGAGATGGAGTTTCGCTTTTGTTGGCCCAGGCTAGAGTGCAATGGTGCAATCTCAGTTCGTTGCAACCGCTGCCTCCTTGGTTCAAGCAATTCATCTGCCTCAGCTTCCTGAGTACCTGGGATTACAGGCATGTGCCACCATGCCCCCGCCAATTTTGTATTTTCAGTAGAGACAAGGTTTCTCCATGTTGGTCAGGCTGGTCTCGAACTCCCAATCTCAAGTGATCTGCCCACCTTGGCCTCCCAAAGTGCTAGGATTACAGGCATAAGCCACCGCACCCAGCCCTGTGGTCATTATTTTTAAATACTGTAGCATAAGTAATGGAATATGTGTGTAAACCAATTAATCCTAATCTGCTTTTACTCTTTAGGGTTGATTAATTAGTGGATAACACAAACAAGTGAACTCTAGTCTGTGTCAACAACTGAGTTTCGTTTATTTGCACACAAAAGTGTTAAAAGTAATTGTTGATTTGGCAAACCAGCAGATTTTTTTTGTTTGGTTAGGAGTAATCTAATAGGACTAATTGTCTTGTGTGAATAAGGGATAGAAATGATAAGCCCAATAATTATGTCATCTGTGTAGGGCTGGGAGTCTAGAGCCCACTGGTGTGACATCTCCAAGGATAAGACCACTCTCCCCTTGCCCCCCACCATCTAACCATAGGAAACCAGTCTTTGTGTTTGCTTCAAAAACTTGTCTCCAACATTTGCAGGCTGGGGCAAGAGTGCAAATGGAGACACACATAGCATATGTTTAAACATCTGAAAGCTATAAATCCAGCCAAGAAACCATAATATAGAACATACTCTATCCTCTTGCCTTGAAAAATATATATTCAGAGGGACCTAGAATATCAAGTTTGGATATAGAATTCTTGGACTCAGAGTTCCATCTGCTTGTCCCAGTGTCTCCATTCTCTGTCTGCTCCCAGCTCCATCCCTCATCCCATATTAAAGACACCCCAGTCTGCATAGCCCATTCTTTATAAATGGCTGCCTGGTAGCCTAGGGATGAAGACAGCCATGAGACAGATGATCCTCAGGACTCAGACCCCCTGAAGAGGCCTGAAGTGAGTTCAGGGCCCTTGGGATCCTGGGCACCAAAGAGTGGTCTAGGTGGGGTATGGGATGGGCTTTCCACTGGTGATGAGTCACAGGTGCAGACACATTCCCTGAGCCTTGTGACTCATCACCTATGGAAAGAGGGTGCATAGGAGGGGCAGAAAGAGACCCTTTAAAGGACAGAGCCTAGGACAGCAACCCCCTCTTGCCTGGGTATTTCTGCTGTTTTTTGTTTGGGGGAGCTGGAGGTTGCAAGGAGAGAGACAGAGAGAGAAATCTCTCCTCTTAGCAAGGTTTTAAAAGATTAATATAATCTGGTATCTAACAAAGATCCCTGCATTTGATGAAATGTGGTCTGAGCTGAGACTTGCATTTATTGCAACAGCTCCACTTGGTAGCAAGCTAATTGGGGTGGGGACCTACAGTCTCTACTTGTGTCCAACCACAGGAGGTGACTGATATTTTTTATGGTGAGATCATGGCTTACTGATGCAGAATCAAGCATGCCCCAAGAGTTCTGTTTGCACCTGTTCACCTCCTCACTGGACCTGACACATGCTGAATGATTAGTTGGGTGTAGTAAGAGCGTCTGTTTCTCCTTGCACATTTGAAAATGAAGTTCTCAAGTAGGTAGTGTAAAGTCATGATTCTAATTCATAGTCCCTCTCTCTCAGTCCACCATGCACCCTTCAGCAAGCACTCTCTTCCCACTGGTCTTTGAGCCTCATTCAGCCCCAGCTGGTGAGTTGAGGAAATAAGCCTAGGTGAATGTGAGCTCTGATAATCCAAGGGCTTTCAGAAAACCACAACAAGCCAGGAAAACCACCAAGTTTTCCATGGAGGCAGCAGGGAAAGGGAGGAAGATGGGTCTGAGTGTCTGCTAGATTCTAGACTCAACTTTGCTGAGAATTTACCAGTGAATTTGTACAAATCTCTTTCTTCTTTCTTTCTCAGTTTCTCTGTCTAAAATGATGAGTGTGAATTAAATGGCCTAAAGTCCCTTCTAGTGCCAAAATTCTTGGGTTATTTGGCTCTCATTGGCTATAGTGCCTTCTAATGTAAGCAAATGTAAAATTCCCTCTTCCCTCTTCAGCGCAAATGGACTTCATTCTCAAGGCACAACGGGGAGCCTATATCCTGGAGGGACCTAAGAAAGGAGCCAAGTCCATTTGCTGTGAGTCGACAGGGACAGGAGTCCTTCTACCAATCTCTGTGTGGCTGGCCCAGAACGCCTGCTCAGCCAGGCAGTGCTCCTGTAAAAGCAGAATAATTTTCATTCCCCTCACATTAGTTTAAGCGAGGATTCACTTTTGTGTCTGCATGTCAGTTGACACTCAGCGGATCGCGTGGTTTATAGCTGGATTGATATCATTTAAATCTGGAACTCTTTTCCTCTGTCCTCAATAACCCAAATGACTTGTATGTCTTTCCTAAGCTCCCTCCCTTTTCGGGAAAAGTGATGAAGAGGTCAAAGAGAACACAGTGAGAGGGAAGTTGCTGGAGCAAGCTTTCCCCAGCTGTAATGTTCTCTCAGACGTCAAGGTTGTCCCCTGTTCTTAGAGGTTGTTCCAGATCTTAGATAGTCACTATGCCCAGAGGTAAATACAGCTGGGGCAGCAGCCAGAGGGAATGATCCTCCAGCTGCCCGCTGCTGTCCTTAAGTGTGGCTGTCATGAGACGCACAAGTTTGCAGGGGAGACTGAGTGCCTAGATTGCGGGAAGAAAGATAAAATTCTTCAGCCTTGTTTATGTCCTAAATTGGTAGTCTGACTTGGTGAGCTATAGATTATGAGGAGGTTGCTTTGCAGACTGTGAGGAGTCACCGAGCAGCTATTCAATGGCAGAGGTGAGCCTGGCATCGTGGTGGCTGCTTCTCTTCCAGGGGCTCATGCCACCTTCCTCTCTTCCTCATGTCCACATTGGTTCTCCTGCCTGATGCTCTCTCCTCCCTCGGCCGCCTGGGTCAGCTCAGGCCCCACACGTGTTTCTCATCATGACACCTCTCTTCCCTGGAACCCACCCCTAAGTTCCTGCTTCCCACCTGTGAGTATGTTACGGTGCTGTCAGCAGGACTGTGGGGTGGAGATGCCCGACGTCTATCACCTGAAGATAAGAGGTGAGCAGGCAAAGTGCCTGAGTCTGTCTGTTCTGCTATAGCAAAATACCTGAGACTATATTGGGGTAAATTTTTTTTTTTTTATTTTTTTTTTTTACTTTTGAATAAAATGTTTGTGTAATATCAAGAAAAGATGGCCCTGCAGTGATTTGTCTTTGGTGGAGGAGGGGAACTGGCAGGGGAGGAAGAGTGTGTTTCAAAAGAAAATTATACTGTTAGATTAACTTTGGATTCCTGGGTAGCCAAGTATTCAGCCATGGTATGGAACTGCCCACAATGCCCCTCCTCAGCATGAAGCAGCCAAAAAGATTGATGACCAGATTCGTCATGATGGAGAACTATATTAGTCTGTTTTCTCGCTGCTGATAAAGACATACCTGAGACTGGGAAATTTACAAAAGAAAGAGGTTTAAGAGACTTACAGTTCCACATGACTGGGAGGCCTCACAATCATGGCAGAAGGCAAGGAGGAGCAAGTCATATCTTACATGGATGGCAGCAGGCAAAGAGAGAGTTTGTGCAAGGGAACTCCTCTTTATAAAACCATCATATCTCATGAGGCTTATTCACTATCACGAGAACAGCATGGGAAAGACTTGCCCCCATGATTCAGTTACCTTCCACTGGGTCCCTTCTACAACATGTGGGAATTCAAGATGAGATTTGGGTGGGTACACAGCCAAACCATATCATTCGGCACCTGGCCCCTCCCAAATCTCATGTCCTCACATTTCAAAACCAATCATGTCTTTCCAGCAGTCTCCCAGAGTCTTAACTCAGTTCAGCATTAACTGAAAAGTCCACAGTCCAAAGTCCTATCCGAGACAAGGCAAGTCCCTTCCACTTATGAGCCTGTAAAATCAAAAGCAAGTTAGTTACTTCCTAGACACAATAGGGTACAGGCATTGGGTAAATAAAGCCATTCAAAATGGGAGAAATTGGCCAAAACAAAGGGGCTACAGGCCCCATACAAGTCTGAAATCCAGAGGGGCAGTTAAAGCTTAAAGTTTCAAAATGATCTCCTTCGACTCCATGTCTCACATCCAGGTCGTGCTGATGCAAGTGGTGGGTTTCCATGGTCTTGGGCAGCTCCACCCCTGGGGCTTTGCAGGGTACAGCCTCCCTCCTGGCTGCCTTCATGGGCTGGCATTGGGTGTCTGCAGCTTTTCCAAGCACACAATGCAAACTGTCAGTGGAGCTACCATTCTGGGGTCTGGAGGATGGTGGCCCTCTTCTCACAGCTCTACTAGGCAGTGCCCCAGTAGGGACTCTGTGTGGGGACTCTGACCCCACATTTCCCTTCTATACTGCCCTAGCAGAGGTTCTCCATGAGGGCCCCACCCCTGCAGCAAACTACTGCCTGGGAACCCAGACATTTCCATACATTTCCTGAAATCTAGGCAGAAGTTCCCAAACGTCTGTTCTTGACTTCTGTGCACTTGCAGACTCAATACCACATGGAAGTTGCCAAGGCTTGGGGCTTGCACCCTCTGAAGCCATTGCCCAAGCTGTACATTGGCCCATTTTAGTCATAGCTGGAGCAGCTGGGACACAGGCACCAAGTCCCTAGAATGCACACAGCAGAAGGACCCTGGGCCCAGCCCATGAAACCATTTTTTCCTCATAAACTTTCAGGCCTGTGATGGGAGGGGCTGCTGCAAAGGTCTCTAACATGCCCTGGAGACATTTTCCCCATTGCCTTGGGGATTAACATTCGGCTTCTTGTTACTTATGCAAATTTCTGCAGCTGGCTTGAATTTCTTCTCACAAAATGGAATTATCTTTTCTATCGCATTGTTAGGCTGCAAATTTTCCAACCTTTTATGCTCTGCTTCCCTTATAAAACTGAATGCCTTTAATGGTACTCAAGTCACCTCTTGAAAGCTTTGCTGCTTAGAAATTTCTTCCACCAGGTACCCTAAATCATCTCTCTCAAGTTTAAAGTTCCACAAATCTCTAGGGCAGGGGCAAGATGCCACCAGTCTCTTTGCTAAAATATAGCAAGAGTCACCTTTGCTTCAATTCCCAACAAGTTCCTCATCTCCATCTGAGACCATCTCAGCCTGGATTTCCTGTCCATATCATCAGCATTTTGGAAAAAGCCATTCAACAAGTCTCTAGGGAGTTTCAAACTTTCCTATATTTTCCTGTCTTCTTCTCCATACTGTGCCAACCTCTGTCAAAGTTGCTTCCATATTTTTCCAAAGTTGCTTCTATATTTTTGGGTATCTTTTCAACAGCTCCCCACTCTATTGGTACCAATTTACTGTATTAGTCTGTTCTCACACTGCAGATAAAACATACCTGAGACTGAGCAATTTGCAAAAGAAAGAGGCTTAATGGACTTACAGTTCCACATGGGTGGGGAGGCCTCATGATCATGGCAGAAGGCAAGGAGGAGCAAGTCATGTCTTACATGGATGGCAGCAGGCAAAGAAAGAGAACTTATGCAGGGGAACTCCTCTTTATTTACCCATCAGATCTTGTGAGGCTTATTCACTATCATGTGAGCAGCATGGGAAAGACTTGCCCCCATGATTCAGTTATATCCCACTGGGTCCCTCCTACAACATGTGGGAATTCAAGATGAGAGGTGGGGACACAGCCAAACTATATCAAGGACTGATAAATAGAAAGAGGGGTGGAGGACTAAAACCAGCCCAATTGTCCCATAGAACTGATGTTTTTGGTTTCTTTGAATAAATATAGAAATTGATCCTCCCAGTCTTAAAACTTGAGAAAGTTATATTTGTCTTATATGAGTTTCTTTCTCAGGAAACCAACCATCAACCCTCCCAGATAGTGGCAAGGAACTAAAACTTACCAGATCATAGCATCTGGACAGTGAGACACCAGAGCCCCTCACCTATCATGACTGCCTAACTGGCCACCTGCTTCTTGTTGACCAACTCCTCTTCCTTACCCCTCTTGAACTCCTATTTTCCCACACATGGCTTCATTTCTTCCCTGCTATATAAACTCTTCATTTTAGTCAGTCAGGGAAATGGATTTGAGACTGATCTCCCATCTCCTGAGCTGTAGCACCCAATTAAAGCCTTCTTCCCTGGCAATACTCTTTGTCTCAGTGATTGCCTTTTGTGTGGCAAGCAGCAGGACCTAGACTGAACCTCTGGCATTTTGGTAACAGACATGGGTATATTATGTGATGCTGAGGTTTAGGGTATGATTGATCCCATCACCCAGGTAGTGAGCATAGTACCCAATGGTTAGTTTTTCAACCCTTGTGGCCTCCCTTCCTTCTCCCACTAGTAGTCCTCAGTGTCTATTGTTGCCATCTTTGTGTCCATGAGTACCCAACGTTTAGCTCCCACTTACAAGTGAGGACATCGGTATTTGGTTTTCTATTCCTGCATTCATTTGCTTAGGATGATGGACTCCAGCTGTATCCGTGTTGCTGTAAAGGACATAATTTCATTCTTTTTTATGGTTGTGCAAATATCACTTACAATTTGTAAATGAAGAAAATGGGCTGGGTGTGGTGACTCACACCTGTAATCCCAACACTTTGGGAGCCCGAGGCAGGAGGATCACTTCAGCCCAAAAGTTTGAGACCAGTCTGGGCAACATAGTGAGACCCCATCTCTAAAATAAATAAATGAACAAATAATGATTCCATACTCTATCATGACAATTTAACTTAGCTAGGTCATCTTACACTAAACATGGACAATTTTAAGGGTTATCTTGTATAACATTACTCACTAGCAGTTGATGCAGGTGGAGAATATTTAGCTGAAAGACTTAAAAATGCTTTATTCCTGGCTACTCAAAGTGTGGTTCATGGATCAACAGCATCAGCATCACCTGAGAGCTTGTTAAAGTGCAGACTCTCAGATCCTACTCAGACCTGACGAATCAAAATCTGCATCCTAACCAGATTCCCCAGGTGATTTGTAGGCACATTGAAGTTTGAAAAGCAAATTGGCCACCTATCAGAATGACCTGATATACTTTAAAATCTAGTTACCTGGGCTCCGTTCCCAAAGTTTGTTTCAACAAGTTTGGAGCAGAGCCCAGTGAACTATGTATTTTTTAAAAATACCCTCCAAAACAGACAAGTTTGGGAACCATCACTCTAGCCCATCTTCTCTATTCTGCTGATGAAGAAAATGAGGCACAGTGTGGTGAAATGATCTCATCAAATTAACAGCAGGTTAAAATCCAGGCTGGGCATGGTGGAAGATCACTTGAGCCTAGGAGTTCAAGACCAGCCTGAGCAACGTGGCAAAACCCCCATCTCTATTAAAAAAAAAAAAAAAAAAAGGCCAGGCATGGTGGTGCACACCTGTAGTCCCAGCTACTTGGGAGGCTGAGGTGGGAAGATTGCTTGAGCCCAGCACGTTGAGGCTGCACTGAGCCATGTTTGTATCACTGTACTCTAGCCTGGGCAACAGAGCAAGACCATCTCAAAAAAATAAATAAAATAAAATACTATAAAATACAGATCCCCTGACTACTAGGCCAATTTAGCCTACACACACACACATACATACACACACACACACACACACAAAATCATCTTATTATATACAGTTGAAAAGACTGTGTTTATGGAATTTGTTCCAAGAAACAGAAGGGATTTTTCTTGACACAAACTGGAGCTTGGCAGCAATATGAAGAAATTTGAGGACTTGAGACTGGTTCTCAAGAAGCGTACATTCAATGGGGCAAAGAAGATACTGGGCAATCCAATAAATAAAAACAAATATAAGGAAAGGAACTCATGAATGCATTTGCCACTCCACACTCGTCTGTGTTGGAATTGTTTCCTTCTCTACAATCCCACAGAATTTTGTTTCTGTTTCCCCTGTGGACTACTTCGAGCCTCCATATCAAAATTCGTTATGTGTTGAGCTTTGTGCCTGGCCCATGAATAACAAAGTACCAAACTCTTTCTTAAAGACCTTTGTCACCAGCCTGTCAGTGCTTTGCACATAGTAGGAACTTATCAAGAGCATTTGAGGAGAGGATGGAGTGGTATTCACAGAGCCATGTGATCAATTACTTATTGCTCACTGTGTATTCTATGGACTAAATGCTTGTGCCCTCCCCCAGAATTTATATGTTGAAGTCCTAATTCCCAATATGATAATATTTGCAGTTGGGACCTTTGGGAGGCACTTAGGTTTAGATTAGGTCATGAGAGGTGGGGGCCATATGATGAGATTCATGCCTTTATAAGAAGAAGAGACCAGAGCCCCCTCTCTCTGCCATGTGAGGGCCCTGCAAGAAGGCAGCTATCTGCAAACCAGGAAGAGGGCCCTCACCAGACAATGAATCTACTGGCACCCCCTTAGGCTTCTCAGCTTCCAGAATGGTGAGAAATAAATGTTTGTTGTTTAAACTGCTCAGTCAGTGGTATTTTGCTATAGCAGTCCAAACAGACTAAGATAATGTGCATTACACTGAACTAAGTGGTGAGTAGAATACCAAGTTTATAAAACTCAGTCCCACCCTAAGTATACTTGTGTGTGTGTGTGTGTGTGTGTGTGTGTGTGTGTTAGAGGCAGGGTCTTGCTATGTTGCCCAGACTTGTCTCAAATTCCTGAGCTCAAATGATCCACCCGCCTCGGTCTCCCAAAGTGCTGAGATTACAGGCATGAGCCACTGCTCCCAGCCCCTAAGGATACTTATAATCTAGTAGGCAGATGATTCACGGTCTCTTAAAAATATATTCAAGATTACAAGACAATATGTAACAAGAGCCGTTTGAAGTATATACACACAAGCAACTTTCCCAACCTATAAAACCCTTTTTATTTTTATTATTATTATTTTTTGAGACAGAGTCTAGCTCTGTCCCCCAGGCTGGAGTGCAATGGCACGATCTCAGCTCACTGCAACCTCTGCCTCCCAGGTTCAAGCAATTTTCCAGCCTCAGCCTCCTGAGTAGCTGGGATTACAGGTGCCCGCCACCACATCTGGCTAATTTTTGTATTTTTAATAGGGACGGGGTTTCACCATGTTGGTCAGGCTGGTCTCGAACTCCTGACCTCAGGTGATCCACCCACCTGAGCCTCCCAAAGTACTGGGATTACAGGTGTGAAACACTGCACCTGGCTGAAAACCCTTTTTATAACAAATAATTTCAAATGGTCTCTTAATTTTTCTGAACTGGAATTCATGAATAATATAGTTAACTTACATATGAACGATATAACTCACTCAAAATTAGTGTAATAAATTCCTTAACTCTGATATAAAGAAGAAATAAAATAAAAGCAATTTATAACAAAAAAAGTCTGAGGTCGGGAGTTCGAGACCAGCCTGACCAACATGGAGAAACCCCATCTCTACTAAAAATACAAAATTAGCCAGGCGTTGTGGCACATCCCTGTAATCCCAGCTACTCAGGAGGCTGAGGCAGGAGAATCGCTTGAACCCGGGAGGCAGAGGTTGCAGTGAGCCAAGATCTCACCATTGCGTTCCAGTCTGGGCAACAAGAGCAAGACTCTGTCTCAAAAAAAAAAAAAAAAAAAAGTGTTTCAACATATAAATGTTCAGGCACATTTACACCAAAAACCACAATGAAGTAGTCAGATACAAAACTGCTATGATTGGGATAGCTACAAATGCAAACTAATAGAGATATATTGTCCCGGAGATTGCACTGGGAGCAGTGTGACTGTGGATAATGTGTGTTTCCAAAGCAGTGACTAAAGGTAAAGTTCTGAACAAAGCAAAGAACACTTTTCCCTGAATTTTCACAAAAGTTGAGTTCCTAGAAATGTGGTGTGTATTAAAACTGTGCAAACAATACTTTGGGTATAAAAAGGGGGCTGGGTGTGGTGGCTTATGCCTGTAATCCCAGCACTTTGGGAGGCCGAGACGGGCGGATCACTTAAGGTCAGGAGTTTGAGACCAGGCTGGTGACCAACATGGTGAAACTCCATCTCTACTAAAAATATAAAAATTAGCTGGGTGTGGTGGTGGGTGCCTGTGATCCCAGCTACTAGGGAGGTTGAGGCAGGCGAACTGTTTGAACTGGAGAGGCGGAGGTTGCAGTGAGCCAAGATCATGCCACTGCAGTCCAGCCTGGGTGACAGAGCAGACTCCGTCTCAAAAACAAACAAACAAAAAACTCTGTGTGTAAACAGGAATTAGGTTCCAGGCTCAAATAATTAAAAATAGATTTTTCAGCCACCAGACTGCCTGGTAGCTCTTTAGAAAGTTGTGTGACATATGAACCAATTCTTCTCTATGTGAGACTGTACTGTACATCGCAGGCTGTCCAGCATCGACCCTACTGATGGATGCTAGTAGTCCTCCCCGCCAGCACTCAACATTGTGACAGTCAAAAACATCCCCTCTACATTTCCAATGCCCCTGTTGGGGTAGCAGGACTCCTACTGAGAGACCCTAGTAGAGATGGTAAGTGGAGGCAGAGCAGCACCTCTCACACTTCCATGTGCCCTTGAATGCCGCCACGGATCTTGCTAACATGTGGATTTAGGATGTCTGGGGTGGAGCCTGAGAATCTGCATTTCTACCAGCTGTTCTCGGACCCAGGCTGGCGAGATCAGAGGAAGAAATGACCTTGGGTTTAGGCAGCAAAGATTTCACAAAAAAGAAGGGAACATAAACAAGGTTTTGAAGAATACATGGAGGTGGAGCTGATGACATCCCATGGTGCAGGCTGCTGGGAGGCAGGCACACTGGACCAGCGGAGAGGGATCCGTATGTAGCAAACTGTGCCCAAAGTGAGCAAACAGCCTTGAGCCAACAGCAACAGCACTGCTGGGCACAGAGGGTAAAAATAACAACTCCCTACTGGGGTCGAGTCTGTCAGACCCTGGCAAAGTTCGTTTCTTTCAATAAATCCAGCAGCTTCCCCTTTGATAAATACTGTCAAGGCTGGAACATGTGATGCTAACAAAATATGGTTTTAATTTGGGACCCACTGCGCTCATGGTTAAATATTGCGTGTGTGTATACACAAGCAGACTCACAGCGGGCCGAGTTAATATGCCTGGGCTGAGAATGGCTAAACCCATGAGGATTCAGTTATACAGATTTTGCTGCTCTGAAAAGCAACCTAATCACCATCATCAGTTCTAATGCTCTAAGACTTCTTAAGAACATGGAAGCTTTTAAAGTTCAGCCATTTGTGCGTTTGCATCCAGTGCAGACATAGGGGCACATTTGTTTTCCTGATATTTTATGCCTACTGTATTGTCATATGTTGTCTGACATTCGGAAGATAACATGCTGTTTTAATCAACAGCTCAACACTGCATTAAAACTTGATGGTCCATAGCTTTGTAGCAAAGGGAGGTGGGGAGGAAATGAGAATCAGAGTTTAGCAACAGACCGAGGCTTGTTCTGGTGGCATTAATTCCTGGGAACACAGAAACTCTCAGAGTTTTTGTTAGTCTGTGTGTGTCGGTTTTGGAACAGCCCAGGGAAAGAAGGAAACTGGCTAAACAAGTTTCAGTCTGGCCTCTGCGGTGGACGATGCTAGTAACTGGACCTCCAGGCCATCATGAATAATGAAGAAGTCTGCTTCTTCAACAGTGCAGGTCACAGCAACTGCACCGAGGCAACTGCCCAGCAAACCAAAGATTACAGCACCTGGCCAGTAATCTTATGGGGGAAACAAACAAAGCTGGGAATGCAGTGAGCAGCAGGTGTCCTCAGGGCGGTAGGAGGGCAGAGAAGGTGAAGAAGCCAGCTGGGTAGTGGGAGTGGGAACCTACCCGAAGGTCCCTAGTGCAGGATGCAGAACAGTTGGCCCTTTCAGAGACCAGCTCCTCAGGAAGGTGAAACTCAGGGAAGGGAGCTGGTTGTTTCATGAAACAAGCAAGGATCAGAATAATTTCCTGAAAGGACTAGAGGTTTATCACATGCGGAATACCAGTATGAAGGGAGCTGCAGGAAT